>NC_083294.1:47891221-48491221 GCF_963506605.1 Zootoca vivipara | reverse complement strand
TCGGAATGCATAGATAGAAGACAAATAAGCGTTCCAAGGGTTTATTTCGCTTAGTTGCTTACTCTTGAGTAGAAATGCATGTGCACTTCAGAAATAAGCACCTTTGGAAAATGAGCCAAGTTGAATGCATAGAAAGAAGACAAATAAGCGTTCCAAGGGTTTATTTCGCTTAGTTGCTTACTCTTGAGTAGAAATGCATGTGTACTCCAGAAATAAGCAACTTTGTGAAATGAGCCAAATTGAAACAAAACACATTGTTGGAGTGTCAAAATGCATAGATAGAAGACAAATAAGCGTTCCAAGGGTTTATTTCGCATAGTTGCTTACTCTTGAGTAGAAATGCATGTGCACTCCAGAAATAAACACCTTTGTAAAATGAGCCAAGTTGAAGCAAAACACATTTTTGGAGTGTCAAAATGCATAGATAGAAGACAAATAAGCGTTCCAAGGGTTTATTTCGCTTAGTTGCTTAGTCTTGAGTAGAAATGCATGTGCACTCCAGAAATAAACACCTTTGTAAAATGAGCCAAGTTGAAGCAAAACACATTGTTGGAGTGTCGGAATGCATAGATAGAAGACAAATAAGCGTTCCAAGGGCTTATTTCGCTTAGTTGCTTACTCTTGAGTAGAAATGCATGTGCACTCCAGAAATAAGCAACTTTGTGAAATGAGCCAAATTGAAACAAAACACATTGTTGGAATGTCAAAATGCATAGATAGAAGACAAATAAGCGTTCCAAGGGTTTATTTCGCTTAGTTGCTTACTCTTGAGTAGAAATGCATGTGCACTTCAGAAATAAGCACCTTTGGAAAATGAGCCAAGTTGAAGCAAAACACATTGTTGGAGTGTCAGAATGCATAGAAAGAAGACAAATAAGCGTTCCAAGGGTTTATTTCGCATAGTTGCTTACTCTTGAGTAGAAATGCATGTGCACTCCAGAAATAAACACCTTTGTAAAATGAGCCAAGTTGAAGCAAAACACATTGTTGGAGTGTCGGAATGCATAGATAGAAGACAAATAAGCGTTCCAAGGGTTTATTTCGCTTAGTTGCTTACTCTTCAGTAGAAATGCATGTGCACTTCAGAAATAAGCACCTTTGGAAAATGAGCCAAGTTGAAGCAAAACACATTGTTGGAGTGTCAGAATGCATAGAAAGAAGACAAATAAGCGTTCCAAGGGTTTATTTCGCATAGTTGCTTACTCTTGAGTAGAAATGCATGTGCACTCCAGAAATAAACACCTTTGTAAAATGAGCCAAGTTGAAGCAAAACACATTGTTGGAGTGTCGGAATGCATAGATAGAAGACAAATAAGCGTTCCAAGGGTTTATTTCGCATAGTTGCTTACTCTTGAGTAGAAATGCATGTGCACTCCAGAAATAAACACCTTTGTAAAATGAGCCAAGTTGAAGCAAAACACATTTTTGGAGTGTCAAAATGCATAGATAGAAGACAAATAAGCGTTCCAAGGGTTTATTTCGCTTAGTTGCTTAGTCTTGAGTAGAAATGCATGTGCACTCCAGAAATAAGCACCTTTGTGAAGTGAGCCAAATTGAAACAAAACACATTGTTGGAATGTCAAAATGCATAGATAGAAGACAAATAAGCGTTCCAAGGGTTTATTTCGCTTAGTTGCTTACTCTTGAGTAGAAATGCATGTGCACTTCAGAAATAAGCACCTTTGGAAAATGAGCCAAGTTGAAGCAAAACACATTGTTGGAGTGTCGGAATGCATAGATAGAAGACAAATAAGCGTTCCAAGGGTTTATTTCGCTTAGTTGCTTACTCTTGAGTAGAAATGCATGTGCACTTCAGAAATAAGCACCTTTGGAAAATGAGCCAAGTTGAATGCATAGAAAGAAGACAAATAAGCGTTCCAAGGGTTTATTTCGCTTAGTTGCTTACTCTTGAGTAGAAATGCATGTGCACTCCAGAAATAAGCACCTTTGTGAAGTGAGCCAAATTGAAACAAAACACATTGTTGGAATGTCAAAATGCATAGATAGAAGACAAATAAGCGTTCCAAGGGTTTATTTCGCTTAGTTGCTTACTCTTGAGTAGAAATGCATGTGCACTTCAGAAATAAGCACCTTTGGAAAATGAGCCAAGTTGAAGCAAAACACATTGTTGGAGTGTCAGAATGCATAGATAGAAGACAAATAAGCGTTCCAAGGGTTTATTTCGCTTAGTTGCTTACTCTTGAGTAGAAATGCATGTACACTCCAGAAATAAGCACCTTTGTAAAATGAGCCAAATTGAAGCAAAACACATTGATGGAGTGTCGGAATGCATAGATAGAAGACAAATAAGCGTTCCAAGGGCTTATTTCGCATAGTTGCTTACTCTTGAGTAGAAATGCATGTGCACTCCAGAAATAAACACCTTTGTAAAATGAGCCAAGTTGAAGCAAAACACATTGTTGGAGTGTCGGAATGCATAGATAGAAGACAAATAAGCGTTACAAGGGCTTATTTCGCATAGTTGCTTACTCTTGAGTAGAAATGCATGTGTACTCCAGAAATAAGCAACTTTGTGAAATGAGCCAAATTGAAACAAAACACATTGTTGGAGTGTCAAAATGCATAGATAGAAGACAAATAAGCGTTCCAAGGGTTTATTTCGCATAGTTGCTTACTCTTGAGTAGAAATGCATGTGCACTCCAGAAATAAACACCTTTGTAAAATGAGCCAAGTTGAAGCAAAACACATTTTTGGAGTGTCAAAATGCATAGATAGAAGACAAATAAGCGTTCCAAGGGTTTATTTCGCTTAGTTGCTTACTCTTGAGTAGAAATGCATGTGCACTCCAGAAATAAGCACCTTTGTGAAGTGAGCCAAATTGAAACAAAACACATTGTTGGAATGTCAAAATGCATAGATAGAAGACAAATAAGCGTTCCAAGGGTTTATTTCGCTTAGTTGCTTACTCTTGAGTAGAAATGCATGTGCACTTCAGAAATAAGCACCTTTGGAAAATGAGCCAAGTTGAAGCAAAACACATTGTTGGAGTGTCAGAATGCATAGATAGAAGACAAATAAGCGTTCCAAGGGTTTATTTCGCTTAGTTGCTTACTCTTGAGTAGAAATGCATGTGCACTCCAGAAATAAGCACCTTTGTAAAATGAGCCAAATTGAAGCAAAACACATTGTTGGAGTGTCGGAATGCATAGATAGAAGACAAATAAGCGTTCCAAGGGTTTATTTCGCTTAGTTGCTTACTCTTGAGTAGAAATGCATGTGCACTTCAGAAATAAGCACCTTTGGAAAATGAGCCAAGTTGAATGCATAGAAAGAAGACAAATAAGCGTTCCAAGGGTTTATTTCGCTTAGTTGCTTACTCTTTAGTAGAAATGCATGTGCACTTCAGAAATAAGCACCTTTGGAAAATGAGCCAAGTTGAAGCAAAACACATTGTTGGAGTGTCGGAATGTATAGATAGAAGACAAATAAGCGTTCCAAGGGTTTATTTCGCATAGTTGCTTACTCTTGAGTAGAAATGCATGTGCACTCCAGAAATAAACACCTTTGTAAAATGAGCCAAGTTGAAGCAAAACACATTGTTGGAGTGTCGGAATGCATAGATAGAAGACAAATAAGCGTTCCAAGGGTTTATTTCGCTTAGTTGCTTACTCTTGAGTAGAAATGCATGTGCACTCCAGAAATAAGCACCTTTGTAAAATGAGCCAAGTTGAAGCAAAACACATTGTTGGAGTGTCAGAATGCATAGAAAGAAGACAAATAAGCGTTCCAAGGGTTTATTTCGCATAGTTGCTTACTCTTGAGTAGAAATGCATGTGCACTCCAGAAATAAACACCTTTGTAAAATGAGCCAAGTTGAAGCAAAACACATTGTTGGAGTGTCAGAATGCATAGATAGAAGAGAAATAAGCGTTCCAAGGGCTTATTTCGCTTAGTTGCTTACTCTTGAGTAGAAATGCATGTGTACTCCAGAAATAAGCAACTTTGTGAAATGAACCAAATTGAAACAAAACACATTGTTGGAGTGTCGGAATGCATAGATAGAAGACAAATAAGCGTTCCAAGGGTTTATTTCGCTTAGTTGCTTACTCTTGAGTAGAAATGCATGTGCACTTCAGAAATAAGCACCTTTGTAAAATGAGCCAAGTTGAAGCAAAACACATTGTTGGAGTGTCGGAATGCATAGATAGAAGACAAATAAGCGTGCCAAGTGTTTATTTCGCTTAGTTGCTTACTCTTGAGTAGAAATGCATGTGCACTCCAGAAATAAGCACCTTTGTGAAATGAGCCAAATTGAAACAAAACACATTGTTGGAATGTCAAAATGCATAGATAGAAGACAAATAAGCGTTCCAAGGGTTTATTTCGCTTAGTTGCTTACTCTTGAGTAGAAATACATGTGTACTCCAGAAATAAGCAACTTTGTGAAATGAGCCAAATTGAAACAAAACACATTGTTGGAGTGTCAAAATGCATAGATAGAAGACAAATAAGCGTTCCAAGGGTTTATTTCGCATAGTTGCTTACTCTTGAGTAGAAATGCATGTGCACTCCAGAAATAAACACCTTTGGAAAATGAGCCAAGTTGAAGCAAAACACATTGTTGGAGTGTCAGAATGCATAGAAAGAAGACAAATAAGCGTTCCAAGGGTTTATTTCGCATAGTTGCTTACTCTTGAGTAGAAATGCATGTGCACTCCAGAAATAAACACCTTTGTAAAATGAGCCAAGTTGAAGCAAAACACATTGTTGGAGTGTCGGAATGTATAGATAGAAGACAAATAAGCGTTCCAAGGGTTTATTTCGCATAGTTGCTTACTCTTGAGTAGAAATGCATGTGCACTTCAGAAATAAGCACCTTTGGAAAATGAGCCAAGTTGAATGCATAGATAGAAGACAAATAAGCGTTCCAAGGGTTTATTTCGCTTAGTTGCTTACTCTTGAGTAGAAATGCATGTGCACTCCAGAAATAAGCACCTTTGTGAAATGAGCCAAATTGAAACAAAACACATTGTTGGAATGTCAAAATGCATAGATAGAAGACAAATAAGCGTTCCAAGGGTTTATTTCGCTTAGTTGCTTACTCTTGAGTAGAAATGCATGTGCACTCCAGAAATAAACACCTTTGTAAAATGAGCCAAGTTGAAGCAAAACACATTGTTGGAGTGTCGGAATGCATAGATAGAAGACAAATAAGCGTTACAAGGGCTTATTTCGCATAGTTGCTTACTCTTGAGTAGAAATGCATGTGTACTCCAGAAATAAGCAACTTTGTGAAATGAGCCAAATTGAAACAAAACACATTGTTGGAGTGTCAAAATGCATAGATAGAAGACAAATAAGCGTTCCAAGGGTTTATTTCGCATAGTTGCTTACTCTTGAGTAGAAATGCATGTGCACTCCAGAAATAAACACCTTTGTAAAATGAGCCAAGTTGAAGCAAAACACATTTTTGGAGTGTCAAAATGCATAGATAGAAGACAAATAAGCGTTCCAAGGGTTTATTTCGCTTAGTTGCTTACTCTTGAGTAGAAATGCATGTGCACTCCAGAAATAAGCACCTTTGTGAAGTGAGCCAAATTGAAACAAAACACATTGTTGGAATGTCAAAATGCATAGATAGAAGACAAATAAGCGTTCCAAGGGTTTATTTCGCTTAGTTGCTTACTCTTGAGTAGAAATGCATGTGCACTTCAGAAATAAGCACCTTTGGAAAATGAGCCAAGTTGAAGCAAAACACATTGTTGGAGTGTCAGAATGCATAGATAGAAGACAAATAAGCGTTCCAAGGGTTTATTTCGCTTAGTTGCTTACTCTTGAGTAGAAATGCATGTGCACTCCAGAAATAAGCACCTTTGTAAAATGAGCCAAATTGAAGCAAAACACATTGTTGGAGTGTCGGAATGCATAGATAGAAGACAAATAAGCGTTCCAAGGGTTTATTTCGCTTAGTTGCTTACTCTTGAGTAGAAATGCATGTGCACTTCAGAAATAAGCACCTTTGGAAAATGAGCCAAGTTGAATGCATAGAAAGAAGACAAATAAGCGTTCCAAGGGTTTATTTCGCTTAGTTGCTTACTCTTTAGTAGAAATGCATGTGCACTTCAGAAATAAGCACCTTTGGAAAATGAGCCAAGTTGAAGCAAAACACATTGTTGGAGTGTCGGAATGTATAGATAGAAGACAAATAAGCGTTCCAAGGGTTTATTTCGCATAGTTGCTTACTCTTGAGTAGAAATGCATGTGCACTCCAGAAATAAACACCTTTGTAAAATGAGCCAAGTTGAAGCAAAACACATTGTTGGAGTGTCGGAATGCATAGATAGAAGACAAATAAGCGTTCCAAGGGTTTATTTCGCTTAGTTGCTTACTCTTGAGTAGAAATGCATGTGCACTCCAGAAATAAGCACCTTTGTAAAATGAGCCAAGTTGAAGCAAAACACATTGTTGGAGTGTCAGAATGCATAGAAAGAAGACAAATAAGCGTTCCAAGGGTTTATTTCGCATAGTTGCTTACTCTTGAGTAGAAATGCATGTGCACTCCAGAAATAAACACCTTTGTAAAATGAGCCAAGTTGAAGCAAAACACATTGTTGGAGTGTCAGAATGCATAGATAGAAGAGAAATAAGCGTTCCAAGGGCTTATTTCGCTTAGTTGCTTACTCTTGAGTAGAAATGCATGTGTACTCCAGAAATAAGCAACTTTGTGAAATGAACCAAATTGAAACAAAACACATTGTTGGAGTGTCGGAATGCATAGATAGAAGACAAATAAGCGTTCCAAGGGTTTATTTCGCTTAGTTGCTTACTCTTGAGTAGAAATGCATGTGCACTTCAGAAATAAGCACCTTTGTAAAATGAGCCAAGTTGAAGCAAAACACATTGTTGGAGTGTCGGAATGCATAGATAGAAGACAAATAAGCGTGCCAAGTGTTTATTTCGCTTAGTTGCTTACTCTTGAGTAGAAATGCATGTGCACTCCAGAAATAAGCACCTTTGTGAAATGAGCCAAATTGAAACAAAACACATTGTTGGAATGTCAAAATGCATAGATAGAAGACAAATAAGCGTTCCAAGGGTTTATTTCGCTTAGTTGCTTACTCTTGAGTAGAAATGCATGTGTACTCCAGAAATAAGCAACTTTGTGAAATGAGCCAAATTGAAACAAAACACATTGTTGGAGTGTCAAAATGCATAGATAGAAGACAAATAAGCGTTCCAAGGGTTTATTTCGCATAGTTGCTTACTCTTGAGTAGAAATGCATGTGCACTCCAGAAATAAACACCTTTGGAAAATGAGCCAAGTTGAAGCAAAACACATTGTTGGAGTGTCAGAATGCATAGAAAGAAGACAAATAAGCGTTCCAAGGGTTTATTTCGCATACTTGCTTACTCTTGAGTAGAAATGCATGTGCACTCCAGAAATAAACAGCTTTGTAAAATGAGCCAAGTTGAAGCAAAACACATTGTTGGAGTGTCGGAATGTATAGATAGAAGACAAATAAGCGTTCCAAGGGTTTATTTCGCATAGTTGCTTACTCTTGAGTAGAAATGCATGTGCACTTCAGAAATAAGCACCTTTGGAAAATGAGCCAAGTTGAATGCATAGATAGAAGACAAATAAGCGTTCCAAGGGTTTATTTCGCTTAGTTGCTTACTCTTGAGTAGAAATGCATGTGCACTCCAGAAATAAGCACCTTTGTGAAATGAGCCAAATTGAAACAAAACACATTGTTGGAATGTCAAAATGCATAGATAGAAGACAAATAAGCGTTCCAAGGGTTTATTTCGCTTAGTTGCTTACTCTTGAGTAGAAATGCATGTGCACTTCAGAAATAAGCACCTTTGGAAAATGAGCCAAGTTGAAGCAAAACACATTGTTGGAGTGTCAGAATGCATAGATAGAAGACAAATAAGCGTTCCAAGGGTTTATTTCGCTTAGTTGCTTACTCTTGAGTAGAAATGCATGTACACTCCAGAAATAAGCACCTTTGTAAAATGAGCCAAATTGAAGCAAAACACATTGATGGAGTGTCGGAATGCATAGATAGAAGACAAATAAGCGTTCCAAGGGCTTATTTCGCATAGTTGCTTACTCTTGAGTAGAAATGCATGTGCACTCCAGAAATAAACACCTTTGTAAAATGAGCCAAGTTGAAGCAAAACACGTTGTTGGAGTGTCAGAATGCATAGAAAGAAGACAAATAAGCGTTCCAAGGGTTTATTTCGCATAGTTGCTTACTCTTGAGTAGAAATGCATGTGCACTCCAGAAATAAACACCTTTGTAAAATGAGCCAAGTTGAAGCAAAACACATTGTTGGAGTGTCGGAATGCATAGATAGAAGACAAATAAGCGTTACAAGGGCTTATTTCGCATAGTTGCTTACTCTTGAGTAGAAATGCATGTGTACTCCAGAAATAAGCAACTTTGTGAAATGAGCCAAATTGAAACAAAACACATTGTTGGAGTGTCAAAATGCATAGATAGAAGACAAATAAGCGTTCCAAGGGTTTATTTCGCATAGTTGCTTACTCTTGAGTAGAAATGCATGTGCACTCCAGAAATAAACACCTTTGTAAAATGAGCCAAGTTGAAGCAAAACACATTTTTGGAGTGTCAAAATGCATAGATAGAAGACAAATAAGCGTTCCAAGGGTTTATTTCGCTTAGTTGCTTACTCTTGAGTAGAAATGCATGTGCACTCCAGAAATAAGCACCTTTGTGAAGTGAGCCAAATTGAAACAAAACACATTGTTGGAATGTCAAAATGCATAGATAGAAGACAAATAAGCGTTCCAAGGGTTTATTTCGCTTAGTTGCTTACTCTTGAGTAGAAATGCATGTGCACTTCAGAAATAAGCACCTTTGGAAAATGAGCCAAGTTGAAGCAAAACACATTGTTGGAGTGTCAGAATGCATAGATAGAAGACAAATAAGCGTTCCAAGGGTTTATTTCGCTTAGTTGCTTACTCTTGAGTAGAAATGCATGTACACTCCAGAAATAAGCACCTTTGTAAAATGAGCCAAATTGAAGCAAAACACATTGATGGAGTGTCGGAATGCATAGATAGAAGACAAATAAGCGTTCCAAGGGCTTATTTCGCATAGTTGCTTACTCTTGAGTAGAAATGCATGTGCACTCCAGAAATAAACACCTTTGTAAAATGAGCCAAGTTGAAGCAAAACACATTGTTGGAGTGTCGGAATGCATAGATAGAAGACAAATAAGCGTTACAAGGGCTTATTTCGCATAGTTGCTTACTCTTGAGTAGAAATGCATGTGTACTCCAGAAATAAGCAACTTTGTGAAATGAGCCAAATTGAAACAAAACACATTGTTGGAGTGTCAAAATGCATAGATAGAAGACAAATAAGCGTTCCAAGGGTTTATTTCGCATAGTTGCTTACTCTTGAGTAGAAATGCATGTGCACTCCAGAAATAAACACCTTTGTAAAATGAGCCAAGTTGAAGCAAAACACATTTTTGGAGTGTCAAAATGCATAGATAGAAGACAAATAAGCGTTCCAAGGGTTTATTTCGCTTAGTTGCTTACTCTTGAGTAGAAATGCATGTGCACTCCAGAAATAAGCACCTTTGTGAAGTGAGCCAAATTGAAACAAAACACATTGTTGGAATGTCAAAATGCATAGATAGAAGACAAATAAGCGTTCCAAGGGTTTATTTCGCTTAGTTGCTTACTCTTGAGTAGAAATGCATGTGCACTTCAGAAATAAGCACCTTTGGAAAATGAGCCAAGTTGAAGCAAAACACATTGTTGGAGTGTCAGAATGCATAGATAGAAGACAAATAAGCGTTCCAAGGGTTTATTTCGCTTAGTTGCTTACTCTTGAGTAGAAATGCATGTGCACTCCAGAAATAAGCACCTTTGTAAAATGAGCCAAATTGAAGCAAAACACATTGTTGGAGTGTCGGAATGCATAGATAGAAGACAAATAAGCGTTCCAAGGGTTTATTTCGCTTAGTTGCTTACTCTTGAGTAGAAATGCATGTGCACTTCAGAAATAAGCACCTTTGGAAAATGAGCCAAGTTGAATGCATAGAAAGAAGACAAATAAGCGTTCCAAGGGTTTATTTCGCTTAGTTGCTTACTCTTTAGTAGAAATGCATGTGCACTTCAGAAATAAGCACCTTTGGAAAATGAGCCAAGTTGAAGCAAAACACATTGTTGGAGTGTCGGAATGTATAGATAGAAGACAAATAAGCGTTCCAAGGGTTTATTTCGCATAGTTGCTTACTCTTGAGTAGAAATGCATGTGCACTCCAGAAATAAACACCTTTGTAAAATGAGCCAAGTTGAAGCAAAACACATTGTTGGAGTGTCGGAATGCATAGATAGAAGACAAATAAGCGTTCCAAGGGTTTATTTCGCTTAGTTGCTTACTCTTGAGTAGAAATGCATGTGCACTCCAGAAATAAGCACCTTTGTAAAATGAGCCAAGTTGAAGCAAAACACATTGTTGGAGTGTCAGAATGCATAGAAAGAAGACAAATAAGCGTTCCAAGGGTTTATTTCGCATAGTTGCTTACTCTTGAGTAGAAATGCATGTGCACTCCAGAAATAAACACCTTTGTAAAATGAGCCAAGTTGAAGCAAAACACATTGTTGGAGTGTCAGAATGCATAGATAGAAGAGAAATAAGCGTTCCAAGGGCTTATTTCGCTTAGTTGCTTACTCTTGAGTAGAAATGCATGTGTACTCCAGAAATAAGCAACTTTGTGAAATGAACCAAATTGAAACAAAACACATTGTTGGAGTGTCGGAATGCATAGATAGAAGACAAATAAGCGTTCCAAGGGTTTATTTCGCTTAGTTGCTTACTCTTGAGTAGAAATGCATGTGCACTTCAGAAATAAGCACCTTTGTAAAATGAGCCAAGTTGAAGCAAAACACATTGTTGGAGTGTCGGAATGCATAGATAGAAGACAAATAAGCGTGCCAAGTGTTTATTTCGCTTAGTTGCTTACTCTTGAGTAGAAATGCATGTGCACTCCAGAAATAAGCACCTTTGTGAAATGAGCCAAATTGAAACAAAACACATTGTTGGAATGTCAAAATGCATAGATAGAAGACAAATAAGCGTTCCAAGGGTTTATTTCGCTTAGTTGCTTACTCTTGAGTAGAAATGCATGTGTACTCCAGAAATAAGCAACTTTGTGAAATGAGCCAAATTGAAACAAAACACATTGTTGGAGTGTCAAAATGCATAGATAGAAGACAAATAAGCGTTCCAAGGGTTTATTTCGCATAGTTGCTTACTCTTGAGTAGAAATGCATGTGCACTCCAGAAATAAACACCTTTGGAAAATGAGCCAAGTTGAAGCAAAACACATTGTTGGAGTGTCAGAATGCATAGAAAGAAGACAAATAAGCGTTCCAAGGGTTTATTTCGCATAGTTGCTTACTCTTGAGTAGAAATGCATGTGCACTCCAGAAATAAACACCTTTGTAAAATGAGCCAAGTTGAAGCAAAACACATTGTTGGAGTGTCGGAATGTATAGATAGAAGACAAATAAGCGTTCCAAGGGTTTATTTCGCATAGTTGCTTACTCTTGAGTAGAAATGCATGTGCACTTCAGAAATAAGCACCTTTGGAAAATGAGCCAAGTTGAATGCATAGATAGAAGACAAATAAGCGTTCCAAGGGTTTATTTCGCTTAGTTGCTTACTCTTGAGTAGAAATGCATGTGCACTCCAGAAATAAGCACCTTTGTGAAATGAGCCAAATTGAAACAAAACACATTGTTGGAATGTCAAAATGCATAGATAGAAGACAAATAAGCGTTCCAAGGGTTTATTTCGCTTAGTTGCTTACTCTTGAGTAGAAATGCATGTGCACTCCAGAAATAAACACCTTTGTAAAATGAGCCAAGTTGAAGCAAAACACATTGTTGGAGTGTCGGAATGCATAGATAGAAGACAAATAAGCGTTACAAGGGCTTATTTCGCATAGTTGCTTACTCTTGAGTAGAAATGCATGTTGTGAGGGACAGGGGATATCGCGAAGTCCCTCCCCTCCTGAGTTCAAGCCCGTCCCCGAGCAAAGGGGAAAGCAGGGAGAGTTCCGATTCCAGTGGGGAAGCAGGAAGTCGTGTCCGAGGCTCAGGCAAGGTAGAGGAGCCAGGGTCCCAGGTGGGACAGGAAGGGGCAAGCAAGGGGGGAAGACCCATCCCTCCAACTCCAGAATTACGCAGGAAGAGGAGGGGCAAGAGGATGGGTCTGCCAAAGCTTTTGTGTTGGAGAAAGACGCGCCAAAAGCCATTAGGAGGTTCTGAAACCGACTGACAACATCGCTCCGTGTAAATAGCAATGACTTGAGCACTGTAAATACGCAGCACCAATAAAAGAATAAAATGCAGAGCTGCGTAGCGTCGTTACTCTGAAGTAGTCCACTCCGGCCACTGTGACAGCAACCTCCTAATCATTTTTGGGCTACTTCGGAGTTGCCGGGATGAGCGTGTCCGAGGCGGAGAAGTGGCGGCAGATCGCTGAGCAAGCCCAGCTAGAACTGCAACAGCTGTCGCTGCAGGCGCAGGGAGAATTGAAGGCAGCTAAAGAGGAGACTAAGAAGGTCCAGGACGACCGGCTACAACTTGCGGAACAGGTGAGAGAGCTCCAGGAAAAAGAGCAGCATTTAAGGGCGGTGGCGGTAGACCTCCAAAACAAGCTGGATGCAGAGAAAAACAAGGCGGGAGGGGCTCCCCAAGTCCAAGTGCTGCCAGGAAGGAGAGCAGGGACCCTTGTAAGCAAGTTCAATGGAGACCCGAAGGAGTTTCAGGGCTTTGAGACTGAGATCGTGTATGCTCTTGAGCTGCACCAGAATGAGTTCCCCGATGATGAGCACAGAGTAGCGTTTATTGTGGAACATCTCACCGGAGCAGCCAGGGAGTGGCTAAGACCATTAATCGCAACCAAGAATCCTTGCATGAAAAATGTCCAACAATTTCTAGAAGGTTTGAGGACGATGTATTCGTCCGATAGTCATTTGGACCAGACTAGGGAGGAACTGCATAATTTACGCCAAGGAAATATGACAGTTCGCGCATATTGGGCGAAATTCACCATGCTGGTGCACAGACTGGGGTGGGTTTTGGATTCGCCTCCCATGCAAGCTGCGTTTTACTTGGGTTTGAGCGAGGAGGTGAAGGATGAACTCTCGAGAGGTCCAAAGCCCAGTACTATGGATCAGCTGAGCAAAGCAGCTCTGGCGGTGGGGGTGAGGCAGGAATCCCGGTGGAACGACAAGCAAGCGACGCGCGCAAAGCGGGCTTGGTTCCCACGGTCGCAGGAGAAGCCACTCCCTCAACAACCCTTTCAGGCCACGCCTGGAGCCAGCCAGGACCAGGAGCCCATGCAGATTGATAGCGCGCGCGCGCGGGCTTTTCAAACCCCAGCGGCGCCAAGACGCAAGGAGGGAAGGGGCGGGAATTGCTTTCTCTGCAACTCACCCCAGCATCTCGTCAGAGACTGCCCACATCGCAGGGAGTGGCAAGGAAAGGCGGGAACGGTGGTGCCCTCCCCCACTGACGCAGCACCACAGCAGGGAAACGGAAAAGCCTGGCTGCAGGAGACAAGGGGCAGCAGCCAGGCACAGTCAGCAGACAACAGCCCCAGCCCGCCCACCCGCACAGAGAGGTGCAGAGCCAGCCCACCCCTCCCAGAGCAGGAGTGGTTCTAGAAGTGACGCTAACGCTCCCAAATGGCTATCCCCTGACGGTCCTCGCCTTAATTGACAGTGGGGCGTCCGCCAACTTCTTCTCGAGAAGCTTTGCAGAAGAGCACCAAATCCAGCTTTTGCAGTTGGATTTTCCTCTGCACGTAGCAACCATTGACGGCAGGGAGCTGCTGGGCGGGGCCATCACACATCAAACCCCCCCCATGAGAATGACGGTGGGAAGGCACTCAGAGACACTGGCGTTCAACGTCACCACCATCTCAGACCCCCCCATCGTCTTGGGCATGAGCTGGCTGGCGCGCCACGACCCCTCCATCAGTTGGCACCAGAGGTGCATCACGTTTGGGTCAGACTTTTGTCTGGAACATTGCATGCAGCACCAACCAGGGGAGGGGCCTCCGATAGCCACGGTGGCCACCATGCATATCAAAGGGGGTGAGGCAATACCCAAGCAGTACTGGGACCTGCAGGAGGTCTTCAGCGAAGCGGAGTCCGACCACCTACCCCCGCACAGGCCTTTTGACTGCCAGATCAACCTGGTGCCAGGGGCGACGATACCCCCAGCCAAGCTGTACGCCATGTCAGACCAGGAGCTGGAGGATCTGCGCGCTTTCATCGACAAGAACCTCAAGCGGGGGTTCATAAGGGAAAGCAAGGCAGCAGGGGGCAGCCCGGTCTTCTGGGTGGACAAGAAAGACACGCAACAGCGCCGTCTTGTGGTGGACTTTAGACGGCTGAATTCGGTGACAGAGCCCGTGGCTTTCCCCATGCCCAGAGTGGATGATCTCCTGACAGCGGCACGCAGGGGCAAGATTTTCACCAAGCTGGACCTAAGGGGGGCGTACAACTTGATCAGGATCCGGGAAGGAGATGAATGGAAAACCACGATGTTCACGCCTCTGGGCTCTTTTGAATATCTGGTGATGCCCTTCGGTTTGCAAGGGGGCTCAGCATGCTTCCAGGCCTTCATGCACCACGTCCTGGGGTCCCTCCTCTTCAGGAAATGCTTGGTCTTCCTAGATGACATCCTTATCTACTCGAATGACCCAGTGCAGCATGTGAAAGATGTCAGAGAGGTGTTGCAACGCCTGAAGGAGAACCACCTGTATGTGAAGCTGGAGAAGTGCAAGTTTCACACCAAAGAGGTGGACTTCCTGGGCTACAAGCTGTCAGACAAGGGGCTGGCGATGGACAAGGACAAGGTGCAGGCCATCCTGGACTGGCACAGCCCCAGGACGCGCAAAGATGCCCAACGCCTACTAGGCTTCGCTAACTTCTACAGGAAGTTCATCAAGAACTTCTCTCGCGTTACGGCTCCCATCACGGACTGCCTGAGAGGCAAGCAGAAGTTCAAGTGGACACCAGAGGCGCAAGCAGCGTTCGAAAGCCTCAAGAGAGTGTTCGCCTCAGACCAAAACCTGTTCCATGTGGTGCAGGACGCGCCCCTACGCATTGAGACAGATGCTTCTGAAAAAGCTGTGGGCGCAATTTTGTTGCAACTGGACGCCAACAGGGAGTGGAGACCCTGTGCCTTCTTCTCCAGGAAGCTGACACAGCCTGAACGCAACTACACAGTGTTTGATAGGGAACTTCTTGCGATCTACGCTGCGTTCCAGCACTGGCGACACTTCCTGGTGGGCGCGAAGCACCCCATCCAGGTGTGCACAGACCACAAGAACCTGGAGTTCTGGAGAACTGCCAGGGTGCTCAACCAGCGGCAGATACGGTGGGCAGAGTTCTTCTCGAACTTCAACTTCTCCATCCACTACATCCCGGGGGAGCAGAATGTCAGGGCGGATGCCCTCTCCCGCAAGCCAGAGTACATGGAGGAGGAGGCGCCACCAGCCCCAAGGCACATTTTCCCCCCGTCGGCATGGTCCTGCGGAGCAGCTGTGGTGAGCGAGGCAGAACTCACAGCACTGACGGCAGCGGATGAATTTGCCAACCGCATCTTCAGAGAACTGAGAGGGGGGAGGGAGCAGGCAAAAGACTTTGCAGAACGCAGAGGGCTGCTTTTCTACAAGGGTGCGCTGTACCTACCCACCACCCAGCTTCGACGTACGGTCCTCAAGCAGATGCACGACAACCCTACAGCGGGGCATTTTGGAAGGGACAAAACCGCTCACCTAGTCATGAGACACTTCTGGTGGCCAGGGGTGCGGGAAGATGTTCGAGACTATGTAAGGGGCTGTACCACCTGCCAGCGGGCGAAGGTGGTCAGAGCAGCGCCACCAGGGTTGCTGGAGCCCTTAGCCACACCACACAGGCCGTGGGAAGTGGTGTCCATGGACTTCATCACAGATCTGCCTTCGTCCAGGGGTAAGACTGCAGTGTTGGTGGTGGTGGACCTTATGTCCAAAATGTGTCACTTTATACCGTGTGCCAGGGCAGTCTCGGCAGAAGAGACAGCCAAACTGTTTGTTGATCACATTTTCAGACTGCATGGATTACCTTTAAGGGTTATTTCGGATCGTGGCCGCCAATTTGTTTCCAGGTTCTGGCGGCGGCTCATGAACCTCCTGCAGGTGGAGGTCAGCTTGTCGACGGCTAGACACCCGCAGACCAACGGACAAGCGGAGAGGGTCAACGCCATTCTGCAGCAGTACCTGAGATGCTACGTCAGCCAGCGGCAAACGGACTGGGTGGATCGCTTGCCACTAGCAGAATTTGCCTACAACAATGCAGTGCACGTCTCCACAGGGGTGTCGCCCTTTAAGGCCAATTACGGGCGCGACCTCAGATCTTTCCCAGAGAGGGAGAGGGAGGAGGAGGAGGAGGAGGGCCCACAGGCTGAGGATTGGGCAGAGGAACTGGAGACGGTGCACCAGCAGCTCAGAGAACACTTGGAGAGGGCCAAGGAAGCGTACAAAAAGGGGGCAGATCGCCACAGGCGACAAGGGGAGGTCATCAGGGTGGGGGACAAGGTGTGGTTGTCCTCGGAGGGCCTTCCCACCAGAGGGAGGTGCAAAAAGCTGGCACCCAAAAGGCTGGGCCCCTTCACGGTCACGCAACAGGTAAACCCGGTGGCATACAGGCTGGCACTGCCAGAGGACATGAGGGTGCATCCAGTGTTTCATAGATCGCTGCTGTCGCCGTACAGGGAAAGCAGCAGGCTCCGAGACAGCGAACAAACCCCCGAGGGAGGGGGGGAGAGGGAAGGCAGGGAGCAACTCAATGAGGCCACGGCCATCCTGGATTCAAGGTGGGGGGTGGGGGGACTGGAGTACCTCATGGCATGGGAGGATGCTCCACCGTCCCAGAATGAATGGGTCCCAGCCACTCAGATACAGGAGGAATTCTTGGTGGAAGAATTTCACGCCCTCTTTCCCCACAGACCCAAGCCCTGGCACATGGAAAGGGAGGGGGAGGAGGAGGAGGCACGGGAGAGCAGCTCACCATGGCGCTGGGAAGCGGAGTTTGAGGAACCAGAGGATGAGGTATGGGTGTCACCGAGATCCACCCAGTCAGAGGAAGGAGCAGATTGGCAGAACGTTTTTACCCCCACCAGCTCTGACGCCACGGACTTTTTGGGATTCCCGTCCGCCCAGGCGGAAGGGGGGGGCTCGCAGGACTGGGGGGAGGTATTCACACCAACGGGCTCGGAGAGCACTGAGTTCTTAGGCTTCCAGTCGTCACCGACACATGGGGGGGGCCTGGGGAGGGGTGAAGGAGAGCTTGGGAGGGGGGTGGATGTGAGGGACAGGGGATATCGCGAAGTCCCTCCCCTCCTGAGTTCAAGCCCGTCCCCGAGCAAAGGGGAAAGCAGGGAGAGTTCCGATTCCAGTGGGGAAGCAGGAAGTCGTGTCCGAGGCTCAGGCAAGGTAGAGGAGCCAGGGTCCCAGGTGGGACAGGAAGGGGCAAGCAAGGGGGGAAGACCCATCCCTCCAACTCCAGAATTACGCAGGAAGAGGAGGGGCAAGAGGATGGGTCTGCCAAAGCTTTTGTGTTGGAGAAAGACGCGCCAAAAGCCATTAGGAGGTTCTGAAACCGACTGACAACATCGCTCCGTGTAAATAGCAATGACTTGAGCACTGTAAATACGCAGCACCAATAAAAGAATAAAATGCAGAGCTGCGTAGCGTCGTTACTCTGAAGTAGTCCACTCCGGCCACTGTGACACATGTGTACTCCAGAAATAAGCAACTTTGTGAAATGAGCCAAATTGAAACAAAACACATTGTTGGAGTGTCAAAATGCATAGATAGAAGACAAATAAGCGTTCCAAGGGTTTATTTCGCATAGTTGCTTACTCTTGAGTAGAAATGCATGTGCACTCCAGAAATAAACACCTTTGTAAAATGAGCCAAGTTGAAGCAAAACACATTTTTGGAGTGTCAAAATGCATAGATAGAAGACAAATAAGCGTTCCAAGGGTTTATTTCGCTTAGTTGCTTACTCTTGAGTAGAAATGCATGTGCACTCCAGAAATAAGCACCTTTGTGAAGTGAGCCAAATTGAAACAAAACACATTGTTGGAATGTCAAAATGCATAGATAGAAGACAAATAAGCGTTCCAAGGGTTTATTTCGCTTAGTTGCTTACTCTTGAGTAGAAATGCATGTGCACTTCAGAAATAAGCACCTTTGGAAAATGAGCCAAGTTGAAGCAAAACACATTGTTGGAGTGTCAGAATGCATAGATAGAAGACAAATAAGCGTTCCAAGGGTTTATTTCGCTTAGTTGCTTACTCTTGAGTAGAAATGCATGTGCACTCCAGAAATAAGCACCTTTGTAAAATGAGCCAAATTGAAGCAAAACACATTGTTGGAGTGTCGGAATGCATAGATAGAAGACAAATAAGCGTTCCAAGGGTTTATTTCGCTTAGTTGCTTACTCTTGAGTAGAAATGCATGTGCACTTCAGAAATAAGCACCTTTGGAAAATGAGCCAAGTTGAATGCATAGAAAGAAGACAAATAAGCGTTCCAAGGGTTTATTTCGCTTAGTTGCTTACTCTTTAGTAGAAATGCATGTGCACTTCAGAAATAAGCACCTTTGGAAAATGAGCCAAGTTGAAGCAAAACACATTGTTGGAGTGTCGGAATGTATAGATAGAAGACAAATAAGCGTTCCAAGGGTTTATTTCGCATAGTTGCTTACTCTTGAGTAGAAATGCATGTGCACTTCAGAAATAAGCACCTTTGGAAAATGAGCCAAGTTGAATGCATAGATAGAAGACAAATAAGCGTTCCAAGGGTTTATTTCGCTTAGTTGCTTACTCTTGAGTAGAAATGCATGTGCACTCCAGAAATAAGCACCTTTGTGAAATGAGCCAAATTGAAACAAAACACATTGTTGGAATGTCAAAATGCATAGATAGAAGACAAATAAGCGTTCCAAGGGTTTATTTCGCTTAGTTGCTTACTCTTGAGTAGAAATGCATGTGCACTCCAGAAATAAACACCTTTGTAAAATGAGCCAAGTTGAAGCAAAACACATTGTTGGAGTGTCGGAATGCATAGATAGAAGACAAATAAGCGTTACAAGGGCTTATTTCGCATAGTTGCTTACTCTTGAGTAGAAATGCATGTGTACTCCAGAAATAAGCAACTTTGTGAAATGAGCCAAATTGAAACAAAACACATTGTTGGAGTGTCAAAATGCATAGATAGAAGACAAATAAGCGTTCCAAGGGTTTATTTCGCATAGTTGCTTACTCTTGAGTAGAAATGCATGTGCACTCCAGAAATAAACACCTTTGTAAAATGAGCCAAGTTGAAGCAAAACACATTTTTGGAGTGTCAAAATGCATAGATAGAAGACAAATAAGCGTTCCAAGGGTTTATTTCGCTTAGTTGCTTACTCTTGAGTAGAAATGCATGTGCACTCCAGAAATAAGCACCTTTGTGAAGTGAGCCAAATTGAAACAAAACACATTGTTGGAATGTCAAAATGCATAGATAGAAGACAAATAAGCGTTCCAAGGGTTTATTTCGCTTAGTTGCTTACTCTTGAGTAGAAATGCATGTGCACTTCAGAAATAAGCACCTTTGGAAAATGAGCCAAGTTGAAGCAAAACACATTGTTGGAGTGTCAGAATGCATAGATAGAAGACAAATAAGCGTTCCAAGGGTTTATTTCGCTTAGTTGCTTACTCTTGAGTAGAAATGCATGTGCACTCCAGAAATAAGCACCTTTGTAAAATGAGCCAAATTGAAGCAAAACACATTGTTGGAGTGTCGGAATGCATAGATAGAAGACAAATAAGCGTTCCAAGGGTTTATTTCGCTTAGTTGCTTACTCTTGAGTAGAAATGCATGTGCACTTCAGAAATAAGCACCTTTGGAAAATGAGCCAAGTTGAATGCATAGAAAGAAGACAAATAAGCGTTCCAAGGGTTTATTTCGCTTAGTTGCTTACTCTTTAGTAGAAATGCATGTGCACTTCAGAAATAAGCACCTTTGGAAAATGAGCCAAGTTGAAGCAAAACACATTGTTGGAGTGTCGGAATGTATAGATAGAAGACAAATAAGCGTTCCAAGGGTTTATTTCGCATAGTTGCTTACTCTTGAGTAGAAATGCATGTGCACTCCAGAAATAAACACCTTTGTAAAATGAGCCAAGTTGAAGCAAAACACATTGTTGGAGTGTCGGAAGGCATAGATAGAAGACAAATAAGCGTTCCAAGGGTTTATTTCGCTTAGTTGCTTACTCTTGAGTAGAAATGCATGTGCACTCCAGAAATAAGCACCTTTGTAAAATGAGCCAAGTTGAAGCAAAACACATTGTTGGAGTGTCAGAATGCATAGAAAGAAGACAAATAAGCGTTCCAAGGGTTTATTTCGCATAGTTGCTTACTCTTGAGTAGAAATGCATGTGCACTCCAGAAATAAACACCTTTGTAAAATGAGCCAAGTTGAAGCAAAACACATTGTTGGAGTGTCAGAATGCATAGATAGAAGAGAAATAAGCGTTCCAAGGGCTTATTTCGCTTAGTTGCTTACTCTTGAGTAGAAATGCATGTGTACTCCAGAAATAAGCAACTTTGTGAAATGAACCAAATTGAAACAAAACACATTGTTGGAGTGTCGGAATGCATAGATAGAAGACAAATAAGCGTTCCAAGGGTTTATTTCGCTTAGTTGCTTACTCTTGAGTAGAAATGCATGTGCACTTCAGAAATAAGCACCTTTGTAAAATGAGCCAAGTTGAAGCAAAACACATTGTTGGAGTGTCGGAATGCATAGATAGAAGACAAATAAGCGTGCCAAGTGTTTATTTCGCTTAGTTGCTTACTCTTGAGTAGAAATGCATGTGCACTCCAGAAATAAGCACCTTTGTGAAATGAGCCAAATTGAAACAAAACACATTGTTGGAATGTCAAAATGCATAGATAGAAGACAAATAAGCGTTCCAAGGGTTTATTTCGCTTAGTTGCTTACTCTTGAGTAGAAATGCATGTGTACTCCAGAAATAAGCAACTTTGTGAAATGAGCCAAATTGAAACAAAACACATTGTTGGAGTGTCAAAATGCATAGATAGAAGACAAATAAGCGTTCCAAGGGTTTATTTCGCATAGTTGCTTACTCTTGAGTAGAAATGCATGTGCACTCCAGAAATAAACACCTTTGGAAAATGAGCCAAGTTGAAGCAAAACACATTGTTGGAGTGTCAGAATGCATAGAAAGAAGACAAATAAGCGTTCCAAGGGTTTATTTCGCATAGTTGCTTACTCTTGAGTAGAAATGCATGTGCACTCCAGAAATAAACAGCTTTGTAAAATGAGCCAAGTTGAAGCAAAACACATTGTTGGAGTGTCGGAATGTATAGATAGAAGACAAATAAGCGTTCCAAGGGTTTATTTCGCATAGTTGCTTACTCTTGAGTAGAAATGCATGTGCACTTCAGAAATAAGCACCTTTGGAAAATGAGCCAAGTTGAATGCATAGATAGAAGACAAATAAGCGTTCCAAGGGTTTATTTCGCTTAGTTGCTTACTCTTGAGTAGAAATGCATGTGCACTCCAGAAATAAGCACCTTTGTGAAATGAGCCAAATTGAAACAAAACACATTGTTGGAATGTCAAAATGCATAGATAGAAGACAAATAAGCGTTCCAAGGGTTTATTTCGCTTAGTTGCTTACTCTTGAGTAGAAATGCATGTGCACTTCAGAAATAAGCACCTTTGGAAAATGAGCCAAGTTGAAGCAAAACACATTGTTGGAGTGTCAGAATGCATAGAAAGAAGACAAATAAGCGTTCCAAGGGTTTATTTCGCATAGTTGCTTACTCTTGAGTAGAAATGCATGTGCACTCCAGAAATAAACACCTTTGTAAAATGAGCCAAGTTGAAGCAGAACACATTGTTGGAGTGTCGGAATGCATAGATAGAAGACAAATAAGCGTTCCAAGGAATTATTTCGCTTACTTGCTTACTCTTGAGTAGAAATGCATGTGTACTCCAGAAATAAGCAACTTTGTGAAATGAGCCAAATTGAAACAAAACACATTGTTGGAGTGTCAAAATGCATAGATAGAAGACAAATAAGCGTTCCAAGGGTTTATTTCGCATAGTTGCTTACTCTTGAGTAGAAATGCATGTGCACTCCAGAAATAAACACCTTTGTAAAATGAGCCAAGTTGAAGCAAAACACATTGTTGGAGTGTCGGAATGCATAGATAGAAGACAAATAAGCGTTCCAAGGGTTTATTTCGCTTAGTTGCTTACTCTTGAGTAGAAATGCATGTGCACTCCAGAAATAAGCACCTTTGTAAAATGAGCCAAGTTGAAGCAAAACACATTGTTGGAGTGTCGGAATGCATAGATAGAAGACAAATAAGCGTGCCAAGGGTTTATTTCGCTTAGTTGCTTACTCTTGAGTAGAAATGCATGTGCACTCCAGAAATAAGCACCTTTGTGAAATGAGCCAAATTGAAACAAAACACATTGTTGGAATGTCAAAATGCATAGATAGAAGACAAATAAGCGTTCCAAGGGTTTATTTCGCTTACTTGCTTACTCTTGAGTAGAAATGCATGTGTACTCCAGAAATAAGCAACTTTGTGAAATGAGCCAAATTGAAACAAAACACATTGTTGGAGTGTCAAAATGCATAGATAGAAGACAAATAAGCGTTCCAAGGGTTTATTTCGCATAGTTGCTTACTCTTGAGTAGAAATGCATGTGCACTCCAGAAATAAACACCTTTGTAAAATGAGCCAAGTTGAAGCAAAACACATTGTTGGAGTGTCGGAATGCATAGATAGAAGACAAATAAGCGTTCCAAGGGTTTATTTCGCTTAGTTGCTTACTCTTGAGTAGAAATGCATGTGCACTCCAGAAATAAGCACCTTTGTAAAATGAGCCAAGTTGAAGCAAAACACATTGTTGGAGTGTCGGAATGCATAGATAGAAGACAAATAAGCGTGCCAAGGGTTTATTTCGCTTAGTTGCTTACTCTTGAGTAGAAATGCATGTGCACTCCAGAAATAAGCACCTTTGTGAAATGAGCCAAATTGAAACAAAACACATTGTTGGAATGTCAAAATGCATAGATAGAAGACAAATAAGCGTTCCAAGGGTTTATTTCGCTTAGTTGCTTACTCTTGAGTAGAAATGCATGTGTACTCCAGAAATAAGCAACTTTGTGAAATGAGCCAAATTGAAACAAAACACATTGTTGGAGTGTCAAAATGCATAGATAGAAGACAAATAAGCGTTCCAAGGGTTTATTTCGCATAGTTGCTTACTCTTGAGTAGAAATGCATGTGCACTCCAGAAATAAACACCTTTGGAAAATGAGCCAAGTTGAAGCAAAACACATTGTTGGAGTGTCAGAATGCATAGAAAGAAGACAAATAAGCGTTCCAAGGGTTTATTTCGCATAGTTGCTTACTCTTGAGTAGAAATGCATGTGCACTCCAGAAATAAACACCTTTGTGAAATGAGCCAAATTGAAACAAAACACATTGTTGGAGTGTCAAAATGCATAGATAGAAGACAAATAAGCGTTCCAAGGGTTTATTTCGCTTAGTTGCTTACTCTTGAGTAGAAATGCATGTGCACTTCAGAAATAAGCACCTTTGTAAAATTAGCCAAGTTGAAGCAAAACACATTGTTGGAGTGTCGGAATGCATAGATAGAAGACAAATAAGCGTGCCAAGGGTTTATTTCGCTTAGTTGCTTACTCTTGAGTAGAAATGCATGTGCACTCCAGAAATAAGCACCTTTGTGAAATGAGCCAAATTGAAACAAAACACATTGTTGGAGTGTCAAAATGCATAGATAGAAGACAAATAAGCGTTCCAAGGGTTTATTTCGCTTAGTTGCTTACTCTTGAGTAGAAATGTATGTGCACTCCAGAAATAAGCACCTTTGTGAAGTGAGCCAAATTGAAACAAAACACATTGTTGGAATGTGAAAATGCATAGATAGAAGACAAATAAGCGTTCCAAGGGTTTATTTCGCTTAGTTGCTTACTCTTGAGTAGAAATGCATGTGCACTTCAGAAATAAGCACCTTTGGAAAATGAGCCAAGTTGAAGCAAAACACATTGTTGGAGTGTCAGAATGCATAGATAGAAGACAAATAAGCGTTCCAAGGGTTTATTTCGCTTAGTTGCTTACTCTTGAGTAGAAATGCATGTGCACTTCAGAAATAAGCACCTTTGGAAAATGAGCCAAGTTGAATGCATAGAAAGAAGACAAATAAGCGTTCCAAGGGTTTATTTCGCATAGTTGCTTACTCTTGAGTAGAAATGCATGTGCACTCCAGAAATAAGCACCTTTGTAAAATGAGCCAAGTTGAAGCAAAACACATTGTTGGAGTGTCAGAATGCATAGATAGAAGACAAATAAGCGTTCCAAGGGTTTATTTCGCTTAGTTGCTTACTCTTGAGTAGAAATGCATGTGCACTCCAGAAATAAGCACCTTTGTAAAATGAGCCAAGTTGAAGCAAAACACATTGTTGGAGTGTCAGAATGCATAGATAGAAGACAAATAAGCGTTCCAAGGGTTTATTTCGCTTAGTTGCTTACTCTTGAGTAGAAATGCATGTGTACTCCAGAAATAAGCACCTTTGTGAAATGAGCCAAATTGAAACAAAACACATTGTTGGAATGTCAAAATGCATAGATAGAAGACAAATAAGCGTTCCAAGGGCTTATTTCGCTTAGTTGCTTACTCTTGAGTAGAAATGCATGTGCACTTCAGAAATAAGCACCTTTGGAAAATGAGCCAAGTTGAAGCAAAACACATTGTTGGAGTGTCAGAATGCATAGAAAGAAGACAAATAAGCGTTCCAAGGGTTTATTTCGCATAGTTGCTTACTCTTGAGTAGAAATGCATGTGCACTCCAGAAATAAACACCTTTGTAAAATGAGCCAAGTTGAAGCAAAACACATTGTTGGAGTGTCGGAATGCATAGATAGAAGACAAATAAGCGTTCCAAGGGCTTATTTCGCTTAGTTGCTTACTCTTGAGTAGAAATGCATGTGCACTCCAGAAATAAGCAACTTTGTGAAATGAGCCAAATTGAAACAAAACACATTGTTGGAATGTCAAAATGCATAGATAGAAGACAAATAAGCGTTCCAAGGGTTTATTTCGCTTAGTTGCTTACTCTTGAGTAGAAATGCATGTGCACTTCAGAAATAAGCACCTTTGGAAAATGAGCCAAGTTGAAGCAAAACACATTGTTGGAGTGTCAGAATGCATAGAAAGAAGACAAATAAGCGTTCCAAGGGTTTATTTCGCATAGTTGCTTACTCTTGAGTAGAAATGCATGTGCACTCCAGAAATAAACACCTTTGTAAAATGAGCCAAGTTGAAGCAAAACACATTGTTGGAGTGTCGGAATGCATAGATAGAAGACAAATAAGCGTTCCAAGGGCTTATTTCGCTTAGTTGCTTACTCTTGAGTAGAAATGCATGTGCACTTCAGAAATAAGCAACTTTGTGAAATGAGCCAAATTGAAACAAAACACATTGTTGGAGTGTCAAAATGCATAGATAGAAGACAAATAAGCGTTCCAAGGGTTTATTTCGCATAGTTGCTTACTCTTGAGTAGAAATGCATGTGCACTCCAGAAATAAACACCTTTGTAAAATGAGCCAAGTTGAAGCAAAACACATTGTTGGAGTGTCGGAATGCATAGATAGAAGACAAATAAGCGTTCCAAGGGCTTATTTCGCTTAGTTGCTTACTCTTGAGTAGAAATGCATGTGTACTCCAGAAATAAGCAACTTTGTGAAATGAGCCAAATTGAAACAAAACACATTGTTGGAGTGTCAAAATGCATAGATAGAAGACAAATAAGCGTTCCAAGGGTTTATTTCGCATAGTTGCTTACTCTTGAGTAGAAATGCATGTGCACTCCAGAAATAAACACCTTTGTAAAATGAGCCAAGTTGAAGCAAAACACATTGTTGGAGTGTCAGAATGCATAGAAAGAAGACAAATAAGCGTTCCAAGGGTTTATTTCGCATAGTTGCTTACTCTTGAGTAGAAATGCATGTGCACTCCAGAAATAAACACCTTTGTAAAATGAGCCAAGTTGAAGCAAAACACATTGTTGGAGTGTCGGAATGCATAGATAGAAGACAAATAAGCGTTCCAAGGGTTTATTTCGCTTAGTTGCTTACTCTTCAGTAGAAATGCATGTGCACTTCAGAAATAAGCACCTTTGGAAAATGAGCCAAGTTGAAGCAAAACACATTGTTGGAGTGTCAGAATGCATAGAAAGAAGACAAATAAGCGTTCCAAGGGTTTATTTCGCATAGTTGCTTACTCTTGAGTAGAAATGCATGTGCACTCCAGAAATAAACACCTTTGTAAAATGAGCCAAGTTGAAGCAAAACACATTGTTGGAGTGTCGGAATGCATAGATAGAAGACAAATAAGCGTTCCAAGGGTTTATTTCGCATAGTTGCTTACTCTTGAGTAGAAATGCATGTGCACTCCAGAAATAAACACCTTTGTAAAATGAGCCAAGTTGAAGCAAAACACATTTTTGGAGTGTCAAAATGCATAGATAGAAGACAAATAAGCGTTCCAAGGGTTTATTTCGCTTAGTTGCTTAGTCTTGAGTAGAAATGCATGTGCACTCCAGAAATAAGCACCTTTGTGAAGTGAGCCAAATTGAAACAAAACACATTGTTGGAATGTCAAAATGCATAGATAGAAGACAAATAAGCGTTCCAAGGGTTTATTTCGCTTAGTTGCTTACTCTTGAGTAGAAATGCATGTGCACTTCAGAAATAAGCACCTTTGGAAAATGAGCCAAGTTGAAGCAAAACACATTGTTGGAGTGTCGGAATGCATAGATAGAAGACAAATAAGCGTTCCAAGGGTTTATTTCGCTTAGTTGCTTACTCTTGAGTAGAAATGCATGTGCACTTCAGAAATAAGCACCTTTGGAAAATGAGCCAAGTTGAATGCATAGAAAGAAGACAAATAAGCGTTCCAAGGGTTTATTTCGCATAGTTGCTTACTCTTGAGTAGAAATGCATGTGCACTCCAGAAATAAGCACCTTTGTAAAATGAGCCAAGTTGAAGCAAAACACATTGTTGGAGTGTCAGAATGCATAGAAAGAAGACAAATAAGCGTTCCAAGGGTTTATTTCGCTTAGTTGCTTACTCTTGAGTAGAAATGCATGTGTACTCCAGAAATAAGCAACTTTGTGAAATGAGCCAAATTGAAATAAAACACATTGTTGGAGTGTCAGAATGCATAGATAGAAGACAAATAAGCGTTCCAAGGGATTATTTCGCTTAGTTGCTTACTCTTGAATAGAAATGCATGTGCACTTCAGAAATAAGCACCTTTGGAAAATGAGCCAAGTTGAAGCAAAACACATTGTTGGAGTGTCAGAATGCATAGATCGAAGACAAATAAGCGTGACAAGGGTTTATTTCGCTTAGTTGCTTACTCTTGAATAGAAATGCATGTGCACTTCAGAAATAAGCACCTTTGGAAAATGAGCCAAGTTGAAGCAAAACACATTGTTGGAATGTCAAAATGCATAGATAGAAGACAAATAAGCGTTCCAAGGGTTTATTTCGCTTAGTTGCTTACTCTTGAGTAGAAATGCATGTGCACTTCAGAAATAAGCACCTTTGTAAAATGAGCCAAGTTGAAGCAAAACACATTGTTGGAGTGTCAGAATGCATAGAAAGAAGACAAATAAGCGTTCCAAGGGTTTATTTCGCTTAGTTGCTTACTCTTGAGTAGAAATGCATGTGCACTCCAGAAATAAGCACCTTTGTGAAATGAGCCAAATTGAAACAAAACACATTGTTGGAATGTCAAAATGCATAGATAGAAGACAAATAAGCGTTCCAAGGGTTTATTTCGCTTAGTTGCTTACTCTTGAGTAGAAATGCATGTGCACTCCAGAAATAAGCAACTTTGTGAAATGAGCCAAATTGAAACAAAACACATTGTTGGAGTGTCAGAATGCATAGAAAGAAGACAAATAAGCGTTCCAAGGGTTTATTTCGCATAGTTGCTTACTCTTGAGTAGAAATGCATGTGCACTCCAGAAATAAGCACCTTTGTAAAATGAGCCAAGTTGAAGCAATACACATTGTTGGAGTGTCAGAATGCATAGAAAGAAGACAAATAAGCGTTCCAAGGGTTTATTTCGCATAGTTGCTTACTCTTGAGTAGAAATGCATGTGCACTCCAGAAATAAACACCTTTGTAAATTGAGCCAAGTTGAAGCAAAACACATTGTTGGAGTGTCGGAATGTATAGATAGAAGACAAATAAGCGTTCCAAGGGTTTATTTCGCATAGTTGCTTACTCCTGAGTAGAAATGCATGTGTACTCCAGAAATAAGCAACTTTGTGAAATGAGCCAAATTGAAACAAAACACATTGTTGGAGTGTCAAAATGCATAGATAGAAGACAAATAAGCGTTCCAAGGGTTTATTTCGCATAGTTGCTTACTCTTGAGTAGAAATACATGTGCACTCCAGAAATAAGCACCTTTGTAAAATGAGCCAAGTTGAAGCAAAACACATTGTTGGAGTGTCAGAATGCATAGATAGAAGACAAATAAGCGTTCCAAGGGTTTATTTCGCTTAGTTGCTTACTCTTGAGTAGAAATGCATGTGCACTCCAGAAATAAGCACCTTTGTAAAATGAGCCAAGTTGAAGCAAAACACATTGTTGGAGTGTCGGAATGCATAGATAGAAGACAAATAAGCGTTCCAAGGGTTTATTTCGCTTAGTTGCTTACTCTTGAGTAGAAATGCATGTGCACTCCAGAAATAAGCACCTTTGTAAAATGAGCCAAGTTGAAGCAAAACACATTGTTGGAGTGTCGGAATGCATAGATAGAAGACAAATAAGCGTTCCAAGGGTTTATTTCGCTTAGTTGCTTACTCTTGAGTAGAAATGCATGTGTACTCCAGAAATAAGCAACTTTGTGAAATGAGCCAAATTGAAACAAAACACATTGTTGGAGTGTCAAAATGCATAGATAGAAGACAAATAAGCGTTCCAAGGGTTTATTTCGCTTAGTTGCTTACTCTTGAGTAGAAATGCATGTGCACTTCAGAAATAAGCACCTTTGTAAAATGAGCCAAGTTGAAGCAAAACACATTGTTGGAGTGTCAGAATGCATAGATAGAAGACAAATAAGCGTGCCAAGGGTTTATTTCGCTTAGTTGCTTACTCTTGAGTAGAAATGCATGTGCACTCCAGAAATAAGCACCTTTGTGAAATGAGCCAAATTGAAACAAAACACATTGTTGGAATGTCAAAATGCATAGATAGAAGACAAATAAGCGTTCCAAGGGTTTATTTCGCTTAGTTGCTTACTCTTGAGTAGAAATGCATGTGCACTTCAGAAATAAGCACCTTTGGAAAATGAGCCAAGTTGAAGCAAAACACATTGTTGGAGTGTCAGAATGCATAGATAGAAGACAAATAAGCGTTACAAGGGCTTATTTCGCATAGTTGCTTACTCTTGAGTAGAAATGCATGTGTACTCCAGAAATAAGCAACTTTGTGAAATGAGCCAAATTGAAACAAAACACATTGTTGGAGTGTCAAAATGCATAGATAGAAGACAAATAAGCGTTCCAAGGGTTTATTTCGCATAGTTGCTTACTCTTGAGTAGAAATGCATGTGCACTCCAGAAATAAATACCTTTGTAAAATGAGCCAAGTTGAAGCAAAACACATTTTTGGAGTGTCAAAATGCATAGATAGAAGACAAATAAGCGTTCCAAGGGTTTATTTCGCTTAGTTGCTTACTCTTGAGTAGAAATGCATGTGCACTCCAGAAATAAGCACCTTTGTGAAGTGAGCCAAATTGAAACAAAACACATTGTTGGAATGTCAAAATGCATAGATAGAAGACAAATAAGCGTTCCAAGGGTTTATTTCGCTTAGTTGCTTACTCTTGAGTAGAAATGCATGTGCACTTCAGAAATAAGCACCTTTGGAAAATGAGCCAAGTTGAAGCAAAACACATTGTTGGAGTGTCAGAATGCATAGATAGAAGACAAATAAGCGTTCCAAGGGTTTATTTCGCTTAGTTGCTTACTCTTGAGTAGAAATGCATGTACACTCCAGAAATAAGCACCTTTGTAAAATGAGCCAAATTGAAGCAAAACACATTGATGGAGTGTCGGAATGCATAGATAGAAGACAAATAAGCGTTCCAAGGGTTTATTTCGCATAGTTGCTTACTCTTGAGTAGAAATGCATGTGCACTCCAGAAATAAACACCTTTGTAAAATGAGCCAAGTTGAAGCAAAACACATTGTTGGAGTGTCGGAATGCATAGATAGAAGACAAATAAGCGTTACAAGGGCTTATTTCGCATAGTTGCTTACTCTTGAGTAGAAATGCATGTGTACTCCAGAAATAAGCAACTTTGTGAAATGAGCCAAATTGAAACAAAACACATTGTTGGAGTGTCAAAATGCATAGATAGAAGACAAATAAGCGTTCCAAGGGTTTATTTCGCATAGTTGCTTACTCTTGAGTAGAAATGCATGTGCACTCCAGAAATAAACACCTTTGTAAAATGAGCCAAGTTGAAGCAAAACACATTTTTGGAGTGTCAAAATGCATAGATAGAAGACAAATAAGCGTTCCAAGGGTTTATTTCGCTTAGTTGCTTACTCCTGAGTAGAAATGCATGTGCACTCCAGAAATAAGCACCTTTGTGAAGTGAGCCAAATTGAAACAAAACACATTGTTGGAATGTCAAAATGCATAGATAGAAGACAAATAAGCGTTCCAAGGGTTTATTTCGCTTAGTTGCTTACTCTTGAGTAGAAATGCATGTGCACTTCAGAAATAAGCACCTTTGGAAAATGAGCCAAGTTGAAGCAAAACACATTGTTGGAGTGTCAGAATGCATAGATAGAAGACAAATAAGCGTTCCAAGGGTTTATTTCGCTTAGTTGCTTACTCTTGAGTAGAAATGCATGTGCACTCCAGAAATAAGCACCTTTGTAAAATGAGCCAAATTGAAGCAAAACACATTGTTGGAGTGTCGGAATGCATAGATAGAAGACAAATAAGCGTTCCAAGGGTTTATTTCGCTTAGTTGCTTACTCTTGAGTAGAAATGCATGTGCACTTCAGAAATAAGCACCTTTGTAAAATGAGCCAAGTTGAAGCAAAACACATTGTTGGAGTGTCAGAATGCATAGATAGAAGACAAATAAGCTTTCCAAGGGTTTATTTCGCTTAGTTGCTTACTCTTGAGTAGAAATGCATGTGCACTTCAGAAATAAGCACCTTTGGAAAATGAGCCAAGTTGAAGCAAAACACATTGTTGGAGTGTCAGAATGCATAGATAGAAGACAAATAAGCTTTCCAAGGGTTTATTTCGCATAGTTGCTTACTCTTGAGTAGAAAAGCATGTGCACTTCAGAAATAAGCACCTTTGGAAAATGAGCCAAGTTGAAGCAAAACACATTGTTGGAGTGTCAGAATGCATAGATAGAAGACAAATAAGCGTTCCAAGGGTTTATTTCGCTTAGTTGCTTACTCTTGAGTAGAAATGCATGTGCACTCCAGAAATAAGCACCTTTGTAAAATGAGCCAAATTGAAGCAAAACACATTGTTGGAGTGTCGGAATGCATAGATAGAAGACAAATAAGCGTTCCAAGGGTTTATTTCGCTTAGTTGCTTACTCTTGAGTAGAAATGCATGTGCACTTCAGAAATAAGCACCTTTGGAAAATGAGCCAAGTTGAATGCATAGAAAGAAGACAAATAAGCGTTCCAAGGGTTTATTTCGCTTAGTTGCTTACTCTTTAGTAGAAATGCATGTGCACTTCAGAAATAAGCACCTTTGTGAAATGAGCCAAATTGAAACAAAACACATTGTTGGAATGTCAAAATGCATAGATAGAAGACAAATAAGCGTTCCAAGGGTTTATTTCGCTTAGTTGCTTACTCTTGAGTAGAAATGCATGTGCACTTCAGAAATAAGCACCTTTGTAAAATGAGCCAAGTTGAAGCAAAACACATTGTTGGAGTGTCAGAATGCATAGATAGAAGACAAATAAGCGTTCCAAGGGTTTATTTCGCTTAGTTGCTTACTCTTGAGTAGAAATGCATGTGCACTCCAGAAATAAGCACCTTTGTGAAATGAGCCAAATTGAAACAAAACACATTGTTGGAATGTCAAAATGCATAGATAGAAGACAAATAAGCGTTCCAAGGGTTTATTTCGCTTAGTTGCTTACTCTTGAGTAGAAATGCATGTGCACTCCAGAAATAAACACCTTTGTAAAATGAGCCAAGTTGAAGCAAAACACATTGTTGGAGTGTCGGAATGCATAGATAGAAGACAAATAAGCGTTACAAGGGCTTATTTCGCATAGTTGCTTACTCTTGAGTAGAAATGCATGTGTACTCCAGAAATAAGCAACTTTGTGAAATGAGCCAAATTGAAACAAAACACATTGTTGGAGTGTCAAAATGCATAGATAGAAGACAAATAAGCGTTCCAAGGGTTTATTTCGCATAGTTGCTTACTCTTGAGTAGAAATGCATGTGCACTCCAGAAATAAACACCTTTGTAAAATGAGCCAAGTTGAAGCAAAACACATTTTTGGAGTGTCAAAATGCATAGATAGAAGACAAATAAGCGTTCCAAGGGTTTATTTCGCTTAGTTGCTTACTCTTGAGTAGAAATGCATGTGCACTCCAGAAATAAGCACCTTTGTGAAGTGAGCCAAATTGAAACAAAACACATTGTTGGAATGTCAAAATGCATAGATAGAAGACAAATAAGCGTTCCAAGGGTTTATTTCGCTTAGTTGCTTACTCTTGAGTAGAAATGCATGTGCACTTCAGAAATAAGCACCTTTGGAAAATGAGCCAAGTTGAAGCAAAACACATTGTTGGAGTGTCAGAATGCATAGATAGAAGACAAATAAGCGTTCCAAGGGTTTATTTCGCTTAGTTGCTTACTCTTGAGTAGAAATGCATGTGCACTTCAGAAATAAGCACCTTTGTAAAATGAGCCAAGTTGAAGCAAAACACATTGTTGGAGTGTCAGAATGCATAGATAGAAGACAAATAAGCGTTCCAAGGGTTTATTTCGCTTAGTTGCTTACTCTTGAGTAGAAATGCATGTGCACTCCAGAAATAAGCACCTTTGTGAAATGAGCCAAATTGAAACAAAACACATTGTTGGAATGTCAAAATGCATAGATAGAAGACAAATAAGCGTTCCAAGGGTTTATTTCGCTTAGTTGCTTACTCTTGAGTAGAAATGCATGTGCACTCCAGAAATAAACACCTTTGTAAAATGAGCCAAATTGAAGCAAAACACATTGTTGGAGTGTCGGAATGCATAGATAGAAGACAAATAAGCGTTACAAGGGCTTATTTCGCATAGTTGCTTACTCTTGAGTAGAAATGCATGTGTACTCCAGAAATAAGCACCTTTGGAAAATGAGCCAAGTTGAATGCATAGAAAGAAGACAAATAAGCGTTCCAAGGGTTTATTTCGCTTAGTTGCTTACTCTTTAGTAGAAATGCATGTGCACTTCAGAAATAAGCACCTTTGGAAAATGAGCCAAGTTGAAGCAAAACACATTGTTGGAGTGTCAGAATGCATAGATAGAAGACAAATAAGCGTTCCAAGGGTTTATTTCGCATAGTTGCTTACTCTTGAGTAGAAATGCATGTGCACTCCAGAAATAAACACCTTTGTAAAATGAGCCAAGTTGAAGCAAAACACATTGTTGGAGTGTCAGAATGCATAGATAGAAGACAAATAAGCGTTCCAAGGGTTTATTTCGCTTAGTTGCTTACTCTTGAGTAGAAATGCATGTGCACTCCAGAAATAAGCACCTTTGTGAAGTGAGCCAAATTGAAACAAAACACATTGTTGGAATGTCAAAATGCATAGATAGAAGACAAATAAGCGTTCCAAGGGTTTATTTCGCTTAGTTGCTTACTCTTGAGTAGAAATGCATGTGCACTTCAGAAATAAGCACCTTTGGAAAATGAGCCAAGTTGAAGCAAAACACATTGTTGGAGTGTCAGAATGCATAGATAGAAGACAAATAAGCGTTCCAAGGGTTTATTTCGCTTAGTTGCTTACTCTTGAGTAGAAATGCATGTACACTCCAGAAATAAGCACCTTTGTAAAATGAGCCAAATTGAAGCAAAACACATTGATGGAGTGTCGGAATGCATAGATAGAAGACAAATAAGCGTTCCAAGGGCTTATTTCGCATAGTTGCTTACTCTTGAGTAGAAATGCATGTGCACTCCAGAAATAAACACCTTTGTAAAATGAGCCAAGTTGAAGCAAAACACATTGTTGGAGTGTCAGAATGCATAGAAAGAAGACAAATAAGCGTTCCAAGGGTTTATTTCGCATAGTTGCTTACTCTTGAGTAGAAATGCATGTGCACTCCAGAAATAAACACCTTTGTAAAATGAGCCAAGTTGAAGCAAAACACATTGTTGGAGTGTCGGAATGCATAGATAGAAGACAAATAAGCGTTACAAGGGCTTATTTCGCATAGTTGCTTACTCTTGAGTAGAAATGCATGTGTACTCCAGAAATAAGCAACTTTGTGAAATGAGCCAAATTGAAACAAAACACATTGTTGGAGTGTCAAAATGCATAGATAGAAGACAAATAAGCGTTCCAAGGGTTTATTTCGCATAGTTGCTTACTCTTGAGTAGAAATGCATGTGCACTCCAGAAATAAACACCTTTGTAAAATGAGCCAAGTTGAAGCAAAACACATTTTTGGAGTGTCAAAATGCATAGATAGAAGACAAATAAGCGTTCCAAGGGTTTATTTCGCTTAGTTGCTTACTCTTGAGTAGAAATGCATGTGCACTCCAGAAATAAGCACCTTTGTGAAGTGAGCCAAATTGAAACAAAACACATTGTTGGAATGTCAAAATGCATAGATAGAAGACAAATAAGCGTTCCAAGGGTTTATTTCGCTTAGTTGCTTACTCTTGAGTAGAAATGCATGTGCACTTCAGAAATAAGCACCTTTGGAAAATGAGCCAAGTTGAAGCAAAACACATTGTTGGAGTGTCAGAATGCATAGATAGAAGACAAATAAGCGTTCCAAGGGTTTATTTCGCTTAGTTGCTTACTCTTGAGTAGAAATGCATGTGCACTCCAGAAATAAGCACCTTTGTAAAATGAGCCAAATTGAAGCAAAACACATTGTTGGAGTGTCGGAATGCTTAGATAGAAGACAAATAAGCGTTCCAAGGGTTTATTTCGCTTAGTTGCTTACTCTTGAGTAGAAATGCATGTGCACTTCAGAAATAAGCACCTTTGGAAAATGAGCCAAGTTGAATGCATAGAAAGAAGACAAATAAGCGTTCCAAGGGTTTATTTCGCTTAGTTGCTTACTCTTTAGTAGAAATGCATGTGCACTTCAGAAATAAGCACCTTTGGAAAATGAGCCAAGTTGAAGCAAAACACATTGTTGGAGTGTCGGAATGTATAGATAGAAGACAAATAAGCGTTCCAAGGGTTTATTTCGCATAGTTGCTTACTCTTGAGTAGAAATGCATGTGCACTCCAGAAATAAACACCTTTGTAAAATGAGCCAAGTTGACGCAAAACACATTGTTGGAGTGTCGGAATGCATAGATAGAAGACAAATAAGCGTTCCAAGGGTTTATTTCGCTTAGTTGCTTACTCTTGAGTAGAAATGCATGTGCACTCCAGAAATAAGCACCTTTGTAAAATGAGCCAAGTTGAAGCAAAACACATTGTTGGAGTGTCAGAATGCATAGAAAGAAGACAAATAAGCGTTCCAAGGGTTTATTTCGCATAGTTGCTTACTCTTGAGTAGAAATGCATGTGCACTCCAGAAATAAACACCTTTGTAAAATGAGCCAAGTTGAAGCAAAACACATTGTTGGAGTGTCAGAATGCATAGATAGAAGAGAAATAAGCGTTCCAAGGGCTTATTTCGCTTAGTTGCTTACTCTTGAGTAGAAATGCATGTGTACTCCAGAAATAAGCAACTTTGTGAAATGAACCAAATTGAAACAAAACACATTGTTGGAGTGTCGGAATGCATAGATAGAAGACAAATAAGCGTTCCAAGGGTTTATTTCGCTTAGTTGCTTACTCTTGAGTAGAAATGCATGTGTACTCCAGAAATAAGCAACCTTGTGAAATGAGCCAAATTGAAACAAAACACATTGTTGGAGTGTCAAAATGCATAGATAGAAGACAAATAAGCGTTCCAAGGGTTTATATCGCATAGTTGCTTACTCTTGAGTAGAAATGCATGTGCACTCCAGAAATAAACACCTTTGGAAAATGAGCCAAGTTGAAGCAAAACACATTGTTGGAGTGTCAGAATGCATAGAAAGAAGACAAATAAGCGTTCCAAGGGTTTATTTCGCATAGTTGCTTACTCTTGAGTAGAAATGCATGTGCACTCCAGAAATAAACACCTTTGTAAAATGAGCCAAGTTGAAGCAAAACACATTGTTGGAGTGTCGGAATGTATAGATAGAAGACAAATAAGCGTTCCAAGGGTTTATTTCGCATAGTTGCTTACTCTTGAGTAGAAATGCATGTGCACTTCAGAAATAAGCACCTTTGGAAAATGAGCCAAGTTGAATGCATAGATAGAAGACAAATAAGCGTTCCAAGGGTTTATTTCGCTTAGTTGCTTACTCCTGAGTAGAAATGCATGTGTACTCCAGAAATAAGCAACTTTGTGAAATGAGCCAAATTGAAACAAAACACATTGTTGGAGTGTCAAAATGCATAGATAGAAGACAAATAAGCGTTCCAAGGGTTTATTTCGCATAGTTGCTTACTCTTGAGTAGAAATGCATGTGCACTCCAGAAATAAGCACCTTTGTAAAATGAGCCAAGTTGAAGCAAAACACATTGTTGGAGTGTCGGAATGCATAGATAGAAGACAAATAAGCGTTCCAAGGGTTTATTTCGCTTAGTTGCTTACTCTTGAGTAGAAATGCATGTGCACTTCAGAAATAAGCACCTTTGTAAAATGAGCCAAGTTGAAGCAAAACACATTGTTGGAGTGTCGGAATGCATAGATAGAAGACAAATAAGCGTTCCAAGGGTTTATTTCGCTTAGTTGCTTACTCTTGAGTAGAAATGCATGTGCACTCCAGAAATAAGCACCTTTGTGAAATGAGCCAAATTGAAACAAAACACATTGTTGGAATGTCAAAATGCATAGATAGAAGACAAATAAGCGTTCCAAGGGTTTATTTCGCTTAGTTGCTTACTCTTGAGTAGAAATGCATGTGCACTTCAGAAATAAGCACCTTTGGAAAATGAGCCAAGTTGAAGCAAAACACATTGTTGGAGTGTCAGAATGCATAGAAAGAAGACAAATAAGCGTTCCAAGGGTTTATTTCGCATAGTTGCTTACTCTTGAGTAGAAATGCATGTGCACTCCAGAAATAAACACCTTTGTAAAATGAGCCAAGTTGAAGCAGAACACATTGTTGGAGTGTCGGAATGCATAGATAGAAGACAAATAAGCGTTCCAAGGAATTATTTCGCTTACTTGCTTACTCTTGAGTAGAAATGCATGTGTACTCCAGAAATAAGCAACTTTGTGAAATGAGCCAAATTGAAACAAAACACATTGTTGGAGTGTCAAAATGCATAGATAGAAGACAAATAAGCGTTCCAAGGGTTTATTTCGCATAGTTGCTTACTCTTGAGTAGAAATGCATGTGCACTCCAGAAATAAACACCTTTGTAAAATGAGCCAAGTTGAAGCAAAACACATTGTTGGAGTGTCGGAATGCATAGATAGAAGACAAATAAGCGTTCCAAGGGTTTATTTCGCTTAGTTGCTTACTCTTGAGTAGAAATGCATGTGCACTCCAGAAATAAGCACCTTTGTAAAATGAGCCAAGTTGAAGCAAAACACATTGTTGGAGTGTCGGAATGCATAGATAGAAGACAAATAAGCGTGCCAAGGGTTTATTTCGCTTAGTTGCTTACTCTTGAGTAGAAATGCATGTGCACTCCAGAAATAAGCACCTTTGTGAAATGAGCCAAATTGAAACAAAACACATTGTTGGAATGTCAAAATGCATAGATAGAAGACAAATAAGCGTTCCAAGGGTTTATTTCGCTTACTTGCTTACTCTTGAGTAGAAATGCATGTGTACTCCAGAAATAAGCAACTTTGTGAAATGAGCCAAATTGAAACAAAACACATTGTTGGAGTGTCAAAATGCATAGATAGAAGACAAATAAGCGTTCCAAGGGTTTATTTCGCATAGTTGCTTACTCTTGAGTAGAAATGCATGTGCACTCCAGAAATAAACACCTTTGTAAAATGAGCCAAGTTGAAGCAAAACACATTGTTGGAGTGTCGGAATGCATAGATCGAAGACAAATAAGCGTTCCAAGGGTTTATTTCGCTTAGTTGCTTACTCTTGAGTAGAAATGCATGTGCACTCCAGAAATAAGCACCTTTGTAAAATGAGCCAAGTTGAAGCAAAACACATTGTTGGAGTGTCGGAATGCATAGATAGAAGACAAATAAGCGTGCCAAGGGTTTATTTCGCTTAGTTGCTTACTCTTGAGTAGAAATGCATGTGCACTCCAGAAATAAGCACCTTTGTGAAATGAGCCAAATTGAAACAAAACACATTGTTGGAATGTCAAAATGCATAGATAGAAGACAAATAAGCGTTCCAAGGGTTTATTTCGCATAGTTGCTTACTCTTGAGTAGAAATGCATGTGCACTCCAGAAATAAGCACCTTTGTAAAATGAGCCAAGTTGAAGCAAAACACATTGTTGGAGTGTCGGAATGCATAGATAGAAGACAAATAAGCGTGCCAAGGGTTTATTTCGCTTAGTTGCTTACTCTTGAGTAGAAATGCATGTGCACTCCAGAAATAAGCACCTTTGTGAAATGAGCCAAATTGAAACAAAACACATTGTTGGAATGTCAAAATGCATAGATAGAAGACAAATAAGCGTTCCAAGGGTTTATTTCGCTTACTTGCTTACTCTTGAGTAGAAATGCATGTGTACTCCAGAAATAAGCAACTTTGTGAAATGAGCCAAATTGAAACAAAACACATTGTTGGAGTGTCAAAATGCATAGATAGAAGACAAATAAGCGTTCCAAGGGTTTATTTCGCATAGTTGCTTACTCTTGAGTAGAAATGCATGTGCACTCCAGAAATAAACACCTTTGTAAAATGAGCCAAGTTGAAGCAAAACACATTGTTGGAGTGTCGGAATGCATAGATCGAAGACAAATAAGCGTTCCAAGGGTTTATTTCGCTTAGTTGCTTACTCTTGAGTAGAAATGCATGTGCACTCCAGAAATAAGCACCTTTGTAAAATGAGCCAAGTTGAAGCAAAACACATTGTTGGAGTGTCGGAATGCATAGATAGAAGACAAATAAGCGTGCCAAGGGTTTATTTCGCTTAGTTGCTTACTCTTGAGTAGAAATGCATGTGCACTCCAGAAATAAGCACCTTTGTGAAATGAGCCAAATTGAAACAAAACACATTGTTGGAATGTCAAAATGCATAGATAGAAGACAAATAAGCGTTCCAAGGGTTTATTTCGCATAGTTGCTTACTCTTGAGTAGAAATGCATGTGCACTCCAGAAATAAGCACCTTTGTAAAGTGAGCCAAGTTGAAGCAAAACACATTGTTGGAGTGTCGGAATGCATAGATAGAAGACAAATAAGCGTGCCAAGGGTTTATTTCGCTTAGTTGCTTACTCTTGAGTAGAAATGCATGTGCACTCCAGAAATAAGCACCTTTGTGAAATGAGCCAAATTGAAACAAAACACATTGTTGGAGTGTCAAAATGCATAGATAGAAGACAAATAAGCGTTCCAAGGGTTTATTTCGCTTAGTTGCTTACTCTTGAGTAGAAATGTATGTGCACTCCAGAAATAAGCACCTTTGTGAAGTGAGCCAAATTGAAACAAAACACATTGTTGGAATGTCAAAATGCATAGATAGAAGACAAATAAGCGTTCCAAGGGTTTATTTCACTTAGTTGCTTACTCTTGAGTAGAAATGCATGTGCACTTCAGAAATAAGCACCTTTGGAAAATGAGCCAAGTTGAAGCAAAACACATTGTTGGAGTGTCAGAATGCATAGATAGAAGACAAATAAGCGTTCCAAGGGTTTATTTCGCTTAGTTGCTTACTCTTGAGTAGAAATGCATGTGCACTTCAGAAATAAGCACCTTTGGAAAATGAGCCAAGTTGAATGCATAGAAAGAAGACAAATAAGCGTTCCAAGGGTTTATTTCGCATAGTTGCTTACTCTTGAGTAGAAATGCATGTGCACTCCAGAAATAAGCACCTTTGTAAAATGAGCCAAGTTGAAGCAAAACACATTGTTGGAGTGTCAGAATGCATAGATAAAAGACAAATAAGCGTTCCAAGGGTTTATTTCGCTTAGTTGCTTACTCTTGAGTAGAAATGCATGTGCACTCCAGAAATAAGCACCTTTGTAAAATGAGCCAAGTTGAAGCAAAACACATTGTTGGAGTGTCAGAATGCATAGATAGAAGACAAATAAGCGTTCCAAGGGTTTATTTCGCTTAGTTGCTTACTCTTGAGTAGAAATGCATGTGTACTCCAGAAATAAGCACCTTTGTGAAATGAGCCAAATTGAAACAAAACACATTGTTGGAATGTCAAAATGCATAGATAGAAGACAAATAAGCGTTCCAAGGGTTTATTTCGCTTAGTTGCTTACTCTTGAGTAGAAATGCATGTGCACTTCAGAAATAAGCACCTTTGGAAAATGAGCCAAGTTGAAGCAAAACACATTGTTGGAGTGTCAGAATGCATAGAAAGAAGACAAATAAGCGTTCCAAGGGTTTATTTCGCATAGTTGCTTACTCTTGAGTAGAAATGCATGTGCACTCCAGAAATAAACACCTTTGTAAAATGAGCCAAGTTGAAGCAAAACACATTGTTGGAGTGTCGGAATGCATAGAAAGAAGACAAATAAGCGTTCCAAGGGCTTATTTCGCTTAGTTGCTTACTCTTGAGTAGAAATGCATGTGCACTCCAGAAATAAGCAACTTTGTGAAATGAGCCAAATTGAAACAAAACACATTGTTGGAATGTCAAAATGCATAGATAGAAGACAAATAAGCGTTCCAAGGGTTTATTTCGCTTAGTTGCTTACTCTTGAGTAGAAATGCATGTGCACTTCAGAAATAAGCACCTTTGGAAAATGAGCCAAGTTGAAGCAAAACACATTGTTGGAGTGTCAGAATGCATAGAAAGAAGACAAATAAGCGTTCCAAGGGTTTATTTCGCATAGTTGCTTACTCTTGAGTAGAAATGCATGTGCACTCCAGAAATAAACACCTTTGTAAAATGAGCCAAGTTGAAGCAAAACACATTGTTGGAGTGTCGGAATGCATAGATAGAAGACAAATAAGCGTTCCAAGGGTTTATTTCGCTTAGTTGCTTACTCTTGAGTAGAAATGCATGTGCACTCCAGAAATAAGCCCCTTTGTAAAATGAGCCAAGTTGAAGCAAAACACATTGTTGGAGTGTCGGAATGCATAGATAGAAGACAAATAAGCGTGCCAAGGGTTTATTTCGCTTAGTTGCTTACTCTTGAGTAGAAATGCATGTGCACTCCAGAAATAAGCACCTTTGTGAAATGAGCCAAATTGAAACAAAACACATTGTTGGAATGTCAAAATGCATAGATAGAAGACAAATAAGCGTTCCAAGGGTTTATTTCGCTTACTTGCTTACTCTTGAGTAGAAATGCATGTGTACTCCAGAAATAAGCAACTTTGTGAAATGAGCCAAGTTGAAGCAAAACACATTTTTGGAGTGTCAAAATGCATAGATAGAAGACAAATAAGCGTTCCAAGGGTTTATTTCGCATAGTTGCTTACTCTTGAGTAGAAATGCATGTGCACTCCAGAAATAAACACCTTTGTAAAATGAGCCAAGTTGAAGCAAAACACATTGTTGGAGTGTCGGAATGCATAGATAGAAGACAAATAAGCGTTCCAAGGGCTTATTTCGCTTAGTTGCTTACTCTTGAGTAGAAATGCATGTGTACTCCAGAAATAAGCAACTTTGTGAAATGAGCCAAATTGAAACAAAACACATTGTTGGAGTGTCAAAATGCATAGATAGAAGACAAATAAGCGTTCCAAGGGTTTATTTCGCATAGTTGCTTACTCTTGAGTAGAAATGCATGTGCACTCCAGAAATAAACACCTTTGTAAAATGAGCCAAGTTGAAGCAAAACACATTTTTGGAGTGTCAAAATGCATAGATAGAAGACAAATAAGCGTTCCAAGGGTTTATTTCGCTTAGTTGCTTAGTCTTGAGTAGAAATGCATGTGCACTCCAGAAATAAACACCTTTGTAAAATGAGCCAAGTTGAAGCAAAACACATTGTTGGAGTGTCGGAATGCATAGATAGAAGACAAATAAGCGTTCCAAGGGCTTATTTCGCTTAGTTGCTTACTCTTGAGTAGAAATGCATGTGTACTCCAGAAATAAGCAACTTTGTGAAATGAGCCAAATTGAAACAAAACACATTGTTGGAGTGTCAAAATGCATAGATAGAAGACAAATAAGCGTTCCAAGGGTTTATTTCGCATAGTTGCTTACTCTTGAGTAGAAATGCATGTGCACTCCAGAAATAAACACCTTTGTAAAATGAGCCAAGTTGAAGCAAAACACATTTTTGGAGTGTCAAAATGCATAGATAGAAGACAAATAAGCGTTCCAAGGGTTTATTTCGCTTAGTTGCTTAGTCTTGAGTAGAAATGCATGTGCACTCCAGAAATAAACACCTTTGTAAAATGAGCCAAGTTGAAGCAAAACACATTGTTGGAGTGTCGGAATGCATAGATAGAAGACAAATAAGCGTTCCAAGGGCTTATTTCGCTTAGTTGCTTACTCTTGAGTAGAAATGCATGTGCACTCCAGAAATAAGCAACTTTGTGAAATGAGCCAAATTGAAACAAAACACATTGTTGGAATGTCAAAATGCATAGATAGAAGACAAATAAGCGTTCCAAGGGTTTATTTCGCTTAGTTGCTTACTCTTGAGTAGAAATGCATGTGCACTTCAGAAATAAGCACCTTTGGAAAATGAGCCAAGTTGAAGCAAAACACATTGTTGGAGTGTCAGAATGCATAGAAAGAAGACAAATAAGCGTTCCAAGGGTTTATTTCGCATAGTTGCTTACTCTTGAGTAGAAATGCATGTGCACTCCAGAAATAAACACCTTTGTAAAATGAGCCAAGTTGAAGCAAAACACATTGTTGGAGTGTCGGAATGCATAGATAGAAGACAAATAAGCGTTCCAAGGGTTTATTTCGCTTAGTTGCTTACTCTTCAGTAGAAATGCATGTGCACTTCAGAAATAAGCACCTTTGGAAAATGAGCCAAGTTGAAGCAAAACACATTGTTGGAGTGTCAGAATGCATAGAAAGAAGACAAATAAGCGTTCCAAGGGTTTATTTCGCATAGTTGCTTACTCTTGAGTAGAAATGCATGTGCACTCCAGAAATAAACACCTTTGTAAAATGAGCCAAGTTGAAGCAAAACACATTGTTGGAGTGTCGGAATGCATAGATAGAAGACAAATAAGCGTTCCAAGGGTTTATTTCGCATAGTTGCTTACTCTTGAGTAGAAATGCATGTGCACTCCAGAAATAAACACCTTTGTAAAATGAGCCAAGTTGAAGCAAAACACATTTTTGGAGTGTCAAAATGCATAGATAGAAGACAAATAAGCGTTCCAAGGGTTTATTTCGCTTAGTTGCTTAGTCTTGAGTAGAAATGCATGTGCACTCCAGAAATAAGCACCTTTGTGAAGTGAGCCAAATTGAAACAAAACACATTGTTGGAATGTCAAAATGCATAGATAGAAGACAAATAAGCGTTCCAAGGGTTTATTTCGCTTAGTTGCTTACTCTTGAGTAGAAATGCATGTGCACTTCAGAAATAAGCACCTTTGGAAAATGAGCCAAGTTGAAGCAAAACACATTGTTGGAGTGTCGGAATGCATAGATAGAAGACAAATAAGCGTTCCAAGGGTTTATTTCGCTTAGTTGCTTACTCTTGAGTAGAAATGCATGTGCACTTCAGAAATAAGCACCTTTGGAAAATGAGCCAAGTTGAATGCATAGAAAGAAGACAAATAAGCGTTCCAAGGGTTTATTTCGCATAGTTGCTTACTCTTGAGTAGAAATGCATGTGCACTCCAGAAATAAGCACCTTTGTAAAATGAGCCAAGTTGAAGCAAAACACATTGTTGGAGTGTCAGAATGCATAGAAAGAAGACAAATAAGCGTTCCAAGGGTTTATTTCGCTTAGTTGCTTACTCTTGAGTAGAAATGCATGTGTACTCCAGAAATAAGCAACTTTGTGAAATGAGCCAAATTGAAACAAAACACATTGTTGGAGTGTCAAAATGCATAGATAGAAGACAAATAAGTGTTCCAAGGGTTTATTTCGCATAGTTGCTTACTCTTGAGTAGAAATGCATGTGCACTCCAGAAATAAACACCTTTGTAAAATGAGCCAAGTTGAAGCAAAACACATTTTTGGAGTGTCAAAATGCATAGATAGAAGACAAATAAGCGTTCCAAGGGTTTATTTCGCTTAGTTGCTTAGTCTTGAGTAGAAATGCATGTGCACTCCAGAAATAAGCACCTTTGTGAAGTGAGCCAAATTGAAACAAAACACATTGTTGGAATGTCAAAATGCATAGATAGAAGACAAATAAGCGTTCCAAGGGTTTATTTCGCTTAGTTGCTTACTCTTGAGTAGAAATGCATGTGCACTTCAGAAATAAGCACCTTTGGAAAATGAGCCAAGTTGAAGCAAAACACATTGTTGGAGTGTCGGAATGCATAGATAGAAGACAAATAAGCGTTCCAAGGGTTTATTTCGCTTAGTTGCTTACTCTTGAGTAGAAATGCATGTGCACTTCAGAAATAAGCACCTTTGGAAAATGAGCCAAGTTGAATGCATAGAAAGAAGACAAATAAGCGTTCCAAGGGTTTATTTCGCATAGTTGCTTACTCTTGAGTAGAAATGCATGTGCACTTCAGAAATAAGCACCTTTGTAAAATGAGCCAAGTTGAAGCAAAACACATTGTTGGAGTGTCAGAATGCATAGATAGAAGACAAATAAGCGTGCCAAGGGTTTATTTCGCTTAGTTGCTTACTCTTGAGTAGAAATGCATGTGCACTCCAGAAATAAGCACCTTTGTAAAATGAGCCAAGTTGAAGCAAAACACATTGTTGGAGTGTCGGAATGCATAGATAGAAGACAAATAAGCGTTCCAAGGGTTTATTTCGCTTAGTTGCTTACTCTTGAGTAGAAATGCATGTGTACTCCAGAAATAAGCAACTTTGTGAAATGAGCCAAATTGAAACAAAACACATTGTTGGAGTGTCAAAATGCATAGATAGAAGACAAATAAGCGTTCCAAGGGTTTATTTCGCTTAGTTGCTTACTCTTGAGTAGAAATGCATGTGCACTTCAGAAATAAGCACCTTTGTAAAATGAGCCAAGTTGAAGCAAAACACATTGTTGGAGTGTCAGAATGCATAGATAGAAGACAAATAAGCGTGCCAAGGGTTTATTTCGCTTAGTTGCTTACTCTTGAGTAGAAATGCATGTGCACTCCAGAAATAAGCACCTTTGTAAAATGAGCCAAATTGAAGCAAAACACATTGTTGGAATTCAGAATGCATAGAAAGAAGACAAATAAGCATTCTATCGGTTTATTTCGTTTAGCTGCTTACTCTTGAGTAGGAATGCATGTGCACTCCATAAATAAGCACCTTTGTAAAATGAGCCAAATTGAAGCAAAACACAGGGTTGGAGTGTCAGAATGCATAGATAGAAGACAAATAAGCGTTCCAAGGGTTTATTTCGCTTAGTTGCTTACTCTTGAGTAGAAATGCATGTGCACTCCAGAAATAAGCACCTTTGTAAAATGAGCCAAGTTGAAGCAAAACACATTGTTGGAGTGTCAGAATGCATAGATAGAAGACAAATAAGCGTTCCAAGGGTTTATTTCGCTTAGTTGCTTACTCCTGAGTAGAAATGCATGTGCACTTCAGAAATAAGCACCTTTGGAAAATGAGCCAAGTTGAAGCAAAACACATTGTTGGAGTGTCAGAATGCATAGAAAGAAGACAAATAAGCGTTCCAAGGGTTTATTTCGCATAGTTGCTTACTCTTGAGTAGAAATGCATGTGCACTCCAGAAATAAACACCTTTGTAAAATGAGCCAAGTTGAAGCAAAACACATTGTTGGAGTGTCGGAATGTATAGATAGAAGACAAATAAGCGTTCCAAGGGTTTATTTCGCATAGTTGCTTACTCTTGAGTAGAAATGCATGTGTACTCCAGAAATAAGCACCTTTGTGAAATGAGCCAAATTGAAACAAAACACATTGTTGGAATGTCAAAATGCATAGATAGAAGACAAATAAGCGTTCCAAGGGTTTATTTCGCTTAGTTGCTTACTCTTGAGTAGAAATGCATGTGCACTTCAGAAATAAGCACCTTTGGAAAATGAGCCAAGTTGAAGCAAAACACATTGTTGGAGTGTCAGAATGCATAGAAAGAAGACAAATAAGCGTTCCAAGGGTTTATTTCGCATAGTTGCTTACTCTTGAGTAGAAATGCATGTGCACTCCAGAAATAAACACCTTTGTAAAATGAGCCAAGTTGAAGCAAAACACATTGTTGGAGTGTCGGAATGCATAGATAGAAGACAAATAAGCGTTCCAAGGGTTTATTTCGCTTAGTTGCTTACTCTTGAGTAGAAATGCATATGTACTCCAGAAATAAGCAACTTTGTGAAATGAGCCAAATTGAAACAAAACACATTGTTGGAGTGTCAAAATGCATAGATAGAAGACAAATAAGCGTTCCAAGGGTTTATTTCGCTTAGTTGCTTACTCTTGAGTAGAAATGCATGTGCACTTCAGAAATAAGCACCTTTGGAAAATGAGCCAAGTTGAATGCATAGAAAGAAGACAAATAAGCGTTCCAAGGGTTTATTTCGCTTCGTTGCTTACTCTTGAGTAGAAATGCATGTGCACTCCAGAAATAAGCACCTTTGTAAAATGAGCCAAGTTGAAGCAAAACACATTGTTGGAGTGTCAGAATGCATAGATAGAAGACAAATAAGCGTTCCAAGGGTTTATTTCGCTTAGTTGCTTACTCTTGAGTAGAAATGCATGTGTACTCCAGAAATAAGCAACTTTGTGAAATGAGCCAAATTGAAACAAAACACATTGTTGGAGTGTCAAAATGCATAGATAGAAGACAAATAAGCGTTCCAAGGGTTTATTTCGCTTAGTTGCTTACTCTTGAGTAGAAATGCATGTGCACTTCAGAAATAAGCACCTTTGTAAAATGAGCCAAGTTGAAGCAAAACACATTGTTGGAGTGTCAGAATGCATAGATAGAAGACAAATAAGCGTGCCAAGGGTTTATTTCGCTTAGTTGCTTACTCTTGAGTAGAAATGCATGTGCACTCCAGAAATAAGCACCTTTGTAAAATGAGCCAAGTTGAAGCAAAACACATTGTTGGAGTGTCGGAATGCATAGATAGAAGACAAATAAGCGTTCCAAGGGTTTATTTCGCTTAGTTGCTTACTCTTGAGTAGAAATGCATGTGTACTCCAGAAATAAGCAACTTTGTGAAATGAGCCAAATTGAAACAAAACACATTGTTGGAGTGTCAAAATGCATAGATAGAAGACAAATAAGCGTTCCAAGGGTTTATTTCGCTTAGTTGCTTACTCTTGAGTAGAAATGCATGTGCACTTCAGAAATAAGCACCTTTGTAAAATGAGCCAAGTTGAAGCAAAACACATTGTTGGAGTGTCAGAATGCATAGATAGAAGACAAATAAGCGTGCCAAGGGTTTATTTCGCTTAGTTGCTTACTCTTGAGTAGAAATGCATGTGCACTCCAGAAATAAGCACCTTTGTAAAATGAGCCAAATTGAAGCAAAACACATTGTTGGAATTCAGAATGCATAGAAAGAAGACAAATAAGCATTCTATCGGTTTATTTCGTTTAGCTGCTTACTCTTGAGTAGGAATGCATGTGCACTCCATAAATAAGCACCTTTGTAAAATGAGCCAAATTGAAGCAAAACACAGGGTTGGAGTGTCAGAATGCATAGATAGAAGACAAATAAGCGTTCCAAGGGTTTATTTCGCTTAGTTGCTTACTCTTGAGTAGAAATGCATGTGCACTCCAGAAATAAGCACCTTTGTAAAATGAGCCAAGTTGAAGCAAAACACATTGTTGGAGTGTCAGAATGCATAGATAGAAGACAAATAAGCGTTCCAAGGGTTTATTTCGCTTAGTTGCTTACTCCTGAGTAGAAATGCATGTGCACTTCAGAAATAAGCACCTTTGGAAAATGAGCCAAGTTGAAGCAAAACACATTGTTGGAGTGTCAGAATGCATAGAAAGAAGACAAATAAGCGTTCCAAGGGTTTATTTCGCATAGTTGCTTACTCTTGAGTAGAAATGCATGTGCACTCCAGAAATAAACACCTTTGTAAAATGAGCCAAGTTGAAGCAAAACACATTGTTGGAGTGTCGGAATGTATAGATAGAAGACAAATAAGCGTTCCAAGGGTTTATTTCGCATAGTTGCTTACTCTTGAGTAGAAATGCATGTGTACTCCAGAAATAAGCACCTTTGTGAAATGAGCCAAATTGAAACAAAACACATTGTTGGAATGTCAAAATGCATAGATAGAAGACAAATAAGCGTTCCAAGGGTTTATTTCGCTTAGTTGCTTACTCTTGAGTAGAAATGCATGTGCACTTCAGAAATAAGCACCTTTGGAAAATGAGCCAAGTTGAAGCAAAACACATTGTTGGAGTGTCAGAATGCATAGAAAGAAGACAAATAAGCGTTCCAAGGGTTTATTTCGCATAGTTGCTTACTCTTGAGTAGAAATGCATGTGCACTCCAGAAATAAACACCTTTGTAAAATGAGCCAAGTTGAAGCAAAACACATTGTTGGAGTGTCGGAATGCATAGATAGAAGACAAATAAGCGTTCCAAGGGTTTATTTCGCTTAGTTGCTTACTCTTGAGTAGAAATGCATATGTACTCCAGAAATAAGCAACTTTGTGAAATGAGCCAAATTGAAACAAAACACATTGTTGGAGTGTCAAAATGCATAGATAGAAGACAAATAAGCGTTCCAAGGGTTTATTTCGCTTAGTTGCTTACTCTTGAGTAGAAATGCATGTGCACTTCAGAAATAAGCACCTTTGGAAAATGAGCCAAGTTGAATGCATAGAAAGAAGACAAATAAGCGTTCCAAGGGTTTATTTCGCTTCGTTGCTTACTCTTGAGTAGAAATGCATGTGCACTCCAGAAATAAGCACCTTTGTAAAATGAGCCAAGTTGAAGCAAAACACATTGTTGGAGTGTCAGAATGCATAGATAGAAGACAAATAAGCGTTCCAAGGGTTTATTTCGCTTAGTTGCTTACTCTTGAGTAGAAATGCATGTGTACTCCAGAAATAAGCAACTTTGTGAAATGAGCCAAATTGAAACAAAACACATTGTTGGAGTGTCAAAATGCATAGATAGAAGACAAATAAGCGTTCCAAGGGTTTATTTCGCTTAGTTGCTTACTCTTGAGTAGAAATGCATGTGCACTTCAGAAATAAGCACCTTTGTAAAATGAGCCAAGTTGAAGCAAAACACATTCTTGGAGTGTCAGAATGCATAGATAGAAGACAAGTAAGCGGTCTATAGGTTTATTTCGCTTAGTTGCTTACTCTTGAGTAGAACTGCATGTTCACTCCAGAAATCAGCACCTTTGTAAAATGAGCCAGATTTAAGCAAAACACATTGTTGGAGATTCAAAATGCATAGATAGAAGAGAAATAAGCGATCTATAGGTTTATTTCGCTTACTTGCTTACTCTTGAGTAGAACTGCATGTTCACCAGAAATATGCACCTTTGTAAAATGAGCCAAATTGAAGCAAAACACGTTGGTGTGTCAGAATGCCTTGATAGAAGAAAAATAAGCGTTCCAAGGGTTTATTTCGCTTAGTTGCTTACTCTTGAGTAGAAATCCATGTGCACTCCAGAAAAAAGTACGTTTGTAAAATGAGCCAAGTTGAAGCAAAACACATTGTTGGAGTGTCAGAATGCATAGATAGAAGACAAATAAGCGTACAAGGGTTTATTTCGCTTAGTTGCTTACTCTTGAGTAGAAATGCATGTGCACTCCAGAAATAAGCACCTTTGTGAAATGAGCCAAATTGAAACAAAACACATTGTTGGAGTTTCAGAATGCATAGATAGAAGACAAATAAGCGTACAAGGGTTTATTTCGCTTAGTTGCTTACTCTTGAGTAGAAATGCATTTGCACTCCAGAAATAAGCACCTTTGTAAAATGAGCCAAATTGAAGCAAAACACTTTGGTGTGTCAGAATGCCTTGATAGAAGAAAAATAAGCGTTCTATAGGTTTATTTCGCTTAGTTGCTTGCTTGTTTTTGGAGTGAACATGCATGACAACATGTAGTGAAACAAATTGTTGGAATGTCAGAATGCATAGACACAAGACAAAAAAGCGATCTGAGGATTTATTTCGCTTACTCTTGAGTGCAGAAATAAGCACCTTTGTATAAATAAGGCAACGAAGAGAAACACATTGTTGGAGGGTCAGAATGCATATGGATGACAAATAAACGTTCTACGGGTATAGTTGACTTACTTGCTTACTTTTGAGTAGAAATGCATGTTCACTCCAAAAACAAGCAACTATGTGGAATAAGCCAACATGAAGTGAAACACTTTGCTGGAATGTCAGAATGCACAGATACCAGACAATTAAGCGATCCAAGTTATTATGTCGCTTATTTGCTTTCTCTTGAGTAGATATGCATGTGCACCCCAGAAATAAGCACCTTGGTTAAATGAGCCAACTTGAATTGAAACACACTGTTGGAGTGTCAGAATGCATAGATAGAATACAAATAAGCGTTCCAAGGGTTTATTTCGCTTAGTTGCTTACTCTTGAGTAGAAATGCATGTGCACTCCAGAAATAAGCACCTTTGTAAAATGAGCCAAATTGAAGCAAAACACATTGTTGGAATGTCAGAATGCATAGAAAGAAGACAAATAAGCATTCTATCGGTTTATTTCGCTTAGTTGCTTACTCTTGAGTAGAAATGCATGTGCACTTCAGAAATAAGCACCTTTGGAAAATGAGCCAAGTTGAAGCAAAACACATTGTTGGAGTGTCAGAATGCCTTGATAGAAGAAAAATAAGCGTTCTATAGGTTTATTTCACTTAGTTGCTTGCTTGTTTTTGGAGTGAACATGCATGACAACATGAAGTGAAAAAAATTGTTGGAATGTCAGAATGCATAGACACAAGACAAAAAACCGATCTAGGGGTTTATTTCGCTTACTCTTGAGTGCAGAAATAAGCACCTTTGTATAAATAAGCCAACGAAGAGAAACACATTGTTAGAGGGTCAGAATGCATATGGATGACAAATAAACGTTCTACGGGTATAGTTGACTTACTTGCTTACTTTTGAGTAGAAATGCATGTTCACTCCAAAAACAAGCAACTATGTGGAATAAGCCAACATGAAGTGAAACACTTTGCTGGAATGTCAGAATGCACAGATACCAGACAATTAAGCGATCCAAGTTATTATGTCGCTTATTTGCTTTCTCTTGAGTAGATATGCATGTGCACTCCAGAAATAAGCACCTTGGTTAAATGAGCCAAATTCATTTGCTTAGTTGCTTACTCTTGAGTAGGAATGCATGTGCACTCCAGAAATAAGCACCTTTGTGAAATGAGCCAAATTCATTTGCTTAGTTGCTTACTCTTGAGTAGAAATGCATGTGCACTCCATAAATAAGCACCATTGTGAAATGAGCCAAATTGAAGCAAAAACACATTGTTGGAGTGTCAGAATGCATAGATAGAAGACAAATAAGCGTTCCAAGGGTTTATTTCGCTTAGTTGCTTACTCTTGAGTAGAAATGCATGTGCACTCCAGAAATAAGCACCTTTGTAAAATGAGCCAAATTGAAGCAAAACACATTGTTGGAATGTCAGAATGCATAGATAGAAGACAAGTAAGCGATCTATAGGTTTATTTCGGTTAGCTGCTTACTCTTGAGTAGAACTGCATGTTCACTCCAGAAATCAGCACCTTTGTAAAATGAGCCAGATTTAAGCAAAACACATTGTTGGAATGTCAGAATGCATAGATAGAAGAGAAATAAGCGATCTATAGGTTTATTTCGCTTAGTTGCTTACTCTTGAGTAGAACTGCATGTTCACCAGAAATATGCACCTTTGTAAAATGAGCCAAATTGAAGCAAAACACGTTGGTGTGTCAGAATGCCTTGATAGAAGAAAAATAAGCGTTCCAAGGGTTTATTTCGCTTAGTTGCTTACTCTTGAGTAGAAATGCATGTGCACTCCAGAAAAAAGTACGTTTGTAAAATGAGCCAAGTTGAAGCAAAACACATTGTTGGAGTGTCAGAATGCATAGATAGAAGACAAATAAGCGATCTATAGGTTTATTTCGCTTAGTTGCTTACTCTTGAGTAGAAATGCATGTGCACTCCAGAAATAAGCACCTTTGTGAAATGAGCCAAATTGAAACAAAACACATTGTTGGAATGTCAAAATGCATAGATAGAAGACAAATAAGCGTTCCAAGGGTTTATTTCGCTTAGTTGCTTACTCGAGTAGAAATGCATGTGCACTTCAGAAATAAGCACCTGTGGAAAATGAGCCAAGTTGAAGCAAAACACATTGTTGGAGTGTCAGAATGCATAGATAGAAGACAAGTAAGCGATCTATAGGTTTATTTCGCTTAGTTGCTTACTCTTGAGTAGAACTGCATGTTCACTCCAGAAATCAGCACCTTTGTAAAATGAGCCAGATTTAAGCAAAACACATTGTTGGAATGTCAGAATGCATAGATAGAAGAGAAATAAGCGATCTATAGGTTTATTTCGCTTAGTTGCTTACTCTTGAGTAGAACTGCATGTTCACTCCAGAAATCAGCACCTTTGTAAAATGAGCCAGATTTAAGCAAAACACATTGTTGGAATGTCAGAATGCATAGATAGAAGAGAAATAAGCGATCTATAGGTTTATTTCGCTTAGTTGCTTACTCTTGAGTAGAACTGCATGTTCACTCCAGAAATCAGCACCTTTGTAAAATGAGCCAGATTTAAGCAAAACACATTGTTGGAATGTCAGAATGCATAGATAGAAGAGAAATAAGCGATCTATAGGTTTATTTCGCTTAGTTGCTTACTTTTGAGTAGAACTGCATGTTCACCAGAAATATGCACCTTTGTAAAATGAGCCAAATTGAAGCAAAACCCGTTGGTGTGTCAGAATGCCTTGATAGAAGACAAATAAGCGTTCCAAGGGTTTATTTCGCTTAGTTGCTTACTCTTGAGTAGAAATGCATGTGCACTCCAGAAATAAGCACCTTTGTAAAATGAGCCAAGATGAAGCAAAACACATTGTTGGAGTGTCAGAATGCATAGATAGAAGACAAATAAGCGTTCCAAGGGTTTAATTCGCTTAGTTGCTTACTCTTGAGTAGAAATGCATGTGCACTCCAGAAATAAGCACCTTTGTAAAATGAGCCAAGTTGAAGCAAAACACATTTTTGGAGTGTCGGAATGCATAGATAGAAGACAAATAAGCGTTCCAAGGGTTTATTTCGCTTAGTTGCTTACTCTTGAGTAGAAATGCATGTGCACTCCAGAAATAAGCACCATTGTAAAATGAGCCAGATTTAAGCAAAACACATTGTTGGAGTTTCAAAATGCATAGATAGAAGAGAAATAAGCGATCTATAGGTTTATTTCGCTTAGTTGCTTACTCTTGAGTAGAACTGCATGTTCACCAGAAATATGCACCTTTGTAAAATGAGCCAAATTGAAGCAAATCACGTTGGTGTGTCAGAATGCCTTGATAGAAGAAAAATAAGCGTTCCAAGGGTTTATTTCGCTTAGTTGCTTACTCTTGAGTAGAAATGCATGTGCACTCCAGAAATAAGCACCTTTGTAAAATGAGCCAAGTTGAAGCAAAACACATTGTTGGAGTGTCAGAATGCATAGATAGAAGACAAATAAGCGTTCCAAGGGTTTATTTCGCTTAGTTGCTTACTCTTGAGTAGAAATGCATGTGTACTCCAGAAATAAGCAACTTCGTGAAATGAGCCAAATTGAAACAAAACACATTGTTGGAGTGTCAAAATGCATAGATAGAAGACAAATAAGTGTTCCAAGGGTTTATTTCGCTTAGTTGCTTACTCGAGTAGAAATGCATGTGCACTTCAGAAATAAACACCTTTGGAAAATGAGCCAAGTTGAAGCAAAACACATTGTTGCAGTGTCAGAATGCATAGAAAGAAGACAAATAAGCGTTCCAAGGGTTTATTTCGCGTGGTTGCTTACTCTTGAGTAGAAATGCATGTGCACTCCATAAATAAGCACCTTTGTAAAATGAGCCAAATTGAAGCAAAACACAGGGTTGGAGTGTCAGAATGCATAGATAGAAGACAAGTAAGCGATCTATAGGTTTATTTCGCTTAGTTGCTTACTCTTGAGTAGAACTGCAAGTTCACTCCAGAAATCAGCACCTTTGTAAAATGAGCCAGATTTAAGCAAAACACATTGTTGGAGTTTCAGAGTGCATAGATAGAAGAGAAATAAGCGATCTATAGGTTTATTTCGCTTAGTTGCTTACTCTTGAGTAGAACTGCATGTTCACCAGAAATATGCACCTTTGTAAAATGAGCCAAATTGAAGCAAAACACATTGTTGGAGTGTCAGAATGCATAGATAGAAGACAAATAAGCGTTCCAAGGGTTTATTTCGCTTAGTTGCTTACTCTTGAGTAGAAATGCATGTGCACTCCAGAAATAAGCACCTTTGTAAAATGAGCCAAGTTGAAGCAAAACACATTTTTGGAGTGTCGGAATGCATAGATAGAAGACAAATAAGCGTTCCAAGGGTTTATTTCGCTTAGTTGCTTACTCTTGAGTAGAAATGCATGTGTACTCCAGAAATAAGCACCTTTGTGAAGTGAGCCAAATTGAAACAAAACACATTGTTGGAATGTCAAAATGCATAGATAGAAGACAAATAAGCGTTCCAAGGGTTTATTTCGCATGGTTGCTTACTCTTGAGTAGAAATGCATGTGCACTTCAGAAATAAGCACCTTTGGAAAATGAGCCAAGTTGAAGCAAAACACAGGGTTGGAGTGTCAGAATGCATAGATAGAAGACAAGTAAGCGATCTATAGGTTTATTTCGCTTAGTTGCTTACTCTTGAGTAGAACTGCAAGTTCACTCCAGAAATCAGCACCTTTGTAAAATGAGCCAGATTTAAGCAAAACACATTGTTGGAGTTTCAGAGTGCATAGATAGAAGAGAAATAAGCGATCTATAGGTTTATTTCGCTTAGTTGCTTACTCTTGAGTAGAACTGCATGTTCACCAGAAATATGCACTGTCACAGTGGCCGGAGTGGACTACTTCAGAGTAACGACGCTACGCAGCTCTGCATTTTATTCTTTTATTGGTGCTGCGTATTTACAGTGCTCAAGTCATTGCTATTTACACGGAGCGATGTTGTCAGTCGGTTTCAGAACCTCCTAATGGCTTTTGGCGCGTCTTTCTCCAACACAAAAGCTTTGGCAGACCCATCCTCTTGCCCCTCCTCTTCCTGCGTAATTCTGGAGTTGGAGGGATGGGTCTTCCCCCCTTGCTTGCCCCTTCCTGTCCCACCTGGGACCCTGGCTCCTCTACCTTGCCTGAGCCTCGGACACGACTTCCTGCTTCCCCACTGGAATCGGAACTCTCCCTGCTTTCCCCTTTGCTCGGGGACGGGCTTGAACTCAGGAGGGGAGGGACTTCGCGATATCCCCTGTCCCTCACATCCACCCCCCTCCCAAGCTCTCCTTCACCCCTCCCCAGGCCCCCCCCATGTGTCGGTGACGACTGGAAGCCTAAGAACTCAGTGCTCTCCGAGCCCGTTGGTGTGAATACCTCCCCCCAGTCCTGCGAGCCCCCCCCTTCCGCCTGGGCGGACGGGAATCCCAAAAAGTCCGTGGCGTCAGAGCTGGTGGGGGTAAAAACGTTCTGCCAATCTGCTCCTTCCTCTGACTGGGTGGATCTCGGTGACACCCATACCTCATCCTCTGGTTCCTCAAACTCCGCTTCCCAGCGCCATGGTGAGCTGCTCTCCCGTGCCTCCTCCTCCTCCCCCTCCCTTTCCATGTGCCAGGGCTTGGGTCTGTGGGGAAAGAGGGCGTGAAATTCTTCCACCAAGAATTCCTCCTGTATCTGAGTGGCTGGGACCCATTCATTCTGGGACGGTGGAGCATCCTCCCATGCCATGAGGTACTCCAGTCCCCCCACCCCCCACCTTGAATCCAGGATGGCCGTGGCCTCATTGAGTTGCTCCCTGCCTTCCCTCTCCCCCCCTCCCTCGGGGGTTTGTTCGCTGTCTCGGAGCCTGCTGCTTTCCCTGTACGGCGACAGCAGCGATCTATGAAACACTGGATGCACCCTCATGTCCTCTGGCAGTGCCAGCCTGTATGCCACCGGGTTTACCTGTTGCGTGACCGTGAAGGGGCCCAGCCTTTTGGGTGCCAGCTTTTTGCACCTCCCTCTGGTGGGAAGGCCCTCCGAGGACAACCACACCTTGTCCCCCACCCTGATGACCTCCCCTTGTCGCCTGTGGCGATCTGCCCCCTTTTTGTACGCTTCCTTGGCCCTCTCCAAGTGTTCTCTGAGCTGCTGGTGCACCGTCTCCAGTTCCTCTGCCCAATCCTCAGCCTGTGGGCCCTCCTCCTCCTCCTCCTCCCTCTCCCTCTCTGGGAAAGATCTGAGGTCGCGCCCGTAATTGGCCTTAAAGGGCGACACCCCTGTGGAGACGTGCACTGCATTGTTGTAGGCAAATTCTGCTAGTGGCAAGCGATCCACCCAGTCCGTTTGCCGCTGGCTGACGTAGCATCTCAGGTACTGCTGCAGAATGGCGTTGACCCTCTCCGCTTGTCCGTTGGTCTGCGGGTGTCTAGCCGTCGACAAGCTGACCTCCACCTGCAGGAGGTTCATGAGCCGCCGCCAGAACCTGGAAACAAATTGGCGGCCACGATCCGAAATAACCCTTAAAGGTAATCCATGCAGTCTGAAAATGTGATCAACAAACAGTTTGGCTGTCTCTTCTGCCGAGACTGCCCTGGCACACGGTATAAAGTGACACATTTTGGACATAAGGTCCACCACCACCAACACTGCAGTCTTACCCCTGGACGAAGGCAGATCTGTGATGAAGTCCATGGACACCACTTCCCACGGCCTGTGTGGTGTGGCTAAGGGCTCCAGCAACCCTGGTGGCGCTGCTCTGACCACCTTCGCCCGCTGGCAGGTGGTACAGCCCCTTACATAGTCTCGAACATCTTCCCGCACCCCTGGCCACCAGAAGTGTCTCATGACTAGGTGAGCGGTTTTGTCCCTTCCAAAATGCCCCGCTGTAGGGTTGTCGTGCATCTGCTTGAGGACCGTACGTCGAAGCTGGGTGGTGGGTAGGTACAGCGCACCCTTGTAGAAAAGCAGCCCTCTGCGTTCTGCAAAGTCTTTTGCCTGCTCCCTCCCCCCTCTCAGTTCTCTGAAGATGCGGTTGGCAAATTCATCCGCTGCCGTCAGTGCTGTGAGTTCTGCCTCGCTCACCACAGCTGCTCCGCAGGACCATGCCGACGGGGGGAAAATGTGCCTTGGGGCTGGTGGCGCCTCCTCCTCCATGTACTCTGGCTTGCGGGAGAGGGCATCCGCCCTGACATTCTGCTCCCCCGGGATGTAGTGGATGGAGAAGTTGAAGTTCGAGAAGAACTCTGCCCACCGTATCTGCCGCTGGTTGAGCACCCTGGCAGTTCTCCAGAACTCCAGGTTCTTGTGGTCTGTGCACACCTGGATGGGGTGCTTCGCGCCCACCAGGAAGTGTCGCCAGTGCTGGAACGCAGCGTAGATCGCAAGAAGTTCCCTATCAAACACTGTGTAGTTGCGTTCAGGCTGTGTCAGCTTCCTGGAGAAGAAGGCACAGGGTCTCCACTCCCTGTTGGCGTCCAGTTGCAACAAAATTGCGCCCACAGCTTTTTCAGAAGCATCTGTCTCAATGCGTAGGGGCGCGTCCTGCACCACATGGAACAGGTTTTGGTCTGAGGCGAACACTCTCTTGAGGCTTTCGAACGCTGCTTGCGCCTCTGGTGTCCACTTGAACTTCTGCTTGCCTCTCAGGCAGTCCGTGATGGGAGCCGTAACGCGAGAGAAGTTCTTGATGAACTTCCTGTAGAAGTTAGCGAAGCCTAGTAGGCGTTGGGCATCTTTGCGCGTCCTGGGGCTGTGCCAGTCCAGGATGGCCTGCACCTTGTCCTTGTCCATCGCCAGCCCCTTGTCTGACAGCTTGTAGCCCAGGAAGTCCACCTCTTTGGTGTGAAACTTGCATTTCTCCAGCTTCACATACAGGTGGTGCTCCTTCAGGCGTTGCAACACCTCTCTGACATCTTTCACATGCTGCACTGGGTCATTCGAGTAGATAAGGATGTCATCTAGGAAGACCAAGCATTTCCTGAAGAGGAGGGACCCCAGGACGTGGTGCATGAAGGCCTGGAAGCATGCTGAGCCCCCTTGCAAACCGAAGGGCATCACCAGATATTCAAAAGAGCCCAGAGGCGTGAACATCGTGGTCTTCCATTCATCTCCTTCCCGGATCCTGATCAAGTTGTACGCCCCCCTTAGGTCCAGCTTGGTGAAAATCTTGCCCCTGCGTGCCGCTGTCAGGAGATCATCCACTCTGGGCATGGGGAAAGCCACGGGCTCTGTCACCGAATTCAGCCGTCTAAAGTCCACCACAAGACGGCGCTGTTGCGTGTCTTTCTTGTCCACCCAGAAGACCGGGCTGCCCCCTGCTGCCTTGCTTTCCCTTATGAACCCCCGCTTGAGGTTCTTGTCGATGAAAGCGCGCAGATCCTCCAGCTCCTGGTCTGACATGGCGTACAGCTTGGCTGGGGGTATCGTCGCCCCTGGCACCAGGTTGATCTGGCAGTCAAAAGGCCTGTGCGGGGGTAGGTGGTCGGACTCCGCTTCGCTGAAGACCTCCTGCAGGTCCCAGTACTGCTTGGGTATTGCCTCACCCCCTTTGATATGCATGGTGGCCACCGTGGCTATCGGAGGCCCCTCCCCTGGTTGGTGCTGCATGCAATGTTCCAGACAAAAGTCTGACCCAAACGTGATGCACCTCTGGTGCCAACTGATGGAGGGGTCGTGGCGCGCCAGCCAGCTCATGCCCAAGACGATGGGGGGGTCTGAGATGGTGGTGACGTTGAACGCCAGTGTCTCTGAGTGCCTTCCCACCGTCATTCTCATGGGGGGGGTTTGATGTGTGATGGCCCCTCCCAGCAGCTCCCTGCCGTCAATGGTTGCTACGTGCAGAGGAAAATCCAACTGCAAAAGCTGGATTTGGTGCTCTTCTGCAAAGCTTCTCGAGAAGAAGTTGGCGGACGCCCCACTGTCAATTAAGGCGAGGACCGTCAGGGGATAGCCATTTGGGAGCGTTAGCGTCACTTCTAGAACCACTCCTGCTCTGGGAGGGGTGGGCTGGCTCTGCACCTCTCTGTGCGGGTGGGCGGGCTGGGGCTGTTGTCTGCTGACTGTGCCTGGCTGCTGCCCCTTGTCTCCTGCAGCCAGGCTTTCCCGTTTCCCTGCTGTGGTGCTGCGTCAGTGGGGGAGGGCACCACCGTTCCCGCCTTTCCTTGCCACTCCCTGCGATGTGGGCAGTCTCTGACGAGATGCTGGGGTGAGTTGCAGAGAAAGCAATTCCCGCCCCTTCCCTCCTTGCGTCTTGGCGCCGCTGGGGTTTGAAAAGCCCGCGCGCGCGCGCTATCAATCTGCATGGGCTCCTGGTCCTGGCTGGCTCCAGGCGTGGCCTGAAAGGGTTGTTGAGGGAGTGGCTTCTCCTGCGACCGTGGGAACCAAGCCCGCTTTGCGCGCGTCGCTTGCTTGTCGTTCCACCGGGATTCCTGCCTCACCCCCACCGCCAGAGCTGCTTTGCTCAGCTGATCCATAGTACTGGGCTTTGGACCTCTCGAGAGTTCATCCTTCACCTCCTCGCTCAAACCCAAGTAAAACGCAGCTTGCATGGGAGGCGAATCCAAAACCCACCCCAGTCTGTGCACCAGCATGGTGAATTTCGCCCAATATGCGCGAACTGTCATATTTCCTTGGCGTAAATTATGCAGTTCCTCCTTAGTCTGGTCCAAATGACTATCGGACGAATACATCGTCCTCAAACCTTCTAGAAATTGTTGGACATTTTTCATGCAAGGATTCTTGGTTGCGATTAATGGTCTTAGCCACTCCCTGGCTGCTCCGGTGAGATGTTCCACAATAAACGCTACTCTGTGCTCATCATCGGGGAACTCATTCTGGTGCAGCTCAAGAGCATACACGATCTCAGTCTCAAAGCCCTGAAACTCCTTCGGGTCTCCATTGAACTTGCTTACAAGGGTCCCTGCTCTCCTTCCTGGCAGCACTTGGACTTGGGGAGCCCCTCCCGCCTTGTTTTTCTCTGCATCCAGCTTGTTTTGGAGGTCTACCGCCACCGCCCTTAAATGCTGCTCTTTTTCCTGGAGCTCTCTCACCTGTTCCGCAAGTTGTAGCCGGTCGTCCTGGACCTTCTTAGTCTCCTCTTTAGCTGCCTTCAATTCTCCCTGCGCCTGCAGCGACAGCTGTTGCAGTTCTAGCTGGGCTTGCTCAGCGATCTGCCGCCACTTCTCCGCCTCGGACACGCTCATCCCGGCAACTCCGAAGTAGCCCAAAAAGGATTAGGAGGTTGCTGTCACAGTGGCCGGAGTGGACTACTTCAGAGTAACGACGCTACGCAGCTCTGCATTTTATTCTTTTATTGGTGCTGCGTATTTACAGTGCTCAAGTCATTGCTATTTACACGGAGCGATGTTGTCAGTCGGTTTCAGAACCTCCTAATGGCTTTTGGCGCGTCTTTCTCCAACACAAAAGCTTTGGCAGACCCATCCTCTTGCCCCTCCTCTTCCTGCGTAATTCTGGAGTTGGAGGGATGGGTCTTCCCCCCTTGCTTGCCCCTTCCTGTCCCACCTGGGACCCTGGCTCCTCTACCTTGCCTGAGCCTCGGACACGACTTCCTGCTTCCCCACTGGAATCGGAACTCTCCCTGCTTTCCCCTTTGCTCGGGGACGGGCTTGAACTCAGGAGGGGAGGGACTTCGCGATATCCCCTGTCCCTCACATGCACCTTTGTAAAATGAGCCAAATTGAAGCAAAACACATTGTTGGAGTGTCAGAATGCATAGATAGAAGACAAATAAGCGTTCCAAGGGTTTAATTCGCTTAGTTGCTTACTCTTGAGTAGAAATGCATGTGCACTTCAGAAATAAGCACCTGTGGAAAATGAGCCAAGTTGAAGCAAAACACATTGTTGGAGTGTCAGAATGCATAGATAGAAGACAAGTAAGCGATCTATAGGTTTATTTCGCTTAGTTGCTTACTCTTGAGTAGAACTGCATGTTCACTCCAGAAATCAGCACCTTTGTAAAATGAGCCAGATTTAAGCAAAACACATTGTTGGAATGTCAGAATGCATAGATAGAAGAGAAATAAGCGATCTATAGGTTTATTTCGCTTAGTTGCTTACTCTTGAGTAGAACTGCATGTTCACTCCAGAAATCAGCACCTTTGTAAAATGAGCCAGATTTAAGCAAAACACATTGTTGGAATGTCAGAATGCATAGATAGAAGAGAAATAAGCGATCTATAGGTTTATTTCGCTTAGTTGCTTACTTTTGAGTAGAACTGCATGTTCACCAGAAATATGCACTTTTGTAAAATGAGCCAAATTGAAGCAAAACACGTTGGTGTGTCAGAATGCCTTGATAGAAGACAAATAAGCGTTCCAAGGGTTTATTTCGCTTAGTTGCTTACTCTTGAGTAGAAATGCATGTGCACTCCAGAAATAAGCACCTTTGTAAAATGAGCCAAGATGAAGCAAAACACATTGTTGGAGTGTCAGAATGCATAGATAGAAGACAAATAAGCGTTCCAAGGGTTTAATTCGCTTAGTTGCTTACTCTTGAGTAGAAATGCATGTGCACTCCAGAAATAAGCACCTTTGTAAAATGAGCCAAGTTGAAGCAAAACACATTTTTGGAGTGTCGGAATGCATAGATAGAAGACAAATAAGCGTTCCAAGGGTTTATTTCGCTTAGTTGCTTACTCTTGAGTAGAAATGCATGTGCACTCCAGAAATAAGCACCATTGTAAAATGAGCCAGATTTATCAAAACACATTGTTGGAGTTTCAAAATGCATAGATAGAAGAGAAATAAGCGATCTATAGGTTTATTTCGCTTAGTTGCTTACTCTTGAGTAGAACTGCATGTTCACCAGAAATATGCACCTTTGTAAAATGAGCCAAATTGAAGCAAATCACGTTGGTGTGTCAGAATGCCTTGATAGAAGAAAAATAAGCGTTCCAAGGGTTTATTTCGCTTAGTTGCTTACTCTTGAGTAGAAATGCATGTGCACTCCAGAAATAAGCACCTTTGTAAAATGAGCCAAGTTGAAGCAAAACACATTGTTGGAGTGTCAGAATGCATAGATAGAAGACAAATAAGCGTTCCAAGGGTTTATTTCGCTTAGTTGCTTACTCTTGAGTAGAAATGCATGTGTACTCCAGAAATAAGCAACTTTGTGAAATGAGCCAAATTGAAACAAAACACATTGTTGGAGTGTCAAAATGCATAGATAGAAGACAAATAAGCGTTCCAAGGGTTTATTTCGCTTAGTTGCTTACTCTTGAGTAGAAATGCATGTGCACTTCAGAAATAAGCACCTTTGTAAAATGAGCCAAGTTGAAGCAAAACACATTGTTGGAATGTCAAAATGCATAGATAGAAGACAAATAAGTGTTCCAAGGGTTTATTTCGCTTAGTTGCTTACTCGAGTAGAAATGCATGTGCACTTCAGAAATAAACACCTTTGGAAAATGAGCCAAGTTGAAGCAAAACACATTGTTGCAGTGTCAGAATGCATAGAAAGAAGACAAATAAGCGTTCCAAGGGTTTATTTCGCGTGGTTGCTTACTCTTGAGTAGAAATGCATGTGCACTCCATAAATAAGCACCTTTGTAAAATGAGCCAAATTGAAGCAAAACACAGGGTTGGAGTGTCAGAATGCATAGATAGAAGACAAGTAAGCGATCTATAGGTTTATTTCGCTTAGTTGCTTACTCTTGAGTAGAACTGCAAGTTCACTCCAGAAATCAGCACCTTTGTAAAATGAGCCAGATTTAAGCAAAACACATTGTTGGAGTTTCAGAGTGCATAGATAGAAGAGAAATAAGTGATCTATAGGTTTATTTCGCTTAGTTGCTTACTCTTGAGTAGAACTGCATGTTCACCAGAAATATGCACCTTTGTAAAATGAGCCAAATTGAAGCAAAACACATTGTTGGAGTTTCAAAATGCATAGATAGAAGAGAAATAAGCGATCTATAGGTTTATTTCGCTTAGTTGCTTACTCTTGAGTAGAAATGCATGTGCACTCCAGAAATAAGCACCTTTGTAAAATGAGCCAAGTTGAAGCAAAACACATTTTTGGAGTGTCGGAATGCATAGATAGAAGACAAATAAGCGTTCCAAGGGTTTATTTCGCTTAGTTGCTTACTCTTGAGTAGAAATGCATGTGTACTCCAGAAATAAGCACCTTTGTGAAGTGAGCCAAATTGAAACAAAACACATTGTTGGAATGTCAAAATGCATAGATAGAAGACAAATAAGCGTTCCAAGGGTTTATTTCGCGTGGTTGCTTACTCTTGAGTAGAAATGCATGTGCACTTCAGAAATAAGCACCTTTGGAAAATGAGCCAAGTTGAAGCAAAACACAGGGTTGGAGTGTCAGAATGCATAGATAGAAGACAAGTAAGCGATCTATAGGTTTATTTCGCTTAGTTGCTTACTCTTGAGTAGAACTGCAAGTTCACTCCAGAAATCAGCACCTTTGTAAAATGAGCCAGATTTAAGCAAAACACATTGTTGGAGTTTCAGAGTGCATAGATAGAAGAGAAATAAGCGATCTATAGGTTTATTTCGCTTAGTTGCTTACTCTTGAGTAGAACTGCATGTTCACCAGAAATATGCACCTTTGTAAAATGAGCCAAATTGAAGCAAAACACATTGTTGGAGTGTCAGAATGCATAGATAGAAGACAAATAAGCGTTCCAAGGGTTTAATTCGCTTAGTTGCTTACTCTTGAGTAGAAATGCATGTGCACTCCAGAAATAAGCACCTTTGTAAAATGAGCCAAGTTGAAGCAAAACACATTGTTGGAGTGTCGGAATGCATAGATAGAAGACAAATAAGCGTTCCAAGGGTTTATTTCGCTTAGTTGCTTACTCTTGAGTAGAAATGCATGTGTACTCCAGAAATAAGCACCTTTGTGAAGTGAGCCAAATTGAAACAAAACACATTGTTGGAATGTCAAAATGCATAGATAGAAGACAAATAAGCGTTCCAAGGGTTTATTTCGCTTAGTTGCTTACTCTTGAGTAGAAATGCATGTGCACTCCAGAAATAAGCACCTTTGTAAAATGAGCCAAGATGAAGCAAAACACATTGTTGGAGTGTCAGAATGCATAGATAGAAGACAAATAAGCGTTCCAAGGGTTTAATTCGCTTAGTTGCTTACTCTTGAGTAGAAATGCATGTGCACTCCAGAAATAAGCACCTTTGTAAAATGAGCCAAATTGAAGCAAAACACATTGTTGGAATTCAGAATGCATAGAAAGAAGACAAATAAGCATTCTATCGGTTTATTTCGTTTAGCTGCTTACTCTTGAGTAGGAATGCATGTGCACTCCATAAATAAGCACCTTTGTAAAATGAGCCAAATTGAAGCAAAACACAGGGTTGGAGTGTCAGAATGCATAGATAGAAGACAAATAAGCGTTCCAAGGGTTTATTTCGCTTAGTTGCTTACTCTAGAGTAGAAATGCATGTGCACTCCAGAAATAAGCACCATTGTAAAATGAGCCAGATTTAAGCAAAACACATTGTTGGAGTTTCAAAATGCATAGATAGAAGAGAAATAAGCGATCTATAGGTTTATTTCGCTTAGTTGCTTACTCTTGAGTAGAACTGCATGTTCACCAGAAATATGCACCTTTGTAAAATGAGCCAAATTGAAGCAAAACACGTTGGTGTGTCAGAATGCCTTGATAGAAGAAAAATAAGCGTTCCAAGGGTTTATTTCGCTTAGTTGCTTACTCTTGAGTAGAAATGCATGTGCACTCCAGAAATAAGCACCTTTGTAAAATGAGCCAAGATGAAGGAAAACACATTGTTGGAGTGTCAGAATGCATAGATAGAAGACAAATAAGCGTTCCAAGGGTTTAATTCGCTTAGTTGCTTACTCTTGAGTAGAAATGCATGTGCACTCCAGAAATAAGCACCTTTGTGAAGTGAGCCAAATTGAAACAAAACACATTGTTGGAATGTCAAAATGCATAGATAGAAGACAAATAAGCGTTCCAAGGGTTTATTTCGCTTAGTTGCTTACTCTTGAGTAGAAATGCATGTGTACTCCAGAAATAAGCACCTTTGTGAAGTGAGCCAAATTGAAACAAAACACATTGTTGGAATGTCAAAATGCATAGATAGAAGACAAATAAGCGTTCCAAGGGTTTATTTCGCTTAGTTGCTTACTCTTGAGTAGAAATGCATGTGCACTCCAGAAATAAGCACCTTTGTAAAATGAGCCAAGATGAAGCAAAACACATTGTTGGAGTGTCAGAATGCATAGATAGAAGACAAATAAGCGTTCCAAGGGTTTATTTCGCTTAGTTGCTTACTCTTGAGTAGAAATGCATGTGCACTCCAGAAATAAGCACCTTTGTAAAATGAGCCAAATTGAAGCAAAACACATTGTTGGAATTCAGAATGCATAGAAAGAAGACAAATAAGCATTCTATCGGTTTATTTCGTTTAGCTGCTTACTCTTGAGTAGGAATGCATGTGCACTCCATAAATAAGCACCTGTGTAAAATGAGCCAAATTGAAGCAAAACACAGGGTTGGAGTGTCAGAATGCATAGATAGAAGACAAATAAGCCTTCCAAGGGTTTATTTCGCTTAGTTGCTTACTCTAGAGTAGAAATGCATGTGCACTCCATAAATAAGCACCATTGTAAAATGAGCCAGATTTAAGCAAAACACATTGTTGGAGTTTCAAAATGCATAGATAGAAGAGAAATAAGCGATCTATAGGTTTATTTCGCTTAGTTGCTTACTCTTGAGTAGAACTGCATGTTCACCAGAAATATGCACCTTTGTAAAATGAGCCAAATTGAAGCAAAACACGTTGGTGTGTCAGAATGCCTTGATAGAAGAAAAATAAGCGTTCCAAGGGTTTATTTCGCTTAATTGCTTACTCTTGAGTAGAAATGCATGTGTACTCCAGAAATAAGCACCTTTGTGAAGTGAGCCAAATTGAAACAAAACACATTGTTGGAATGTCAAAATGCATAGATAGAAGACAAATAAGCGTTCCAAGGGTTTATTTCGCTTATTTGCTTACTCTTGAGTAGAAATGCATGTGCACACCAGAAATAAACACCTTTGTAAAATAAGCCAAGATGAAGCAAAACACATTTTTGGAGTGTCAGAATGCATAGATAGAAGACAAATAAGCGTTCCAAGGGTTTAATTCGCTTAGTTGCTTACTCTTGAGTAGAAATGCATGTGCACTCCAGAAATAAGCACCTTTGTAAAATGAGCCAAGTTGAAGCAAAACACATTTTTGGAGTGTCAAAATGCATAGATAGAAGACAAATAAGCGTTCCAAGGGTTTATTTCGCTTAGTTGCTTACTCTTGAGTAGAAATGCATGTGCACTCCAGAAATAAGCACCTTTGTGAAGTGAGCCAAATTGAAACAAAACACATTGTTGGAATGTCAAAATGCATAGATAGAAGACAAATAAGCGTTCCAAGGGTTTATTTCGCTTAGTTGCTTACTCTTGAGTAGAAATGCATGTGCACTTCAGAAATTAGCACCTTTGGAAAATGAGCCAAGTTGAAGCAAAACACATTGTTGGAATGTCAGAATGCATAGATAGAAGACAAAAAAGCGTTCCAAGGGTTTATTTCGCTTAGTTGCTTACTCTTGAGTAGAAATGCATGTGCACTCCAGAAATAAGCACCTTTGTAAAATGAGCCAAATTGAAGCAAAACACATTGTTGGAATTCAGAATGCATAGAAAGAAGACAAATAAGCATTCTATCGGTTTATTTCGTTTAGCTGCTTACTCTTGAGTAGGAATGCATGTGCACTCCATAAATAAGCACCATTGTAAAATGAGCCAGATTTAAGCAAAACACATTGTTGGAGTTTCAAAATGCATAGATAGAAGAGAAATAAGCGATCTATAGGTTTATTTCGCTTAATTGCTTACTCTTGAGTAGAACTGCATGTTCACCAGAAATATGCACCTTTGTAAAATGAGCCAAATTGAAGCAAAACACGTTGGTGTGTCAGAATGCCTTGATAGAAGAAAAATAAGCGTTCCAAGGGTTTATTTCGCTTAGTTGCTTACTCTTGAGTAGAAATGCATGTGCACTCCAGAAAAAAGTACGTTTGTAAAATGAGCCAAGATGAAGCAAAACACATTGTTGGAGTGTCAGAATGCATAGATAGAAGACAAATAAGCGTTCCAAGGGATTATTTCGCTTAGTTGCTTACTCTTGAATAGAAATGCATGTGCACTTCAGAAATAAGCACCTTTGGAAAATGAGCCAAGTTGAAGCAAAACACATTGTTGGAGTGTCAGAATGCATAGATCGAAGACAAATAAGCGTGCCAAGGGTTTATTTCGCTTAGTTGCTTACTCTTGAATAGAAATGCATGTGCACTTCAGAAATAAGCACCTTTGGAAAATGAGCCAAGTTGAAGCAAAACACATTGTTGGAGTGTCAGAATGCATAGATAGAAGACAAATAAGCGTTCCAAGGGTTTATTTCGCTTAGTTGCTTACTCTTGAGTAGAAATGCATGTGCACTCCAGAAATAAGCACCTTTGTAAAATGAGCCAAGTTGAAGCAAAACACATTGTTGGAGTGTCAAAATGCATAGATAGAAGACAAATAAGCGTTCCAAGGGATTATTTCGCTTAGTTGCTTACTCTTGAATAGAAATGCATGTGCACTTCAGAAATAAGCACCTTTGGAAAATGAGCCAAGTTGAAGCAAAACACATTGTTGGAGTGTCAGAATGCATAGATAGAAGACAAATAAGCGTTCCAAGGGTTTATTTCGCTTAGTTGCTTACTCTTGAGTAGAAATGCATGTGCACTCCAGAAATAAGCACCTTTGTAAAATGAGCCAAGTTGAAGCAAAACACATTGTTGGAGTGTCGGAATGCATAGATAGAAGACAAATAAGCGTTCCAAGGGTTTATTTCGCTTAGTTGCTTACTCTTGAATAGAAATGCATGTGCACTTCAGAAATAAGCACCTTTGGAAAATGAGCCAAGTTGAAGCAAAACACATTGTTGGAATGTCAAAATGCATAGATAGAAGACAAATAAGCGTTCCAAGGGTTTATTTCGCTTAGTTGCTTACTCTTGAGTAGAAATGCATGTGCACTTCAGAAATAAGCACCTTTGTAAAATGAGCCAAGTTGAAGCAAAACACATTGTTGGAGTGTCAGAATGCATAGAAAGAAGACAAATAAGCGTTCCAAGGGTTTATTTCGCTTAGTTGCTTACTCTTGAGTAGAAATGCATGTGCACTCTAGAAATAAGCACCTTTGTGAAATGAGCCAAATTGAAACAAAACACATTGTTGGAATGTCAAAATGCATAGATAGAAGACAAATAAGCGTTCCAAGGGTTTATTTCGCTTAGTTGCTTACTCTTGAGTAGAAATGCATGTGCACTCCAGAAATAAGCAACTTTGTGAAATGAGCCAAATTGAAACAAAACACATTGTTGGAGTGTCGAAATGCATAGATAGAAGACAAATAAGCGTTCCAAGGAATTATTTCGCTTAGTTGCTTACTCCTGAGTAGAAATGCATGTGTACTCCAGAAATAAGCAACTTTGTGAAATGAGCCAAATTGAAACAAAACACATTGTTGGAGTGTCAAAATGCATAGATAGAAGACAAATAAGCGTTCCAAGGGTTTGTTTCGCATAGTTGCTTACTCTTGAGTAGAAATGCATGTGCACTCCAGAAATAAGCACCTTTGTAAAATGAGCCAAGTTGAAGCAAAACACATTGTTGGAGTGTCAGAATGCATAGAAAGAAGACAAATAAGCGTTCCAAGGGTTTATTTCGCATAGTTGCTTACTCTTGAGTAGAAATGCATGTGCACTCCAGAAATAAACACCTTTGTAAATTGAGCCAAGTTGAAGCAAAACACATTGTTGGAGTGTCGGAATGTATAGATAGAAGACAAATAAGCGTTCCAAGGGTTTATTTCGCATAGTTGCTTACTCCTGAGTAGAAATGCATGTGCACTCCAGAAATAAGCACCTTTGTGAAATGAGCCAAATTGAAACAAAACACATTGTTGGAATGTCAAAATGCATAGATAGAAGACAAATAAGCGTTCCAAGGGTTTATTTCGCTTATTTGCTTACTCTTGAGTAGAAATGCATGTGCACACCAGAAATAAACACCTTTGTAAAATAAGCCAAGATGAAGCAAAACACATTTTTGGAGTGTCAGAATGCATAGATAGAAGACAAATAAGCGTTCCAAGGGTTTAATTCGCTTAGTTGCTTACTCTTGAGTAGAAATGCATGTGCACTCCAGAAATAAGCACCTTTGTAAAATGAGCCAAGTTGAAGCAAAACACATTTTTGGAGTGTCAAAATGCATAGATAGAAGACAAATAAGCGTTCCAAGGGTTTATTTCGCTTAGTTGCTTACTCTTGAGTAGAAATGCATGTGCACTCCAGAAATAAGCACCTTTGTGAAGTGAGCCAAATTGAAACAAAACACATTGTTGGAATGTCAAAATGCATAGATAGAAGACAAATAAGCGTTCCAAGGGTTTATTTCGCTTAGTTGCTTACTCTTGAGTAGAAATGCATGTGCACTTCAGAAATTAGCACCTTTGGAAAATGAGCCAAGTTGAAGCAAAACACATTGTTGGAATGTCAGAATGCATAGATAGAAGACAAAAAAGCGTTCCAAGGGTTTATTTCGCTTAGTTGCTTACTCTTGAGTAGAAATGCATGTGCACTTCAGAAATAAGCACCTTTGGAAAATGAGCCAAGTTGAAGCAAAACACATTGTTGGAGTGTCAGAATGCATAGATAGAAGACAAATAAGCGTTCCAAGGGTTTATTTCGCTTAGTTGCTTACTCTTGAGTAGAAATGCATGTGCACTCCAGAAATAAGCACCTTTGTAAAATGAGCCAAATTGAAGCAAAACACATTGTTGGAATTCAGAATGCATAGAAAGAAGACAAATAAGCATTCTATCGGTTTATTTCGTTTAGCTGCTTACTCTTGAGTAGGAATGCATGTGCACTCCATAAATAAGCACCTGTGTAAAATGAGCCAAATTGAAGCAAAACACAGGGTTGGAGTGTCAGAATGCATAGATAGAAGACAAATAAGCCTTCCAAGGGTTTATTTCGCTTAGTTGCTTACTCTAGAGTAGAAATGCATGTGCACTCCATAAATAAGCACCATTGTAAAATGAGCCAGATTTAAGCAAAACACATTGTTGGAGTTTCAAAATGCATAGATAGAAGAGAAATAAGCGATCTATAGGTTTATTTCGCTTAGTTGCTTACTCTTGAGTAGAACTGCATGTTCACCAGAAATATGCACCTTTGTAAAATGAGCCAAATTGAAGCAAAACACGTTGGTGTGTCAGAATGCCTTGATAGAAGAAAAATAAGCGTTCCAAGGGTTTATTTCGCTTAGTTGCTTACTCTTGAGTAGAAATGCATGTGTACTCCAGAAATAAGCACCTTTGTGAAGTGAGCCAAATTGAAACAAAACACATTGTTGGAATGTCAAAATGCATAGATAGAAGACAAATAAGCGTTCCAAGGGTTTATTTCGCTTATTTGCTTGCTCTTGAGTAGAAATGCATGTGCACTCCAGAAATAAACACCTTTGTAAAATAAGCCAAGATGAAGCAAAACACATTTTTGGAGTGTCAGAATGCATAGATAGAAGACAAATAAGCGTTCCAAGGGTTTAATTCGCTTAGTTGCTTAACTCTTGAGTAGAAATGCATGTGCACTCCAGAAATAAGCACCTTTGTAAAATGAGCCAAGTTGAAGCAAAACACATTTTTGGAGTGTCAAAATGCATAGATAGAAGACAAATAAGCGTTCCAAGGGTTTATTTCGCTTAGTTGCTTACTCTTGAGTAGAAATGCATGTGCACTCCAGAAATAAGCACCTTTGTGAAGTGAGCCAAATTGAAACAAAACACATTGTTGGAATGTCAAAATGCATAGATAGAAGACAAATAAGCGTTCCAAGGGTTTATTTCGCTTAGTTGCTTACTCTTGAGTAGAAATGCATGTGCACTTCAGAAATTAGCACCTTTGGAAAATGAGCCAAGTTGAAGCAAAACACATTGTTGGAATGTCAGAATGCATAGATAGAAGACAAAAAAGCGTTCCAAGGGTTTATTTCGCTTAGTTGCTTACTCTTGAGTAGAAATGCATGTGCACTCCAGAAATAAGCACCTTTGTAAAATGAGCCAAATTGAAGCAAAACACATTGTTGGAATTCAGAATGCATAGAAAGAAGACAAATAAGCATTCTATCGGTTTATTTCGTTTAGCTGCTTACTCTTGAGTAGGAATGCATGTGCACTCCATAAATAAGCACCATTGTAAAATGAGCCAGATTTAAGCAAAACACATTGTTGGAGTTTCAAAATGCATAGATAGAAGAGAAATAAGCGATCTATAGGTTTATTTCGCTTAATTGCTTACTCTTGAGTAGAACTGCATGTTCACCAGAAATATGCACCTTTGTAAAATGAGCCAAATTGAAGCAAAACACGTTGGTGTGTCAGAATGCCTTGATAGAAGAAAAATAAGCGTTCCAAGGGTTTATTTCGCTTAGTTGCTTACTCTTGAGTAGAAATGCATGTGCACTCCAGAAAAAAGTACGTTTGTAAAATGAGCCAAGATGAAGCAAAACACATTGTTGGAGTGTCAGAATGCATAGATAGAAGACAAATAAGCGTTCCAAGGGATTATTTCGCTTAGTTGCTTACTCTTGAATAGAAATGCATGTGCACTTCAGAAATAAGCACCTTTGGAAAATGAGCCAAGTTGAAGCAAAACACATTGTTGGAGTGTCAGAATGCATAGATCGAAGACAAATAAGCGTGTCAAGGGTTTATTTCGCTTAGTTGCTTACTCTTGAATAGAAATGCATGTGCACTTCAGAAATAAGCACCTTTGGAAAATGAGCCAAGTTGAAGCAAAACACATTGTTGGAGTGTCAGAATGCATAGATAGAAGACAAATAAGCGTTCCAAGGGTTTATTTCGCTTAGTTGCTTACTCTTGAGTAGAAATGCATGTGCACTCCAGAAATAAGCACCTTTGTAAAATGAGCCAAGTTGAAGCAAAACACATTTTTGGAGTGTCAAAATGCATAGATAGAAGACAAATAAGCGTTCCAAGGGTTTATTTCGCTTAGTTGCTTACTCTTGAGTAGAAATGCATGTGCACTCCAGAAATAAGCACCTTTGTGAAGTGAGCCAAATTGAAACAAAACACATTGTTGGAATGTCAAAATGCATAGATAGAAGACAAATAAGCGTTCCAAGGGTTTATTTCGCTTAGTTGCTTACTCTTGAGTAGAAATGCATGTGCACTTCAGAAATTAGCACCTTTGGAAAATGAGCCAAGTTGAAGCAAAACACATTGTTGGAATGTCAGAATGCATAGATAGAAGACAAAAAAGCGTTCCAAGGGTTTATTTCGCTTAGTTGCTTACTCTTGAGTAGAAATGCATGTGCACTTCAGAAATAAGCACCTTTGGAAAATGAGCCAAGTTGAAGCAAAACACATTGTTGGAGTGTCAGAATGCATAGATAGAAGACAAATAAGCGTTCCAAGGGTTTATTTCGCTTAGTTGCTTACTCTTGAGTAGAAATGCATGTGCACTCCAGAAATAAGCACCTTTGTAAAATGAGCCAAATTGAAGCAAAACACATTGTTGGAATTCAGAATGCATAGAAAGAAGACAAATAAGCATTCTATCGGTTTATTTCGTTTAGCTGCTTACTCTTGAGTAGAAATGCATGTGTACTCCAGAAATAAGCAACTTTGTGAAATGAGCCAAATTGAAACAAAACACATTGTTGGAGTGTCAAAATGCATAGATAGAAGACAAATAAGCGTTCCAAGGGTTTGTTTCGCATAGTTGCTTACTCTTGAGTAGAAATGCATGTGCACTCCAGAAATAAGCACCTTTGTAAAATGAGCCAAGTTGAAGCAAAACACATTGTTGGAGTGTCAGAATGCATAGAAAGAAGACAAATAAGCGTTCCAAGGGTTTATTTCGCATAGTTGCTTACTCTTGAGTAGAAATGCATGTGCACTCCAGAAATAAACACCTTTGTAAATTGAGCCAAGTTGAAGCAAAACACATTGTTGGAGTGTCGGAATGTATAGATAGAAGACAAATAAGCGTTCCAAGGGTTTATTTCGCATAGTTGCTTACTCCTGAGTAGAAATGCATGTGCACTCCAGAAATAAGCACCTTTGTGAAATGAGCCAAATTGAAACAAAACACATTGTTGGAATGTCAAAATGCATAGATAGAAGACAAATAAGCGTTCCAAGGGTTTATTTCGCTTAGTTGCTTACTCTTGAGTAGAAATGCATGTGCACTTCAGAAATAAGCACCTTTGGAAAATGAGCCAAGTTGAAGCAAAACACATTGTTGGAGTGTCAGAATGCATAGATAGAAGACAAATAAGCGTTGCAAGGGCTTATTTCGCATAGTTGCTTACTCTTGAGTAGAAATGCATGTGTACTCCAGAAATAAGCAACTTTGTGAAATGAGCCAAATTGAAACAAAACACATTGTTGGAGTGTCAAAATGCATAGATAGAAGACAAATAAGCGTTCCAAGGGTTTATTTCGCATAGTTGCTTACTCTTGAGTAGAAATGCATGTGCACTCCAGAAATAAACACCTTTGTAAAATGAGCCAAGTTGAAGCAAAACACATTTTTGGAGTGTCAAAATGCATAGATAGAAGACAAATAAGCGTTCCAAGGGTTTATTTCGCTTAGTTGTTTACTCTTGAGTAGAAATGCATGTGCACTCCAGAAATAAGCACCTTTGTGAAGTGAGCCAAATTGAAACAAAACACATTGTTGGAATGTCAAAATGCATAGATAGAAGACAAATAAGCGTTCCAAGGGTTTATTTCGCTTAGTTGCTTACTCTTGAGTAGAAATGCATGTGCACTTCAGAAATAAGCACCTTTGGAAAATGAGCCAAGTTGAAGCAAAACACATTGTTGGAGTGTCAGAATGCATAGATAGAAGACAAATAAGCGTTCCAAGGGTTTATTTCGCTTAGTTGCTTACTCTTGAGTAGAAATGCATGTACACTCCAGAAATAAGCACCTTTGTAAAATGAGCCAAATTGAAGCAAAACACATTGATGGAGTGTCGGAATGCATAGATAGAAGACAAATAAGCGTTCCAAGGGTTTATTTTGCATAGTTGCTTACTCTTGAGTAGAAATGCATGTGCACTCCAGAAATAAACACCTTTGTAAAATGAGCCAAGTTGAAGCAAAACACATTGTTGGAGTGTCGGAATGCATAGATAGAAGACAAATAAGCGTTACAAGGGCTTATTTCGCATAGTTGCTTACTCTTGAGTAGAAATGCATGTGTACTCCAGAAATAAGCAACTTTGTGAAATGAGCCAAATTGAAACAAAACACATTGTTGGAGTGTCAAAATGCATAGATAGAAGACAAATAAGCGTTCCAAGGGTTTATTTCGCATAGTTGCTTACTCTTGAGTAGAAATGCATGTGCACTCCAGAAATAAACACCTTTGTAAAATGAGCCAAGTTGAAGCAAAACACATTTTTGGAGTGTCAAAATGCATAGATAGAAGACAAATAAGCGTTCCAAGGGTTTATTTCGCTTAGTTGCTTACTCTTGAGTAGAAATGCATGTGCACTTCAGAAATAAGCACCTTTGGAAAATGAGCCAAGTTGAAGCAAAACACATTGTTGGAGTGTCAGAATGCATAGATAGAAGACAAATAAGCGTTCCAAGGGTTTATTTCGCTTAGTTGCTTACTCTTGAGTAGAAATGCATGTGCACTCCAGAAATAAGCACCTTTGTAAAATGAGCCAAATTGAAGCAAAACACATTGTTGGAGTGTCGGAATGCATAGATAGAAGACAAATAAGCGTTCCAAGGGTTTATTTCGCTTAGTTGCTTACTCTTGAGTAGAAATGCATGTGCACTTCAGAAATAAGCACCTTTGTAAAATGAGCCAAGTTGAAGCAAAACACATTGTTGGAGTGTCAGAATGCATAGATAGAAGACAAATAAGCTTTCCAAGGGTTTATTTCGCTTAGTTGCTTACTCTTGAGTAGAAATGCATGTGCACTTCAGAAATAAGCACCTTTGGAAAATGAGCCAAGTTGAAGCAAAACACATTGTTGGAGTGTCAGAATGCATAGATAGAAGACAAATAAGCTTTCCAAGGGTTTATTTCGCATAGTTGCTTACTCTTGAGTAGAAATGCATGTGCACTTCAGAAATAAGCACCTTTGGAAAATGAGCCAAGTTGAAGCAAAACACATTGTTGGAGTGTCAGAATGCATAGATAGAAGACAAATAAGCGTTCCAAGGGTTTATTTCGCTTAGTTGCTTACTCTTGAGTAGAAATGCATGTGCACTCCAGAAATAAGCACCTTTGTAAAATGAGCCAAATTGAAGCAAAACACATTGTTGGAGTGTCGGAATGCATAGATAGAAGACAAATAAGCGTTCCAAGGGTTTATTTCGCTTAGTTGCTTACTCTTGAGTAGAAATGCATGTGCACTTCAGAAATAAGCACCTTTGGAAAATGAGCCAAGTTGAATGCATAGAAAGAAGACAAATAAGCGTTCCAAGGGTTTATTTCGCTTAGTTGCTTACTCTTTAGTAGAAATGCATGTGCACTTCAGAAATAAGCACCTTTGGAAAATGAGCCAAGTTGAAGCAAAACACATTGTTGGAGTGTCAGAATGCATAGATAGAAGACAAATAAGCGTTCCAAGGGTTTATTTCGCATAGTTGCTTACTCTTGAGTAGAAATGCATGTGCACTCCAGAAATAAACACCTTTGTAAAATGAGCCAAGTTGAAGCAAAACACATTGTTGGAGTGTCAGAATGCATAGATAGAAGACAAATAAGCTTTCCAAGGGTTTATTTCGCTTAGTTGCTTACTCTTGAGTAGAAATGCATGTGCACTTCAGAAATAAGCACCTTTGTAAAATGAGCCAAGTTGAAGCAAAACACATTGTTGGAGTGTCAGAATGCATAGATAGAAGACAAATAAGCGTGCCAAGGGTTTATTTCGCTTAGTTGCTTACTCTTGAGTAGAAATGCATGTGCACTCCAGAAATAAGCACCTTTGTGAAATGAGCCAAATTGAAACAAAACACATTGTTGGAATGTCAAAATGCATAGATAGAAGACAAATAAGCGTTCCAAGGGTTTATTTCGCTTAGTTGCTTACTCTTGAGTAGAAATGCATGTGCACTTCAGAAATAAGCACCTTTGTAAAATGAGCCAAGTTGAAGCAAAACACATTGTTGGAGTGTCAGAATGCATAGATAGAAGACAAATAAGCGTTCCAAGGGTTTATTTCGCTTAGTTGCTTACTCTTGAGTAGAAATGCATGTGCACTCCAGAAATAAGCACCTTTGTGAAATGAGCCAAATTGAAACAAAACACATTGTTGGAATGTCAAAATGCATAGATAGAAGACAAATAAGCGTTCCAAGGGTTTATTTCGCTTAGTTGCTTACTCTTGAGTAGAAATGCATGTGCACTCCAGAAATAAACACCTTTGTAAAATGAGCCAAGTTGAAGCAAAACACATTGTTGGAGTGTCGGAATGCATAGATAGAAGACAAATAAGCGTTACAAGGGCTTATTTCGCATAGTTGCTTACTCTTGAGTAGAAATGCATGTGTACTCCAGAAATAAGCAACTTTGTGAAATGAGCCAAATTGAAACAAAACACATTGTTGGAGTGTCAAAATGCATAGATAGAAGACAAATAAGCGTTCCAAGGGTTTATTTCGCATAGTTGCTTACTCTTGAGTAGAAATGCATGTGCACTCCAGAAATAAACACCTTTGTAAAATGAGCCAAGTTGAAGCAAAACACATTTTTGGAGTGTCAAAATGCATAGATAGAAGACAAATAAGCGTTCCAAGGGTTTATTTCGCTTAGTTGCTTACTCTTGAGTAGAAATGCATGTGCACTCCAGAAATAAGCACCTTTGTGAAGTGAGCCAAATTGAAACAAAACACATTGTTGGAATGTCAAAATGCATAGATAGAAGACAAATAAGCGTTCCAAGGGTTTATTTCGCTTAGTTGCTTACTCTTGAGTAGAAATGCATGTGCACTTCAGAAATAAGCACCTTTGGAAAATGAGCCAAGTTGAAGCAAAACACATTGTTGGAGTGTCAGAATGCATAGATAGAAGACAAATAAGCGTTCCAAGGGTTTATTTCGCTTAGTTGCTTACTCTTGAGTAGAAATGCATGTGCACTTCAGAAATAAGCACCTTTGTAAAATGAGCCAAGTTGAAGCAAAACCCATTGTTGGAGTGTCAGAATGCATAGATAGAAGACAAATAAGCGTTCCAAGGGTTTATTTCGCTTTGTTGCTTACTCTTGAGTAGAAATGCATGTGCACTCCAGAAATAAGCACCTTTGTGAAATGAGCCAAATTGAAACAAAACACATTGTTGGAATGTCAAAATGCATAGATAGAAGACAAATAAGCGTTCCAAGGGTTTATTTCGCTTAGTTGCTTACTCTTGAGTAGAAATGCATGTGCACTCCAGAAATAAACACCTTTGTAAAATGAGCCAAGTTGAAGCAAAACACATTGTTGGAGTGTCGGAATGCATAGATAGAAGACAAATAAGCGTTACAAGGGCTTATTTCGCATAGTTGCTTACTCTTGAGTAGAAATGCATGTGTACTCCAGAAATAAGCAACTTTGTGAAATGAGCCAAATTGAAACAAAACACATTGTTGGAGTGTCAAAATGCATAGATAGAAGACAAATAAGCGTTCCAAGGGTTTATTTCGCATAGTTGCTTACTCTTGAGTAGAAATGCATGTGCACTCCAGAAATAAACACCTTTGTAAAATGAGCCAAGTTGAAGCAAAACACATTTTTGGAGTGTCAAAATGCATAGATAGAAGACAAATAAGCGTTCCAAGGGTTTATTTCGCTTAGTTGCTTACTCTTGAGTAGAAATGCATGTGCACTCCAGAAATAAGCACCTTTGTGAAGTGAGCCAAATTGAAACAAAACACATTGTTGGAATGTCAAAATGCATAGATAGAAGAGAAATAAGCGTTCCAAGGGTTTATTTCGCTTAGTTGCTTACTCTTGAGTAGAAATGCATGTGCACTTCAGAAATAAGCACCTTTGGAAAATGAGCCAAGTTGAAGCAAAACACATTGTTGGAGTGTCAGAATGCATAGATAGAAGACAAATAAGCGTTCCAAGGGTTTATTTCGCTTAGTTGCTTACTCTTGAGTAGAAATGCATGTACACTCCAGAAATAAGCACCTTTGTAAAATGAGCCAAATTGAAGCAAAACACATTGATGGAGTGTCGGAATGCATAGATAGAAGACAAATAAGCGTTCCAAGGGCTTATTTCGCATAGTTGCTTACTCTTGAGTAGAAATGCATGTGCACTCCAGAAATAAACACCTTTGTAAAATGAGCCAAGTTGAAGCAAAACACGTTGTTGGAGTGTCAGAATGCATAGAAAGAAGACAAATAAGCGTTACAAGGGTTTATTTCGCATAGTTGCTTACTCTTGAGTAGAAATGCATGTGCACTCCAGAAATAAACACCTTTGTAAAATGAGCCAAGTTGAAGCAAAACACATTTTTGGAGTGTCAAAATGCATAGATAGAAGACAAATAAGCGTTCCAAGGGTTTATTTCGCTTAGTTGCTTACTCTTGAGTAGAAATGCATGTGCACTCCAGAAATAAGCACCTTTGTGAAGTGAGCCAAATTGAAACAAAACACATTGTTGGAATGTCAAAATGCATAGATAGAAGACAAATAAGCGTTCCAAGGGTTTATTTCGCTTAGTTGCTTACTCTTGAGTAGAAATGCATGTGCACTTCAGAAATAAGCACCTTTGGAAAATGAGCCAAGTTGAAGCAAAACACATTGTTGGAGTGTCAGAATGCATAGATAGAAGACAAATAAGCGTTCCAAGGGTTTATTTCGCTTAGTTGCTTACTCTTGAGTAGAAATGCATGTGCACTCCAGAAATAAGCACCTTTGTAAAATGAGCCAAATTGAAGCAAAACACATTGTTGGAGTGTCGGAATGCATAGATAGAAGACAAATAAGCGTTCCAAGGGTTTATTTCGCTTAGTTGCTTACTCTTGAGTAGAAATGCATGTGCACTTCAGAAATAAGCACCTTTGGAAAATGAGCCAAGTTGAATGCATAGAAAGAAGACAAATAAGCGTTCCAAGGGTTTATTTCGCTTAGTTGCTTACTCTTTAGTAGAAATGCATGTGCACTTCAGAAATAAGCACCTTTGGAAAATGAGCCAAGTTGAAGCAAAACACATTGTTGGAGTGTCGGAATGTATAGATAGAAGACAAATAAGCGTTCCAAGGGTTTATTTCGCATAGTTGCTTACTCTTGAGTAGAAATGCATGTGCACTCCAGAAATAAACACCTTTGTAAAATGAGCCAAGTTGAAGCAAAACACATTGTTGGAGTGTCGGAATGCATAGATAGAAGACAAATAAGCGTTCCAAGGGTTTATTTCGCTTAGTTGCTTACTCTTGAGTAGAAATGCATGTGCACTCCAGAAATAAGCACCTTTGTAAAATGAGCCAAGTTGAAGCAAAACACATTGTTGGAGTGTCAGAATGCATAGAAAGAAGACAAATAAGCGTTCCAAGGGTTTATTTCGCATAGTTGCTTACTCTTGAGTAGAAATGCATGTGCACTCCAGAAATAAACACCTTTGTAAAATGAGCCAAGTTGAAGCAAAACACATTGTTGGAGTGTCAGAATGCATAGATAGAAGAGAAATAAGCGTTCCAAGGGCTTATTTCGCTTAGTTGCTTACTCTTGAGTAGAAATGCATGTGTACTCCAGAAATAAGCAACTTTGTGAAATGAACCAAATTGAAACAAAACACATTGTTGGAGTGTCGGAATGCATAGATAGAAGACAAATAAGCGTTCCAAGGGTTTATTTCGCTTAGTTGCTTACTCTTGAGTAGAAATGCATGTGCACTTCAGAAATAAGCACCTTTGTAAAATGAGCCAAGTTGAAGCAAAACACATTGTTGGAGTGTCGGAATGCATAGATAGAAGACAAATAAGCGTGCCAAGTGTTTATTTCGCTTAGTTGCTTACTCTTGAGTAGAAATGCATGTGCACTCCAGAAATAAGCACCTTTGTGAAATGAGCCAAATTGAAACAAAACACATTGTTGGAATGTCAAAATGCATAGATAGAAGACAAATAAGCGTTCCAAGGGTTTATTTCGCTTAGTTGCTTACTCTTGAGTAGAAATGCATGTGTACTCCAGAAATAAGCAACTTTGTGAAATGAGCCAAATTGAAACAAAACACATTGTTGGAGTGTCAAAATGCATAGATAGAAGACAAATAAGCGTTCCAAGGGTTTATTTCGCATAGTTGCTTACTCTTGAGTAGAAATGCATGTGCACTCCAGAAATAAACACCTTTGGAAAATGAGCCAAGTTGAAGCAAAACACATTGTTGGAGTGTCAGAATGCATAGAAAGAAGACAAATAAGCGTTCCAAGGGTTTATTTCGCATAGTTGCTTACTCTTGAGTAGAAATGCATGTGCACTCCAGAAATAAACACCTTTGTAAAATGAGCCAAGTTGAAGCAAAACACATTGTTGGAGTGTCGGAATGTATAGATAGAAGACAAATAAGCGTTCCAAGGGTTTATTTCGCATAGTTGCTTACTCTTGAGTAGAAATGCATGTGCACTTCAGAAATAAGCACCTTTGGAAAATGAGCCAAGTTGAATGCATAGATAGAAGACAAATAAGCGTTCCAAGGGTTTATTTCGCTTAGTTGCTTACTCTTGAGTAGAAATGCATGTGCACTCCAGAAATAAGCACCTTTGTGAAATGAGCCAAATTGAAACAAAACACATTGTTGGAATGTCAAAATGCATAGATAGAAGACAAATAAGCGTTCCAAGGGTTTATTTCGCTTAGTTGCTTACTCTTGAGTAGAAATGCATGTGCACTCCAGAAATAAACACCTTTGTAAAATGAGCCAAGTTGAAGCAAAACACATTGTTGGAGTGTCGGAATGCATAGATAGAAGACAAATAAGCGTTACAAGGGCTTATTTCGCATAGTTGCTTACTCTTGAGTAGAAATGCATGTGTACTCCAGAAATAAGCAACTTTGTGAAATGAGCCAAATTGAAACAAAACACATTGTTGGAGTGTCAAAATGCATAGATAGAAGACAAATAAGCGTTCCAAGGGTTTATTTCGCATAGTTGCTTACTCTTGAGTAGAAATGCATGTGCACTCCAGAAATAAACACCTTTGTAAAATGAGCCAAGTTGAAGCAAAACACATTTTTGGAGTGTCAAAATGCATAGATAGAAGACAAATAAGCGTTCCAAGGGTTTATTTCGCTTAGTTGCTTACTCTTGAGTAGAAATGCATGTGCACTCCAGAAATAAGCACCTTTGTGAAGTGAGCCAAATTGAAACAAAACACATTGTTGGAATGTCAAAATGCATAGATAGAAGACAAATAAGCGTTCTAAGGGTTTATTTCGCTTAGTTGCTTACTCTTGAGTAGAAATGCATGTGCACTTCAGAAATAAGCACCTTTGGAAAATGAGCCAAGTTGAAGCAAAACACATTGTTGGAGTGTCAGAATGCATAGATAGAAGACAAATAAGCGTTCCAAGGGTTTATTTCGCTTAGTTGCTTACTCTTGAGTAGAAATGCATGTGCACTCCAGAAATAAGCACCTTTGTAAAATGAGCCAAATTGAAGCAAAACACATTGTTGGAGTGTCGGAATGCATAGATAGAAGACAAATAAGCGTTCCAAGGGTTTATTTCGCTTAGTTGCTTACTCTTGAGTAGAAATGCATGTGCACTTCAGAAATAAGCACCTTTGGAAAATGAGCCAAGTTGAATGCATAGAAAGAAGACAAATAAGCGTTCCAAGGGTTTATTTCGCTTAGTTGCTTACTCTTTAGTAGAAATGCATGTGCACTTCAGAAATAAGCACCTTTGGAAAATGAGCCAAGTTGAAGCAAAACACATTGTTGGAGTGTCGGAATGTATAGATAGAAGACAAATAAGCGTTCCAAGGGTTTATTTCGCATAGTTGCTTACTCTTGAGTAGAAATGCATGTGCACTCCAGAAATAAACACCTTTGTAAAATGAGCCAAGTTGAAGCAAAACACATTGTTGGAGTGTCGGAATGCATAGATAGAAGACAAATAAGCGTTCCAAGGGTTTATTTCGCTTAGTTGCTTACTCTTGAGTAGAAATGCATGTGCACTCCAGAAATAAGCACCTTTGTAAAATGAGCCAAGTTGAAGCAAAACACATTGTTGGAGTGTCAGAATGCATAGAAAGAAGACAAATAAGCGTTCCAAGGGTTTATTTCGCATAGTTGCTTACTCTTGAGTAGAAATGCATGTGCACTCCAGAAATAAACACCTTTGTAAAATGAGCCAAGTTGAAGCAAAACACATTGTTGGAGTGTCAGAATGCATAGATAGAAGAGAAATAAGCGTTCCAAGGGCTTATTTCGCTTAGTTGCTTACTCTTGAGTAGAAATGCATGTGTACTCCAGAAATAAGCAACTTTGTGAAATGAACCAAATTGAAACAAAACACATTGTTGGAGTGTCGGAATGCATAGATAGAAGACAAATAAGCGTTCCAAGGGTTTATTTCGCTTAGTTGCTTACTCTTGAGTAGAAATGCATGTGCACTTCAGAAATAAGCACCTTTGTAAAATGAGCCAAGTTGAAGCAAAACACATTGTTGGAGTGTCGGAATGCATAGATAGAAGACAAATAAGCGTGCCAAGTGTTTATTTCGCTTAGTTGCTTACTCTTGAGTAGAAATGCATGTGCACTCCAGAAATAAGCACCTTTGTGAAATGAGCCAAATTGAAACAAAACACATTGTTGGAATGTCAAAATGCATAGATAGAAGACAAATAAGCGTTCCAAGGGTTTATTTCGCTTAGTTGCTTACTCTTGAGTAGAAATGCATGTGTACTCCAGAAATAAGCAACTTTGTGAAATGAGCCAAATTGAAACAAAACACATTGTTGGAGTGTCAAAATGCATAGATAGAAGACAAATAAGCGTTCCAAGGGTTTATTTCGCATAGTTGCTTACTCTTGAGTAGAAATGCATGTGCACTCCAGAAATAAACACCTTTGGAAAATGAGCCAAGTTGAAGCAAAACACATTGTTGGAGTGTCAGAATGCATAGAAAGAAGACAAATAAGCGTTCCAAGGGTTTATTTCGCATAGTTGCTTACTCTTGAGTAGAAATGCATGTGCACTCCAGAAATAAACACCTTTGTAAAATGAGCCAAGTTGAAGCAAAACACATTGTTGGAGTGTCGGAATGTATAGATAGAAGACAAATAAGCGTTCCAAGGGTTTATTTCGCATAGTTGCTTACTCTTGAGTAGAAATGCATGTGCACTTCAGAAATAAGCACCTTTGGAAAATGAGCCAAGTTGAATGCATAGATAGAAGACAAATAAGCGTTCCAAGGGTTTATTTCGCTTAGTTGCTTACTCTTGAGTAGAAATGCATGTGCACTCCAGAAATAAGCACCTTTGTGAAATGAGCCAAATTGAAACAAAACACATTGTTGGAATGTCAAAATGCATAGATAGAAGACAAATAAGCGTTCCAAGGGTTTATTTCGCTTAGTTGCTTACTCTTGAGTAGAAATGCATGTGCACTTCAGAAATAAGCACCTTTGGAAAATGAGCCAAGTTGAAGCAAAACACATTGTTGGAGTGTCAGAATGCATAGAAAGAAGACAAATAAGCGTTCCAAGGGTTTATTTCGCATAGTTGCTTACTCTTGAGTAGAAATGCATGTGCACTCCAGAAATAAACACCTTTGTAAAATGAGCCAAGTTGAAGCAGAACACATTGTTGGAGTGTCGGAATGCATAGATAGAAGACAAATAAGCGTTCCAAGGAATTATTTCGCTTACTTGCTTACTCTTGAGTAGAAATGCATGTGTACTCCAGAAATAAGCAACTTTGTGAAATGAGCCAAATTGAAACAAAACACATTGTTGGAGTGTCAAAATGCATAGATAGAAGACAAATAAGCGTTCCAAGGGTTTATTTCGCATAGTTGCTTACTCTTGAGTAGAAATGCATGTGCACTCCAGAAATAAACACCTTTGTAAAATGAGCCAAGTTGAAGCAAAACACATTGTTGGAGTGTCGGAATGCATAGATAGAAGACAAATAAGCGTTCCAAGGGTTTATTTCGCTTAGTTGCTTACTCTTGAGTAGAAATGCATGTGCACTCCAGAAATAAGCACCTTTGTAAAATGAGCCAAGTTGAAGCAAAACACATTGTTGGAGTGTCGGAATGCATAGATAGAAGACAAATAAGCGTGCCAAGGGTTTATTTCGCTTAGTTGCTTACTCTTGAGTAGAAATGCATGTGCACTCCAGAAATAAGCACCTTTGTGAAATGAGCCAAATTGAAACAAAACACATTGTTGGAATGTCAAAATGCATAGATAGAAGACATATAAGCGTTCCAAGGGTTTATTTCGCTTACTTGCTTACTCTTGAGTAGAAATGCATGTGTACTCCAGAAATAAGCAACTTTGTGAAATGAGCCAAATTGAAACAAAACACATTGTTGGAGTGTCAAAATGCATAGATAGAAGACAAATAAGCGTTCCAAGGGTTTATTTCGCATAGTTGCTTACTCTTGAGTAGAAATGCATGTGCACTCCAGAAATAAACACCTTTGTAAAATGAGCCAAGTTGAAGCAAAACACATTGTTGGAGTGTCGGAATGCATAGATAGAAGACAAATAAGCGTTCCAAGGGTTTATTTCGCTTAGTTGCTTACTCTTGAGTAGAAATGCATGTGCACTCCAGAAATAAGCACCTTTGTAAAATGAGCCAAGTTGAAGCAAAACACATTGTTGGAGTGTCGGAATGCATAGATAGAAGACAAATAAGCGTGCCAAGGGTTTATTTCGCTTAGTTGCTTACTCTTGAGTAGAAATGCATGTGCACTCCAGAAATAAGCACCTTTGTGAAATGAGCCAAATTGAAACAAAACACATTGTTGGAATGTCAAAATGCATAGATAGAAGACAAATAAGCGTTCCAAGGGTTTATTTCGCTTAGTTGCTTACTCTTGAGTAGAAATGCATGTGTACTCCAGAAATAAGCAACTTTGTGAAATGAGCCAAATTGAAACAAAACACATTGTTGGAGTGTCAAAATGCATAGATAGAAGACAAATAAGCGTTCCAAGGGTTTATTTCGCATAGTTGCTTACTCTTGAGTAGAAATGCATGTGCACTCCAGAAATAAACACCTTTGGAAAATGAGCCAAGTTGAAGCAAAACACATTGTTGGAGTGTCAGAATGCATAGAAAGAAGACAAATAAGCGTTCCAAGGGTTTATTTCGCATAGTTGCTTACTCTTGAGTAGAAATGCATGTGCACTCCAGAAATAAACACCTTTGTGAAATGAGCCAAATTGAAACAAAACACATTGTTGGAGTGTCAAAATGCATAGATAGAAGACAAATAAGCGTTCCAAGGGTTTATTTCGCTTAGTTGCTTACTCTTGAGTAGAAATGCATGTGCACTTCAGAAATAAGCACCTTTGTAAAATGAGCCAAATTGAAGCAAAACACATTGTTGGAGTGTCGGAATGCATAGATAGAAGACAAATAAGCGTGCCAAGGGTTTATTTCGCTTAGTTGCTTACTCTTGAGTAGAAATGCATGTGCACTCCAGAAATAAGCACCTTTGTGAAATGAGCCAAATTGAAACAAAACACATTGTTGGAGTGTCAAAATGCATAGATAGAAGACAAATAAGCGTTCCAAGGGTTTATTTCGCTTAGTTGCTTACTCTTGAGTAGAAATGTATGTGCACTCCAGAAATAAGCACCTTTGTGAAGTGAGCCAAATTGAAACAAAACACATTGTTGGAATGTGAAAATGCATAGATAGAAGACAAATAAGCGTTCCAAGGGTTTATTTCGCTTAGTTGCTTACTCTTGAGTAGAAATGCATGTGCACTTCAGAAATAAGCACCTTTGGAAAATGAGCCAAGTTGAAGCAAAACACATTGTTGGAGTGTCAGAATGCATAGATAGAAGACAAATAAGCGTTCCAAGGGTTTATTTCGCTTAGTTGCTTACTCTTGAGTAGAAATGCATGTGCACTTCAGAAATAAGCACCTTTGGAAAATGAGCCAAGTTGAATGCATAGAAAGAAGACAAATAAGCGTTCCAAGGGTTTATTTCGCATAGTTGCTTACTCTTGAGTAGAAATGCATGTGCACTCCAGAAATAAGCACCTTTGTAAAATGAGCCAAGTTGAAGCAAAACACATTGTTGGAGTGTCAGAATGCATAGATAGAAGACAAATAAGCGTTCCAAGGGTTTATTTCGCTTAGTTGCTTACTCTTGAGTAGAAATGCATGTGCACTCCAGAAATAAGCACCTTTGTAAAATGAGCCAAGTTGAAGCAAAACACATTGTTGGAGTGTCAGAATGCATAGATAGAAGACAAATAAGCGTTCCAAGGGTTTATTTCGCTTAGTTGCTTACTCTTGAGTAGAAATGCATGTGTACTCCAGAAATAAGCACCTTTGTGAAATGAGCCAAATTGAAACAAAACACATTGTTGGAATGTCAAAATGCATAGATAGAAGACAAATAAGCGTTCCAAGGGTTTATTTCGCTTAGTTGCTTACTCTTGAGTAGAAATGCATGTGCACTTCAGAAATAAGCACCTTTGGAAAATGAGCCAAGTTGAAGCAAAACACATTGTTGGAGTGTCAGAATGCATAGAAAGAAGACAAATAAGCGTTCCAAGGGTTTATTTCGCATAGTTGCTTACTCTTGAGTAGAAATGCATGTGCACTCCAGAAATAAACACCTTTGTAAAATGAGCCAAGTTGAAGCAAAACACATTGTTGGAGTGTCGGAATGCATAGATAGAAGACAAATAAGCGTTCCAAGGGCTTATTTCGCTTAGTTGCTTACTCTTGAGTAGAAATGCATGTGCACTCCAGAAATAAGCAACTTTGTGAAATGAGCCAAATTGAAACAAAACACATTGTTGGAATGTCAAAATGCATAGATAGAAGACAAATAAGCGTTCCAAGGGTTTATTTCGCTTAGTTGCTTACTCTTGAGTAGAAATGCATGTGCACTTCAGAAATAAGCACCTTTGGAAAATGAGCCAAGTTGAAGCAAAACACATTGTTGGAGTGTCAGAATGCATAGAAAGAAGACAAATAAGCGTTCCAAGGGTTTATTTCGCATAGTTGCTTACTCTTGAGTAGAAATGCATGTGCACTCCAGAAATAAACACCTTTGTAAAATGAGCCAAGTTGAAGCAAAACACATTGTTGGAGTGTCGGAATGCATAGATAGAAGACAAATAAGCGTTCCAAGGGCTTATTTCGCTTAGTTGCTTACTCTTGAGTAGAAATGCATGTGTACTCCAGAAATAAGCAACTTTGTGAAATGAGCCAAATTGAAACAAAACACATTGTTGGAGTGTCAAAATGCATAGATAGAAGACAAATAAGCGTTCCAAGGGTTTATTTCGCATAGTTGCTTACTCTTGAGTAGAAATGCATGTGCACTCCAGAAATAAACACCTTTGTAAAATGAGCCAAGTTGAAGCAAAACACATTGTTGGAGTGTCAGAATGCATAGAAAGAAGACAAATAAGCGTTCCAAGGGTTTATTTCGCATAGTTGCTTACTCTTGAGTAGAAATGCATGTGCACTCCAGAAATAAACACCTTTGTAAAATGAGCCAAGTTGAAGCAAAACACATTGTTGGAGTGTCGGAATGCATAGATAGAAGACAAATAAGCGTTCCAAGGGTTTATTTCGCTTAGTTGCTTACTCTTCAGTAGAAATGCATGTGCACTTCAGAAATAAGCACCTTTGGAAAATGAGCCAAGTTGAAGCAAAACACATTGTTGGAGTGTCAGAATGCATAGAAAGAAGACAAATAAGCGTTCCAAGGGTTTATTTCGCATAGTTGCTTACTCTTGAGTAGAAATGCATGTGCACTCCAGAAATAAACACCTTTGTAAAATGAGCCAAGTTGAAGCAAAACACATTGTTGGAGTGTCGGAATGCATAGATAGAAGACAAATAAGCGTTCCAAGGGTTTATTTCGCATAGTTGCTTACTCTTGAGTAGAAATGCATGTGCACTCCAGAAATAAACACCTTTGTAAAATGAGCCAAGTTGAAGCAAAACACATTTTTGGAGTGTCAAAATGCATAGATAGAAGACAAATAAGCGTTCCAAGGGTTTATTTCGCTTAGTTGCTTAGTCTTGAGTAGAAATGCATGTGCACTCCAGAAATAAGCACCTTTGTGAAGTGAGCCAAATTGAAACAAAACACATTGTTGGAATGTCAAAATGCATAGATAGAAGACAAATAAGCGTTCCAAGGGTTTATTTCGCTTAGTTGCTTACTCTTGAGTAGAAATGCATGTGCACTTCAGAAATAAGCACCTTTGGAAAATGAGCCAAGTTGAAGCAAAACACATTGTTGGAGTGTCGGAATGCATAGATAGAAGACAAATAAGCGTTCCAAGGGTTTATTTCGCTTAGTTGCTTACTCTTGAGTAGAAATGCATGTGCACTTCAGAAATAAGCACCTTTGGAAAATGAGCCAAGTTGAATGCATAGAAAGAAGACAAATAAGCGTTCCAAGGGTTTATTTCGCATAGTTGCTTACTCTTGAGTAGAAATGCATGTGCACTCCAGAAATAAGCACCTTTGTAAAATGAGCCAAGTTGAAGCAAAACACATTGTTGGAGTGTCAGAATGCATAGAAAGAAGACAAATAAGCGTTCCAAGGGTTTATTTCGCTTAGTTGCTTACTCTTGAGTAGAAATGCATGTGTACTCCAGAAATAAGCAACTTTGTGAAATGAGCCAAATTGAAATAAAACACATTGTTGGAGTGTCAGAATGCATAGATAGAAGACAAATAAGCGTTCCAAGGGATTATTTCGCTTAGTTGCTTACTCTTGAATAGAAATGCATGTGCACTTCAGAAATAAGCACCTTTGGAAAATGAGCCAAGTTGAAGCAAAACACATTGTTGGAGTGTCAGAATGCATAGATCGAAGACAAATAAGCGTGACAAGGGTTTATTTCGCTTAGTTGCTTACTCTTGAATAGAAATGCATGTGCACTTCAGAAATAAGCACCTTTGGAAAATGAGCCAAGTTGAAGCAAAACACATTGTTGGAATGTCAAAATGCATAGATAGAAGACAAATAAGCGTTCCAAGGGTTTATTTCGCTTAGTTGCTTACTCTTGAGTAGAAATGCATGTGCACTTCAGAAATAAGCACCTTTGTAAAATGAGCCAAGTTGAAGCAAAACACATTGTTGGAGTGTCAGAATGCATAGAAAGAAGACAAATAAGCGTTCCAAGGGTTTATTTCGCTTAGTTGCTTACTCTTGAGTAGAAATGCATGTGCACTCCAGAAATAAGCACCTTTGTGAAATGAGCCAAATTGAAACAAAACACATTGTTGGAATGTCAAAATGCATAGATAGAAGACAAATAAGCGTTCCAAGGGTTTATTTCGCTTAGTTGCTTACTCTTGAGTAGAAATGCATGTGCACTCCAGAAATAAGCAACTTTGTGAAATGAGCCAAATTGAAACAAAACACATTGTTGGAGTGTCAAAATGCATAGATAGAAGACAAATAAGCGTTCCAAGGGTTTATTTCGCTTAGTTGCTTACTCCTGAGTAGAAATGCATGTGTACTCCAGAAATAAGCACCTTTGTAAAATGAGCCAAGTTGAAGCAATACACATTGTTGGAGTGTCAGAATGCATAGAAAGAAGACAAATAAGCGTTCCAAGGGTTTATTTCGCATAGTTGCTTACTCTTGAGTAGAAATGCATGTGCACTCCAGAAATAAACACCTTTGTAAATTGAGCCAAGTTGAAGCAAAACACATTGTTGGAGTGTCGGAATGTATAGATAGAAGACAAATAAGCGTTCCAAGGGTTTATTTCGCATAGTTGCTTACTCCTGAGTAGAAATGCATGTGTACTCCAGAAATAAGCAACTTTGTGAAATGAGCCAAATTGAAACAAAACACATTGTTGGAGTGTCAAAATGCATAGATAGAAGACAAATAAGCGTTCCAAGGGTTTATTTCGCATAGTTGCTTACTCTTGAGTAGAAATACATGTGCACTCCAGAAATAAGCACCTTTGTAAAATGAGCCAAGTTGAAGCAAAACACATTGTTGGAGTGTCAGAATGCATAGATAGAAGACAAATAAGCGTTCCAAGGGTTTATTTCGCTTAGTTGCTTACTCTTGAGTAGAAATGCATGTGCACTCCAGAAATAAGCACCTTTGTAAAATGAGCCAAGTTGAAGCAAAACACATTGTTGGAGTGTCGGAATGCATAGATAGAAGACAAATAAGCGTTCCAAGGGTTTATTTCGCTTAGTTGCTTACTCTTGAGTAGAAATGCATGTGCACTCCAGAAATAAGCACCTTTGTAAAATGAGCCAAGTTGAAGCAAAACACATTGTTGGAGTGTCGGAATGCATAGATAGAAGACAAATAAGCGTTCCAAGGGTTTATTTCGCTTAGTTGCTTACTCTTGAGTAGAAATGCATGTGTACTCCAGAAATAAGCAACTTTGTGAAATGAGCCAAATTGAAACAAAACACATTGTTGGAGTGTCAAAATGCATAGATAGAAGACAAATAAGCGTTCCAAGGGTTTATTTCGCTTAGTTGCTTACTCTTGAGTAGAAATGCATGTGCACTTCAGAAATAAGCACCTTTGTAAAATGAGCCAAGTTGAAGCAAAACACATTGTTGGAGTGTCAGAATGCATAGATAGAAGACAAATAAGCGTTCCAAGGGTTTATTTCGCTTAGTTGCTTACTCTTGAGTAGAAATGCATGTGCACTTCAGAAATAAGCACCTTTGGAAAATGAGCCAAGTTGAAGCAAAACACATTGTTGGAGTGTCAGAATGCATAGATAGAAGACAAATAAGCGTTACAAGGGCTTATTTCGCATAGTTGCTTACTCTTGAGTAGAAATGCATGTGTACTCCAGAAATAAGCAACTTTGTGAAATGAGCCAAATTGAAACAAAACACATTGTTGGAGTGTCAAAATGCATAGATAGAAGACAAATAAGCGTTCCAAGGGTTTATTTCGCATAGTTGCTTACTCTTGAGTAGAAATGCATGTGCACTCCAGAAATAAATACCTTTGTAAAATGAGCCAAGTTGAAGCAAAACACATTTTTGGAGTGTCAAAATGCATAGATAGAAGACAAATAAGCGTTCCAAGGGTTTATTTCGCTTAGTTGCTTACTCTTGAGTAGAAATGCATGTGCACTCCAGAAATAAGCACCTTTGTGAAGTGAGCCAAATTGAAACAAAACACATTGTTGGAATGTCAAAATGCATAGATAGAAGACAAATAAGCGTTCCAAGGGTTTATTTCGCTTAGTTGCTTACTCTTGAGTAGAAATGCATGTGCACTTCAGAAATAAGCACCTTTGGAAAATGAGCCAAGTTGAAGCAAAACACATTGTTGGAGTGTCAGAATGCATAGATAGAAGACAAATAAGCGTTCCAAGGGTTTATTTCGCTTAGTTGCTTACTCTTGAGTAGAAATGCATGTACACTCCAGAAATAAGCACCTTTGTAAAATGAGCCAAATTGAAGCAAAACACATTGATGGAGTGTCGGAATGCATAGATAGAAGACAAATAAGCGTTCCAAGGGTTTATTTCGCATAGTTGCTTACTCTTGAGTAGAAATGCATGTGCACTCCAGAAATAAACACCTTTGTAAAATGAGCCAAGTTGAAGCAAAACACATTGTTGGAGTGTCGGAATGCATAGATAGAAGACAAATAAGCGTTACAAGGGCTTATTTCGCATAGTTGCTTACTCTTGAGTAGAAATGCATGTGTACTCCAGAAATAAGCAACTTTGTGAAATGAGCCAAATTGAAACAAAACACATTGTTGGAGTGTCAAAATGCATAGATAGAAGACAAATAAGCGTTCCAAGGGTTTATTTCGCATAGTTGCTTACTCTTGAGTAGAAATGCATGTGCACTCCAGAAATAAACACCTTTGTAAAATGAGCCAAGTTGAAGCAAAACACATTTTTGGAGTGTCAAAATGCATAGATAGAAGACAAATAAGCGTTCCAAGGGTTTATTTCGCTTAGTTGCTTACTCCTGAGTAGAAATGCATGTGCACTCCAGAAATAAGCACCTTTGTGAAGTGAGCCAAATTGAAACAAAACACATTGTTGGAATGTCAAAATGCATAGATAGAAGACAAATAAGCGTTCCAAGGGTTTATTTCGCTTAGTTGCTTACTCTTGAGTAGAAATGCATGTGCACTTCAGAAATAAGCACCTTTGGAAAATGAGCCAAGTTGAAGCAAAACACATTGTTGGAGTGTCAGAATGCATAGATAGAAGACAAATAAGCGTTCCAAGGGTTTATTTCGCTTAGTTGCTTACTCTTGAGTAGAAATGCATGTGCACTCCAGAAATAAGCACCTTTGTAAAATGAGCCAAATTGAAGCAAAACACATTGTTGGAGTGTCGGAATGCATAGATAGAAGACAAATAAGCGTTCCAAGGGTTTATTTCGCTTAGTTGCTTACTCTTGAGTAGAAATGCATGTGCACTTCAGAAATAAGCACCTTTGTAAAATGAGCCAAGTTGAAGCAAAACACATTGTTGGAGTGTCAGAATGCATAGATAGAAGACAAATAAGCTTTCCAAGGGTTTATTTCGCTTAGTTGCTTACTCTTGAGTAGAAATGCATGTGCACTTCAGAAATAAGCACCTTTGGAAAATGAGCCAAGTTGAAGCAAAACACATTGTTGGAGTGTCAGAATGCATAGATAGAAGACAAATAAGCTTTCCAAGGGTTTATTTCGCATAGTTGCTTACTCTTGAGTAGAAAAGCATGTGCACTTCAGAAATAAGCACCTTTGGAAAATGAGCCAAGTTGAAGCAAAACACATTGTTGGAGTGTCAGAATGCATAGATAGAAGACAAATAAGCGTTCCAAGGGTTTATTTCGCTTAGTTGCTTACTCTTGAGTAGAAATGCATGTGCACTCCAGAAATAAGCACCTTTGTAAAATGAGCCAAATTGAAGCAAAACACATTGTTGGAGTGTCGGAATGCATAGATAGAAGACAAATAAGCGTTCCAAGGGTTTATTTCGCTTAGTTGCTTACTCTTGAGTAGAAATGCATGTGCACTTCAGAAATAAGCACCTTTGGAAAATGAGCCAAGTTGAAGCAAAACACATTGTTGGAGTGTCAGAATGCATAGATAGAAGACAAATAAGCGTTCCAAGGGTTTATTTCGCTTAGTTGCTTACTCTTGAGTAGAAATGCATGTGCACTTCAGAAATAAGCACCTTTGTAAAATGAGCCAAGTTGAAGCAAAACACATTGTTGGAGTGTCAGAATGCATAGATAGAAGACAAATAAGCGTTCCAAGGGTTTATTTCGCTTAGTTGCTTACTCTTGAGTAGAAATGCATGTGCACTCCAGAAATAAGCACCTTTGTGAAATGAGCCAAATTGAAACAAAACACATTGTTGGAATGTCAAAATGCATAGATAGAAGACAAATAAGCGTTCCAAGGGTTTATTTCGCTTAGTTGCTTACTCTTGAGTAGAAATGCATGTGCACTCCAGAAATAAACACCTTTGTAAAATGAGCCAAATTGAAGCAAAACACATTGTTGGAGTGTCGGAATGCATAGATAGAAGACAAATAAGCGTTACAAGGGCTTATTTCGCATAGTTGCTTACTCTTGAGTAGAAATGCATGTGTACTCCAGAAATAAGCACCTTTGGAAAATGAGCCAAGTTGAATGCATAGAAAGAAGACAAATAAGCGTTCCAAGGGTTTATTTCGCTTAGTTGCTTACTCTTTAGTAGAAATGCATGTGCACTTCAGAAATAAGCACCTTTGGAAAATGAGCCAAGTTGAAGCAAAACACATTGTTGGAGTGTCAGAATGCATAGATAGAAGACAAATAAGCGTTCCAAGGGTTTATTTCGCATAGTTGCTTACTCTTGAGTAGAAATGCATGTGCACTCCAGAAATAAACACCTTTGTAAAATGAGCCAAGTTGAAGCAAAACACATTGTTGGAGTGTCAGAATGCATAGATAGAAGACAAATAAGCGTTCCAAGGGTTTATTTCGCTTAGTTGCTTACTCTTGAGTAGAAATGCATGTGCACTCCAGAAATAAGCACCTTTGTGAAGTGAGCCAAATTGAAACAAAACACATTGTTGGAATGTCAAAATGCATAGATAGAAGACAAATAAGCGTTCCAAGGGTTTATTTCGCTTAGTTGCTTACTCTTGAGTAGAAATGCATGTGCACTTCAGAAATAAGCACCTTTGGAAAATGAGCCAAGTTGAAGCAAAACACATTGTTGGAGTGTCAGAATGCATAGATAGAAGACAAATAAGCGTTCCAAGGGTTTATTTCGCTTAGTTGCTTACTCTTGAGTAGAAATGCATGTACACTCCAGAAATAAGCACCTTTGTAAAATGAGCCAAATTGAAGCAAAACACATTGATGGAGTGTCGGAATGCATAGATAGAAGACAAATAAGCGTTCCAAGGGCTTATTTCGCATAGTTGCTTACTCTTGAGTAGAAATGCATGTGCACTCCAGAAATAAACACCTTTGTAAAATGAGCCAAGTTGAAGCAAAACACATTGTTGGAGTGTCAGAATGCATAGAAAGAAGACAAATAAGCGTTCCAAGGGTTTATTTCGCATAGTTGCTTACTCTTGAGTAGAAATGCATGTGCACTCCAGAAATAAACACCTTTGTAAAATGAGCCAAGTTGAAGCAAAACACATTGTTGGAGTGTCGGAATGCATAGATAGAAGACAAATAAGCGTTACAAGGGCTTATTTCGCATAGTTGCTTACTCTTGAGTAGAAATGCATGTGTACTCCAGAAATAAGCAACTTTGTGAAATGAGCCAAATTGAAACAAAACACATTGTTGGAGTGTCAAAATGCATAGATAGAAGACAAATAAGCGTTCCAAGGGTTTATTTCGCATAGTTGCTTACTCTTGAGTAGAAATGCATGTGCACTCCAGAAATAAACACCTTTGTAAAATGAGCCAAGTTGAAGCAAAACACATTTTTGGAGTGTCAAAATGCATAGATAGAAGACAAATAAGCGTTCCAAGGGTTTATTTCGCTTAGTTGCTTACTCTTGAGTAGAAATGCATGTGCACTCCAGAAATAAGCACCTTTGTGAAGTGAGCCAAATTGAAACAAAACACATTGTTGGAATGTCAAAATGCATAGATAGAAGACAAATAAGCGTTCCAAGGGTTTATTTCGCTTAGTTGCTTACTCTTGAGTAGAAATGCATGTGCACTTCAGAAATAAGCACCTTTGGAAAATGAGCCAAGTTGAAGCAAAACACATTGTTGGAGTGTCAGAATGCATAGATAGAAGACAAATAAGCGTTCCAAGGGTTTATTTCGCTTAGTTGCTTACTCTTGAGTAGAAATGCATGTGCACTCCAGAAATAAGCACCTTTGTAAAATGAGCCAAATTGAAGCAAAACACATTGTTGGAGTGTCGGAATGCTTAGATAGAAGACAAATAAGCGTTCCAAGGGTTTATTTCGCTTAGTTGCTTACTCTTGAGTAGAAATGCATGTGCACTTCAGAAATAAGCACCTTTGGAAAATGAGCCAAGTTGAATGCATAGAAAGAAGACAAATAAGCGTTCCAAGGGTTTATTTCGCTTAGTTGCTTACTCTTTAGTAGAAATGCATGTGCACTTCAGAAATAAGCACCTTTGGAAAATGAGCCAAGTTGAAGCAAAACACATTGTTGGAGTGTCGGAATGTATAGATAGAAGACAAATAAGCGTTCCAAGGGTTTATTTCGCATAGTTGCTTACTCTTGAGTAGAAATGCATGTGCACTCCAGAAATAAACACCTTTGTAAAATGAGCCAAGTTGACGCAAAACACATTGTTGGAGTGTCGGAATGCATAGATAGAAGACAAATAAGCGTTCCAAGGGTTTATTTCGCTTAGTTGCTTACTCTTGAGTAGAAATGCATGTGCACTCCAGAAATAAGCACCTTTGTAAAATGAGCCAAGTTGAAGCAAAACACATTGTTGGAGTGTCAGAATGCATAGAAAGAAGACAAATAAGCGTTCCAAGGGTTTATTTCGCATAGTTGCTTACTCTTGAGTAGAAATGCATGTGCACTCCAGAAATAAACACCTTTGTAAAATGAGCCAAGTTGAAGCAAAACACATTGTTGGAGTGTCAGAATGCATAGATAGAAGAGAAATAAGCGTTCCAAGGGCTTATTTCGCTTAGTTGCTTACTCTTGAGTAGAAATGCATGTGTACTCCAGAAATAAGCAACTTTGTGAAATGAACCAAATTGAAACAAAACACATTGTTGGAGTGTCGGAATGCATAGATAGAAGACAAATAAGCGTTCCAAGGGTTTATTTCGCTTAGTTGCTTACTCTTGAGTAGAAATGCATGTGTACTCCAGAAATAAGCAACCTTGTGAAATGAGCCAAATTGAAACAAAACACATTGTTGGAGTGTCAAAATGCATAGATAGAAGACAAATAAGCGTTCCAAGGGTTTATATCGCATAGTTGCTTACTCTTGAGTAGAAATGCATGTGCACTCCAGAAATAAACACCTTTGGAAAATGAGCCAAGTTGAAGCAAAACACATTGTTGGAGTGTCAGAATGCATAGAAAGAAGACAAATAAGCGTTCCAAGGGTTTATTTCGCATAGTTGCTTACTCTTGAGTAGAAATGCATGTGCACTCCAGAAATAAACACCTTTGTAAAATGAGCCAAGTTGAAGCAAAACACATTGTTGGAGTGTCGGAATGTATAGATAGAAGACAAATAAGCGTTCCAAGGGTTTATTTCGCATAGTTGCTTACTCTTGAGTAGAAATGCATGTGCACTTCAGAAATAAGCACCTTTGGAAAATGAGCCAAGTTGAATGCATAGATAGAAGACAAATAAGCGTTCCAAGGGTTTATTTCGCTTAGTTGCTTACTCCTGAGTAGAAATGCATGTGTACTCCAGAAATAAGCAACTTTGTGAAATGAGCCAAATTGAAACAAAACACATTGTTGGAGTGTCAAAATGCATAGATAGAAGACAAATAAGCGTTCCAAGGGTTTATTTCGCATAGTTGCTTACTCTTGAGTAGAAATGCATGTGCACTCCAGAAATAAGCACCTTTGTAAAATGAGCCAAGTTGAAGCAAAACACATTGTTGGAGTGTCGGAATGCATAGATAGAAGACAAATAAGCGTTCCAAGGGTTTATTTCGCTTAGTTGCTTACTCTTGAGTAGAAATGCATGTGCACTTCAGAAATAAGCACCTTTGTAAAATGAGCCAAGTTGAAGCAAAACACATTGTTGGAGTGTCGGAATGCATAGATAGAAGACAAATAAGCGTTCCAAGGGTTTATTTCGCTTAGTTGCTTACTCTTGAGTAGAAATGCATGTGCACTCCAGAAATAAGCACCTTTGTGAAATGAGCCAAATTGAAACAAAACACATTGTTGGAATGTCAAAATGCATAGATAGAAGACAAATAAGCGTTCCAAGGGTTTATTTCGCTTAGTTGCTTACTCTTGAGTAGAAATGCATGTGCACTTCAGAAATAAGCACCTTTGGAAAATGAGCCAAGTTGAAGCAAAACACATTGTTGGAGTGTCAGAATGCATAGAAAGAAGACAAATAAGCGTTCCAAGGGTTTATTTCGCATAGTTGCTTACTCTTGAGTAGAAATGCATGTGCACTCCAGAAATAAACACCTTTGTAAAATGAGCCAAGTTGAAGCAGAACACATTGTTGGAGTGTCGGAATGCATAGATAGAAGACAAATAAGCGTTCCAAGGAATTATTTCGCTTACTTGCTTACTCTTGAGTAGAAATGCATGTGTACTCCAGAAATAAGCAACTTTGTGAAATGAGCCAAATTGAAACAAAACACATTGTTGGAGTGTCAAAATGCATAGATAGAAGACAAATAAGCGTTCCAAGGGTTTATTTCGCATAGTTGCTTACTCTTGAGTAGAAATGCATGTGCACTCCAGAAATAAACACCTTTGTAAAATGAGCCAAGTTGAAGCAAAACACATTGTTGGAGTGTCGGAATGCATAGATCGAAGACAAATAAGCGTTCCAAGGGTTTATTTCGCTTAGTTGCTTACTCTTGAGTAGAAATGCATGTGCACTCCAGAAATAAGCACCTTTGTGAAATGAGCCAAATTGAAACAAAACACATTGTTGGAATGTCAAAATGCATAGATAGAAGACAAATAAGCGTTCCAAGGGTTTATTTCGCATAGTTGCTTACTCTTGAGTAGAAATGCATGTGCACTCCAGAAATAAGCACCTTTGTAAAATGAGCCAAGTTGAAGCAAAACACATTGTTGGAGTGTCGGAATGCATAGATAGAAGACAAATAAGCGTGCCAAGGGTTTATTTCGCTTAGTTGCTTACTCTTGAGTAGAAATGCATGTGCACTCCAGAAATAAGCACCTTTGTGAAATGAGCCAAATTGAAACAAAACACATTGTTGGAATGTCAAAATGCATAGATAGAAGACAAATAAGCGTTCCAAGGGTTTATTTCGCTTACTTGCTTACTCTTGAGTAGAAATGCATGTGTACTCCAGAAATAAGCAACTTTGTGAAATGAGCCAAATTGAAACAAAACACATTGTTGGAGTGTCAAAATGCATAGATAGAAGACAAATAAGCGTTCCAAGGGTTTATTTCGCATAGTTGCTTACTCTTGAGTAGAAATGCATGTGCACTCCAGAAATAAACACCTTTGTAAAATGAGCCAAGTTGAAGCAAAACACATTGTTGGAGTGTCGGAATGCATAGATCGAAGACAAATAAGCGTTCCAAGGGTTTATTTCGCTTAGTTGCTTACTCTTGAGTAGAAATGCATGTGCACTCCAGAAATAAGCACCTTTGTGAAATGAGCCAAATTGAAACAAAACACATTGTTGGAATGTCAAAATGCATAGATAGAAGACAAATAAGCGTTCCAAGGGTTTATTTCGCATAGTTGCTTACTCTTGAGTAGAAATGCATGTGCACTCCAGAAATAAGCACCTTTGTAAAATGAGCCAAGTTGAAGCAAAACACATTGTTGGAGTGTCGGAATGCATAGATAGAAGACAAATAAGCGTGCCAAGGGTTTATTTCGCTTAGTTGCTTACTCTTGAGTAGAAATGCATGTGCACTCCAGAAATAAGCACCTTTGTGAAATGAGCCAAATTGAAACAAAACACATTGTTGGAATGTCAAAATGCATAGATAGAAGACAAATAAGCGTTCCAAGGGTTTATTTCGCTTACTTGCTTACTCTTGAGTAGAAATGCATGTGTACTCCAGAAATAAGCAACTTTGTGAAATGAGCCAAATTGAAACAAAACACATTGTTGGAGTGTCAAAATGCATAGATAGAAGACAAATAAGCGTTCCAAGGGTTTATTTCGCATAGTTGCTTACTCTTGAGTAGAAATGCATGTGCACTCCAGAAATAAACACCTTTGTAAAATGAGCCAAGTTGAAGCAAAACACATTGTTGGAGTGTCGGAATGCATAGATCGAAGACAAATAAGCGTTCCAAGGGTTTATTTCGCTTAGTTGCTTACTCTTGAGTAGAAATGCATGTGCACTCCAGAAATAAGCACCTTTGTAAAATGAGCCAAGTTGAAGCAAAACACATTGTTGGAGTGTCGGAATGCATAGATAGAAGACAAATAAGCGTGCCAAGGGTTTATTTCGCTTAGTTGCTTACTCTTGAGTAGAAATGCATGTGCACTCCAGAAATAAGCACCTTTGTGAAATGAGCCAAATTGAAACAAAACACATTGTTGGAATGTCAAAATGCATAGATAGAAGACAAATAAGCGTTCCAAGGGTTTATTTCGCATAGTTGCTTACTCTTGAGTAGAAATGCATGTGCACTCCAGAAATAAGCACCTTTGTAAAATGAGCCAAGTTGAAGCAAAACACATTGTTGGAGTGTCGGAATGCATAGATAGAAGACAAATAAGCGTGCCAAGGGTTTATTTCGCTTAGTTGCTTACTCTTGAGTAGAAATGCATGTGCACTCCAGAAATAAGCACCTTTGTGAAATGAGCCAAATTGAAACAAAACACATTGTTGGAGTGTCAAAATGCATAGATAGAAGACAAATAAGCGTTCCAAGGGTTTATTTCGCTTAGTTGCTTACTCTTGAGTAGAAATGTATGTGCACTCCAGAAATAAGCACCTTTGTGAAGTGAGCCAAATTGAAACAAAACACATTGTTGGAATGTCAAAATGCATAGATAGAAGACAAATAAGCGTTCCAAGGGTTTATTTCACTTAGTTGCTTACTCTTGAGTAGAAATGCATGTGCACTTCAGAAATAAGCACCTTTGGAAAATGAGCCAAGTTGAAGCAAAACACATTGTTGGAGTGTCAGAATGCATAGATAGAAGACAAATAAGCGTTCCAAGGGTTTATTTCGCTTAGTTGCTTACTCTTGAGTAGAAATGCATGTGCACTTCAGAAATAAGCACCTTTGGAAAATGAGCCAAGTTGAATGCATAGAAAGAAGACAAATAAGCGTTCCAAGGGTTTATTTCGCATAGTTGCTTACTCTTGAGTAGAAATGCATGTGCACTCCAGAAATAAGCACCTTTGTAAAATGAGCCAAGTTGAAGCAAAACACATTGTTGGAGTGTCAGAATGCATAGATAGAAGACAAATAAGCGTTCCAAGGGTTTATTTCGCTTAGTTGCTTACTCTTGAGTAGAAATGCATGTGCACTCCAGAAATAAGCACCTTTGTAAAATGAGCCAAGTTGAAGCAAAACACATTGTTGGAGTGTCAGAATGCATAGATAGAAGACAAATAAGCGTTCCAAGGGTTTATTTCGCTTAGTTGCTTACTCTTGAGTAGAAATGCATGTGTACTCCAGAAATAAGCACCTTTGTGAAATGAGCCAAATTGAAACAAAACACATTGTTGGAATGTCAAAATGCATAGATAGAAGACAAATAAGCGTTCCAAGGGTTTATTTCGCTTAGTTGCTTACTCTTGAGTAGAAATGCATGTGCACTTCAGAAATAAGCACCTTTGGAAAATGAGCCAAGTTGAAGCAAAACACATTGTTGGAGTGTCAGAATGCATAGAAAGAAGACAAATAAGCGTTCCAAGGGTTTATTTCGCATAGTTGCTTACTCTTGAGTAGAAATGCATGTGCACTCCAGAAATAAACACCTTTGTAAAATGAGCCAAGTTGAAGCAAAACACATTGTTGGAGTGTCGGAATGCATAGATAGAAGACAAATAAGCGTTCCAAGGGCTTATTTCGCTTAGTTGCTTACTCTTGAGTAGAAATGCATGTGCACTCCAGAAATAAGCAACTTTGTGAAATGAGCCAAATTGAAACAAAACACATTGTTGGAATGTCAAAATGCATAGATAGAAGACAAATAAGCGTTCCAAGGGTTTATTTCGCTTAGTTGCTTACTCTTGAGTAGAAATGCATGTGCACTTCAGAAATAAGCACCTTTGGAAAATGAGCCAAGTTGAAGCAAAACACATTGTTGGAGTGTCAGAATGCATAGAAAGAAGACAAATAAGCGTTCCAAGGGTTTATTTCGCATAGTTGCTTACTCTTGAGTAGAAATGCATGTGCACTCCAGAAATAAACACCTTTGTAAAATGAGCCAAGTTGAAGCAAAACACATTGTTGGAGTGTCGGAATGCATAGATAGAAGACAAATAAGCGTTCCAAGGGTTTATTTCGCTTAGTTGCTTACTCTTGAGTAGAAATGCATGTGCACTCCAGAAATAAGCACCTTTGTAAAATGAGCCAAGTTGAAGCAAAACACATTGTTGGAGTGTCGGAATGCATAGATAGAAGACAAATAAGCGTGCCAAGGGTTTATTTCGCTTAGTTGCTTACTCTTGAGTAGAAATGCATGTGCACTCCAGAAATAAGCACCTTTGTGAAATGAGCCAAATTGAAACAAAACACATTGTTGGAATGTCAAAATGCATAGATAGAAGACAAATAAGCGTTCCAAGGGTTTATTTCGCTTACTTGCTTACTCTTGAGTAGAAATGCATGTGTACTCCAGAAATAAGCAACTTTGTGAAATGAGCCAAGTTGAAGCAAAACACATTTTTGGAGTGTCAAAATGCATAGATAGAAGACAAATAAGCGTTCCAAGGGTTTATTTCGCATAGTTGCTTACTCTTGAGTAGAAATGCATGTGCACTCCAGAAATAAACACCTTTGTAAAATGAGCCAAGTTGAAGCAAAACACATTGTTGGAGTGTCGGAATGCATAGATAGAAGACAAATAAGCGTTCCAAGGGCTTATTTCGCTTAGTTGCTTACTCTTGAGTAGAAATGCATGTGTACTCCAGAAATAAGCAACTTTGTGAAATGAGCCAAATTGAAACAAAACACATTGTTGGAGTGTCAAAATGCATAGATAGAAGACAAATAAGCGTTCCAAGGGTTTATTTCGCATAGTTGCTTACTCTTGAGTAGAAATGCATGTGCACTCCAGAAATAAACACCTTTGTAAAATGAGCCAAGTTGAAGCAAAACACATTTTTGGAGTGTCAAAATGCATAGATAGAAGACAAATAAGCGTTCCAAGGGTTTATTTCGCTTAGTTGCTTAGTCTTGAGTAGAAATGCATGTGCACTCCAGAAATAAACACCTTTGTAAAATGAGCCAAGTTGAAGCAAAACACATTGTTGGAGTGTCGGAATGCATAGATAGAAGACAAATAAGCGTTCCAAGGGCTTATTTCGCTTAGTTGCTTACTCTTGAGTAGAAATGCATGTGCACTCCAGAAATAAGCAACTTTGTGAAATGAGCCAAATTGAAACAAAACACATTGTTGGAATGTCAAAATGCATAGATAGAAGACAAATAAGCGTTCCAAGGGTTTATTTCGCTTAGTTGCTTACTCTTGAGTAGAAATGCATGTGCACTTCAGAAATAAGCACCTTTGGAAAATGAGCCAAGTTGAAGCAAAACACATTGTTGGAGTGTCAGAATGCATAGAAAGAAGACAAATAAGCGTTCCAAGGGTTTATTTCGCATAGTTGCTTACTCTTGAGTAGAAATGCATGTGCACTCCAGAAATAAACACCTTTGTAAAATGAGCCAAGTTGAAGCAAAACACATTGTTGGAGTGTCGGAATGCATAGATAGAAGACAAATAAGCGTTCCAAGGGTTTATTTCGCTTAGTTGCTTACTCTTCAGTAGAAATGCATGTGCACTTCAGAAATAAGCACCTTTGGAAAATGAGCCAAGTTGAAGCAAAACACATTGTTGGAGTGTCAGAATGCATAGAAAGAAGACAAATAAGCGTTCCAAGGGTTTATTTCGCATAGTTGCTTACTCTTGAGTAGAAATGCATGTGCACTCCAGAAATAAACACCTTTGTAAAATGAGCCAAGTTGAAGCAAAACACATTGTTGGAGTGTCGGAATGCATAGATAGAAGACAAATAAGCGTTCCAAGGGTTTATTTCGCATAGTTGCTTACTCTTGAGTAGAAATGCATGTGCACTCCAGAAATAAACACCTTTGTAAAATGAGCCAAGTTGAAGCAAAACACATTTTTGGAGTGTCAAAATGCATAGATAGAAGACAAATAAGCGTTCCAAGGGTTTATTTCGCTTAGTTGCTTAGTCTTGAGTAGAAATGCATGTGCACTCCAGAAATAAGCACCTTTGTGAAGTGAGCCAAATTGAAACAAAACACATTGTTGGAATGTCAAAATGCATAGATAGAAGACAAATAAGCGTTCCAAGGGTTTATTTCGCTTAGTTGCTTACTCTTGAGTAGAAATGCATGTGCACTTCAGAAATAAGCACCTTTGGAAAATGAGCCAAGTTGAAGCAAAACACATTGTTGGAGTGTCGGAATGCATAGATAGAAGACAAATAAGCGTTCCAAGGGTTTATTTCGCTTAGTTGCTTACTCTTGAGTAGAAATGCATGTGCACTTCAGAAATAAGCACCTTTGGAAAATGAGCCAAGTTGAATGCATAGAAAGAAGACAAATAAGCGTTCCAAGGGTTTATTTCGCATAGTTGCTTACTCTTGAGTAGAAATGCATGTGCACTCCAGAAATAAGCACCTTTGTAAAATGAGCCAAGTTGAAGCAAAACACATTGTTGGAGTGTCAGAATGCATAGAAAGAAGACAAATAAGCGTTCCAAGGGTTTATTTCGCTTAGTTGCTTACTCTTGAGTAGAAATGCATGTGTACTCCAGAAATAAGCAACTTTGTGAAATGAGCCAAATTGAAACAAAACACATTGTTGGAGTGTCAAAATGCATAGATAGAAGACAAATAAGTGTTCCAAGGGTTTATTTCGCATAGTTGCTTACTCTTGAGTAGAAATGCATGTGCACTCCAGAAATAAACACCTTTGTAAAATGAGCCAAGTTGAAGCAAAACACATTTTTGGAGTGTCAAAATGCATAGATAGAAGACAAATAAGCGTTCCAAGGGTTTATTTCGCTTAGTTGCTTAGTCTTGAGTAGAAATGCATGTGCACTCCAGAAATAAGCACCTTTGTGAAGTGAGCCAAATTGAAACAAAACACATTGTTGGAATGTCAAAATGCATAGATAGAAGACAAATAAGTGTTCCAAGGGTTTATTTCGCTTAGTTGCTTACTCTTGAGTAGAAATGCATGTGCACTTCAGAAATAAGCACCTTTGGAAAATGAGCCAAGTTGAAGCAAAACACATTGTTGGAGTGTCGGAATGCATAGATAGAAGACAAATAAGCGTTCCAAGGGTTTATTTCGCTTAGTTGCTTACTCTTGAGTAGAAATGCATGTGCACTTCAGAAATAAGCACCTTTGGAAAATGAGCCAAGTTGAATGCATAGAAAGAAGACAAATAAGCGTTCCAAGGGTTTATTTCGCATAGTTGCTTACTCTTGAGTAGAAATGCATGTGCACTTCAGAAATAAGCACCTTTGTAAAATGAGCCAAGTTGAAGCAAAACACATTGTTGGAGTGTCAGAATGCATAGATAGAAGACAAATAAGCGTGCCAAGGGTTTATTTCGCTTAGTTGCTTACTCTTGAGTAGAAATGCATGTGCACTCCAGAAATAAGCACCTTTGTAAAATGAGCCAAGTTGAAGCAAAACACATTGTTGGAGTGTCGGAATGCATAGATAGAAGACAAATAAGCGTTCCAAGGGTTTATTTCGCTTAGTTGCTTACTCTTGAGTAGAAATGCATGTGTACTCCAGAAATAAGCAACTTTGTGAAATGAGCCAAATTGAAACAAAACACATTGTTGGAGTGTCAAAATGCATAGATAGAAGACAAATAAGCGTTCCAAGGGTTTATTTCGCTTAGTTGCTTACTCTTGAGTAGAAATGCATGTGCACTTCAGAAATAAGCACCTTTGTAAAATGAGCCAAGTTGAAGCAAAACACATTGTTGGAGTGTCAGAATGCATAGATAGAAGACAAATAAGCGTGCCAAGGGTTTATTTCGCTTAGTTGCTTACTCTTGAGTAGAAATGCATGTGCACTCCAGAAATAAGCACCTTTGTAAAATGAGCCAAATTGAAGCAAAACACATTGTTGGAATTCAGAATGCATAGAAAGAAGACAAATAAGCATTCTATCGGTTTATTTCGTTTAGCTGCTTACTCTTGAGTAGGAATGCATGTGCACTCCATAAATAAGCACCTTTGTAAAATGAGCCAAATTGAAGCAAAACACAGGGTTGGAGTGTCAGAATGCATAGATAGAAGACAAATAAGCGTTCCAAGGGTTTATTTCGCTTAGTTGCTTACTCTTGAGTAGAAATGCATGTGCACTCCAGAAATAAGCACCTTTGTAAAATGAGCCAAGTTGAAGCAAAACACATTGTTGGAGTGTCAGAATGCATAGATAGAAGACAAATAAGCGTTCCAAGGGTTTATTTCGCTTAGTTGCTTACTCCTGAGTAGAAATGCATGTGCACTTCAGAAATAAGCACCTTTGGAAAATGAGCCAAGTTGAAGCAAAACACATTGTTGGAGTGTCAGAATGCATAGAAAGAAGACAAATAAGCGTTCCAAGGGTTTATTTCGCATAGTTGCTTACTCTTGAGTAGAAATGCATGTGCACTCCAGAAATAAACACCTTTGTAAAATGAGCCAAGTTGAAGCAAAACACATTGTTGGAGTGTCGGAATGTATAGATAGAAGACAAATAAGCGTTCCAAGGGTTTATTTCGCATAGTTGCTTACTCTTGAGTAGAAATGCATGTGTACTCCAGAAATAAGCACCTTTGTGAAATGAGCCAAATTGAAACAAAACACATTGTTGGAATGTCAAAATGCATAGATAGAAGACAAATAAGCGTTCCAAGGGTTTATTTCGCTTAGTTGCTTACTCTTGAGTAGAAATGCATGTGCACTTCAGAAATAAGCACCTTTGGAAAATGAGCCAAGTTGAAGCAAAACACATTGTTGGAGTGTCAGAATGCATAGAAAGAAGACAAATAAGCGTTCCAAGGGTTTATTTCGCATAGTTGCTTACTCTTGAGTAGAAATGCATGTGCACTCCAGAAATAAACACCTTTGTAAAATGAGCCAAGTTGAAGCAAAACACATTGTTGGAGTGTCGGAATGCATAGATAGAAGACAAATAAGCGTTCCAAGGGTTTATTTCGCTTAGTTGCTTACTCTTGAGTAGAAATGCATATGTACTCCAGAAATAAGCAACTTTGTGAAATGAGCCAAATTGAAACAAAACACATTGTTGGAGTGTCAAAATGCATAGATAGAAGACAAATAAGCGTTCCAAGGGTTTATTTCGCTTAGTTGCTTACTCTTGAGTAGAAATGCATGTGCACTTCAGAAATAAGCACCTTTGGAAAATGAGCCAAGTTGAATGCATAGAAAGAAGACAAATAAGCGTTCCAAGGGTTTATTTCGCATAGTTGCTTACTCTTGAGTAGATATGCATGTGCACTCCAGAAATAAGCACCTTTGTAAAATGAGCCAAGTTGAAGCAAAACACATTGTTGGAGTGTCAGAATGCATAGAAAGAAGACAAATAAGCGTTCCAAGGGTTTATTTCGCTTAGTTGCTTACTCTTGAGTAGAAATGCATGTGTACTCCAGAAATAAGCAACTTTGTGAAATGAGCCAAATTGAAACAAAACACATTGTTGGAGTGTCAAAATGCATAGATAGAAGACAAATAAGCGTTCCAAGGGTTTATTTCGCATAGTTGCTTACTCTTGAGTAGAAATGCATGTGCACTCCAGAAATAAACACCTTTGTAAAATGAGCCAAGTTGAAGCAAAACACATTTTTGGAGTGTCAAAATGCATAGATAGAAGACAAATAAGCGTTCCAAGGGTTTATTTCGCTTTGTTGCTTACTCTTGAGTAGAAATGCATGTGCACTTCAGAAATAAGCACCTTTGGAAAATGAGCCAAGTTGAAGCAAAACACATTGTTGGAGTGTCAGAATGCATAGATAGAAGACAAATAAGCGTTCCAAGGGTTTATTTCGCTTAGTTGCTTACTCTTGAGTAGAAATGCATGTACACTCCAGAAATAAGCACCTTTGTAAAATGAGCCAAATTGAAGCAAAACACATTGATGGAGTGTCGGAATGCATAGATAGAAGACAAATAAGCGTTCCAAGGGCTTATTTCGCATAGTTGCTTACTCTTGAGTAGAAATGCATGTGCACTCCAGAAATAAACACCTTTGTAAAATGAGCCAAGTTGAAGCAAAACACGTTGTTGGAGTGTCAGAATGCATAGAAAGAAGACAAATAAGCGTTACAAGGGTTTATTTCGCATAGTTGCTTACTCTTGAGTAGAAATGCATGTGCACTCCAGAAATAAACACCTTTGTAAAATGAGCCAAGTTGAAGCAAAACACATTTTTGGAGTGTCAAAATGCATAGATAGAAGACAAATAAGCGTTCCAAGGGTTTATTTCGCTTAGTTGCTTACTCTTGAGTAGAAATGCATGTGCACTCCAGAAATAAGCACCTTTGTGAAGTGAGCCAAATTGAAACAAAACACATTGTTGGAATGTCAAAATGCATAGATAGAAGACAAATAAGCGTTCCAAGGGTTTATTTCGCTTAGTTGCTTACTCTTGAGTAGAAATGCATGTGCACTCCAGAAATAAGCACCTTTGTAAAATGAGCCAAATTGAAGCAAAACACATTGTTGGAGTGTCGGAATGCATAGATAGAAGACAAATAAGCGTTCCAAGGGTTTATTTCGCTTAGTTGCTTACTCTTGAGTAGAAATGCATGTGCACTTCAGAAATAAGCACCTTTGGAAAATGAGCCAAGTTGAATGCATAGAAAGAAGACAAATAAGCGTTCCAAGGGTTTATTTCGCTTAGTTGCTTACTCTTTAGTAGAAATGCATGTGCACTTCAGAAATAAGCACCTTTGGAAAATGAGCCAAGTTGAAGCAAAACACATTGTTGGAGTGTCGGAATGTATAGATAGAAGACAAATAAGCGTTCCAAGGGTTTATTTCGCATAGTTGCTTACTCTTGAGTAGAAATGCATGTGCACTCCAGAAATAAGCACCTTTGTAAAATGAGCCAAGTTGAAGCAAAACACATTGTTGGAGTGTCAGAATGCATAGAAAGAAGACAAATAAGCGTTCCAAGGGTTTATTTCGCTTAGTTGCTTACTCTTGAGTAGAAATGCATGTGTACTCCAGAAATAAGCAACTTTGTGAAATGAGCCAAATTGAAACAAAACACATTGTTGGAGTGTCAAAATGCATAGATAGAAGACAAATAAGTGTTCCAAGGGTTTATTTCGCATAGTTGCTTACTCTTGAGTAGAAATGCATGTGCACTCCAGAAATAAACACCTTTGTAAAATGAGCCAAGTTGAAGCAAAACACATTTTTGGAGTGTCAAAATGCATAGATAGAAGACAAATAAGCGTTCCAAGGGTTTATTTCGCTTAGTTGCTTAGTCTTGAGTAGAAATGCATGTGCACTCCAGAAATAAGCACCTTTGTGAAGTGAGCCAAATTGAAACAAAACACATTGTTGGAATGTCAAAATGCATAGATAGAAGACAAATAAGTGTTCCAAGGGTTTATTTCGCTTAGTTGCTTACTCTTGAGTAGAAATGCATGTGCACTTCAGAAATAAGCACCTTTGGAAAATGAGCCAAGTTGAAGCAAAACACATTGTTGGAGTGTCGGAATGCATAGATAGAAGACAAATAAGCGTTCCAAGGGTTTATTTCGCTTAGTTGCTTACTCTTGAGTAGAAATGCATGTGCACTTCAGAAATAAGCACCTTTGGAAAATGAGCCAAGTTGAATGCATAGAAAGAAGACAAATAAGCGTTCCAAGGGTTTATTTCGCATAGTTGCTTACTCTTGAGTAGAAATGCATGTGCACTTCAGAAATAAGCACCTTTGTAAAATGAGCCAAGTTGAAGCAAAACACATTGTTGGAGTGTCAGAATGCATAGATAGAAGACAAATAAGCGTGCCAAGGGTTTATTTCGCTTAGTTGCTTACTCTTGAGTAGAAATGCATGTGCACTCCAGAAATAAGCACCTTTGTAAAATGAGCCAAGTTGAAGCAAAACACATTGTTGGAGTGTCGGAATGCATAGATAGAAGACAAATAAGCGTTCCAAGGGTTTATTTCGCTTAGTTGCTTACTCTTGAGTAGAAATGCATGTGTACTCCAGAAATAAGCAACTTTGTGAAATGAGCCAAATTGAAACAAAACACATTGTTGGAGTGTCAAAATGCATAGATAGAAGACAAATAAGCGTTCCAAGGGTTTATTTCGCTTAGTTGCTTACTCTTGAGTAGAAATGCATGTGCACTTCAGAAATAAGCACCTTTGTAAAATGAGCCAAGTTGAAGCAAAACACATTGTTGGAGTGTCAGAATGCATAGATAGAAGACAAATAAGCGTGCCAAGGGTTTATTTCGCTTAGTTGCTTACTCTTGAGTAGAAATGCATGTGCACTCCAGAAATAAGCACCTTTGTAAAATGAGCCAAATTGAAGCAAAACACATTGTTGGAATTCAGAATGCATAGAAAGAAGACAAATAAGCATTCTATCGGTTTATTTCGTTTAGCTGCTTACTCTTGAGTAGGAATGCATGTGCACTCCATAAATAAGCACCTTTGTAAAATGAGCCAAATTGAAGCAAAACACAGGGTTGGAGTGTCAGAATGCATAGATAGAAGACAAATAAGCGTTCCAAGGGTTTATTTCGCTTAGTTGCTTACTCTTGAGTAGAAATGCATGTGCACTCCAGAAATAAGCACCTTTGTAAAATGAGCCAAGTTGAAGCAAAACACATTGTTGGAGTGTCAGAATGCATAGATAGAAGACAAATAAGCGTTCCAAGGGTTTATTTCGCTTAGTTGCTTACTCCTGAGTAGAAATGCATGTGCACTTCAGAAATAAGCACCTTTGGAAAATGAGCCAAGTTGAAGCAAAACACATTGTTGGAGTGTCAGAATGCATAGAAAGAAGACAAATAAGCGTTCCAAGGGTTTATTTCGCATAGTTGCTTACTCTTGAGTAGAAATGCATGTGCACTCCAGAAATAAACACCTTTGTAAAATGAGCCAAGTTGAAGCAAAACACATTGTTGGAGTGTCGGAATGTATAGATAGAAGACAAATAAGCGTTCCAAGGGTTTATTTCGCATAGTTGCTTACTCTTGAGTAGAAATGCATGTGTACTCCAGAAATAAGCACCTTTGTGAAATGAGCCAAATTGAAACAAAACACATTGTTGGAATGTCAAAATGCATAGATAGAAGACAAATAAGCGTTCCAAGGGTTTATTTCGCTTAGTTGCTTACTCTTGAGTAGAAATGCATGTGCACTTCAGAAATAAGCACCTTTGGAAAATGAGCCAAGTTGAAGCAAAACACATTGTTGGAGTGTCAGAATGCATAGAAAGAAGACAAATAAGCGTTCCAAGGGTTTATTTCGCATAGTTGCTTACTCTTGAGTAGAAATGCATGTGCACTCCAGAAATAAACACCTTTGTAAAATGAGCCAAGTTGAAGCAAAACACATTGTTGGAGTGTCGGAATGCATAGATAGAAGACAAATAAGCGTTCCAAGGGTTTATTTCGCTTAGTTGCTTACTCTTGAGTAGAAATGCATATGTACTCCAGAAATAAGCAACTTTGTGAAATGAGCCAAATTGAAACAAAACACATTGTTGGAGTGTCAAAATGCATAGATAGAAGACAAATAAGCGTTCCAAGGGTTTATTTCGCTTAGTTGCTTACTCTTGAGTAGAAATGCATGTGCACTTCAGAAATAAGCACCTTTGGAAAATGAGCCAAGTTGAATGCATAGAAAGAAGACAAATAAGCGTTCCAAGGGTTTATTTCGCATAGTTGCTTACTCTTGAGTAGATATGCATGTGCACTCCAGAAATAAGCACCTTTGTAAAATGAGCCAAGTTGAAGCAAAACACATTGTTGGAGTGTCAGAATGCATAGAAAGAAGACAAATAAGCGTTCCAAGGGTTTATTTCGCTTAGTTGCTTACTCTTGAGTAGAAATGCATGTGTACTCCAGAAATAAGCAACTTTGTGAAATGAGCCAAATTGAAACAAAACACATTGTTGGAGTGTCAAAATGCATAGATAGAAGACAAATAAGCGTTCCAAGGGTTTATTTCGCATAGTTGCTTACTCTTGAGTAGAAATGCATGTGCACTCCAGAAATAAACACCTTTGTAAAATGAGCCAAGTTGAAGCAAAACACATTTTTGGAGTGTCAAAATGCATAGATAGAAGACAAATAAGCGTTCCAAGGGTTTATTTCGCTTTGTTGCTTACTCTTGAGTAGAAATGCATGTGCACTTCAGAAATAAGCACCTTTGGAAAATGAGCCAAGTTGAAGCAAAACACATTGTTGGAGTGTCAGAATGCATAGATAGAAGACAAATAAGCGTTCCAAGGGTTTATTTCGCTTAGTTGCTTACTCTTGAGTAGAAATGCATGTACACTCCAGAAATAAGCACCTTTGTAAAATGAGCCAAATTGAAGCAAAACACATTGATGGAGTGTCGGAATGCATAGATAGAAGACAAATAAGCGTTCCAAGGGCTTATTTCGCATAGTTGCTTACTCTTGAGTAGAAATGCATGTGCACTCCAGAAATAAACACCTTTGTAAAATGAGCCAAGTTGAAGCAAAACACGTTGTTGGAGTGTCAGAATGCATAGAAAGAAGACAAATAAGCGTTACAAGGGTTTATTTCGCATAGTTGCTTACTCTTGAGTAGAAATGCATGTGCACTCCAGAAATAAACACCTTTGTAAAATGAGCCAAGTTGAAGCAAAACACATTTTTGGAGTGTCAAAATGCATAGATAGAAGACAAATAAGCGTTCCAAGGGTTTATTTCGCTTAGTTGCTTACTCTTGAGTAGAAATGCATGTGCACTCCAGAAATAAGCACCTTTGTGAAGTGAGCCAAATTGAAACAAAACACATTGTTGGAATGTCAAAATGCATAGATAGAAGACAAATAAGCGTTCCAAGGGTTTATTTCGCTTAGTTGCTTACTCTTGAGTAGAAATGCATGTGCACTCCAGAAATAAGCACCTTTGTAAAATGAGCCAAATTGAAGCAAAACACATTGTTGGAGTGTCGGAATGCATAGATAGAAGACAAATAAGCGTTCCAAGGGTTTATTTCGCTTAGTTGCTTACTCTTGAGTAGAAATGCATGTGCACTTCAGAAATAAGCACCTTTGGAAAATGAGCCAAGTTGAATGCATAGAAAGAAGACAAATAAGCGTTCCAAGGGTTTATTTCGCTTAGTTGCTTACTCTTTAGTAGAAATGCATGTGCACTTCAGAAATAAGCACCTTTGGAAAATGAGCCAAGTTGAAGCAAAACACATTGTTGGAGTGTCGGAATGTATAGATAGAAGACAAATAAGCGTTCCAAGGGTTTATTTCGCATAGTTGCTTACTCTTGAGTAGAAATGCATGTGCACTCCAGAAATAAACACCTTTGTAAAATGAGCCAAGTTGAAGCAAAACACATTGTTGGAGTGTCGGAATGCATAGATAGAAGACAAATAAGCGTTCCAAGGGTTTATTTCGCTTAGTTGCTTACTCTTGAGTAGAAATGCATGTGCACTCCAGAAATAAGCACCTTTGTAAAATGAGCCAAGTTGAAGCAAAACACATTGTTGGAGTGTCAGAATGCATAGAAAGAAGACAAATAAGCGTTCCAAGGGTTTATTTCGCATAGTTGCTTACTCTTGAGTAGAAATGCATGTGCACTCCAGAAATAAACACCTTTGTAAAATGAGCCAAGTTGAAGCAAAACACATTGTTGGAGTGTCAGAATGCATAGATAGAAGAGAAATAAGCGTTCCAAGGGCTTATTTCGCTTAGTTGCTTACTCTTGAGTAGAAATGCATGTGTACTCCAGAAATAAGCAACTTTGTGAAATGAACCAAATTGAAACAAAACACATTGTTGGAGTGTCGGAATGCATAGATAGAAGACAAATAAGCGTTCCAAGGGTTTATTTCGCTTAGTTGCTTACTCTTGAGTAGAAATGCATGTGCACTTCAGAAATAAGCACCTTTGTAAAATGAGCCAAGTTGAAGCAAAACACATTGTTGGAGTGTCGGAATGCATAGATAGAAGACAAATAAGCGTGCCAAGTGTTTATTTCGCTTAGTTGCTTACTCTTGAGTAGAAATGCATGTGCACTCCAGAAATAAGCACCTTTGTGAAATGAGCCAAATTGAAACAAAACACATTGTTGGAATGTCAAAATGCATAGATAGAAGACAAATAAGCGTTCCAAGGGTTTATTTCGCTTAGTTGCTTACTCTTGAGTAGAAATGCATGTGTACTCCAGAAATAAGCAACTTTGTGAAATGAGCCAAATTGAAACAAAACACATTGTTGGAGTGTCAAAATGCATAGATAGAAGACAAATAAGCGTTCCAAGGGTTTATTTCGCATAGTTGCTTACTCTTGAGTAGAAATGCATGTGCACTCCAGAAATAAACACCTTTGGAAAATGAGCCAAGTTGAAGCAAAACACATTGTTGGAGTGTCAGAATGCATAGAAAGAAGACAAATAAGCGTTCCAAGGGTTTATTTCGCATAGTTGCTTACTCTTGAGTAGAAATGCATGTGCACTCCAGAAATAAACACCTTTGTAAAATGAGCCAAGTTGAAGCAAAACACATTGTTGGAGTGTCGGAATGTATAGATAGAAGACAAATAAGCGTTCCAAGGGTTTATTTCGCATAGTTGCTTACTCTTGAGTAGAAATGCATGTGCACTTCAGAAATAAGCACCTTTGGAAAATGAGCCAAGTTGAATGCATAGATAGAAGACAAATAAGCGTTCCAAGGGTTTATTTCGCTTAGTTGCTTACTCTTGAGTAGAAATGCATGTGCACTCCAGAAATAAGCACCTTTGTGAAATGAGCCAAATTGAAACAAAACACATTGTTGGAATGTCAAAATGCATAGATAGAAGACAAATAAGCGTTCCAAGGGTTTATTTCGCTTAGTTGCTTACTCTTGAGTAGAAATGCATGTGCACTCCAGAAATAAACACCTTTGTAAAATGAGCCAAGTTGAAGCAAAACACATTGTTGGAGTGTCGGAATGCATAGATAGAAGACAAATAAGCGTTACAAGGGCTTATTTCGCATAGTTGCTTACTCTTGAGTAGAAATGCATGTGTACTCCAGAAATAAGCAACTTTGTGAAATGAGCCAAATTGAAACAAAACACATTGTTGGAGTGTCAAAATGCATAGATAGAAGACAAATAAGCGTTCCAAGGGTTTATTTCGCATAGTTGCTTACTCTTGAGTAGAAATGCATGTGCACTCCAGAAATAAACACCTTTGTAAAATGAGCCAAGTTGAAGCAAAACACATTTTTGGAGTGTCAAAATGCATAGATAGAAGACAAATAAGCGTTCCAAGGGTTTATTTCGCTTAGTTGCTTACTCTTGAGTAGAAATGCATGTGCACTCCAGAAATAAGCACCTTTGTGAAGTGAGCCAAATTGAAACAAAACACATTGTTGGAATGTCAAAATGCATAGATAGAAGACAAATAAGCGTTCTAAGGGTTTATTTCGCTTAGTTGCTTACTCTTGAGTAGAAATGCATGTGCACTTCAGAAATAAGCACCTTTGGAAAATGAGCCAAGTTGAAGCAAAACACATTGTTGGAGTGTCAGAATGCATAGATAGAAGACAAATAAGCGTTCCAAGGGTTTATTTCGCTTAGTTGCTTACTCTTGAGTAGAAATGCATGTGCACTCCAGAAATAAGCACCTTTGTAAAATGAGCCAAATTGAAGCAAAACACATTGTTGGAGTGTCGGAATGCATAGATAGAAGACAAATAAGCGTTCCAAGGGTTTATTTCGCTTAGTTGCTTACTCTTGAGTAGAAATGCATGTGCACTTCAGAAATAAGCACCTTTGGAAAATGAGCCAAGTTGAATGCATAGAAAGAAGACAAATAAGCGTTCCAAGGGTTTATTTCGCTTAGTTGCTTACTCTTTAGTAGAAATGCATGTGCACTTCAGAAATAAGCACCTTTGGAAAATGAGCCAAGTTGAAGCAAAACACATTGTTGGAGTGTCGGAATGTATAGATAGAAGACAAATAAGCGTTCCAAGGGTTTATTTCGCATAGTTGCTTACTCTTGAGTAGAAATGCATGTGCACTCCAGAAATAAACACCTTTGTAAAATGAGCCAAGTTGAAGCAAAACACATTGTTGGAGTGTCGGAATGCATAGATAGAAGACAAATAAGCGTTCCAAGGGTTTATTTCGCTTAGTTGCTTACTCTTGAGTAGAAATGCATGTGCACTCCAGAAATAAGCACCTTTGTAAAATGAGCCAAGTTGAAGCAAAACACATTGTTGGAGTGTCAGAATGCATAGAAAGAAGACAAATAAGCGTTCCAAGGGTTTATTTCGCATAGTTGCTTACTCTTGAGTAGAAATGCATGTGCACTCCAGAAATAAACACCTTTGTAAAATGAGCCAAGTTGAAGCAAAACACATTGTTGGAGTGTCAGAATGCATAGATAGAAGAGAAATAAGCGTTCCAAGGGCTTATTTCGCTTAGTTGCTTACTCTTGAGTAGAAATGCATGTGTACTCCAGAAATAAGCAACTTTGTGAAATGAACCAAATTGAAACAAAACACATTGTTGGAGTGTCGGAATGCATAGATAGAAGACAAATAAGCGTTCCAAGGGTTTATTTCGCTTAGTTGCTTACTCTTGAGTAGAAATGCATGTGCACTTCAGAAATAAGCACCTTTGTAAAATGAGCCAAGTTGAAGCAAAACACATTGTTGGAGTGTCGGAATGCATAGATAGAAGACAAATAAGCGTGCCAAGTGTTTATTTCGCTTAGTTGCTTACTCTTGAGTAGAAATGCATGTGCACTCCAGAAATAAGCACCTTTGTGAAATGAGCCAAATTGAAACAAAACACATTGTTGGAATGTCAAAATGCATAGATAGAAGACAAATAAGCGTTCCAAGGGTTTATTTCGCTTAGTTGCTTACTCTTGAGTAGAAATGCATGTGTACTCCAGAAATAAGCAACTTTGTGAAATGAGCCAAATTGAAACAAAACACATTGTTGGAGTGTCAAAATGCATAGATAGAAGACAAATAAGCGTTCCAAGGGTTTATTTCGCATAGTTGCTTACTCTTGAGTAGAAATGCATGTGCACTCCAGAAATAAACACCTTTGGAAAATGAGCCAAGTTGAAGCAAAACACATTGTTGGAGTGTCAGAATGCATAGAAAGAAGACAAATAAGCGTTCCAAGGGTTTATTTCGCATAGTTGCTTACTCTTGAGTAGAAATGCATGTGCACTCCAGAAATAAACACCTTTGTAAAATGAGCCAAGTTGAAGCAAAACACATTGTTGGAGTGTCGGAATGTATAGATAGAAGACAAATAAGCGTTCCAAGGGTTTATTTCGCATAGTTGCTTACTCTTGAGTAGAAATGCATGTGCACTTCAGAAATAAGCACCTTTGGAAAATGAGCCAAGTTGAATGCATAGATAGAAGACAAATAAGCGTTCCAAGGGTTTATTTCGCTTAGTTGCTTACTCTTGAGTAGAAATGCATGTGCACTCCAGAAATAAGCACCTTTGTGAAATGAGCCAAATTGAAACAAAACACATTGTTGGAATGTCAAAATGCATAGATAGAAGACAAATAAGCGTTCCAAGGGTTTATTTCGCTTAGTTGCTTACTCTTGAGTAGAAATGCATGTGCACTTCAGAAATAAGCACCTTTGGAAAATGAGCCAAGTTGAAGCAAAACACATTGTTGGAGTGTCAGAATGCATAGAAAGAAGACAAATAAGCGTTCCAAGGGTTTATTTCGCATAGTTGCTTACTCTTGAGTAGAAATGCATGTGCACTCCAGAAATAAACACCTTTGTAAAATGAGCCAAGTTGAAGCAGAACACATTGTTGGAGTGTCGGAATGCATAGATAGAAGACAAATAAGCGTTCCAAGGAATTATTTCGCTTACTTGCTTACTCTTGAGTAGAAATGCATGTGTACTCCAGAAATAAGCAACTTTGTGAAATGAGCCAAATTGAAACAAAACACATTGTTGGAGTGTCAAAATGCATAGATAGAAGACAAATAAGCGTTCCAAGGGTTTATTTCGCATAGTTGCTTACTCTTGAGTAGAAATGCATGTGCACTCCAGAAATAAACACCTTTGTAAAATGAGCCAAGTTGAAGCAAAACACATTGTTGGAGTGTCGGAATGCATAGATAGAAGACAAATAAGCGTTCCAAGGGTTTATTTCGCTTAGTTGCTTACTCTTGAGTAGAAATGCATGTGCACTCCAGAAATAAGCACCTTTGTAAAATGAGCCAAGTTGAAGCAAAACACATTGTTGGAGTGTCGGAATGCATAGATAGAAGACAAATAAGCGTGCCAAGGGTTTATTTCGCTTAGTTGCTTACTCTTGAGTAGAAATGCATGTGCACTCCAGAAATAAGCACCTTTGTGAAATGAGCCAAATTGAAACAAAACACATTGTTGGAATGTCAAAATGCATAGATAGAAGACAAATAAGCGTTCCAAGGGTTTATTTCGCTTACTTGCTTACTCTTGAGTAGAAATGCATGTGTACTCCAGAAATAAGCAACTTTGTGAAATGAGCCAAATTGAAACAAAACACATTGTTGGAGTGTCAAAATGCATAGATAGAAGACAAATAAGCGTTCCAAGGGTTTATTTCGCATAGTTGCTTACTCTTGAGTAGAAATGCATGTGCACTCCAGAAATAAACACCTTTGTAAAATGAGCCAAGTTGAAGCAAAACACATTGTTGGAGTGTCGGAATGCATAGATAGAAGACAAATAAGCGTTCCAAGGGTTTATTTCGCTTAGTTGCTTACTCTTGAGTAGAAATGCATGTGCACTCCAGAAATAAGCACCTTTGTAAAATGAGCCAAGTTGAAGCAAAACACATTGTTGGAGTGTCGGAATGCATAGATAGAAGACAAATAAGCGTGCCAAGGGTTTATTTCGCTTAGTTGCTTACTCTTGAGTAGAAATGCATGTGCACTCCAGAAATAAGCACCTTTGTGAAATGAGCCAAATTGAAACAAAACACATTGTTGGAATGTCAAAATGCATAGATAGAAGACAAATAAGCGTTCCAAGGGTTTATTTCGCTTAGTTGCTTACTCTTGAGTAGAAATGCATGTGTACTCCAGAAATAAGCAACTTTGTGAAATGAGCCAAATTGAAACAAAACACATTGTTGGAGTGTCAAAATGCATAGATAGAAGACAAATAAGCGTTCCAAGGGTTTATTTCGCATAGTTGCTTACTCTTGAGTAGAAATGCATGTGCACTCCAGAAATAAACACCTTTGGAAAATGAGCCAAGTTGAAGCAAAACACATTGTTGGAGTGTCAGAATGCATAGAAAGAAGACAAATAAGCGTTCCAAGGGTTTATTTCGCATAGTTGCTTACTCTTGAGTAGAAATGCATGTGCACTCCAGAAATAAACACCTTTGTGAAATGAGCCAAATTGAAACAAAACACATTGTTGGAGTGTCAAAATGCATAGATAGAAGACAAATAAGCGTTCCAAGGGTTTATTTCGCTTAGTTGCTTACTCTTGAGTAGAAATGCATGTGCACTTCAGAAATAAGCACCTTTGTAAAATGAGCCAAATTGAAGCAAAACACATTGTTGGAGTGTCGGAATGCATAGATAGAAGACAAATAAGCGTGCCAAGGGTTTATTTCGCTTAGTTGCTTACTCTTGAGTAGAAATGCATGTGCACTCCAGAAATAAGCACCTTTGTGAAATGAGCCAAATTGAAACAAAACACATTGTTGGAGTGTCAAAATGCATAGATAGAAGACAAATAAGCGTTCCAAGGGTTTATTTCGCTTAGTTGCTTACTCTTGAGTAGAAATGTATGTGCACTCCAGAAATAAGCACCTTTGTGAAGTGAGCCAAATTGAAACAAAACACATTGTTGGAATGTGAAAATGCATAGATAGAAGACAAATAAGCGTTCCAAGGGTTTATTTCGCTTAGTTGCTTACTCTTGAGTAGAAATGCATGTGCACTTCAGAAATAAGCACCTTTGGAAAATGAGCCAAGTTGAAGCAAAACACATTGTTGGAGTGTCAGAATGCATAGATAGAAGACAAATAAGCGTTCCAAGGGTTTATTTCGCTTAGTTGCTTACTCTTGAGTAGAAATGCATGTGCACTTCAGAAATAAGCACCTTTGGAAAATGAGCCAAGTTGAATGCATAGAAAGAAGACAAATAAGCGTTCCAAGGGTTTATTTCGCATAGTTGCTTACTCTTGAGTAGAAATGCATGTGCACTCCAGAAATAAGCACCTTTGTAAAATGAGCCAAGTTGAAGCAAAACACATTGTTGGAGTGTCAGAATGCATAGATAGAAGACAAATAAGCGTTCCAAGGGTTTATTTCGCTTAGTTGCTTACTCTTGAGTAGAAATGCATGTGCACTCCAGAAATAAGCACCTTTGTAAAATGAGCCAAGTTGAAGCAAAACACATTGTTGGAGTGTCAGAATGCATAGATAGAAGACAAATAAGCGTTCCAAGGGTTTATTTCGCTTAGTTGCTTACTCTTGAGTAGAAATGCATGTGTACTCCAGAAATAAGCACCTTTGTGAAATGAGCCAAATTGAAACAAAACACATTGTTGGAATGTCAAAATGCATAGATAGAAGACAAATAAGCGTTCCAAGGGTTTATTTCGCTTAGTTGCTTACTCTTGAGTAGAAATGCATGTGCACTTCAGAAATAAGCACCTTTGGAAAATGAGCCAAGTTGAAGCAAAACACATTGTTGGAGTGTCAGAATGCATAGAAAGAAGACAAATAAGCGTTCCAAGGGTTTATTTCGCATAGTTGCTTACTCTTGAGTAGAAATGCATGTGCACTCCAGAAATAAACACCTTTGTAAAATGAGCCAAGTTGAAGCAAAACACATTGTTGGAGTGTCGGAATGCATAGATAGAAGACAAATAAGCGTTCCAAGGGCTTATTTCGCTTAGTTGCTTACTCTTGAGTAGAAATGCATGTGCACTCCAGAAATAAGCAACTTTGTGAAATGAGCCAAATTGAAACAAAACACATTGTTGGAATGTCAAAATGCATAGATAGAAGACAAATAAGCGTTCCAAGGGTTTATTTCGCTTAGTTGCTTACTCTTGAGTAGAAATGCATGTGCACTTCAGAAATAAGCACCTTTGGAAAATGAGCCAAGTTGAAGCAAAACACATTGTTGGAGTGTCAGAATGCATAGAAAGAAGACAAATAAGCGTTCCAAGGGTTTATTTCGCATAGTTGCTTACTCTTGAGTAGAAATGCATGTGCACTCCAGAAATAAACACCTTTGTAAAATGAGCCAAGTTGAAGCAAAACACATTGTTGGAGTGTCGGAATGCATAGATAGAAGACAAATAAGCGTTCCAAGGGCTTATTTCGCTTAGTTGCTTACTCTTGAGTAGAAATGCATGTGTACTCCAGAAATAAGCAACTTTGTGAAATGAGCCAAATTGAAACAAAACACATTGTTGGAGTGTCAAAATGCATAGATAGAAGACAAATAAGCGTTCCAAGGGTTTATTTCGCATAGTTGCTTACTCTTGAGTAGAAATGCATGTGCACTCCAGAAATAAACACCTTTGTAAAATGAGCCAAGTTGAAGCAAAACACATTGTTGGAGTGTCAGAATGCATAGAAAGAAGACAAATAAGCGTTCCAAGGGTTTATTTCGCATAGTTGCTTACTCTTGAGTAGAAATGCATGTGCACTCCAGAAATAAACACCTTTGTAAAATGAGCCAAGTTGAAGCAAAACACATTGTTGGAGTGTCGGAATGCATAGATAGAAGACAAATAAGCGTTCCAAGGGTTTATTTCGCTTAGTTGCTTACTCTTCAGTAGAAATGCATGTGCACTTCAGAAATAAGCACCTTTGGAAAATGAGCCAAGTTGAAGCAAAACACATTGTTGGAGTGTCAGAATGCATAGAAAGAAGACAAATAAGCGTTCCAAGGGTTTATTTCGCATAGTTGCTTACTCTTGAGTAGAAATGCATGTGCACTCCAGAAATAAACACCTTTGTAAAATGAGCCAAGTTGAAGCAAAACACATTGTTGGAGTGTCGGAATGCATAGATAGAAGACAAATAAGCGTTCCAAGGGTTTATTTCGCATAGTTGCTTACTCTTGAGTAGAAATGCATGTGCACTCCAGAAATAAACACCTTTGTAAAATGAGCCAAGTTGAAGCAAAACACATTTTTGGAGTGTCAAAATGCATAGATAGAAGACAAATAAGCGTTCCAAGGGTTTATTTCGCTTAGTTGCTTAGTCTTGAGTAGAAATGCATGTGCACTCCAGAAATAAGCACCTTTGTGAAGTGAGCCAAATTGAAACAAAACACATTGTTGGAATGTCAAAATGCATAGATAGAAGACAAATAAGCGTTCCAAGGGTTTATTTCGCTTAGTTGCTTACTCTTGAGTAGAAATGCATGTGCACTTCAGAAATAAGCACCTTTGGAAAATGAGCCAAGTTGAAGCAAAACACATTGTTGGAGTGTCGGAATGCATAGATAGAAGACAAATAAGCGTTCCAAGGGTTTATTTCGCTTAGTTGCTTACTCTTGAGTAGAAATGCATGTGCACTTCAGAAATAAGCACCTTTGGAAAATGAGCCAAGTTGAATGCATAGAAAGAAGACAAATAAGCGTTCCAAGGGTTTATTTCGCATAGTTGCTTACTCTTGAGTAGAAATGCATGTGCACTCCAGAAATAAGCACCTTTGTAAAATGAGCCAAGTTGAAGCAAAACACATTGTTGGAGTGTCAGAATGCATAGAAAGAAGACAAATAAGCGTTCCAAGGGTTTATTTCGCTTAGTTGCTTACTCTTGAGTAGAAATGCATGTGTACTCCAGAAATAAGCAACTTTGTGAAATGAGCCAAATTGAAATAAAACACATTGTTGGAGTGTCAGAATGCATAGATAGAAGACAAATAAGCGTTCCAAGGGATTATTTCGCTTAGTTGCTTACTCTTGAATAGAAATGCATGTGCACTTCAGAAATAAGCACCTTTGGAAAATGAGCCAAGTTGAAGCAAAACACATTGTTGGAGTGTCAGAATGCATAGATCGAAGACAAATAAGCGTGACAAGGGTTTATTTCGCTTAGTTGCTTACTCTTGAATAGAAATGCATGTGCACTTCAGAAATAAGCACCTTTGGAAAATGAGCCAAGTTGAAGCAAAACACATTGTTGGAATGTCAAAATGCATAGATAGAAGACAAATAAGCGTTCCAAGGGTTTATTTCGCTTAGTTGCTTACTCTTGAGTAGAAATGCATGTGCACTTCAGAAATAAGCACCTTTGTAAAATGAGCCAAGTTGAAGCAAAACACATTGTTGGAGTGTCAGAATGCATAGAAAGAAGACAAATAAGCGTTCCAAGGGTTTATTTCGCTTAGTTGCTTACTCTTGAGTAGAAATGCATGTGCACTCCAGAAATAAGCACCTTTGTGAAATGAGCCAAATTGAAACAAAACACATTGTTGGAATGTCAAAATGCATAGATAGAAGACAAATAAGCGTTCCAAGGGTTTATTTCGCTTAGTTGCTTACTCTTGAGTAGAAATGCATGTGCACTCCAGAAATAAGCAACTTTGTGAAATGAGCCAAATTGAAACAAAACACATTGTTGGAGTGTCAAAATGCATAGATAGAAGACAAATAAGCGTTCCAAGGGTTTATTTCGCTTAGTTGCTTACTCCTGAGTAGAAATGCATGTGTACTCCAGAAATAAGCACCTTTGTAAAATGAGCCAAGTTGAAGCAATACACATTGTTGGAGTGTCAGAATGCATAGAAAGAAGACAAATAAGCGTTCCAAGGGTTTATTTCGCATAGTTGCTTACTCTTGAGTAGAAATGCATGTGCACTCCAGAAATAAACACCTTTGTAAATTGAGCCAAGTTGAAGCAAAACACATTGTTGGAGTGTCGGAATGTATAGATAGAAGACAAATAAGCGTTCCAAGGGTTTATTTCGCATAGTTGCTTACTCCTGAGTAGAAATGCATGTGTACTCCAGAAATAAGCAACTTTGTGAAATGAGCCAAATTGAAACAAAACACATTGTTGGAGTGTCAAAATGCATAGATAGAAGACAAATAAGCGTTCCAAGGGTTTATTTCGCATAGTTGCTTACTCTTGAGTAGAAATACATGTGCACTCCAGAAATAAGCACCTTTGTAAAATGAGCCAAGTTGAAGCAAAACACATTGTTGGAGTGTCAGAATGCATAGATAGAAGACAAATAAGCGTTCCAAGGGTTTATTTCGCTTAGTTGCTTACTCTTGAGTAGAAATGCATGTGCACTCCAGAAATAAGCACCTTTGTAAAATGAGCCAAGTTGAAGCAAAACACATTGTTGGAGTGTCGGAATGCATAGATAGAAGACAAATAAGCGTTCCAAGGGTTTATTTCGCTTAGTTGCTTACTCTTGAGTAGAAATGCATGTGCACTCCAGAAATAAGCACCTTTGTAAAATGAGCCAAGTTGAAGCAAAACACATTGTTGGAGTGTCGGAATGCATAGATAGAAGACAAATAAGCGTTCCAAGGGTTTATTTCGCTTAGTTGCTTACTCTTGAGTAGAAATGCATGTGTACTCCAGAAATAAGCAACTTTGTGAAATGAGCCAAATTGAAACAAAACACATTGTTGGAGTGTCAAAATGCATAGATAGAAGACAAATAAGCGTTCCAAGGGTTTATTTCGCTTAGTTGCTTACTCTTGAGTAGAAATGCATGTGCACTTCAGAAATAAGCACCTTTGTAAAATGAGCCAAGTTGAAGCAAAACACATTGTTGGAGTGTCAGAATGCATAGATAGAAGACAAATAAGCGTTCCAAGGGTTTATTTCGCTTAGTTGCTTACTCTTGAGTAGAAATGCATGTGCACTTCAGAAATAAGCACCTTTGGAAAATGAGCCAAGTTGAAGCAAAACACATTGTTGGAGTGTCAGAATGCATAGATAGAAGACAAATAAGCGTTACAAGGGCTTATTTCGCATAGTTGCTTACTCTTGAGTAGAAATGCATGTGTACTCCAGAAATAAGCAACTTTGTGAAATGAGCCAAATTGAAACAAAACACATTGTTGGAGTGTCAAAATGCATAGATAGAAGACAAATAAGCGTTCCAAGGGTTTATTTCGCATAGTTGCTTACTCTTGAGTAGAAATGCATGTGCACTCCAGAAATAAATACCTTTGTAAAATGAGCCAAGTTGAAGCAAAACACATTTTTGGAGTGTCAAAATGCATAGATAGAAGACAAATAAGCGTTCCAAGGGTTTATTTCGCTTAGTTGCTTACTCTTGAGTAGAAATGCATGTGCACTCCAGAAATAAGCACCTTTGTGAAGTGAGCCAAATTGAAACAAAACACATTGTTGGAATGTCAAAATGCATAGATAGAAGACAAATAAGCGTTCCAAGGGTTTATTTCGCTTAGTTGCTTACTCTTGAGTAGAAATGCATGTGCACTTCAGAAATAAGCACCTTTGGAAAATGAGCCAAGTTGAAGCAAAACACATTGTTGGAGTGTCAGAATGCATAGATAGAAGACAAATAAGCGTTCCAAGGGTTTATTTCGCTTAGTTGCTTACTCTTGAGTAGAAATGCATGTACACTCCAGAAATAAGCACCTTTGTAAAATGAGCCAAATTGAAGCAAAACACATTGATGGAGTGTCGGAATGCATAGATAGAAGACAAATAAGCGTTCCAAGGGTTTATTTCGCATAGTTGCTTACTCTTGAGTAGAAATGCATGTGCACTCCAGAAATAAACACCTTTGTAAAATGAGCCAAGTTGAAGCAAAACACATTGTTGGAGTGTCGGAATGCATAGATAGAAGACAAATAAGCGTTACAAGGGCTTATTTCGCATAGTTGCTTACTCTTGAGTAGAAATGCATGTGTACTCCAGAAATAAGCAACTTTGTGAAATGAGCCAAATTGAAACAAAACACATTGTTGGAGTGTCAAAATGCATAGATAGAAGACAAATAAGCGTTCCAAGGGTTTATTTCGCATAGTTGCTTACTCTTGAGTAGAAATGCATGTGCACTCCAGAAATAAACACCTTTGTAAAATGAGCCAAGTTGAAGCAAAACACATTTTTGGAGTGTCAAAATGCATAGATAGAAGACAAATAAGCGTTCCAAGGGTTTATTTCGCTTAGTTGCTTACTCCTGAGTAGAAATGCATGTGCACTCCAGAAATAAGCACCTTTGTGAAGTGAGCCAAATTGAAACAAAACACATTGTTGGAATGTCAAAATGCATAGATAGAAGACAAATAAGCGTTCCAAGGGTTTATTTCGCTTAGTTGCTTACTCTTGAGTAGAAATGCATGTGCACTTCAGAAATAAGCACCTTTGGAAAATGAGCCAAGTTGAAGCAAAACACATTGTTGGAGTGTCAGAATGCATAGATAGAAGACAAATAAGCGTTCCAAGGGTTTATTTCGCTTAGTTGCTTACTCTTGAGTAGAAATGCATGTGCACTCCAGAAATAAGCACCTTTGTAAAATGAGCCAAATTGAAGCAAAACACATTGTTGGAGTGTCGGAATGCATAGATAGAAGACAAATAAGCGTTCCAAGGGTTTATTTCGCTTAGTTGCTTACTCTTGAGTAGAAATGCATGTGCACTTCAGAAATAAGCACCTTTGTAAAATGAGCCAAGTTGAAGCAAAACACATTGTTGGAGTGTCAGAATGCATAGATAGAAGACAAATAAGCTTTCCAAGGGTTTATTTCGCTTAGTTGCTTACTCTTGAGTAGAAATGCATGTGCACTTCAGAAATAAGCACCTTTGGAAAATGAGCCAAGTTGAAGCAAAACACATTGTTGGAGTGTCAGAATGCATAGATAGAAGACAAATAAGCTTTCCAAGGGTTTATTTCGCATAGTTGCTTACTCTTGAGTAGAAAAGCATGTGCACTTCAGAAATAAGCACCTTTGGAAAATGAGCCAAGTTGAAGCAAAACACATTGTTGGAGTGTCAGAATGCATAGATAGAAGACAAATAAGCGTTCCAAGGGTTTATTTCGCTTAGTTGCTTACTCTTGAGTAGAAATGCATGTGCACTCCAGAAATAAGCACCTTTGTAAAATGAGCCAAATTGAAGCAAAACACATTGTTGGAGTGTCGGAATGCATAGATAGAAGACAAATAAGCGTTCCAAGGGTTTATTTCGCTTAGTTGCTTACTCTTGAGTAGAAATGCATGTGCACTTCAGAAATAAGCACCTTTGGAAAATGAGCCAAGTTGAAGCAAAACACATTGTTGGAGTGTCAGAATGCATAGATAGAAGACAAATAAGCGTTCCAAGGGTTTATTTCGCTTAGTTGCTTACTCTTGAGTAGAAATGCATGTGCACTTCAGAAATAAGCACCTTTGTAAAATGAGCCAAGTTGAAGCAAAACACATTGTTGGAGTGTCAGAATGCATAGATAGAAGACAAATAAGCGTTCCAAGGGTTTATTTCGCTTAGTTGCTTACTCTTGAGTAGGAATGCATGTGCACTCCAGAAATAAGCACCTTTGTGAAATGAGCCAAATTGAAACAAAACACATTGTTGGAATGTCAAAATGCATAGATAGAAGACAAATAAGCGTTCCAAGGGTTTATTTCGCTTAGTTGCTTACTCTTGAGTAGAAATGCATGTGCACTCCAGAAATAAACACCTTTGTAAAATGAGCCAAATTGAAGCAAAACACATTGTTGGAGTGTCGGAATGCATAGATAGAAGACAAATAAGCGTTACAAGGGCTTATTTCGCATAGTTGCTTACTCTTGAGTAGAAATGCATGTGTACTCCAGAAATAAGCACCTTTGGAAAATGAGCCAAGTTGAATGCATAGAAAGAAGACAAATAAGCGTTCCAAGGGTTTATTTCGCTTAGTTGCTTACTCTTTAGTAGAAATGCATGTGCACTTCAGAAATAAGCACCTTTGGAAAATGAGCCAAGTTGAAGCAAAACACATTGTTGGAGTGTCAGAATGCATAGATAGAAGACAAATAAGCGTTCCAAGGGTTTATTTCGCATAGTTGCTTACTCTTGAGTAGAAATGCATGTGCACTCCAGAAATAAACACCTTTGTAAAATGAGCCAAGTTGAAGCAAAACACATTGTTGGAGTGTCAGAATGCATAGATAGAAGACAAATAAGCGTTCCAAGGGTTTATTTCGCTTAGTTGCTTACTCTTGAGTAGAAATGCATGTGCACTCCAGAAATAAGCACCTTTGTGAAGTGAGCCAAATTGAAACAAAACACATTGTTGGAATGTCAAAATGCATAGATAGAAGACAAATAAGCGTTCCAAGGGTTTATTTCGCTTAGTTGCTTACTCTTGAGTAGAAATGCATGTGCACTTCAGAAATAAGCACCTTTGGAAAATGAGCCAAGTTGAAGCAAAACACATTGTTGGAGTGTCAGAATGCATAGATAGAAGACAAATAAGCGTTCCAAGGGTTTATTTCGCTTAGTTGCTTACTCTTGAGTAGAAATGCATGTACACTCCAGAAATAAGCACCTTTGTAAAATGAGCCAAATTGAAGCAAAACACATTGATGGAGTGTCGGAATGCATAGATAGAAGACAAATAAGCGTTCCAAGGGCTTATTTCGCATAGTTGCTTACTCTTGAGTAGAAATGCATGTGCACTCCAGAAATAAACACCTTTGTAAAATGAGCCAAGTTGAAGCAAAACACATTGTTGGAGTGTCAGAATGCATAGAAAGAAGACAAATAAGCGTTCCAAGGGTTTATTTCGCATAGTTGCTTACTCTTGAGTAGAAATGCATGTGCACTCCAGAAATAAACACCTTTGTAAAATGAGCCAAGTTGAAGCAAAACACATTGTTGGAGTGTCGGAATGCATAGATAGAAGACAAATAAGCGTTACAAGGGCTTATTTCGCATAGTTGCTTACTCTTGAGTAGAAATGCATGTGTACTCCAGAAATAAGCAACTTTGTGAAATGAGCCAAATTGAAACAAAACACATTGTTGGAGTGTCAAAATGCATAGATAGAAGACAAATAAGCGTTCCAAGGGTTTATTTCGCATAGTTGCTTACTCTTGAGTAGAAATGCATGTGCACTCCAGAAATAAACACCTTTGTAAAATGAGCCAAGTTGAAGCAAAACACATTTTTGGAGTGTCAAAATGCATAGATAGAAGACAAATAAGCGTTCCAAGGGTTTATTTCGCTTAGTTGCTTACTCTTGAGTAGAAATGCATGTGCACTCCAGAAATAAGCACCTTTGTGAAGTGAGCCAAATTGAAACAAAACACATTGTTGGAATGTCAAAATGCATAGATAGAAGACAAATAAGCGTTCCAAGGGTTTATTTCGCTTAGTTGCTTACTCTTGAGTAGAAATGCATGTGCACTTCAGAAATAAGCACCTTTGGAAAATGAGCCAAGTTGAAGCAAAACACATTGTTGGAGTGTCAGAATGCATAGATAGAAGACAAATAAGCGTTCCAAGGGTTTATTTCGCTTAGTTGCTTACTCTTGAGTAGAAATGCATGTGCACTCCAGAAATAAGCACCTTTGTAAAATGAGCCAAATTGAAGCAAAACACATTGTTGGAGTGTCGGAATGCTTAGATAGAAGACAAATAAGCGTTCCAAGGGTTTATTTCGCTTAGTTGCTTACTCTTGAGTAGAAATGCATGTGCACTTCAGAAATAAGCACCTTTGGAAAATGAGCCAAGTTGAATGCATAGAAAGAAGACAAATAAGCGTTCCAAGGGTTTATTTCGCTTAGTTGCTTACTCTTTAGTAGAAATGCATGTGCACTTCAGAAATAAGCACCTTTGGAAAATGAGCCAAGTTGAAGCAAAACACATTGTTGGAGTGTCGGAATGTATAGATAGAAGACAAATAAGCGTTCCAAGGGTTTATTTCGCATAGTTGCTTACTCTTGAGTAGAAATGCATGTGCACTCCAGAAATAAACACCTTTGTAAAATGAGCCAAGTTGACGCAAAACACATTGTTGGAGTGTCGGAATGCATAGATAGAAGACAAATAAGCGTTCCAAGGGTTTATTTCGCTTAGTTGCTTACTCTTGAGTAGAAATGCATGTGCACTCCAGAAATAAGCACCTTTGTAAAATGAGCCAAGTTGAAGCAAAACACATTGTTGGAGTGTCAGAATGCATAGAAAGAAGACAAATAAGCGTTCCAAGGGTTTATTTCGCATAGTTGCTTACTCTTGAGTAGAAATGCATGTGCACTCCAGAAATAAACACCTTTGTAAAATGAGCCAAGTTGAAGCAAAACACATTGTTGGAGTGTCAGAATGCATAGATAGAAGAGAAATAAGCGTTCCAAGGGCTTATTTCGCTTAGTTGCTTACTCTTGAGTAGAAATGCATGTGTACTCCAGAAATAAGCAACTTTGTGAAATGAACCAAATTGAAACAAAACACATTGTTGGAGTGTCGGAATGCATAGATAGAAGACAAATAAGCGTTCCAAGGGTTTATTTCGCTTAGTTGCTTACTCTTGAGTAGAAATGCATGTGTACTCCAGAAATAAGCAACCTTGTGAAATGAGCCAAATTGAAACAAAACACATTGTTGGAGTGTCAAAATGCATAGATAGAAGACAAATAAGCGTTCCAAGGGTTTATATCGCATAGTTGCTTACTCTTGAGTAGAAATGCATGTGCACTCCAGAAATAAACACCTTTGGAAAATGAGCCAAGTTGAAGCAAAACACATTGTTGGAGTGTCAGAATGCATAGAAAGAAGACAAATAAGCGTTCCAAGGGTTTATTTCGCATAGTTGCTTACTCTTGAGTAGAAATGCATGTGCACTCCAGAAATAAACACCTTTGTAAAATGAGCCAAGTTGAAGCAAAACACATTGTTGGAGTGTCGGAATGTATAGATAGAAGACAAATAAGCGTTCCAAGGGTTTATTTCGCATAGTTGCTTACTCTTGAGTAGAAATGCATGTGCACTTCAGAAATAAGCACCTTTGGAAAATGAGCCAAGTTGAATGCATAGATAGAAGACAAATAAGCGTTCCAAGGGTTTATTTCGCTTAGTTGCTTACTCCTGAGTAGAAATGCATGTGTACTCCAGAAATAAGCAACTTTGTGAAATGAGCCAAATTGAAACAAAACACATTGTTGGAGTGTCAAAATGCATAGATAGAAGACAAATAAGCGTTCCAAGGGTTTATTTCGCATAGTTGCTTACTCTTGAGTAGAAATGCATGTGCACTCCAGAAATAAGCACCTTTGTAAAATGAGCCAAGTTGAAGCAAAACACATTGTTGGAGTGTCGGAATGCATAGATAGAAGACAAATAAGCGTTCCAAGGGTTTATTTCGCTTAGTTGCTTACTCTTGAGTAGAAATGCATGTGCACTTCAGAAATAAGCACCTTTGTAAAATGAGCCAAGTTGAAGCAAAACACATTGTTGGAGTGTCGGAATGCATAGATAGAAGACAAATAAGCGTTCCAAGGGTTTATTTCGCTTAGTTGCTTACTCTTGAGTAGAAATGCATGTGCACTCCAGAAATAAGCACCTTTGTGAAATGAGCCAAATTGAAACAAAACACATTGTTGGAATGTCAAAATGCATAGATAGAAGACAAATAAGCGTTCCAAGGGTTTATTTCGCTTAGTTGCTTACTCTTGAGTAGAAATGCATGTGCACTTCAGAAATAAGCACCTTTGGAAAATGAGCCAAGTTGAAGCAAAACACATTGTTGGAGTGTCAGAATGCATAGAAAGAAGACAAATAAGCGTTCCAAGGGTTTATTTCGCATAGTTGCTTACTCTTGAGTAGAAATGCATGTGCACTCCAGAAATAAACACCTTTGTAAAATGAGCCAAGTTGAAGCAGAACACATTGTTGGAGTGTCGGAATGCATAGATAGAAGACAAATAAGCGTTCCAAGGAATTATTTCGCTTACTTGCTTACTCTTGAGTAGAAATGCATGTGTACTCCAGAAATAAGCAACTTTGTGAAATGAGCCAAATTGAAACAAAACACATTGTTGGAGTGTCAAAATGCATAGATAGAAGACAAATAAGCGTTCCAAGGGTTTATTTCGCATAGTTGCTTACTCTTGAGTAGAAATGCATGTGCACTCCAGAAATAAACACCTTTGTAAAATGAGCCAAGTTGAAGCAAAACACATTGTTGGAGTGTCGGAATGCATAGATCGAAGACAAATAAGCGTTCCAAGGGTTTATTTCGCTTAGTTGCTTACTCTTGAGTAGAAATGCATGTGCACTCCAGAAATAAGCACCTTTGTGAAATGAGCCAAATTGAAACAAAACACATTGTTGGAATGTCAAAATGCATAGATAGAAGACAAATAAGCGTTCCAAGGGTTTATTTCGCATAGTTGCTTACTCTTGAGTAGAAATGCATGTGCACTCCAGAAATAAGCACCTTTGTAAAATGAGCCAAGTTGAAGCAAAACACATTGTTGGAGTGTCGGAATGCATAGATAGAAGACAAATAAGCGTGCCAAGGGTTTATTTCGCTTAGTTGCTTACTCTTGAGTAGAAATGCATGTGCACTCCAGAAATAAGCACCTTTGTGAAATGAGCCAAATTGAAACAAAACACATTGTTGGAATGTCAAAATGCATAGATAGAAGACAAATAAGCGTTCCAAGGGTTTATTTCGCTTACTTGCTTACTCTTGAGTAGAAATGCATGTGTACTCCAGAAATAAGCAACTTTGTGAAATGAGCCAAATTGAAACAAAACACATTGTTGGAGTGTCAAAATGCATAGATAGAAGACAAATAAGCGTTCCAAGGGTTTATTTCGCATAGTTGCTTACTCTTGAGTAGAAATGCATGTGCACTCCAGAAATAAACACCTTTGTAAAATGAGCCAAGTTGAAGCAAAACACATTGTTGGAGTGTCGGAATGCATAGATCGAAGACAAATAAGCGTTCCAAGGGTTTATTTCGCTTAGTTGCTTACTCTTGAGTAGAAATGCATGTGCACTCCAGAAATAAGCACCTTTGTGAAATGAGCCAAATTGAAACAAAACACATTGTTGGAATGTCAAAATGCATAGATAGAAGACAAATAAGCGTTCCAAGGGTTTATTTCGCATAGTTGCTTACTCTTGAGTAGAAATGCATGTGCACTCCAGAAATAAGCACCTTTGTAAAATGAGCCAAGTTGAAGCAAAACACATTGTTGGAGTGTCGGAATGCATAGATAGAAGACAAATAAGCGTGCCAAGGGTTTATTTCGCTTAGTTGCTTACTCTTGAGTAGAAATGCATGTGCACTCCAGAAATAAGCACCTTTGTGAAATGAGCCAAATTGAAACAAAACACATTGTTGGAATGTCAAAATGCATAGATAGAAGACAAATAAGCGTTCCAAGGGTTTATTTCGCTTACTTGCTTACTCTTGAGTAGAAATGCATGTGTACTCCAGAAATAAGCAACTTTGTGAAATGAGCCAAATTGAAACAAAACACATTGTTGGAGTGTCAAAATGCATAGATAGAAGACAAATAAGCGTTCCAAGGGTTTATTTCGCATAGTTGCTTACTCTTGAGTAGAAATGCATGTGCACTCCAGAAATAAACACCTTTGTAAAATGAGCCAAGTTGAAGCAAAACACATTGTTGGAGTGTCGGAATGCATAGATCGAAGACAAATAAGCGTTCCAAGGGTTTATTTCGCTTAGTTGCTTACTCTTGAGTAGAAATGCATGTGCACTCCAGAAATAAGCACCTTTGTAAAATGAGCCAAGTTGAAGCAAAACACATTGTTGGAGTGTCGGAATGCATAGATAGAAGACAAATAAGCGTGCCAAGGGTTTATTTCGCTTAGTTGCTTACTCTTGAGTAGAAATGCATGTGCACTCCAGAAATAAGCACCTTTGTGAAATGAGCCAAATTGAAACAAAACACATTGTTGGAATGTCAAAATGCATAGATAGAAGACAAATAAGCGTTCCAAGGGTTTATTTCGCATAGTTGCTTACTCTTGAGTAGAAATGCATGTGCACTCCAGAAATAAGCACCTTTGTAAAATGAGCCAAGTTGAAGCAAAACACATTGTTGGAGTGTCGGAATGCATAGATAGAAGACAAATAAGCGTGCCAAGGGTTTATTTCGCTTAGTTGCTTACTCTTGAGTAGAAATGCATGTGCACTCCAGAAATAAGCACCTTTGTGAAATGAGCCAAATTGAAACAAAACACATTGTTGGAGTGTCAAAATGCATAGATAGAAGACAAATAAGCGTTCCAAGGGTTTATTTCGCTTAGTTGCTTACTCTTGAGTAGAAATGTATGTGCACTCCAGAAATAAGCACCTTTGTGAAGTGAGCCAAATTGAAACAAAACACATTGTTGGAATGTCAAAATGCATAGATAGAAGACAAATAAGCGTTCCAAGGGTTTATTTCACTTAGTTGCTTACTCTTGAGTAGAAATGCATGTGCACTTCAGAAATAAGCACCTTTGGAAAATGAGCCAAGTTGAAGCAAAACACATTGTTGGAGTGTCAGAATGCATAGATAGAAGACAAATAAGCGTTCCAAGGGTTTATTTCGCTTAGTTGCTTACTCTTGAGTAGAAATGCATGTGCACTTCAGAAATAAGCACCTTTGGAAAATGAGCCAAGTTGAATGCATAGAAAGAAGACAAATAAGCGTTCCAAGGGTTTATTTCGCATAGTTGCTTACTCTTGAGTAGAAATGCATGTGCACTCCAGAAATAAGCACCTTTGTAAAATGAGCCAAGTTGAAGCAAAACACATTGTTGGAGTGTCAGAATGCATAGATAGAAGACAAATAAGCGTTCCAAGGGTTTATTTCGCTTAGTTGCTTACTCTTGAGTAGAAATGCATGTGCACTCCAGAAATAAGCACCTTTGTAAAATGAGCCAAGTTGAAGCAAAACACATTGTTGGAGTGTCAGAATGCATAGATAGAAGACAAATAAGCGTTCCAAGGGTTTATTTCGCTTAGTTGCTTACTCTTGAGTAGAAATGCATGTGTACTCCAGAAATAAGCACCTTTGTGAAATGAGCCAAATTGAAACAAAACACATTGTTGGAATGTCAAAATGCATAGATAGAAGACAAATAAGCGTTCCAAGGGTTTATTTCGCTTAGTTGCTTACTCTTGAGTAGAAATGCATGTGCACTTCAGAAATAAGCACCTTTGGAAAATGAGCCAAGTTGAAGCAAAACACATTGTTGGAGTGTCAGAATGCATAGAAAGAAGACAAATAAGCGTTCCAAGGGTTTATTTCGCATAGTTGCTTACTCTTGAGTAGAAATGCATGTGCACTCCAGAAATAAACACCTTTGTAAAATGAGCCAAGTTGAAGCAAAACACATTGTTGGAGTGTCGGAATGCATAGATAGAAGACAAATAAGCGTTCCAAGGGCTTATTTCGCTTAGTTGCTTACTCTTGAGTAGAAATGCATGTGCACTCCAGAAATAAGCAACTTTGTGAAATGAGCCAAATTGAAACAAAACACATTGTTGGAATGTCAAAATGCATAGATAGAAGACAAATAAGCGTTCCAAGGGTTTATTTCGCTTAGTTGCTTACTCTTGAGTAGAAATGCATGTGCACTTCAGAAATAAGCACCTTTGGAAAATGAGCCAAGTTGAAGCAAAACACATTGTTGGAGTGTCAGAATGCATAGAAAGAAGACAAATAAGCGTTCCAAGGGTTTATTTCGCATAGTTGCTTACTCTTGAGTAGAAATGCATGTGCACTCCAGAAATAAACACCTTTGTAAAATGAGCCAAGTTGAAGCAAAACACATTGTTGGAGTGTCGGAATGCATAGATAGAAGACAAATAAGCGTTCCAAGGGTTTATTTCGCTTAGTTGCTTACTCTTGAGTAGAAATGCATGTGCACTCCAGAAATAAGCACCTTTGTAAAATGAGCCAAGTTGAAGCAAAACACATTGTTGGAGTGTCGGAATGCATAGATAGAAGACAAATAAGCGTGCCAAGGGTTTATTTCGCTTAGTTGCTTACTCTTGAGTAGAAATGCATGTGCACTCCAGAAATAAGCACCTTTGTGAAATGAGCCAAATTGAAACAAAACACATTGTTGGAATGTCAAAATGCATAGATAGAAGACAAATAAGCGTTCCAAGGGTTTATTTCGCTTACTTGCTTACTCTTGAGTAGAAATGCATGTGTACTCCAGAAATAAGCAACTTTGTGAAATGAGCCAAGTTGAAGCAAAACACATTTTTGGAGTGTCAAAATGCATAGATAGAAGACAAATAAGCGTTCCAAGGGTTTATTTCGCATAGTTGCTTACTCTTGAGTAGAAATGCATGTGCACTCCAGAAATAAACACCTTTGTAAAATGAGCCAAGTTGAAGCAAAACACATTGTTGGAGTGTCAGAATGCATAGATAGAAGACAAATAAGCGTTCCAAGGGCTTATTTCGCTTAGTTGCTTACTCTTGAGTAGAAATGCATGTGTACTCCAGAAATAAGCAACTTTGTGAAATGAGCCAAATTGAAACAAAACACATTGTTGGAGTGTCAAAATGCATAGATAGAAGACAAATAAGCGTTCCAAGGGTTTATTTCGCATAGTTGCTTACTCTTGAGTAGAAATGCATGTGCACTCCAGAAATAAACACCTTTGTAAAATGAGCCAAGTTGAAGCAAAACACATTTTTGGAGTGTCAAAATGCATAGATAGAAGACAAATAAGCGTTCCAAGGGTTTATTTCGCTTAGTTGCTTAGTCTTGAGTAGAAATGCATGTGCACTCCAGAAATAAACACCTTTGTAAAATGAGCCAAGTTGAAGCAAAACACATTGTTGGAGTGTCGGAATGCATAGATAGAAGACAAATAAGCGTTCCAAGGGCTTATTTCGCTTAGTTGCTTACTCTTGAGTAGAAATGCATGTGCACTCCAGAAATAAGCAACTTTGTGAAATGAGCCAAATTGAAACAAAACACATTGTTGGAATGTCAAAATGCATAGATAGAAGACAAATAAGCGTTCCAAGGGTTTATTTCGCTTAGTTGCTTACTCTTGAGTAGAAATGCATGTGCACTTCAGAAATAAGCACCTTTGGAAAATGAGCCAAGTTGAAGCAAAACACATTGTTGGAGTGTCAGAATGCATAGAAAGAAGACAAATAAGCGTTCCAAGGGTTTATTTCGCATAGTTGCTTACTCTTGAGTAGAAATGCATGTGCACTCCAGAAATAAACACCTTTGTAAAATGAGCCAAGTTGAAGCAAAACACATTGTTGGAGTGTCGGAATGCATAGATAGAAGACAAATAAGCGTTCCAAGGGTTTATTTCGCTTAGTTGCTTACTCTTCAGTAGAAATGCATGTGCACTTCAGAAATAAGCACCTTTGGAAAATGAGCCAAGTTGAAGCAAAACACATTGTTGGAGTGTCAGAATGCATAGAAAGAAGACAAATAAGCGTTCCAAGGGTTTATTTCGCATAGTTGCTTACTCTTGAGTAGAAATGCATGTGCACTCCAGAAATAAACACCTTTGTAAAATGAGCCAAGTTGAAGCAAAACACATTGTTGGAGTGTCGGAATGCATAGATAGAAGACAAATAAGCGTTCCAAGGGTTTATTTCGCATAGTTGCTTACTCTTGAGTAGAAATGCATGTGCACTCCAGAAATAAACACCTTTGTAAAATGAGCCAAGTTGAAGCAAAACACATTTTTGGAGTGTCAAAATGCATAGATAGAAGACAAATAAGCGTTCCAAGGGTTTATTTCGCTTAGTTGCTTAGTCTTGAGTAGAAATGCATGTGCACTCCAGAAATAAGCACCTTTGTGAAGTGAGCCAAATTGAAACAAAACACATTGTTGGAATGTCAAAATGCATAGATAGAAGACAAATAAGCGTTCCAAGGGTTTATTTCGCTTAGTTGCTTACTCTTGAGTAGAAATGCATGTGCACTTCAGAAATAAGCACCTTTGGAAAATGAGCCAAGTTGAAGCAAAACACATTGTTGGAGTGTCGGAATGCATAGATAGAAGACAAATAAGCGTTCCAAGGGTTTATTTCGCTTAGTTGCTTACTCTTGAGTAGAAATGCATGTGCACTTCAGAAATAAGCACCTTTGGAAAATGAGCCAAGTTGAATGCATAGAAAGAAGACAAATAAGCGTTCCAAGGGTTTATTTCGCATAGTTGCTTACTCTTGAGTAGAAATGCATGTGCACTCCAGAAATAAGCACCTTTGTAAAATGAGCCAAGTTGAAGCAAAACACATTGTTGGAGTGTCAGAATGCATAGAAAGAAGACAAATAAGCGTTCCAAGGGTTTATTTCGCTTAGTTGCTTACTCTTGAGTAGAAATGCATGTGTACTCCAGAAATAAGCAACTTTGTGAAATGAGCCAAATTGAAACAAAACACATTGTTGGAGTGTCAAAATGCATAGATAGAAGACAAATAAGTGTTCCAAGGGTTTATTTCGCATAGTTGCTTACTCTTGAGTAGAAATGCATGTGCACTCCAGAAATAAACACCTTTGTAAAATGAGCCAAGTTGAAGCAAAACACATTTTTGGAGTGTCAAAATGCATAGATAGAAGACAAATAAGCGTTCCAAGGGTTTATTTCGCTTAGTTGCTTAGTCTTGAGTAGAAATGCATGTGCACTCCAGAAATAAGCACCTTTGTGAAGTGAGCCAAATTGAAACAAAACACATTGTTGGAATGTCAAAATGCATAGATAGAAGACAAATAAGTGTTCCAAGGGTTTATTTCGCTTAGTTGCTTACTCTTGAGTAGAAATGCATGTGCACTTCAGAAATAAGCACCTTTGGAAAATGAGCCAAGTTGAAGCAAAACACATTGTTGGAGTGTCGGAATGCATAGATAGAAGACAAATAAGCGTTCCAAGGGTTTATTTCGCTTAGTTGCTTACTCTTGAGTAGAAATGCATGTGCACTTCAGAAATAAGCACCTTTGGAAAATGAGCCAAGTTGAATGCATAGAAAGAAGACAAATAAGCGTTCCAAGGGTTTATTTCGCATAGTTGCTTACTCTTGAGTAGAAATGCATGTGCACTTCAGAAATAAGCACCTTTGTAAAATGAGCCAAGTTGAAGCAAAACACATTGTTGGAGTGTCAGAATGCATAGATAGAAGACAAATAAGCGTGCCAAGGGTTTATTTCGCTTAGTTGCTTACTCTTGAGTAGAAATGCATGTGCACTCCAGAAATAAGCACCTTTGTAAAATGAGCCAAGTTGAAGCAAAACACATTGTTGGAGTGTCGGAATGCATAGATAGAAGACAAATAAGCGTTCCAAGGGTTTATTTCGCTTAGTTGCTTACTCTTGAGTAGAAATGCATGTGTACTCCAGAAATAAGCAACTTTGTGAAATGAGCCAAATTGAAACAAAACACATTGTTGGAGTGTCAAAATGCATAGATAGAAGACAAATAAGCGTTCCAAGGGTTTATTTCGCTTAGTTGCTTACTCTTGAGTAGAAATGCATGTGCACTTCAGAAATAAGCACCTTTGTAAAATGAGCCAAGTTGAAGCAAAACACATTGTTGGAGTGTCAGAATGCATAGATAGAAGACAAATAAGCGTGCCAAGGGTTTATTTCGCTTAGTTGCTTACTCTTGAGTAGAAATGCATGTGCACTCCAGAAATAAGCACCTTTGTAAAATGAGCCAAATTGAAGCAAAACACATTGTTGGAATTCAGAATGCATAGAAAGAAGACAAATAAGCATTCTATCGGTTTATTTCGTTTAGCTGCTTACTCTTGAGTAGGAATGCATGTGCACTCCATAAATAAGCACCTTTGTAAAATGAGCCAAATTGAAGCAAAACACAGGGTTGGAGTGTCAGAATGCATAGATAGAAGACAAATAAGCGTTCCAAGGGTTTATTTCGCTTAGTTGCTTACTCTTGAGTAGAAATGCATGTGCACTCCAGAAATAAGCACCTTTGTAAAATGAGCCAAGTTGAAGCAAAACACATTGTTGGAGTGTCAGAATGCATAGATAGAAGACAAATAAGCGTTCCAAGGGTTTATTTCGCTTAGTTGCTTACTCCTGAGTAGAAATGCATGTGCACTTCAGAAATAAGCACCTTTGGAAAATGAGCCAAGTTGAAGCAAAACACATTGTTGGAGTGTCAGAATGCATAGAAAGAAGACAAATAAGCGTTCCAAGGGTTTATTTCGCATAGTTGCTTACTCTTGAGTAGAAATGCATGTGCACTCCAGAAATAAACACCTTTGTAAAATGAGCCAAGTTGAAGCAAAACACATTGTTGGAGTGTCGGAATGTATAGATAGAAGACAAATAAGCGTTCCAAGGGTTTATTTCGCATAGTTGCTTACTCTTGAGTAGAAATGCATGTGTACTCCAGAAATAAGCACCTTTGTGAAATGAGCCAAATTGAAACAAAACACATTGTTGGAATGTCAAAATGCATAGATAGAAGACAAATAAGCGTTCCAAGGGTTTATTTCGCTTAGTTGCTTACTCTTGAGTAGAAATGCATGTGCACTTCAGAAATAAGCACCTTTGGAAAATGAGCCAAGTTGAAGCAAAACACATTGTTGGAGTGTCAGAATGCATAGAAAGAAGACAAATAAGCGTTCCAAGGGTTTATTTCGCATAGTTGCTTACTCTTGAGTAGAAATGCATGTGCACTCCAGAAATAAACACCTTTGTAAAATGAGCCAAGTTGAAGCAAAACACATTGTTGGAGTGTCGGAATGCATAGATAGAAGACAAATAAGCGTTCCAAGGGTTTATTTCGCTTAGTTGCTTACTCTTGAGTAGAAATGCATATGTACTCCAGAAATAAGCAACTTTGTGAAATGAGCCAAATTGAAACAAAACACATTGTTGGAGTGTCAAAATGCATAGATAGAAGACAAATAAGCGTTCCAAGGGTTTATTTCGCTTAGTTGCTTACTCTTGAGTAGAAATGCATGTGCACTTCAGAAATAAGCACCTTTGGAAAATGAGCCAAGTTGAATGCATAGAAAGAAGACAAATAAGCGTTCCAAGGGTTTATTTCGCATAGTTGCTTACTCTTGAGTAGATATGCATGTGCACTCCAGAAATAAGCACCTTTGTAAAATGAGCCAAGTTGAAGCAAAACACATTGTTGGAGTGTCAGAATGCATAGAAAGAAGACAAATAAGCGTTCCAAGGGTTTATTTCGCTTAGTTGCTTACTCTTGAGTAGAAATGCATGTGTACTCCAGAAATAAGCAACTTTGTGAAATGAGCCAAATTGAAACAAAACACATTGTTGGAGTGTCAAAATGCATAGATAGAAGACAAATAAGCGTTCCAAGGGTTTATTTCGCATAGTTGCTTACTCTTGAGTAGAAATGCATGTGCACTCCAGAAATAAACACCTTTGTAAAATGAGCCAAGTTGAAGCAAAACACATTTTTGGAGTGTCAAAATGCATAGATAGAAGACAAATAAGCGTTCCAAGGGTTTATTTCGCTTAGTTGCTTAGTCTTGAGTAGAAATGCATGTGCACTCCAGAAATAAGCACCTTTGTGAAGTGAGCCAAATTGAAACAAAACACATTGTTGGAATGTCAAAATGCATAGATAGAAGACAAATAAGCGTTCCAAGGGTTTATTTCGCTTAGTTGCTTACTCTTGAGTAGAAATGCATGTGCACTTCAGAAATAAGCACCTTTGGAAAATGAGCCAAGTTGAAGCAAAACACATTGTTGGAGTGTCGGAATGCATAGATAGAAGACAAATAAGCGTTCCAAGGGTTTATTTCGCTTAGTTGCTTACTCTTGAGTAGAAATGCATGTGCACTTCAGAAATAAGCACCTTTGGAAAATGAGCCAAGTTGAATGCATAGAAAGAAGACAAATAAGCGTTCCAAGGGTTTATTTCGCATAGTTGCTTACTCTTGAGTAGAAATGCATGTGCACTCCAGAAATAAACACCTTTGTAAAATGAGCCAAGTTGAAGCAAAACACATTGTTGGAGTGTCGGAATGCATAGATAGAAGACAAATAAGCGTTCCAAGGGTTTATTTCGCTTAGTTGCTTACTCTTGAGTAGAAATGCATATGTACTCCAGAAATAAGCAACTTTGTGAAATGAGCCAAATTGAAACAAAACACATTGTTGGAGTGTCAAAATGCATAGATAGAAGACAAATAAGCGTTCCAAGGGTTTATTTCGCTTAGTTGCTTACTCTTGAGTAGAAATGCATGTGCACTTCAGAAATAAGCACCTTTGGAAAATGAGCCAAGTTGAAGCAAAACACATTGTTGGAGTGTCGGAATGCATAGATAGAAGACAAATAAGCGTTCCAAGGGTTTATTTCGCTTAGTTGCTTACTCTTGAGTAGAAATGCATGTGCACTTCAGAAATAAGCAACTTTGTGAAATGAGCCAAGTTGAAGCAAAACACATTGTTGGAGTGTCGGAATGCATAGATAGAAGACAAATAAGCGTTCCAAGGGTTTATTTCGCTTAGTTGCTTACTCTTGAGTAGAAATGCATGTGCACTTCAGAAATAAGCACCTTTGGAAAATGAGCCAAGTTGAAGCAAAACACATTGTTGGAGTGTCGGAATGCATAGATAGAAGACAAATAAGCGTTCCAAGGGTTTATTTCGCTTAGTTGCTTACTCTTGAGTAGAAATGCATGTGCACTTCAGAAATAAGCACCTTTGGAAAATGAGCCAAGTTGAAGCAAAACACATTGTTGGAGTGTCGGAATGCATAGATAGAAGACAAATAAGCGTTCCAAGGGTTTATTTCGCTTAGTTGCTTACTCTTGAGTAGAAATGCATGTGCACTTCAGAAATAAGCACCTTTGTAAAATGAGCCAAGTTGAAGCAAAACACATTGTTGGAGTGTCGGAATGCATAGATAGAAGACAAATAAGCGTTCCAAGGGTTTATTTCGCTTAGTTGCTTACTCTTGAGTAGAAATGCATGTGCACTCCAGAAATAAGCACCTTTGTAAAATGAGCCAAATTGAAGCAAAACACATTGTTGGAGTGTCGGAATGCATAGATAGAAGACAAATAAGCGTTCCAAGGGTTTATTTCGCTTAGTTGCTTACTCTTGAGTAGAAATGCATGTGCACTTCAGAAATAAGCACCTTTGTAAAATGAGCCAAGTTGAAGCAAAACACATTGTTGGAGTGTCAGAATGCATAGATAGAAGACAAATAAGCTTTCCAAGGGTTTATTTCGCTTAGTTGCTTACTCTTGAGTAGAAATGCATGTGCACTTCAGAAATAAGCACCTTTGGAAAATGAGCCAAGTTGAAGCAAAACACATTGTTGGAGTGTCAGAATGCATAGATAGAAGACAAATAAGCGTTCCAAGGGTTTATTTCGCTTAGTTGCTTACTCTTGAGTAGAAATGCATGTGCACTCCAGAAATAAGCACCTTTGTAAAATGAGCCAAATTGAAGCAAAACACATTGTTGGAGTGTCGGAATGCATAGATAGAAGACAAATAAGCGTTCCAAGGGTTTATTTCGCTTAGTTGCTTACTCTTGAGTAGAAATGCATGTGCACTTCAGAAATAAGCACCTTTGGAAAATGAGCCAAGTTGAATGCATAGAAAGAAGACAAATAAGCGTTCCAAGGGTTTATTTCGCTTAGTTGCTTACTCTTTAGTAGAAATGCATGTGCACTTCAGAAATAAGCACCTTTGGAAAATGAGCCAAGTTGAAGCAAAACACATTGTTGGAGTGTCAGAATGCATAGATAGAAGACAAATAAGCGTTCCAAGGGTTTATTTCGCATAGTTGCTTACTCTTGAGTAGAAATGCATGTGCACTCCAGAAATAAACACCTTTGTAAAATGAGCCAAGTTGAAGCAAAACACATTGTTGGAGTGTCAGAATGCATAGATAGAAGACAAATAAGCTTTCCAAGGGTTTATTTCGCTTAGTTGCTTACTCTTGAGTAGAAATGCATGTGCACTTCAGAAATAAGCACCTTTGTAAAATGAGCCAAGTTGAAGCAAAACACATTGTTGGAGTGTCAGAATGCATAGATAGAAGACAAATAAGCGTGCCAAGGGTTTATTTCGCTTAGTTGCTTACTCTTGAGTAGAAATGCATGTGCACTCCAGAAATAAGCACCTTTGTGAAATGAGCCAAATTGAAACAAAACACATTGTTGGAATGTCAAAATGCATAGATAGAAGACAAATAAGCGTTCCAAGGGTTTATTTCGCTTAGTTGCTTACTCTTGAGTAGAAATGCATGTGCACTTCAGAAATAAGCACCTTTGGAAAATGAGCCAAGTTGAAGCAAAACACATTGTTGGAGTGTCAGAATGCATAGAAAGAAGACAAATAAGCGTTCCAAGGGTTTATTTCGCATAGTTGCTTACTCTTGAGTAGAAATGCATGTGCACTCCAGAAATAAACACCTTTGTAAAATGAGCCAAGTTGAAGCAAAACACATTGTTGGAGTGTCGGAATGCATAGATAGAAGACAAATAAGCGTTCCAAGGGTTTATTTCGCTTAGTTGCTTACTCTTGAGTAGAAATGCATATGTACTCCAGAAATAAGCAACTTTGTGAAATGAGCCAAATTGAAACAAAACACATTGTTGGAGTGTCAAAATGCATAGATAGAAGACAAATAAGCGTTCCAAGGGTTTATTTCGCTTAGTTGCTTACTCTTGAGTAGAAATGCATGTGCACTTCAGAAATAAGCACCTTTGGAAAATGAGCCAAGTTGAATGCATAGAAAGAAGACAAATAAGCGTTCCAAGGGTTTATTTCGCATAGTTGCTTACTCTTGAGTAGATATGCATGTGCACTCCAGAAATAAGCACCTTTGTAAAATGAGCCAAGTTGAAGCAAAACACATTGTTGGAGTGTCAGAATGCATAGAAAGAAGACAAATAAGCGTTCCAAGGGTTTATTTCGCTTAGTTGCTTACTCTTGAGTAGAAATGCATGTGTACTCCAGAAATAAGCAACTTTGTGAAATGAGCCAAATTGAAACAAAACACATTGTTGGAGTGTCAAAATGCATAGATAGAAGACAAATAAGCGTTCCAAGGGTTTATTTCGCATAGTTGCTTACTCTTGAGTAGAAATGCATGTGCACTCCAGAAATAAACACCTTTGTAAAATGAGCCAAGTTGAAGCAAAACACATTTTTGGAGTGTCAAAATGCATAGATAGAAGACAAATAAGCGTTCCAAGGGTTTATTTCGCTTAGTTGCTTAGTCTTGAGTAGAAATGCATGTGCACTCCAGAAATAAGCACCTTTGTGAAGTGAGCCAAATTGAAACAAAACACATTGTTGGAATGTCAAAATGCATAGATAGAAGACAAATAAGCGTTCCAAGGGTTTATTTCGCTTAGTTGCTTACTCTTGAGTAGAAATGCATGTGCACTTCAGAAATAAGCACCTTTGGAAAATGAGCCAAGTTGAAGCAAAACACATTGTTGGAGTGTCGGAATGCATAGATAGAAGACAAATAAGCGTTCCAAGGGTTTATTTCGCTTAGTTGCTTACTCTTGAGTAGAAATGCATGTGCACTTCAGAAATAAGCACCTTTGGAAAATGAGCCAAGTTGAATGCATAGAAAGAAGACAAATAAGCGTTCCAAGGGTTTATTTCGCATAGTTGCTTACTCTTGAGTAGAAATGCATGTGCACTCCAGAAATAAACACCTTTGTAAAATGAGCCAAGTTGAAGCAAAACACATTGTTGGAGTGTCGGAATGCATAGATAGAAGACAAATAAGCGTTCCAAGGGTTTATTTCGCTTAGTTGCTTACTCTTGAGTAGAAATGCATATGTACTCCAGAAATAAGCAACTTTGTGAAATGAGCCAAATTGAAACAAAACACATTGTTGGAGTGTCAAAATGCATAGATAGAAGACAAATAAGCGTTCCAAGGGTTTATTTCGCTTAGTTGCTTACTCTTGAGTAGAAATGCATGTGCACTTCAGAAATAAGCACCTTTGGAAAATGAGCCAAGTTGAAGCAAAACACATTGTTGGAGTGTCGGAATGCATAGATAGAAGACAAATAAGCGTTCCAAGGGTTTATTTCGCTTAGTTGCTTACTCTTGAGTAGAAATGCATGTGCACTTCAGAAATAAGCAACTTTGTGAAATGAGCCAAGTTGAAGCAAAACACATTGTTGGAGTGTCGGAATGCATAGATAGAAGACAAATAAGCGTTCCAAGGGTTTATTTCGCTTAGTTGCTTACTCTTGAGTAGAAATGCATGTGCACTTCAGAAATAAGCACCTTTGGAAAATGAGCCAAGTTGAAGCAAAACACATTGTTGGAGTGTCGGAATGCATAGATAGAAGACAAATAAGCGTTCCAAGGGTTTATTTCGCTTAGTTGCTTACTCTTGAGTAGAAATGCATGTGCACTTCAGAAATAAGCACCTTTGGAAAATGAGCCAAGTTGAAGCAAAACACATTGTTGGAGTGTCGGAATGCATAGATAGAAGACAAATAAGCGTTCCAAGGGTTTATTTCGCTTAGTTGCTTACTCTTGAGTAGAAATGCATGTGCACTTCAGAAATAAGCACCTTTGTAAAATGAGCCAAGTTGAAGCAAAACACATTGTTGGAGTGTCGGAATGCATAGATAGAAGACAAATAAGCGTTCCAAGGGTTTATTTCGCTTAGTTGCTTACTCTTGAGTAGAAATGCATGTGCACTCCAGAAATAAGCACCTTTGTAAAATGAGCCAAATTGAAGCAAAACACATTGTTGGAGTGTCGGAATGCATAGATAGAAGACAAATAAGCGTTCCAAGGGTTTATTTCGCTTAGTTGCTTACTCTTGAGTAGAAATGCATGTGCACTTCAGAAATAAGCACCTTTGTAAAATGAGCCAAGTTGAAGCAAAACACATTGTTGGAGTGTCAGAATGCATAGATAGAAGACAAATAAGCTTTCCAAGGGTTTATTTCGCTTAGTTGCTTACTCTTGAGTAGAAATGCATGTGCACTTCAGAAATAAGCACCTTTGGAAAATGAGCCAAGTTGAAGCAAAACACATTGTTGGAGTGTCAGAATGCATAGATAGAAGACAAATAAGCGTTCCAAGGGTTTATTTCGCTTAGTTGCTTACTCTTGAGTAGAAATGCATGTGCACTCCAGAAATAAGCACCTTTGTAAAATGAGCCAAATTGAAGCAAAACACATTGTTGGAGTGTCGGAATGCATAGATAGAAGACAAATAAGCGTTCCAAGGGTTTATTTCGCTTAGTTGCTTACTCTTGAGTAGAAATGCATGTGCACTTCAGAAATAAGCACCTTTGGAAAATGAGCCAAGTTGAATGCATAGAAAGAAGACAAATAAGCGTTCCAAGGGTTTATTTCGCTTAGTTGCTTACTCTTTAGTAGAAATGCATGTGCACTTCAGAAATAAGCACCTTTGGAAAATGAGCCAAGTTGAAGCAAAACACATTGTTGGAGTGTCAGAATGCATAGATAGAAGACAAATAAGCGTTCCAAGGGTTTATTTCGCATAGTTGCTTACTCTTGAGTAGAAATGCATGTGCACTCCAGAAATAAACACCTTTGTAAAATGAGCCAAGTTGAAGCAAAACACATTGTTGGAGTGTCAGAATGCATAGATAGAAGACAAATAAGCTTTCCAAGGGTTTATTTCGCTTAGTTGCTTACTCTTGAGTAGAAATGCATGTGCACTTCAGAAATAAGCACCTTTGTAAAATGAGCCAAGTTGAAGCAAAACACATTGTTGGAGTGTCAGAATGCATAGATAGAAGACAAATAAGCGTGCCAAGGGTTTATTTCGCTTAGTTGCTTACTCTTGAGTAGAAATGCATGTGCACTCCAGAAATAAGCACCTTTGTGAAATGAGCCAAATTGAAACAAAACACATTGTTGGAATGTCAAAATGCATAGATAGAAGACAAATAAGCGTTCCAAGGGTTTATTTCGCTTAGTTGCTTACTCTTGAGTAGAAATGCATGTGCACTTCAGAAATAAGCACCTTTGTAAAATGAGCCAAGTTGAAGCAAAACACATTGTTGGAGTGTCAGAATGCATAGATAGAAGACAAATAAGCGTTCCAAGGGTTTATTTCGCTTAGTTGCTTACTCTTGAGTAGAAATGCATGTGCACTCCAGAAATAAGCACCTTTGTGAAATGAGCCAAATTGAAACAAAACACATTGTTGGAATGTCAAAATGCATAGATAGAAGACAAATAAGCGTTCCAAGGGTTTATTTCGCTTAGTTGCTTACTCTTGAGTAGAAATGCATGTGCACTCCAGAAATAAACACCTTTGTAAAATGAGCCAAGTTGAAGCAAAACACATTGTTGGAGTGTCGGAATGCATAGATAGAAGACAAATAAGCGTTACAAGGGCTTATTTCGCATAGTTGCTTACTCTTGAGTAGAAATGCATGTGTACTCCAGAAATAAGCAACTTTGTGAAATGAGCCAAATTGAAACAAAACACATTGTTGGAGTGTCAAAATGCATAGATAGAAGACAAATAAGCGATCCAAGGGTTTATTTCGCATAGTTGCTTACTCTTGAGTAGAAATGCATGTGCACTCCAGAAATAAACACCTTTGTAAAATGAGCCAAGTTGAAGCAAAACACATTTTTGGAGTGTCAAAATGCATAGATAGAAGACAAATAAGCGTTCCAAGGGTTTATTTCGCTTAGTTGCTTACTCTTGTGTAGAAATGCATGTGCACTCCAGAAATAAGCACCTTTGTGAAGTGAGCCAAATTGAAACAAAACACATTGTTGGAATGTCAAAATGCATAGATAGAAGACAAATAAGCGTTCCAAGGGTTTATTTCGCTTAGTTGCTTACTCTTGAGTAGAAATGCATGTGCACTTCAGAAATAAGCACCTTTGGAAAATGAGCCAAGTTGAAGCAAAACACATTGTTGGAGTGTCAGAATGCATAGATAGAAGACAAATAAGCGTTCCAAGGGTTTATTTCGCTTAGTTGCTTACTCTTGAGTAGAAATGCATGTACACTCCAGAAATAAGCACCTTTGTAAAATGAGCCAAATTGAAGCAAAACACATTGATGGAGTGTCGGAATGCATAGATAGAAGACAAATAAGCGTTCCAAGGGCTTATTTCGCATAGTTGCTTACTCTTGAGTAGAAATGCATGTGCACTCCAGAAATAAACACCTTTGTAAAATGAGCCAAGTTGAAGCAAAACACATTGTTGGAGTGTCAGAATGCATAGATAGAAGACAAATAAGCGTTCCAAGGGTTTATTTCGCTTAGTTGCTTACTCTTGAGTAGAAATGCATGTACACTCCAGAAATAAACACCTTTGTAAAATGAGCCAAATTGAAGCAAAACACATTGATGGAGTGTCGGAATGCATAGATAGAAGACAAATAAGCGTTCCAAGGGCTTATTTCGCATAGTTGCTTACTCTTGAGTAGAAATGCATGTGCACTCCAGAAATAAGCACCTTTGTAAAATGAGCCAAGTTGAAGCAAAACACATTGTTGGAGTGTCAGAATGCATAGATAGAAGACAAATAAGCGTGCCAAGGGTTTATTTCGCTTAGTTGCTTACTCTTGAGTAGAAATGCATGTGCACTCCAGAAATAAGCACCTTTGTGAAATGAGCCAAATTGAAACAAAACACATTGTTGGAATGTCAAAATGCATAGATAGAAGACAAATAAGCGTTCCAAGGGTTTATTTCGCTTAGTTGCTTACTCTTGAGTAGAAATGCATGTGCACTTCAGAAATAAGCACCTTTGTAAAATGAGCCAAGTTGAAGCAAAACACATTGTTGGAGTGTCAGAATGCATAGATAGAAGACAAATAAGCGTTCCAAGGGTTTATTTCGCTTAGTTGCTTACTCTTGAGTAGAAATGCATGTGCACTCCAGAAATAAGCACCTTTGTGAAATGAGCCAAATTGAAACAAAACACATTGTTGGAATGTCAAAATGCATAGATAGAAGACAAATAAGCGTTCCAAGGGTTTATTTCGCTTAGTTGCTTACTCTTGAGTAGAAATGCATGTGCACTCCAGAAATAAACACCTTTGTAAAATGAGCCAAGTTGAAGCAAAACACATTGTTGGAGTGTCGGAATGCATAGATAGAAGACAAATAAGCGTTACAAGGGCTTATTTCGCATAGTTGCTTACTCTTGAGTAGAAATGCATGTGTACTCCAGAAATAAGCAACTTTGTGAAATGAGCCAAATTGAAACAAAACACATTGTTGGAGTGTCAAAATGCATAGATAGAAGACAAATAAGCGTTCCAAGGGTTTATTTTGCATAGTTGCTTACTCTTGAGTAGAAATGCATGTGCACTCCAGAAATAAACACCTTTGTAAAATGAGCCAAGTTGAAGCAAAACACATTTTTGGAGTGTCAAAATGCATAGATAGAAGACAAATAAGCGTTCCAAGGGTTTATTTCGCTTAGTTGCTTACTCTTGAGTAGAAATGCATGTGCACTCCAGAAATAAGCACCTTTGTGAAGTGAGCCAAATTGAAACAAAACACATTGTTGGAATGTCAAAATGCATAGATAGAAGACAAATAAGCGTTCCAAGGGTTTATTTCGCTTAGTTGCTTACTCTTGAGTAGAAATGCATGTGCACTTCAGAAATAAGCACCTTTGGAAAATGAGCCAAGTTGAAGCAAAACACATTGTTGGAGTGTCAGAATGCATAGATAGAAGACAAATAAGCGTTCCAAGGGTTTATTTCGCTTAGTTGCTTACTCTTGAGTAGAAATGCATGTACACTCCAGAAATAAGCACCTTTGTAAAATGAGCCAAATTGAAGCAAAACGCATTGATGGAGTGTCGGAATGCATAGATAGAAGACAAATAAGCGTTCCAAGGGCTTATTTCGCATAGTTGCTTACTCTTGAGTAGAAATGCATGTGCACTCCAGAAATAAACACCTTTGTAAAATGAGCCAAGTTGAAGCAAAACACATTGTTGGAGTGTCAGAATGCATAGAAAGAAGACAAATAAGCGTTCCAAGGGTTTATTTCGCATAGTTGCTTACTCTTGAGTAGAAATGCATGTGCACTCCAGAAATAAACACCTTTGTAAAATGAGCCAAGTTGAAGCAAAACACATTGTTGGAGTGTCGGAATGCATAGATAGAAGACAAATAAGCGTTACAAGGGCTTATTTCGCATAGTTGCTTACTCTTGAGTAGAAATGCATGTGTACTCCAGAAATAAGCAACTTTGTGAAATGAGCCAAATTGAAACAAAACACATTGTTGGAGTGTCAAAATGCATAGATAGAAGACAAATAAGCGTTCCAAGGGTTTATTTCGCATAGTTGCTTACTCTTGAGTAGAAATGCATGTGCACTCCAGAAATAAACACCTTTGTAAAATGAGCCAAGTTGAAGCAAAACACATTTTTGGAGTGTCAAAATGCATAGATAGAAGACAAATAAGCGTTCCAAGGGTTTATTTCGCTTAGTTGCTTACTCTTGAGTAGAAATGCATGTGCACTCCAGAAATAAGCACCTTTGTGAAGTGAGCCAAATTGAAACAAAACACATTGTTGGAATGTCAAAATGCATAGATAGAAGACAAATAAGCGTTCCAAGGGTTTATTTCGCTTAGTTGCTTACTCTTGAGTAGAAATGCATGTGCACTTCAGAAATAAGCACCTTTGGAAAATGAGCCAAGTTGAAGCAAAACACATTGTTGGAGTGTCAGAATGCATAGATAGAAGACAAATAAGCGTTCCAAGGGTTTATTTCGCTTAGTTGCTTACTCTTGAGTAGAAATGCATGTGCACTCCAGAAATAAGCACCTTTGTAAAATGAGCCAAATTGAAGCAAAACACATTGTTGGAGTGTCGGAATGCATAGATAGAAGACAAATAAGCGTTCCAAGGGTTTATTTCGCTTAGTTGCTTACTCTTGAGTAGAAATGCATGTGCACTTCAGAAATAAGCACCTTTGGAAAATGAGCCAAGTTGAATGCATAGAAAGAAGACAAATAAGCGTTCCAAGGGTTTATTTCGCTTAGTTGCTTACTCTTTAGTAGAAATGCATGTGCACTTCAGAAATAAGCACCTTTGGAAAATGAGCCAAGTTGAAGCAAAACACATTGTTGGAGTGTCGGAATGTATAGATAGAAGACAAATAAGCGTTCCAAGGGTTTATTTCGCATAGTTGCTTACTCTTGAGTAGAAATGCATGTGCACTCCAGAAATAAACACCTTTGTAAAATGAGCCAAGTTGAAGCAAAACACATTGTTGGAGTGTCGGAATGCATAGATAGAAGACAAATAAGCGTTCCAAGGGTTTATTTCGCTTAGTTGCTTACTCTTGAGTAGAAATGCATGTGCACTCCAGAACTAAGCACCTTTGTAAAATGAGCCAAGTTGAAGCAAAACACATTGTTGGAGTGTCAGAATGCATAGAAAGAAGACAAATAAGCGTTCCAAGGGTTTATTTCGCATAGTTGCTTACTCTTGAGTAGAAATGCATGTGCACTCCAGAAATAAACACCTTTGTAAAATGAGCCAAGTTGAAGCAAAACACATTGTTGGAGTGTCAGAATGCATAGATAGAAGAGAAATAAGCGTTCCAAGGGCTTATTTCGCTTAGTTGCTTACTCTTGAGTAGAAATGCATGTGTACTCCAGAAATAAGCAACTTTGTGAAATGAACCAAATTGAAACAAAACACATTGTTGGAGTGTCGGAATGCATAGATAGAAGACAAATAAGCGTTCCAAGGGTTTATTTCGCTTAGTTGCTTACTCTTGAGTAGAAATGCATGTGCACTTCAGAAATAAGCACCTTTGTAAAATGAGCCAAGTTGAAGCAAAACACATTGTTGGAGTGTCGGAATGCATAGATAGAAGACAAATAAGCGTGCCAAGTGTTTATTTCGCTTAGTTGCTTACTCTTGAGTAGAAATGCATGTGCACTCCAGAAATAAGCACCTTTGTGAAATGAGCCAAATTGAAACAAAACACATTGTTGGAATGTCAAAATGCATAGATAGAAGACAAATAAGCGTTCCAAGGGTTTATTTCGCTTAGTTGCTTACTCTTGAGTAGAAATGCATGTGTACTCCAGAAATAAGCAACTTTGTGAAATGAGCCAAATTGAAACAAAACACATTGTTGGAGTGTCAAAATGCATAGATAGAAGACAAATAAGCGTTCTAAGGGTTTATTTCGCATAGTTGCTTACTCTTGAGTAGAAATGCATGTGCACTCCAGAAATAAACACCTTTGGAAAATGAGCCAAGTTGAAGCAAAACACATTGTTGGAGTGTCAGAATGCATAGAAAGAAGACAAATAAGCGTTCCAAGGGTTTATTTCGCATAGTTGCTTACTCTTGAGTAGAAATGCATGTGCACTCCAGAAATAAACACCTTTGTAAAATGAGCCAAGTTGAAGCAAAACACATTGTTGGAGTGTCGGAATGTATAGATAGAAGACAAATAAGCGTTCCAAGGGTTTATTTCGCATAGTTGCTTACTCTTGAGTAGAAATGCATGTGCACTTCAGAAATAAGCACCTTTGGAAAATGAGCCAAGTTGAATGCATAGATAGAAGACAAATAAGCGTTCCAAGGGTTTATTTCGCTTAGTTGCTTACTCTTGAGTAGAAATGCATGTGCACTCCAGAAATAAGCACCTTTGTGAAATGAGCCAAATTGAAACAAAACACATTGTTGGAATGTCAAAATGCATAGATAGAAGACAAATAAGCGTTCCAAGGGTTTATTTCGCTTAGTTGCTTACTCTTGAGTAGAAATGCATGTGCACTTCAGAAATAAGCACCTTTGGAAAATGAGCCAAGTTGAAGCAAAACACATTGTTGGAGTGTCAGAATGCATAGAAAGAAGACAAATAAGCGTTCCAAGGGTTTATTTCGCATAGTTGCTTACTCTTGAGTAGAAATGCATGTGCACTCCAGAAATAAACACCTTTGTAAAATGAGCCAAGTTGAAGCAGAACACATTGTTGGAGTGTCGGAATGCATAGATAGAAGACAAATAAGCGTTCCAAGGAATTATTTCGCTTACTTGCTTACTCTTGAGTAGAAATGCATGTGTACTCCAGAAATAAGCAACTTTGTGAAATGAGCCAAATTGAAACAAAACACATTGTTGGAATGTCAAAATGCATAGATAGAAGACAAATAAGCGTTCCAAGGGTTTATTTCGCATAGTTGCTTACTCTTGAGTAGAAATGCATGTGCACTCCAGAAATAAACACCTTTGTAAAATGAGCCAAGTTGAAGCAAAACACATTGTTGGAGTGTCGGAATGCATAGATAGAAGACAAATAAGCGTTCCAAGGGTTTATTTCGCTTAGTTGCTTACTCTTGAGTAGAAATGCATGTGCACTCCAGAAATAAGCACCTTTGTAAAATGAGCCAAGTTGAAGCAAAACACATTGTTGGAGTGTCGGAATGCATAGATAGAAGACAAATAAGCGTGCCAAGGGTTTATTTCGCTTAGTTGCTTACTCTTGAGTAGAAATGCATGTGCACTCCAGAAATAAGCACCTTTGTGAAATGAGCCAAATTGAAACAAAACACATTGTTGGAATGTCAAAATGCATAGATAGAAGACAAATAAGCGTTCCAAGGGTTTATTTCGCTTACTTGCTTACTCTTGAGTAGAAATGCATGTGTACTCCAGAAATAAGCAACTTTGTGAAATGAGCCAAATTGAAACAAAACACATTGTTGGAGTGTCAAAATGCATAGATAGAAGACAAATAAGCGTTCCAAGGGTTTATTTCGCATAGTTGCTTACTCTTGAGTAGAAATGCATGTGCACTCCAGAAATAAACACCTTTGTAAAATGAGCCAAGTTGAAGCAAAACACATTGTTGGAGTGTCGGAATGCATAGATAGAAGACAAATAAGCGTTCCAAGGGTTTATTTCGCTTAGTTGCTTACTCTTGAGTAGAAATGCATGTGCACTCCAGAAATAAGCACCTTTGTAAAATGAGCCAAGTTGAAGCAAAACACATTGTTGGAGTGTCGGAATGCATAGATAGAAGACAAATAAGCGTGCCAAGGGTTTATTTCGCTTAGTTGCTTACTCTTGAGTAGAAATGCATGTGCACTCCAGAAATAAGCACCTTTGTGAAATGAGCCAAATTGAAACAAAACACATTGTTGGAATGTCAAAATGCATAGATAGAAGACAAATAAGCGTTCCAAGGGTTTATTTCGCTTAGTTGCTTACTCTTGAGTAGAAATGCATGTGTACTCCAGAAATAAGCAACTTTGTGAAATGAGCCAAATTGAAACAAAACACATTGTTGGAGTGTCAAAATGCATAGATAGAAGACAAATAAGCGTTCCAAGGGTTTATTTCGCTTAGTTGCTTACTCTTGAGTAGAAATGCATGTGCACTTCAGAAATAAGCACCTTTGTAAAATGAGCCAAGTTGAAGCAAAACACATTGTTGGAGTGTCGGAATGCATAGATAGAAGACAAATAAGCGTGCCAAGGGTTTATTTCGCTTAGTTGCTTACTCTTGAGTAGAAATGCATGTGCACTCCAGAAATAAGCACCTTTGTGAAATGAGCCAAATTGAAACAAAACACATTGTTGGAGTGTCAAAATGCATAGATAGAAGACAAATAAGCGTTCCAAGGGTTTATTTCGCTTAGTTGCTTACTCTTGAGTAGAAATGTATGTGCACTCCAGAAATAAGCACCTTTGTGAAGTGAGCCAAATTGAAACAAAACACATTGTTGGAATGTCAAAATGCATAGATAGAAGACAAATAAGCGTTCCAAGGGTTTATTTCGCTTAGTTGCTTACTCTTGAGTAGAAATGCATGTGCACTTCAGAAATAAGCACCTTTGGAAAATGAGCCAAGTTGAAGCAAAACACATTGTTGGAGTGTCAGAATGCATAGATAGAAGACAAATAAGCGTTCCAAGGGTTTATTTCGCTTAGTTGCTTACTCTTGAGTAGAAATGCATGTGCACTTCAGAAATAAGCACCTTTGGAAAATGAGCCAAGTTGAATGCATAGAAAGAAGACAAATAAGCGTTCCAAGGGTTTATTTCGCATAGTTGCTTACTCTTGAGTAGAAATGCATGTGCACTCCAGAAATAAGCACCTTTGTAAAATGAGCCAAGTTGAAGCAAAACACATTGTTGGAGTGTCAGAATGCATAGATAGAAGACAAATAAGCGTTCCAAGGGTTTATTTCGCTTAGTTGCTTACTCTTGAGTAGAAATGCATGTGCACTCCAGAAATAAGCACCTTTGTAAAATGAGCCAAGTTGAAGCAAAACACATTGTTGGAGTGTCAGAATGCATAGATAGAAGACAAATAAGCGTTCCAAGGGTTTATTTCGCTTAGTTGCTTACTCTTGAGTAGAAATGCATGTGTACTCCAGAAATAAGCACCTTTGTGAAATGAGCCAAATTGAAACAAAACACATTGTTGGAATGTCAAAATGCATAGATAGAAGACAAATAAGCGTTCCAAGGGTTTATTTCGCTTAGTTGCTTACTCTTGAGTAGAAATGCATGTGCACTTCAGAAATAAGCACCTTTGGAAAATGAGCCAAGTTGAAGCAAAACAAATTGTTGGAGTGTCAGAATGCATAGATAGAAGACAAATAAGCGTTCCAAGGGTTTATTTCGCATAGTTGCTTACTCTTGAGTAGAAATGCATGTGCACTCCAGAAATAAACACCTTTGTAAAATGAGCCAAGTTGAAGCAAAACACATTGTTGGAGTGTCGGAATGCATAGATAGAAGACAAATAAGCGTTCCAAGGGCTTATTTCGCTTAGTTGCTTACTCTTGAGTAGAAATGCATGTGCACTCCAGAAATAAGCAACTTTGTGAAATGAGCCAAATTGAAACAAAACACATTGTTGGAATGTCAAAATGCATAGATAGAAGACAAATAAGCGTTCCAAGGGTTTATTTCGCTTAGTTGCTTACTCTTGAGTAGAAATGCATGTGCACTTCAGAAATAAGCACCTTTGGAAAATGAGCCAAGTTGAAGCAAAACACATTGTTGGAGTGTCAGAATGCATAGAAAGAAGACAAATAAGCGTTCCAAGGGTTTATTTCGCATAGTTGCTTACTCTTGAGTAGAAATGCATGTGCACTCCAGAAATAAACACCTTTGTAAAATGAGCCAAGTTGAAGCAAAACACATTGTTGGAGTGTCGGAATGCATAGATAGAAGACAAATAAGCGTTCCAAGGGCTTATTTCGCTTAGTTGCTTACTCTTGAGTAGAAATGCACGTGCACTTCAGAAATAAGCAACTTTGTGAAATGAGCCAAATTGAAACAAAACACATTGTTGGAGTGTCGGAATGCATAGATAGAAGACAAATAAGCGTTCCAAGGGTTTATTTCGCATAGTTGCTTACTCTTGAGTAGAAATGCATGTGCACTCCAGAAATAAACACCTTTGTAAAATGAGCCAAGTTGAAGCAAAACACATTGTTGGAGTGTCGGAATGCATAGATAGAAGACAAATAAGCGTTCCAAGGGCTTATTTCGCTTAGTTGCTTACTCTTGAGTAGAAATGCATGTGTACTCCAGAAATAAGCAACTTTGTGAAATGAGCCAAATTGAAACAAAACACATTGTTGGAGTGTCAAAATGCATAGATAGAAGACAAATAAGCGTTCCAAGGGTTTATTTCGCTTAGTTGCTTAGTCTTGAGTAGAAATGCATGTGCACTCCAGAAATAAACACCTTTGTAAAATGAGCCAAGTTGAAGCAAAACACATTGTTGGAGTGTCGGAATGCATAGATAGAAGACAAATAAGCGTGCCAAGGGTTTATTTCGCTTAGTTGCTTACTCTTGAGTAGAAATGCATGTGCACTCCAGAAATAAGCACCTTTGTAAAATGAGCCAAGTTGAAGCAAAACACATTGTTGGAGTGTCGGAATGCATAGATAGAAGACAAATAAGCGTGCCAAGGGTTTATTTCGCTTAGTTGCTTACTCTTGAGTAGAAATGCATGTGCACTCCAGAAATAAGCACCTTTGTGAAATGAGCCAAATTGAAACAAAACACATTGTTGGAATGTCAAAATGCATAGATAGAAGACAAATAAGCGTTCCAAGGGTTTATTTCGCTTACTTGCTTACTCTTGAGTAGAAATGCATGTGTACTCCAGAAATAAGCAACTTTGTGAAATGAGCCAAATTGAAACAAAACACATTGTTGGAGTGTCAAAATGCATAGATAGAAGACAAATAAGCGTTCCAAGGGTTTATTTCGCATAGTTGCTTACTCTTGAGTAGAAATGCATGTGCACTCCAGAAATAAACACCTTTGTAAAATGAGCCAAGTTGAAGCAAAACACATTGTTGGAGTGTCGGAATGCATAGATAGAAGACAAATAAGCGTTCCAAGGGTTTATTTCGCTTAGTTGCTTACTCTTGAGTAGAAATGCATGTGCACTCCAGAAATAAGCACCTTTGTAAAATGAGCCAAGTTGAAGCAAAACACATTGTTGGAGTGTCGGAATGCATAGATAGAAGACAAATAAGCGTGCCAAGGGTTTATTTCGCTTAGTTGCTTACTCTTGAGTAGAAATGCATGTGCACTCCAGAAATAAGCACCTTTGTGAAATGAGCCAAATTGAAACAAAACACATTGTTGGAATGTCAAAATGCATAGATAGAAGACAAATAAGCGTTCCAAGGGTTTATTTCGCTTAGTTGCTTACTCTTGAGTAGAAATGCATGTGTACTCCAGAAATAAGCAACTTTGTGAAATGAGCCAAATTGAAACAAAACACATTGTTGGAGTGTCAAAATGCATAGATAGAAGACAAATAAGCGTTCCAAGGGTTTATTTCGCTTAGTTGCTTACTCTTGAGTAGAAATGCATGTGCACTTCAGAAATAAGCACCTTTGTAAAATGAGCCAAGTTGAAGCAAAACACATTGTTGGAGTGTCGGAATGCATAGATAGAAGACAAATAAGCGTGCCAAGGGTTTATTTCGCTTAGTTGCTTACTCTTGAGTAGAAATGCATGTGCACTCCAGAAATAAGCACCTTTGTGAAATGAGCCAAATTGAAACAAAACACATTGTTGGAGTGTCAAAATGCATAGATAGAAGACAAATAAGCGTTCCAAGGGTTTATTTCGCTTAGTTGCTTACTCTTGAGTAGAAATGTATGTGCACTCCAGAAATAAGCACCTTTGTGAAGTGAGCCAAATTGAAACAAAACACATTGTTGGAATGTCAAAATGCATAGATAGAAGACAAATAAGCGTTCCAAGGGTTTATTTCGCTTAGTTGCTTACTCTTGAGTAGAAATGCATGTGCACTTCAGAAATAAGCACCTTTGGAAAATGAGCCAAGTTGAAGCAAAACACATTGTTGGAGTGTCAGAATGCATAGATAGAAGACAAATAAGCGTTCCAAGGGTTTATTTCGCTTAGTTGCTTACTCTTGAGTAGAAATGCATGTGCACTTCAGAAATAAGCACCTTTGGAAAATGAGCCAAGTTGAATGCATAGAAAGAAGACAAATAAGCGTTCCAAGGGTTTATTTCGCATAGTTGCTTACTCTTGAGTAGAAATGCATGTGCACTCCAGAAATAAGCACCTTTGTAAAATGAGCCAAGTTGAAGCAAAACACATTGTTGGAGTGTCAGAATGCATAGATAGAAGACAAATAAGCGTTCCAAGGGTTTATTTCGCTTAGTTGCTTACTCTTGAGTAGAAATGCATGTGCACTCCAGAAATAAGCACCTTTGTAAAATGAGCCAAGTTGAAGCAAAACACATTGTTGGAGTGTCAGAATGCATAGATAGAAGACAAATAAGCGTTCCAAGGGTTTATTTCGCTTAGTTGCTTACTCTTGAGTAGAAATGCATGTGTACTCCAGAAATAAGCACCTTTGTGAAATGAGCCAAATTGAAACAAAACACATTGTTGGAATGTCAAAATGCATAGATAGAAGACAAATAAGCGTTCCAAGGGTTTATTTCGCTTAGTTGCTTACTCTTGAGTAGAAATGCATGTGCACTTCAGAAATAAGCACCTTTGGAAAATGAGCCAAGTTGAAGCAAAACAAATTGTTGGAGTGTCAGAATGCATAGATAGAAGACAAATAAGCGTTCCAAGGGTTTATTTCGCATAGTTGCTTACTCTTGAGTAGAAATGCATGTGCACTCCAGAAATAAACACCTTTGTAAAATGAGCCAAGTTGAAGCAAAACACATTGTTGGAGTGTCGGAATGCATAGATAGAAGACAAATAAGCGTTCCAAGGGCTTATTTCGCTTAGTTGCTTACTCTTGAGTAGAAATGCATGTGCACTCCAGAAATAAGCAACTTTGTGAAATGAGCCAAATTGAAACAAAACACATTGTTGGAATGTCAAAATGCATAGATAGAAGACAAATAAGCGTTCCAAGGGTTTATTTCGCTTAGTTGCTTACTCTTGAGTAGAAATGCATGTGCACTTCAGAAATAAGCACCTTTGGAAAATGAGCCAAGTTGAAGCAAAACACATTGTTGGAGTGTCAGAATGCATAGAAAGAAGACAAATAAGCGTTCCAAGGGTTTATTTCGCATAGTTGCTTACTCTTGAGTAGAAATGCATGTGCACTCCAGAAATAAACACCTTTGTAAAATGAGCCAAGTTGAAGCAAAACACATTGTTGGAGTGTCGGAATGCATAGATAGAAGACAAATAAGCGTTCCAAGGGCTTATTTCGCTTAGTTGCTTACTCTTGAGTAGAAATGCACGTGCACTTCAGAAATAAGCAACTTTGTGAAATGAGCCAAATTGAAACAAAACACATTGTTGGAGTGTCGGAATGCATAGATAGAAGACAAATAAGCGTTCCAAGGGTTTATTTCGCATAGTTGCTTACTCTTGAGTAGAAATGCATGTGCACTCCAGAAATAAACACCTTTGTAAAATGAGCCAAGTTGAAGCAAAACACATTGTTGGAGTGTCGGAATGCATAGATAGAAGACAAATAAGCGTTCCAAGGGCTTATTTCGCTTAGTTGCTTACTCTTGAGTAGAAATGCATGTGTACTCCAGAAATAAGCAACTTTGTGAAATGAGCCAAATTGAAACAAAACACATTGTTGGAGTGTCAAAATGCATAGATAGAAGACAAATAAGCGTTCCAAGGGTTTATTTCGCTTAGTTGCTTAGTCTTGAGTAGAAATGCATGTGCACTCCAGAAATAAACACCTTTGTAAAATGAGCCAAGTTGAAGCAAAACACATTGTTGGAGTGTCGGAATGCATAGATAGAAGACAAATAAGCGTTCCAAGGGTTTATTTCGCTTAGTTGCTTACTCTTGAGTAGAAATGCATGTGCACTTCAGAAATAAGCACCTTTGGAAAATGAGCCAAGTTGAAGCAAAACACATTGTTGGAGTGTCAGAATGCATAGAAAGAAGACAAATAAGCGTTCCAAGGGTTTATTTCGCATAGTTGCTTACTCTTGAGTAGAAATGCATGTGCACTCCAGAAATAAACACCTTTGTAAAATGAGCCAAGTTGAAGCAAAACACATTGTTGGAGTGTCGGAATGCATAGATAGAAGACAAATAAGCGTTCCAAGGGTTTATTTCGCTTAGTTGCTTACTCTTCAGTAGAAATGCATGTGCACTTCAGAAATAAGCACCTTTGGAAAATGAGCCAAGTTGAAGCAAAACACATTGTTGGAGTGTCAGAATGCATAGAAAGAAGACAAATAAGCGTTCCAAGGGTTTATTTCGCATAGTTGCTTACTCTTGAGTAGAAATGCATGTGCACTCCAGAAATAAACACCTTTGTAAAATGAGCCAAGTTGAAGCAAAACACATTGTTGGAGTGTCGGAATGCATAGATAGAAGACAAATAAGCGTTCCAAGGGTTTATTTCGCATAGTTGCTTACTCTTGAGTAGAAATGCATGTGCACTCCAGAAATAAACACCTTTGTAAAATGAGCCAAGTTGAAGCAAAACACATTTTTGGAGTGTCAAAATGCATAGATAGAAGACAAATAAGCGTTCCAAGGGTTTATTTCGCTTAGTTGCTTAGTCTTGAGTAGAAATGCATGTGCACTCCAGAAATAAGCACCTTTGTGAAGTGAGCCAAATTGAAACAAAACACATTGTTGGAATGTCAAAATGCATAGATAGAAGACAAATAAGCGTTCCAAGGGTTTATTTCGCTTAGTTGCTTACTCTTGAGTAGAAATGCATGTGCACTTCAGAAATAAGCACCTTTGGAAAATGAGCCAAGTTGAAGCAAAACACATTGTTGGAGTGTCGGAATGCATAGATAGAAGACAAATAAGCGTTCCAAGGGTTTATTTCGCTTAGTTGCTTACTCTTGAGTAGAAATGCATGTGCACTTCAGAAATAAGCACCTTTGGAAAATGAGCCAAGTTGAAGCAAAACACATTGTTGGAGTGTCAGAATGCATAGAAAGAAGACAAATAAGCGTTCCAAGGGTTTATTTCGCATAGTTGCTTACTCTTGAGTAGAAATGCATGTGCACTCCAGAAATAAACACCTTTGTAAAATGAGCCAAGTTGAAGCAGAACACATTGTTGGAGTGTCGGAATGCATAGATAGAAGACAAATAAGCGTTCCAAGGAATTATTTCGCTTACTTGCTTACTCTTGAGTAGAAATGCATGTGTACTCCAGAAATAAGCAACTTTGTGAAATGAGCCAAATTGAAACAAAACACATTGTTGGAATGTCAAAATGCATAGATAGAAGACAAATAAGCGTTCCAAGGGTTTATTTCGCATAGTTGCTTACTCTTGAGTAGAAATGCATGTGCACTCCAGAAATAAACACCTTTGTAAAATGAGCCAAGTTGAAGCAAAACACATTGTTGGAGTGTCGGAATGCATAGATAGAAGACAAATAAGCGTTCCAAGGGTTTATTTCGCTTAGTTGCTTACTCTTGAGTAGAAATGCATGTGCACTCCAGAAATAAGCACCTTTGTAAAATGAGCCAAGTTGAAGCAAAACACATTGTTGGAGTGTCGGAATGCATAGATAGAAGACAAATAAGCGTGCCAAGGGTTTATTTCGCTTAGTTGCTTACTCTTGAGTAGAAATGCATGTGCACTCCAGAAATAAGCACCTTTGTGAAATGAGCCAAATTGAAACAAAACACATTGTTGGAATGTCAAAATGCATAGATAGAAGACAAATAAGCGTTCCAAGGGTTTATTTCGCTTACTTGCTTACTCTTGAGTAGAAATGCATGTGTACTCCAGAAATAAGCAACTTTGTGAAATGAGCCAAATTGAAACAAAACACATTGTTGGAGTGTCAAAATGCATAGATAGAAGACAAATAAGCGTTCCAAGGGTTTATTTCGCATAGTTGCTTACTCTTGAGTAGAAATGCATGTGCACTCCAGAAATAAACACCTTTGTAAAATGAGCCAAGTTGAAGCAAAACACATTGTTGGAGTGTCGGAATGCATAGATAGAAGACAAATAAGCGTTCCAAGGGTTTATTTCGCTTAGTTGCTTACTCTTGAGTAGAAATGCATGTGCACTCCAGAAATAAGCACCTTTGTAAAATGAGCCAAGTTGAAGCAAAACACATTGTTGGAGTGTCGGAATGCATAGATAGAAGACAAATAAGCGTGCCAAGGGTTTATTTCGCTTAGTTGCTTACTCTTGAGTAGAAATGCATGTGCACTCCAGAAATAAGCACCTTTGTGAAATGAGCCAAATTGAAACAAAACACATTGTTGGAATGTCAAAATGCATAGATAGAAGACAAATAAGCGTTCCAAGGGTTTATTTCGCTTAGTTGCTTACTCTTGAGTAGAAATGCATGTGTACTCCAGAAATAAGCAACTTTGTGAAATGAGCCAAATTGAAACAAAACACATTGTTGGAGTGTCAAAATGCATAGATAGAAGACAAATAAGCGTTCCAAGGGTTTATTTCGCTTAGTTGCTTACTCTTGAGTAGAAATGCATGTGCACTTCAGAAATAAGCACCTTTGTAAAATGAGCCAAGTTGAAGCAAAACACATTGTTGGAGTGTCGGAATGCATAGATAGAAGACAAATAAGCGTGCCAAGGGTTTATTTCGCTTAGTTGCTTACTCTTGAGTAGAAATGCATGTGCACTCCAGAAATAAGCACCTTTGTGAAATGAGCCAAATTGAAACAAAACACATTGTTGGAGTGTCAAAATGCATAGATAGAAGACAAATAAGCGTTCCAAGGGTTTATTTCGCTTAGTTGCTTACTCTTGAGTAGAAATGTATGTGCACTCCAGAAATAAGCACCTTTGTGAAGTGAGCCAAATTGAAACAAAACACATTGTTGGAATGTCAAAATGCATAGATAGAAGACAAATAAGCGTTCCAAGGGTTTATTTCGCTTAGTTGCTTACTCTTGAGTAGAAATGCATGTGCACTTCAGAAATAAGCACCTTTGGAAAATGAGCCAAGTTGAAGCAAAACACATTGTTGGAGTGTCAGAATGCATAGATAGAAGACAAATAAGCGTTCCAAGGGTTTATTTCGCTTAGTTGCTTACTCTTGAGTAGAAATGCATGTGCACTTCAGAAATAAGCACCTTTGGAAAATGAGCCAAGTTGAATGCATAGAAAGAAGACAAATAAGCGTTCCAAGGGTTTATTTCGCATAGTTGCTTACTCTTGAGTAGAAATGCATGTGCACTCCAGAAATAAGCACCTTTGTAAAATGAGCCAAGTTGAAGCAAAACACATTGTTGGAGTGTCAGAATGCATAGATAGAAGACAAATAAGCGTTCCAAGGGTTTATTTCGCTTAGTTGCTTACTCTTGAGTAGAAATGCATGTGCACTCCAGAAATAAGCACCTTTGTAAAATGAGCCAAGTTGAAGCAAAACACATTGTTGGAGTGTCAGAATGCATAGATAGAAGACAAATAAGCGTTCCAAGGGTTTATTTCGCTTAGTTGCTTACTCTTGAGTAGAAATGCATGTGTACTCCAGAAATAAGCACCTTTGTGAAATGAGCCAAATTGAAACAAAACACATTGTTGGAATGTCAAAATGCATAGATAGAAGACAAATAAGCGTTCCAAGGGTTTATTTCGCTTAGTTGCTTACTCTTGAGTAGAAATGCATGTGCACTTCAGAAATAAGCACCTTTGGAAAATGAGCCAAGTTGAAGCAAAACAAATTGTTGGAGTGTCAGAATGCATAGATAGAAGACAAATAAGCGTTCCAAGGGTTTATTTCGCATAGTTGCTTACTCTTGAGTAGAAATGCATGTGCACTCCAGAAATAAACACCTTTGTAAAATGAGCCAAGTTGAAGCAAAACACATTGTTGGAGTGTCGGAATGCATAGATAGAAGACAAATAAGCGTTCCAAGGGCTTATTTCGCTTAGTTGCTTACTCTTGAGTAGAAATGCATGTGCACTCCAGAAATAAGCAACTTTGTGAAATGAGCCAAATTGAAACAAAACACATTGTTGGAATGTCAAAATGCATAGATAGAAGACAAATAAGCGTTCCAAGGGTTTATTTCGCTTAGTTGCTTACTCTTGAGTAGAAATGCATGTGCACTTCAGAAATAAGCACCTTTGGAAAATGAGCCAAGTTGAAGCAAAACACATTGTTGGAGTGTCAGAATGCATAGAAAGAAGACAAATAAGCGTTCCAAGGGTTTATTTCGCATAGTTGCTTACTCTTGAGTAGAAATGCATGTGCACTCCAGAAATAAACACCTTTGTAAAATGAGCCAAGTTGAAGCAAAACACATTGTTGGAGTGTCGGAATGCATAGATAGAAGACAAATAAGCGTTCCAAGGGCTTATTTCGCTTAGTTGCTTACTCTTGAGTAGAAATGCACGTGCACTTCAGAAATAAGCAACTTTGTGAAATGAGCCAAATTGAAACAAAACACATTGTTGGAGTGTCGGAATGCATAGATAGAAGACAAATAAGCGTTCCAAGGGTTTATTTCGCATAGTTGCTTACTCTTGAGTAGAAATGCATGTGCACTCCAGAAATAAACACCTTTGTAAAATGAGCCAAGTTGAAGCAAAACACATTGTTGGAGTGTCGGAATGCATAGATAGAAGACAAATAAGCGTTCCAAGGGCTTATTTCGCTTAGTTGCTTACTCTTGAGTAGAAATGCATGTGTACTCCAGAAATAAGCAACTTTGTGAAATGAGCCAAATTGAAACAAAACACATTGTTGGAGTGTCAAAATGCATAGATAGAAGACAAATAAGCGTTCCAAGGGTTTATTTCGCTTAGTTGCTTAGTCTTGAGTAGAAATGCATGTGCACTCCAGAAATAAACACCTTTGTAAAATGAGCCAAGTTGAAGCAAAACACATTGTTGGAGTGTCGGAATGCATAGATAGAAGACAAATAAGCGTGCCAAGGGTTTATTTCGCTTAGTTGCTTACTCTTGAGTAGAAATGCATGTGCACTCCAGAAATAAGCACCTTTGTAAAATGAGCCAAGTTGAAGCAAAACACATTGTTGGAGTGTCGGAATGCATAGATAGAAGACAAATAAGCGTGCCAAGGGTTTATTTCGCTTAGTTGCTTACTCTTGAGTAGAAATGCATGTGCACTCCAGAAATAAGCACCTTTGTGAAATGAGCCAAATTGAAACAAAACACATTGTTGGAATGTCAAAATGCATAGATAGAAGACAAATAAGCGTTCCAAGGGTTTATTTCGCTTACTTGCTTACTCTTGAGTAGAAATGCATGTGTACTCCAGAAATAAGCAACTTTGTGAAATGAGCCAAATTGAAACAAAACACATTGTTGGAGTGTCAAAATGCATAGATAGAAGACAAATAAGCGTTCCAAGGGTTTATTTCGCATAGTTGCTTACTCTTGAGTAGAAATGCATGTGCACTCCAGAAATAAACACCTTTGTAAAATGAGCCAAGTTGAAGCAAAACACATTGTTGGAGTGTCGGAATGCATAGATAGAAGACAAATAAGCGTTCCAAGGGTTTATTTCGCTTAGTTGCTTACTCTTGAGTAGAAATGCATGTGCACTCCAGAAATAAGCACCTTTGTAAAATGAGCCAAGTTGAAGCAAAACACATTGTTGGAGTGTCGGAATGCATAGATAGAAGACAAATAAGCGTGCCAAGGGTTTATTTCGCTTAGTTGCTTACTCTTGAGTAGAAATGCATGTGCACTCCAGAAATAAGCACCTTTGTGAAATGAGCCAAATTGAAACAAAACACATTGTTGGAATGTCAAAATGCATAGATAGAAGACAAATAAGCGTTCCAAGGGTTTATTTCGCTTAGTTGCTTACTCTTGAGTAGAAATGCATGTGTACTCCAGAAATAAGCAACTTTGTGAAATGAGCCAAATTGAAACAAAACACATTGTTGGAGTGTCAAAATGCATAGATAGAAGACAAATAAGCGTTCCAAGGGTTTATTTCGCTTAGTTGCTTACTCTTGAGTAGAAATGCATGTGCACTTCAGAAATAAGCACCTTTGTAAAATGAGCCAAGTTGAAGCAAAACACATTGTTGGAGTGTCGGAATGCATAGATAGAAGACAAATAAGCGTGCCAAGGGTTTATTTCGCTTAGTTGCTTACTCTTGAGTAGAAATGCATGTGCACTCCAGAAATAAGCACCTTTGTGAAATGAGCCAAATTGAAACAAAACACATTGTTGGAGTGTCAAAATGCATAGATAGAAGACAAATAAGCGTTCCAAGGGTTTATTTCGCTTAGTTGCTTACTCTTGAGTAGAAATGTATGTGCACTCCAGAAATAAGCACCTTTGTGAAGTGAGCCAAATTGAAACAAAACACATTGTTGGAATGTCAAAATGCATAGATAGAAGACAAATAAGCGTTCCAAGGGTTTATTTCGCTTAGTTGCTTACTCTTGAGTAGAAATGCATGTGCACTTCAGAAATAAGCACCTTTGGAAAATGAGCCAAGTTGAAGCAAAACACATTGTTGGAGTGTCAGAATGCATAGATAGAAGACAAATAAGCGTTCCAAGGGTTTATTTCGCTTAGTTGCTTACTCTTGAGTAGAAATGCATGTGCACTTCAGAAATAAGCACCTTTGGAAAATGAGCCAAGTTGAATGCATAGAAAGAAGACAAATAAGCGTTCCAAGGGTTTATTTCGCATAGTTGCTTACTCTTGAGTAGAAATGCATGTGCACTCCAGAAATAAGCACCTTTGTAAAATGAGCCAAGTTGAAGCAAAACACATTGTTGGAGTGTCAGAATGCATAGATAGAAGACAAATAAGCGTTCCAAGGGTTTATTTCGCTTAGTTGCTTACTCTTGAGTAGAAATGCATGTGCACTCCAGAAATAAGCACCTTTGTAAAATGAGCCAAGTTGAAGCAAAACACATTGTTGGAGTGTCAGAATGCATAGATAGAAGACAAATAAGCGTTCCAAGGGTTTATTTCGCTTAGTTGCTTACTCTTGAGTAGAAATGCATGTGTACTCCAGAAATAAGCACCTTTGTGAAATGAGCCAAATTGAAACAAAACACATTGTTGGAATGTCAAAATGCATAGATAGAAGACAAATAAGCGTTCCAAGGGTTTATTTCGCTTAGTTGCTTACTCTTGAGTAGAAATGCATGTGCACTTCAGAAATAAGCACCTTTGGAAAATGAGCCAAGTTGAAGCAAAACAAATTGTTGGAGTGTCAGAATGCATAGATAGAAGACAAATAAGCGTTCCAAGGGTTTATTTCGCATAGTTGCTTACTCTTGAGTAGAAATGCATGTGCACTCCAGAAATAAACACCTTTGTAAAATGAGCCAAGTTGAAGCAAAACACATTGTTGGAGTGTCGGAATGCATAGATAGAAGACAAATAAGCGTTCCAAGGGCTTATTTCGCTTAGTTGCTTACTCTTGAGTAGAAATGCATGTGCACTCCAGAAATAAGCAACTTTGTGAAATGAGCCAAATTGAAACAAAACACATTGTTGGAATGTCAAAATGCATAGATAGAAGACAAATAAGCGTTCCAAGGGTTTATTTCGCTTAGTTGCTTACTCTTGAGTAGAAATGCATGTGCACTTCAGAAATAAGCACCTTTGGAAAATGAGCCAAGTTGAAGCAAAACACATTGTTGGAGTGTCAGAATGCATAGAAAGAAGACAAATAAGCGTTCCAAGGGTTTATTTCGCATAGTTGCTTACTCTTGAGTAGAAATGCATGTGCACTCCAGAAATAAACACCTTTGTAAAATGAGCCAAGTTGAAGCAAAACACATTGTTGGAGTGTCGGAATGCATAGATAGAAGACAAATAAGCGTTCCAAGGGCTTATTTCGCTTAGTTGCTTACTCTTGAGTAGAAATGCACGTGCACTTCAGAAATAAGCAACTTTGTGAAATGAGCCAAATTGAAACAAAACACATTGTTGGAGTGTCGGAATGCATAGATAGAAGACAAATAAGCGTTCCAAGGGTTTATTTCGCATAGTTGCTTACTCTTGAGTAGAAATGCATGTGCACTCCAGAAATAAACACCTTTGTAAAATGAGCCAAGTTGAAGCAAAACACATTGTTGGAGTGTCGGAATGCATAGATAGAAGACAAATAAGCGTTCCAAGGGCTTATTTCGCTTAGTTGCTTACTCTTGAGTAGAAATGCATGTGTACTCCAGAAATAAGCAACTTTGTGAAATGAGCCAAATTGAAACAAAACACATTGTTGGAGTGTCAAAATGCATAGATAGAAGACAAATAAGCGTTCCAAGGGTTTATTTCGCTTAGTTGCTTAGTCTTGAGTAGAAATGCATGTGCACTCCAGAAATAAACACCTTTGTAAAATGAGCCAAGTTGAAGCAAAACACATTGTTGGAGTGTCGGAATGCATAGATAGAAGACAAATAAGCGTTCCAAGGGTTTATTTCGCTTAGTTGCTTACTCTTGAGTAGAAATGCATGTGCACTTCAGAAATAAGCACCTTTGGAAAATGAGCCAAGTTGAAGCAAAACACATTGTTGGAGTGTCAGAATGCATAGAAAGAAGACAAATAAGCGTTCCAAGGGTTTATTTCGCATAGTTGCTTACTCTTGAGTAGAAATGCATGTGCACTCCAGAAATAAACACCTTTGTAAAATGAGCCAAGTTGAAGCAAAACACATTGTTGGAGTGTCGGAATGCATAGATAGAAGACAAATAAGCGTTCCAAGGGTTTATTTCGCTTAGTTGCTTACTCTTCAGTAGAAATGCATGTGCACTTCAGAAATAAGCACCTTTGGAAAATGAGCCAAGTTGAAGCAAAACACATTGTTGGAGTGTCAGAATGCATAGAAAGAAGACAAATAAGCGTTCCAAGGGTTTATTTCGCATAGTTGCTTACTCTTGAGTAGAAATGCATGTGCACTCCAGAAATAAACACCTTTGTAAAATGAGCCAAGTTGAAGCAAAACACATTGTTGGAGTGTCGGAATGCATAGATAGAAGACAAATAAGCGTTCCAAGGGTTTATTTCGCATAGTTGCTTACTCTTGAGTAGAAATGCATGTGCACTCCAGAAATAAACACCTTTGTAAAATGAGCCAAGTTGAAGCAAAACACATTTTTGGAGTGTCAAAATGCATAGATAGAAGACAAATAAGCGTTCCAAGGGTTTATTTCGCTTAGTTGCTTAGTCTTGAGTAGAAATGCATGTGCACTCCAGAAATAAGCACCTTTGTGAAGTGAGCCAAATTGAAACAAAACACATTGTTGGAATGTCAAAATGCATAGATAGAAGACAAATAAGCGTTCCAAGGGTTTATTTCGCTTAGTTGCTTACTCTTGAGTAGAAATGCATGTGCACTTCAGAAATAAGCACCTTTGGAAAATGAGCCAAGTTGAAGCAAAACACATTGTTGGAGTGTCGGAATGCATAGATAGAAGACAAATAAGCGTTCCAAGGGTTTATTTCGCTTAGTTGCTTACTCTTGAGTAGAAATGCATGTGCACTTCAGAAATAAGCACCTTTGGAAAATGAGCCAAGTTGAATGCATAGAAAGAAGACAAATAAGCGTTCCAAGGGTTTATTTCGCATAGTTGCTTACTCTTGAGTAGAAATGCATGTGCACTCCAGAAATAAGCACCTTTGTAAAATGAGCCAAGTTGAAGCAAAACACATTGTTGGAGTGTCAGAATGCATAGAAAGAAGACAAATAAGCGTTCCAAGGGTTTATTTCGCTTAGTTGCTTACTCTTGAGTAGAAATGCATGTGTACTCCAGAAATAAGCAACTTTGTGAAATGAGCCAAATTGAAATAAAACACATTGTTGGAGTGTCAGAATGCATAGATAGAAGACAAATAAGCGTTCCAAGGGATTATTTCGCTTAGTTGCTTACTCTTGAATAGAAATGCATATGCACTTCAGAAATAAGCACCTTTGGAAAATGAGCCAAGTTGAAGCAAAACACATTGTTGGAGTGTCAGAATGCATAGATCGAAGACAAATAAGCGTGACAAGGGTTTATTTCGCTTAGTTGCTTACTCTTGAATAGAAATGCATGTGCACTTCAGAAATAAGCACCTTTGGAAAATGAGCCAAGTTGAAGCAAAACACATTGTTGGAATGTCAAAATGCATAGATAGAAGACAAATAAGCGTTCCAAGGGTTTATTTCGCTTAGTTGCTTACTCTTGAGTAGAAATGCATGTGCACTTCAGAAATATGCACCTTTGTAAAATGAGCCAAGTTGAAGCAAAACACATTGTTGGAGTGTCAGAATGCATAGAAAGAAGACAAATAAGCGTTCCAAGGGTTTATTTCGCTTAGTTGCTTACTCTTGAGTAGAAATGCATGTGCACTCCAGAAATAAGCACCTTTGTGAAATGAGCCAAATTGAAACAAAACACATTGTTGGAATGTCAAAATGCATAGATAGAAGACAAATAAGCGTTCCAAGGGTTTATTTCGCTTAGTTGCTTACTCTTGAGTAGAAATGCATGTGCACTCCAGAAATAAGCAACTTTGTGAAATGAGCCAAATTGAAACAAAACACATTGTTGGAGTGTCAAAATGCATAGATAGAAGACAAATAAGCGTTCCAAGGGTTTATTTCGCTTAGTTGCTTACTCCTGAGTAGAAATGCATGTGTACTCCAGAAATAAGCAACTTTGTGAAATGAGCCAAATTGAAACAAAACACATTGTTGGAGTGTCAAAATGCATAGATAGAAGACAAATAAGCGTTCCAAGGGTTTATTTCGCATAGTTGCTTACTCTTGAGTAGAAATGCATGTGCACTCCAGAAATAAGCACCTTTGTAAAATGAGCCAAGTTGAAGCAAAACACATTGTTGGAGTGTCAGAATGCATAGAAAGAAGACAAATAAGCGTTCCAAGGGTTTATTTCGCATAGTTGCTTACTCTTGAGTAGAAATGCATGTGCACTCCAGAAATAAACACCTTTGTAAATTGAGCCAAATTGAAACAAAACACATTGTTGGAGTGTCAAAATGCATAGATAGAAGACAAATAAGCGTTCCAAGGGTTTATTTCGCATAGTTGCTTACTCTTGAGTAGAAATACATGTGCACTCCAGAAATAAGCACCTTTGTAAAATGAGCCAAGTTGAAGCAAAACACATTGTTGGAGTGTCAGAATGCATAGATAGAAGACAAATAAGCGTTCCAAGGGTTTATTTCGCTTAGTTGCTTACTCTTGAGTAGAAATGCATGTGCACTCCAGAAATAAGCACCTTTGTAAAATGAGCCAAGTTGAAGCAAAACACATTGTTGGAGTGTCGGAATGCATAGATAGAAGACAAATAAGCGTTCCAAGGGTTTATTTCGCTTAGTTGCTTACTCTTGAGTAGAAATGCATGTGCACTCCAGAAATAAGCACCTTTGTAAAATGAGCCAAGTTGAAGCAAAACACATTGTTGGAGTGTCGGAATGCATAGATAGAAGACAAATAAGCGTTCCAAGGGTTTATTTCGCTTAGTTGCTTACTCTTGAGTAGAAATGCATGTGTACTCCAGAAATAAGCAACTTTGTGAAATGAGCCAAATTGAAACAAAACACATTGTTGGAGTGTCAAAATGCATAGATAGAAGACAAATAAGCGTTCCAAGGGTTTATTTCGCTTAGTTGCTTACTCTTGAGTAGAAATGCATGTGCACTTCAGAAATAAGCACCTTTGTAAAATGAGCCAAGTTGAAGCAAAACACATTGTTGGAGTGTCAGAATGCATAGATAGAAGACAAATAAGCGTGCCAAGGGTTTATTTCGCTTAGTTGCTTACTCTTGAGTAGAAATGCATGTGCACTCCAGAAATAAGCACCTTTGTGAAATGAGCCAAATTGAAACAAAACACATTGTTGGAATGTCAAAATGCATAGATAGAAGACAAATAAGCGTTCCAAGGGTTTATTTCGCTTAGTTGCTTACTCTTGAGTAGAAATGCATGTGCACTTCAGAAATAAGCACCTTTGGAAAATGAGCCAAGTTGAAGCAAAACACATTGTTGGAGTGTCAGAATGCATAGATAGAAGACAAATAAGCGTTACAAGGGCTTATTTCGCATAGTTGCTTACTCTTGAGTAGAAATGCATGTGTACTCCAGAAATAAGCAACTTTGTGAAATGAGCCAAATTGAAACAAAACACATTGTTGGAGTGTCAAAATGCATAGATAGAAGACAAATAAGCGTTCCAAGGGTTTATTTCGCATAGTTGCTTACTCTTGAGTAGAAATGCATGTGCACTCCAGAAATAAACACCTTTGGAAAATGAGCCAAGTTGAAGCAAAACACATTTTTGGAGTGTCAAAATGCATAGATAGAAGACAAATAAGCGTTCCAAGGGTTTATTTCGCTTAGTTGCTTACTCTTGAGTAGAAATGCATGTGCACTCCAGAAATAAGCACCTTTGTGAAGTGAGCCAAATTGAAACAAAACACATTGTTGGAATGTCAAAATGCATAGATAGAAGACAAATAAGCGTTCCAAGGGTTTATTTCGCTTAGTTGCTTACTCTTGAGTAGAAATGCATGTGCACTTCAGAAATAAGCACCTTTGGAAAATGAGCCAAGTTGAAGCAAAACACATTGTTGGAGTGTCAGAATGCATAGATAGAAGACAAATAAGCGTTCCAAGGGTTTATTTCGCTTAGTTGCTTACTCTTGAGTAGAAATGCATGTACACTCCAGAAATAAGCACCTTTGTAAAATGAGCCAAATTGAAGCAAAACACATTGATGGAGTGTCGGAATGCATAGATAGAAGACAAATAAGCGTTCCAAGGGTTTATTTCGCATAGTTGCTTACTCTTGAGTAGAAATGCATGTGCACTCCAGAAATAAACACCTTTGTAAAATGAGCCAAGTTGAAGCAAAACACATTGTTGGAGTGTCGGAATGCATAGATAGAAGACAAATAAGCGTTACAAGGGCTTATTTCGCATAGTTGCTTACTCTTGAGTAGAAATGCATGTGTACTCCAGAAATAAGCAACTTTGTGAAATGAGCCAAATTGAAACAAAACACATTGTTGGAGTGTCAAAATGCATAGATAGAAGACAAATAAGCGTTCCAAGGGTTTATTTCGCATAGTTGCTTACTCTTGAGTAGAAATGCATGTGCACTCCAGAAATAAACACCTTTGTAAAATGAGCCAAGTTGAAGCAAAACACATTTTTGGAGTGTCAAAATGCATAGATAGAAGACAAATAAGCGTTCCAAGGGTTTATTTCGCTTAGTTGCTTACTCCTGAGTAGAAATGCATGTGCACTCCAGAAATAAGCACCTTTGTGAAGTGAGCCAAATTGAAACAAAACACATTGTTGGAATGTCAAAATGCATAGATAGAAGACAAATAAGCGTTCCAAGGGTTTATTTCGCTTAGTTGCTTACTCTTGAGTAGAAATGCATGTGCACTTCAGAAATAAGCACCTTTGGAAAATGAGCCAAGTTGAAGCAAAACACATTGTTGGAGTGTCAGAATGCATAGATAGAAGACAAATAAGCGTTCCAAGGGTTTATTTCGCTTAGTTGCTTACTCTTGAGTAGAAATGCATGTGCACTCCAGAAATAAGCACCTTTGTAAAATGAGCCAAATTGAAGCAAAACACATTGTTGGAGTGTCGGAATGCATAGATAGAAGACAAATAAGCGTTCCAAGGGTTTATTTCGCTTAGTTGCTTACTCTTGAGTAGAAATGCATGTGCACTTCAGAAATAAGCACCTTTGTAAAATGAGCCAAGTTGAAGCAAAACACATTGTTGGAGTGTCAGAATGCATAGATAGAAGACAAATAAGCTTTCCAAGGGTTTATTTCGCTTAGTTGCTTACTCTTGAGTAGAAATGCATGTGCACTTCAGAAATAAGCACCTTTGGAAAATGAGCCAAGTTGAAGCAAAACACATTGTTGGAGTGTCAGAATGCATAGATAGAAGACAAATAAGCTTTCCAAGGGTTTATTTCGCATAGTTGCTTACTCTTGAGTAGAAATGCATGTGCACTTCAGAAATAAGCACCTTTGGAAAATGAGCCAAGTTGAAGCAAAACACATTGTTGGAGTGTCAGAATGCATAGATAGAAGACAAATAAGCGTTCCAAGGGTTTATTTCGCTTAGTTGCTTACTCTTGAGTAGAAATGCATGTGCACTCCAGAAATAAGCACCTTTGTAAAATGAGCCAAATTGAAGCAAAACACATTGTTGGAGTGTCGGAATGCATAGATAGAAGACAAATAAGCGTTCCAAGGGTTTATTTCGCTTAGTTGCTTACTCTTGAGTAGAAATGCATGTGCACTTCAGAAATAAGCACCTTTGGAAAATGAGCCAAGTTGAATGCATAGAAAGAAGACAAATAAGCGTTCCAAGGGTTTATTTCGCTTAGTTGCTTACTCTTTAGTAGAAATGCATGTGCACTTCAGAAATAAGCACCTTTGGAAAATGAGCCAAGTTGAAGCAAAACACATTGTTGGAGTGTCAGAATGCATAGATAGAAGACAAATAAGCGTTCCAAGGGTTTATTTCGCATAGTTGCTTACTCTTGAGTAGAAATGCATGTGCACTCCAGAAATAAACACCTTTGTAAAATGAGCCAAGTTGAAGCAAAACACATTGTTGGAGTGTCAGAATGCATAGATAGAAGACAAATAAGCTTTCCAAGGGTTTATTTCGCTTAGTTGCTTACTCTTGAGTAGAAATGCATGTGCACTTCAGAAATAAGCACCTTTGTAAAATGAGCCAAGTTGAAGCAAAACACATTGTTGGAGTGTCAGAATGCATAGATAGAAGACAAATAAGCGTGCCAAGGGTTTATTTCGCTTAGTTGCTTACTCTTGAGTAGAAATGCATGTGCACTCCAGAAATAAGCACCTTTGTGAAATGAGCCAAATTGAAACAAAACACATTGTTGGAATGTCAAAATGCATAGATAGAAGACAAATAAGCGTTCCAAGGGTTTATTTCGCTTAGTTGCTTACTCTTGAGTAGAAATGCATGTGCACTTCAGAAATAAGCACCTTTGTAAAATGAGCCAAGTTGAAGCAAAACACATTGTTGGAGTGTCAGAATGCATAGATAGAAGACAAATAAGCGTTCCAAGGGTTTATTTCGCTTAGTTGCTTACTCTTGAGTAGAAATGCATGTGCACTCCAGAAATAAGCACCTTTGTGAAATGAGCCAAATTGAAACAAAACACATTGTTGGAATGTCAAAATGCATAGATAGAAGACAAATAAGCGTTCCAAGGGTTTATTTCGCTTAGTTGCTTACTCTTGAGTAGAAATGCATGTGCACTCCAGAAATAAACACCTTTGTAAAATGAGCCAAGTTGAAGCAAAACACATTGTTGGAGTGTCGGAATGCATAGATAGAAGACAAATAAGCGTTACAAGGGCTTATTTCGCATAGTTGCTTACTCTTGAGTAGAAATGCATGTGTACTCCAGAAATAAGCAACTTTGTGAAATGAGCCAAATTGAAACAAAACACATTGTTGGAGTGTCAAAATGCATAGATAGAAGACAAATAAGCGTTCCAAGGGTTTATTTCGCATAGTTGCTTACTCTTGAGTAGAAATGCATGTGCACTCCAGAAATAAACACCTTTGTAAAATGAGCCAAGTTGAAGCAAAACACATTGTTGGAGTGTCAGAATGCATAGATAGAAGACAAATAAGCGTTCCAAGGGTTTATTTCGCTTAGTTGCTTACTCTTGAGTAGAAATGCATGTGCACTCCAGAAATAAGCACCTTTGTGAAATGAGCCAAATTGAAACAAAACACATTGTTGGAATGTCAAAATGCATAGATAGAAGACAAATAAGCGTTCCAAGGGTTTATTTCGCTTAGTTGCTTACTCTTGAGTAGAAATGCATGTGCACTCCAGAAATAAACACCTTTGTAAAATGAGCCAAGTTGAAGCAAAACACATTGTTGGAGTGTCGGAATGCATAGATAGAAGACAAATAAGCGTTACAAGGGCTTATTTCGCATAGTTGCTTACTCTTGAGTAGAAATGCATGTGTACTCCAGAAATAAGCAACTTTGTGAAATGAGCCAAATTGAAACAAAACACATTGTTGGAGTGTCAAAATGCATAGATAGAAGACAAATAAGCGTTCCAAGGGTTTATTTCGCATAGTTGCTTACTCTTGAGTAGAAATGCATGTGCACTCCAGAAATAAACACCTTTGTAAAATGAGCCAAGTTGAAGCAAAACACATTTTTGGAGTGTCAAAATGCATAGATAGAAGACAAATAAGCGTTCCAAGGGTTTATTTCGCTTAGTTGCTTACTCTTGAGTAGAAATGCATGTGCACTCCAGAAATAAGCACCTTTGTGAAGTGAGCCAAATTGAAACAAAACACATTGTTGGAATGTCAAAATGCATAGATAGAAGACAAATAAGCGTTCCAAGGGTTTATTTCGCTTAGTTGCTTACTCTTGAGTAGAAATGCATGTGCACTTCAGAAATAAGCACCTTTGGAAAATGAGCCAAGTTGAAGCAAAACACATTGTTGGAGTGTCAGAATGCATAGATAGAAGACAAATAAGCGTTCCAAGGGTTTATTTCGCTTAGTTGCTTACTCTTGAGTAGAAATGCATGTGCACTCCAGAAATAAGCACCTTTGTGAAATGAGCCAAATTGAAACAAAACACATTGTTGGAATGTCAAAATGCATAGATAGAAGACAAATAAGCGTTCCAAGGGTTTATTTCGCTTAGTTGCTTACTCTTGAGTAGAAATGCATGTGCACTCCAGAAATAAACACCTTTGTAAAATGAGCCAAGTTGAAGCAAAACACATTGTTGGAGTGTCGGAATGCATAGATAGAAGACAAATAAGCGTTACAAGGGCTTATTTCGCATAGTTGCTTACTCTTGAGTAGAAATGCATGTGTACTCCAGAAATAAGCAACTTTGTGAAATGAGCCAAATTGAAACAAAACACATTGTTGGAGTGTCAAAATGCATAGATAGAAGACAAATAAGCGTTCCAAGGGTTTATTTCGCATAGTTGCTTACTCTTGAGTAGAAATGCATGTGCACTCCAGAAATAAACACCTTTGTAAAATGAGCCAAGTTGAAGCAAAACACATTTTTGGAGTGTCAAAATGCATAGATAGAAGACAAATAAGCGTTCCAAGGGTTTATTTCGCTTAGTTGCTTACTCTTGAGTAGAAATGCATGTGCACTCCAGAAATAAGCACCTTTGTGAAGTGAGCCAAATTGAAACAAAACACATTGTTGGAATGTCAAAATGCATAGATAGAAGACAAATAAGCGTTCCAAGGGTTTATTTCGCTTAGTTGCTTACTCTTGAGTAGAAATGCATGTGCACTTCAGAAATAAGCACCTTTGGAAAATGAGCCAAGTTGAAGCAAAACACATTGTTGGAGTGTCAGAATGCATAGATAGAAGACAAATAAGCGTTCCAAGGGTTTATTTCGCTTAGTTGCTTACTCTTGAGTAGAAATGCATGTGCACTCCAGAAATAAGCACCTTTGTAAAATGAGCCAAATTGAAGCAAAACACATTGTTGGAGTGTCGGAATGCATAGATAGAAGACAAATAAGCGTTCCAAGGGTTTATTTCGCTTAGTTGCTTACTCTTGAGTAGAAATGCATGTGCACTTCAGAAATAAGCACCTTTGGAAAATGAGCCAAGTTGAATGCATAGAAAGAAGACAAATAAGCGTTCCAAGGGTTTATTTCGCTTAGTTGCTTACTCTTTAGTAGAAATGCATGTGCACTTCAGAAATAAGCACCTTTGGAAAATGAGCCAAGTTGAAGCAAAACACATTGTTGGAGTGTCGGAATGTATAGATAGAAGACAAATAAGCGTTCCAAGGGTTTATTTCGCATAGTTGCTTACTCTTGAGTAGAAATGCATGTGCACTCCAGAAATAAACACCTTTGTAAAATGAGCCAAGTTGAAGCAAAACACATTGTTGGAGTGTCGGAATGCATAGATAGAAGACAAATAAGCGTTCCAAGGGTTTATTTCGCTTAGTTGCTTACTCTTGAGTAGAAATGCATGTGCACTCCAGAAATAAGCACCTTTGTAAAATGAGCCAAGTTGAAGCAAAACACATTGTTGGAGTGTCAGAATGCATAGAAAGAAGACAAATAAGCGTTCCAAGGGTTTATTTCGCATAGTTGCTTACTCTTGAGTAGAAATGCATGTGCACTCCAGAAATAAACACCTTTGTAAAATGAGCCAAGTTGAAGCAAAACACATTGTTGGAGTGTCAGAATGCATAGATAGAAGAGAAATAAGCGTTCCAAGGGCTTATTTCGCTTAGTTGCTTACTCTTGAGTAGAAATGCATGTGTACTCCAGAAATAAGCAACTTTGTGAAATGAACCAAATTGAAACAAAACACATTGTTGGAGTGTCGGAATGCATAGATAGAAGACAAATAAGCGTTCCAAGGGTTTATTTCGCTTAGTTGCTTACTCTTGAGTAGAAATGCATGTGCACTTCAGAAATAAGCACCTTTGTAAAATGAGCCAAGTTGAAGCAAAACACATTGTTGGAGTGTCGGAATGCATAGATAGAAGACAAATAAGCGTGCCAAGTGTTTATTTCGCTTAGTTGCTTACTCTTGAGTAGAAATGCATGTGCACTCCAGAAATAAGCACCTTTGTGAAATGAGCCAAATTGAAACAAAACACATTGTTGGAATGTCAAAATGCATAGATAGAAGACAAATAAGCGTTCCAAGGGTTTATTTCGCTTAGTTGCTTACTCTTGAGTAGAAATGCATGTGTACTCCAGAAATAAGCAACTTTGTGAAATGAGCCAAATTGAAACAAAACACATTGTTGGAGTGTCAAAATGCATAGATAGAAGACAAATAAGCGTTCCAAGGGTTTATTTCGCATAGTTGCTTACTCTTGAGTAGAAATGCATGTGCACTCCAGAAATAAACACCTTTGGAAAATGAGCCAAGTTGAAGCAAAACACATTGTTGGAGTGTCAGAATGCATAGAAAGAAGACAAATAAGCGTTCCAAGGGTTTATTTCGCATAGTTGCTTACTCTTGAGTAGAAATGCATGTGCACTCCAGAAATAAACACCTTTGTAAAATGAGCCAAGTTGAAGCAAAACACATTGTTGGAGTGTCGGAATGTATAGATAGAAGACAAATAAGCGTTCCAAGGGTTTATTTCGCATAGTTGCTTACTCTTGAGTAGAAATGCATGTGCACTTCAGAAATAAGCACCTTTGGAAAATGAGCCAAGTTGAATGCATAGATAGAAGACAAATAAGCGTTCCAAGGGTTTATTTCGCTTAGTTGCTTACTCTTGAGTAGAAATGCATGTGCACTCCAGAAATAAGCACCTTTGTGAAATGAGCCAAATTGAAACAAAACACATTGTTGGAATGTCAAAATGCATAGATAGAAGACAAATAAGCGTTCCAAGGGTTTATTTCGCTTAGTTGCTTACTCTTGAGTAGAAATGCATGTGCACTTCAGAAATAAGCACCTTTGGAAAATGAGCCAAGTTGAAGCAAAACACATTGTTGGAGTGTCAGAATGCATAGAAAGAAGACAAATAAGCGTTCCAAGGGTTTATTTCGCATAGTTGCTTACTCTTGAGTAGAAATGCATGTGCACTCCAGAAATAAACACCTTTGTAAAATGAGCCAAGTTGAAGCAGAACACATTGTTGGAGTGTCGGAATGCATAGATAGAAGACAAATAAGCGTTCCAAGGAATTATTTCGCTTACTTGCTTACTCTTGAGTAGAAATGCATGTGTACTCCAGAAATAAGCAACTTTGTGAAATGAGCCAAATTGAAACAAAACACATTGTTGGAGTGTCAAAATGCATAGATAGAAGACAAATAAGCGTTCCAAGGGTTTATTTCGCATAGTTGCTTACTCTTGAGTAGAAATGCATGTGCACTCCAGAAATAAACACCTTTGTAAAATGAGCCAAGTTGAAGCAAAACACATTGTTGGAGTGTCGGAATGCATAGATAGAAGACAAATAAGCGTTCCAAGGGTTTATTTCGCTTAGTTGCTTACTCTTGAGTAGAAATGCATGTGCACTCCAGAAATAAGCACCTTTGTAAAATGAGCCAAGTTGAAGCAAAACACATTGTTGGAGTGTCGGAATGCATAGATAGAAGACAAATAAGCGTGCCAAGGGTTTATTTCGCTTAGTTGCTTACTCTTGAGTAGAAATGCATGTGCACTCCAGAAATAAGCACCTTTGTGAAATGAGCCAAATTGAAACAAAACACATTGTTGGAATGTCAAAATGCATAGATAGAAGACAAATAAGCGTTCCAAGGGTTTATTTCGCTTACTTGCTTACTCTTGAGTAGAAATGCATGTGTACTCCAGAAATAAGCAACTTTGTGAAATGAGCCAAATTGAAACAAAACACATTGTTGGAATGTCAAAATGCATAGATAGAAGACAAATAAGCGTTCCAAGGGTTTATTTCGCTTAGTTGCTTACTCTTGAGTAGAAATGCATGTGTACTCCAGAAATAAGCAACTTTGTGAAATGAGCCAAATTGAAACAAAACACATTGTTGGAGTGTCAAAATGCATAGATAGAAGACAAATAAGCGTTCCAAGGGTTTATTTCGCATAGTTGCTTACTCTTGAGTAGAAATGCATGTGCACTCCAGAAATAAACACCTTTGGAAAATGAGCCAAGTTGAAGCAAAACACATTGTTGGAGTGTCAGAATGCATAGAAAGAAGACAAATAAGCGTTCCAAGGGTTTATTTCGCATAGTTGCTTACTCTTGAGTAGAAATGCATGTGCACTCCAGAAATAAACACCTTTGTGAAATGAGCCAAATTGAAACAAAACACATTGTTGGAGTGTCAAAATGCATAGATAGAAGACAAATAAGCGTTCCAAGGGTTTATTTCGCTTAGTTGCTTACTCTTGAGTAGAAATGCATGTGCACTTCAGAAATAAGCACCTTTGTAAAATGAGCCAAGTTGAAGCAAAACACATTGTTGGAGTGTCGGAATGCATAGATAGAAGACAAATAAGCGTGCCAAGGGTTTATTTCGCTTAGTTGCTTACTCTTGAGTAGAAATGCATGTGCACTCCAGAAATAAGCACCTTTGTGAAATGAGCCAAATTGAAACAAAACACATTGTTGGAGTGTCAAAATGCATAGATAGAAGACAAATAAGCGTTCCAAGGGTTTATTTCGCTTAGTTGCTTACTCTTGAGTAGAAATGTATGTGCACTCCAGAAATAAGCACCTTTGTGAAGTGAGCCAAATTGAAACAAAACACATTGTTGGAATGTCAAAATGCATAGATAGAAGACAAATAAGCGTTCCAAGGGTTTATTTCGCTTAGTTGCTTACTCTTGAGTAGAAATGCATGTGCACTTCAGAAATAAGCACCTTTGGAAAATGAGCCAAGTTGAAGCAAAACACATTGTTGGAGTGTCAGAATGCATAGATAGAAGACAAATAAGCGTTCCAAGGGTTTATTTCGCTTAGTTGCTTACTCTTGAGTAGAAATGCATGTGCACTTCAGAAATAAGCACCTTTGGAAAATGAGCCAAGTTGAATGCATAGAAAGAAGACAAATAAGCGTTCCAAGGGTTTATTTCGCATAGTTGCTTACTCTTGAGTAGAAATACATGTGCACTCCAGAAATAAGCACCTTTGTAAAATGAGCCAAGTTGAAGCAAAACACATTGTTGGAGTGTCAGAATGCATAGATAGAAGACAAATAAGCGTTCCAAGGGTTTATTTCGCTTAGTTGCTTACTCTTGAGTAGAAATGCATGTGCACTCCAGAAATAAGCACCTTTGTAAAATGAGCCAAGTTGAAGCAAAACACATTGTTGGAGTGTCAGAATGCATAGATAGAAGACAAATAAGCGTTCCAAGGGTTTATTTCGCTTAGTTGCTTACTCTTGAGTAGAAATGCATGTGTACTCCAGAAATAAGCACCTTTGTGAAATGAGCCAAATTGAAACAAAACACATTGTTGGAATGTCAAAATGCATAGATAGAAGACAAATAAGCGTTCCAAGGGTTTATTTCGCTTAGTTGCTTACTCTTGAGTAGAAATGCATGTGCACTTCAGAAATAAGCACCTTTGGAAAATGAGCCAAGTTGAAGCAAAACACATTGTTGGAGTGTCAGAATGCATAGATAGAAGACAAATAAGCGTTCCAAGGGTTTATTTCGCATAGTTGCTTACTCTTGAGTAGAAATGCATGTGCACTCCAGAAATAAACACCTTTGTAAAATGAGCCAAGTTGAAGCAAAACACATTGTTGGAGTGTCGGAATGCATAGATAGAAGACAAATAAGCGTTCCAAGGGCTTATTTCGCTTAGTTGCTTACTCTTGAGTAGAAATGCATGTGCACTCCAGAAATAAGCAACTTTGTGAAATGAGCCAAATTGAAACAAAACACATTGTTGGAATGTCAAAATGCATAGATAGAAGACAAATAAGCGTTCCAAGGGTTTATTTCGCTTAGTTGCTTACTCTTGAGTAGAAATGCATGTGCACTTCAGAAATAAGCACCTTTGGAAAATGAGCCAAGTTGAAGCAAAACACATTGTTGGAGTGTCAGAATGCATAGAAAGAAGACAAATAAGCGTTCCAAGGGTTTATTTCGCATAGTTGCTTACTCTTGAGTAGAAATGCATGTGCACTCCAGAAATAAACACCTTTGTAAAATGAGCCAAGTTGAAGCAAAACACATTGTTGGAGTGTCGGAATGCATAGATAGAAGACAAATAAGCGTTCCAAGGGCTTATTTCGCTTAGTTGCTTACTCTTGAGTAGAAATGCACGTGCACTTCAGAAATAAGCAACTTTGTGAAATGAGCCAAATTGAAACAAAACACATTGTTGGAGTGTCGGAATGCATAGATAGAAGACAAATAAGCGTTCCAAGGGTTTATTTCGCATAGTTGCTTACTCTTGAGTAGAAATGCATGTGCACTCCAGAAATAAACACCTTTGTAAAATGAGCCAAGTTGAAGCAAAACACATTGTTGGAGTGTCGGAATGCATAGATAGAAGACAAATAAGCGTTCCAAGGGCTTATTTCGCTTAGTTGCTTACTCTTGAGTAGAAATGCATGTGTACTCCAGAAATAAGCAACTTTGTGAAATGAGCCAAATTGAAACAAAACACATTGTTGGAGTGTCAAAATGCATAGATAGAAGACAAATAAGCGTTCCAAGGGTTTATTTCGCATAGTTGCTTACTCTTGAGTAGAAATGCATGTGCACTCCAGAAATAAACACCTTTGTAAAATGAGCCAAGTTGAAGCAAAACACATTTTTGGAGTGTCAAAATGCATAGATAGAAGACAAATAAGCGTTCCAAGGGTTTATTTCGCTTAGTTGCTTAGTCTTGAGTAGAAATGCATGTGCACTCCAGAAATAAACACCTTTGTAAAATGAGCCAAGTTGAAGCAAAACACATTTTTGGAGTGTCAAAATGCATAGATAGAAGACAAATAAGCGTTCCAAGGGTTTATTTCGCTTAGTTGCTTACTCTTGAGTAGAAATGTATGTGCACTCCAGAAATAAGCACCTTTGTGAAGTGAGCCAAATTGAAACAAAACACATTGTTGGAATGTCAAAATGCATAGATAGAAGACAAATAAGCGTTCCAAGGGTTTATTTCGCTTAGTTGCTTACTCTTGAGTAGAAATGCATGTGCACTTCAGAAATAAGCACCTTTGGAAAATGAGCCAAGTTGAAGCAAAACACATTGTTGGAGTGTCAGAATGCATAGATAGAAGACAAATAAGCGTTCCAAGGGTTTATTTCGCATAGTTGCTTACTCTTGAGTAGAAATGCATGTGCACTCCAGAAATAAACACCTTTGTAAAATGAGCCAAGTTGAAGCAAAACACATTGTTGGAGTGTCGGAATGCATAGATAGAAGACAAATAAGCGTTCCAAGGGCTTATTTCGCTTAGTTGCTTACTCTTGAGTAGAAATGCACGTGCACTTCAGAAATAAGCAACTTTGTGAAATGAGCCAAATTGAAACAAAACACATTGTTGGAGTGTCGGAATGCATAGATAGAAGACAAATAAGCGTTCCAAGGGTTTATTTCGCATAGTTGCTTACTCTTGAGTAGAAATACATGTGCACTCCAGAAATAAACACCTTTGTAAAATGAGCCAAGTTGAAGCAAAACACATTGTTGGAGTGTCGGAATGCATAGATAGAAGACAAATAAGCGTTCCAAGGGCTTATTTCGCTTAGTTGCTTACTCTTGAGTAGAAATGCATGTGTACTCCAGAAATAAGCAACTTTGTGAAATGAGCCAAATTGAAACAAAACACATTGTTGGAGTGTCAAAATGCATAGATAGAAGACAAATAAGCGTTCCAAGGGTTTATTTCGCATAGTTGCTTACTCTTGAGTAGAAATGCATGTGCACTCCAGAAATAAACACCTTTGTAAAATGAGCCAAGTTGAAGCAAAACACATTTTTGGAGTGTCAAAATGCATAGATAGAAGACAAATAAGCGTTCCAAGGGTTTATTTCGCTTAGTTGCTTAGTCTTGAGTAGAAATGCATGTGCACTCCAGAAATAAACACCTTTGTAAAATGAGCCAAGTTGAAGCAAAACACATTGTTGGAGTGTCGGAATGCATAGATAGAAGACAAATAAGCGTTCCAAGGGCTTATTTCGCTTAGTTGCTTACTCTTGAGTAGAAATGCATGTGCACTCCAGAAATAAGCAACTTTGTGAAATGAGCCAAATTGAAACAAAACACATTGTTGGAATGTCAAAATGCATAGATAGAAGACAAATAAGCGTTCCAAGGGTTTATTTCGCTTAGTTGCTTACTCTTGAGTAGAAATGCATGTGCACTTCAGAAATAAGCACCTTTGGAAAATGAGCCAAGTTGAAGCAAAACACATTGTTGGAGTGTCAGAATGCATAGAAAGAAGACAAATAAGCGTTCCAAGGGTTTATTTCGCATAGTTGCTTACTCTTGAGTAGAAATGCATGTGCACTCCAGAAATAAACACCTTTGTAAAATGAGCCAAGTTGAAGCAAAACACATTGTTGGAGTGTCGGAATGCATAGATAGAAGACAAATAAGCGTTCCAAGGGTTTATTTCGCTTAGTTGCTTACTCTTCAGTAGAAATGCATGTGCACTTCAGAAATAAGCACCTTTGGAAAATGAGCCAAGTTGAAGCAAAACACATTGTTGGAGTGTCAGAATGCATAGAAAGAAGACAAATAAGCGTTCCAAGGGTTTATTTCGCATAGTTGCTTACTCTTGAGTAGAAATGCATGTGCACTCCAGAAATAAACACCTTTGTAAAATGAGCCAAGTTGAAGCAAAACACATTGTTGGAGTGTCGGAATGCATAGATAGAAGACAAATAAGCGTTCCAAGGGTTTATTTCGCATAGTTGCTTACTCTTGAGTAGAAATGCATGTGCACTCCAGAAATAAACACCTTTGTAAAATGAGCCAAGTTGAAGCAAAACACATTTTTGGAGTGTCAAAATGCATAGATAGAAGACAAATAAGCGTTCCAAGGGTTTATTTCGCTTAGTTGCTTAGTCTTGAGTAGAAATGCATGTGCACTCCAGAAATAAGCACCTTTGTGAAGTGAGCCAAATTGAAACAAAACACATTGTTGGAATGTCAAAATGCATAGATAGAAGACAAATAAGCGTTCCAAGGGTTTATTTCGCTTAGTTGCTTACTCTTGAGTAGAAATGCATGTGCACTTCAGAAATAAGCACCTTTGGAAAATGAGCCAAGTTGAAGCAAAACACATTGTTGGAGTGTCGGAATGCATAGATAGAAGACAAATAAGCGTTCCAAGGGTTTATTTCGCTTAGTTGCTTACTCTTGAGTAGAAATGCATGTGCACTTCAGAAATAAGCACCTTTGGAAAATGAGCCAAGTTGAATGCATAGAAAGAAGACAAATAAGCGTTCCAAGGGTTTATTTCGCATAGTTGCTTACTCTTGAGTAGAAATGCATGTGCACTCCAGAAATAAGCACCTTTGTAAAATGAGCCAAGTTGAAGCAAAACACATTGTTGTAGTGTCAGAATGCATAGAAAGAAGACAAATAAGCGTTCCAAGGGTTTATTTCGCTTAGTTGCTTACTCTTGAGTAGAAATGCATGTGTACTCCAGAAATAAGCAACTTTGTGAAATGAGCCAAATTGAAATAAAACACATTGTTGGAGTGTCAGAATGCATAGAAAGAAGACAAATAAGCGTTCCAAGGGATTATTTCGCTTAGTTGCTTACTCTTGAATAGAAATGCATGTGCACTTCAGAAATAAGCACCTTTGGAAAATGAGCCAAGTTGAAGCAAAACACATTGTTGGAGTGTCAGAATGCATAGATCGAAGACAAATAAGCGTGACAAGGGTTTATTTCGCTTAGTTGCTTACTCTTGAATAGAAATGCATGTGCACTTCAGAAATAAGCACCTTTGGAAAATGAGCCAAGTTGAAGCAAAACACATTGTTGGAATGTCAAAATGCATAGATAGAAGACAAATAAGCGTTCCAAGGGTTTATTTCGCTTAGTTGCTTACTCTTGAGTAGAAATGCATGTGCACTTCAGAAATAAGCACCTTTGTAAAATGAGCCAAGTTGAAGCAAAACACATTGTTGGAGTGTCAGAATGCATAGAAAGAAGACAAATAAGCGTTCCAAGGGTTTATTTCGCTTAGTTGCTTACTCTTGAGTAGAAATGCATGTGCACTCCAGAAATAAGCACCTTTGTGAAATGAGCCAAATTGAAACAAAACACATTGTTGGAATGTCAAAATGCATAGATAGAAGACAAATAAGCGTTCCAAGGGTTTATTTCGCTTAGTTGCTTACTCTTGAGTAGAAATGCATGTGCACTCCAGAAATAAGCAACTTTGTGAAATGAGCCAAATTGAAACAAAACACATTGTTGGAGTGTCAAAATGCATAGATAGAAGACAAATAAGCGTTCCAAGGGTTTATTTCGCTTAGTTGCTTACTCCTGAGTAGAAATGCATGTGTACTCCAGAAATAAGCAACTTTGTGAAATGAGCCAAATTGAAACAAAACACATTGTTGGAGTGTCAAAATGCATAGATAGAAGACAAATAAGCTTTCCAAGGGTTTATTTCGCATAGTTGCTTACTCTTGAGTAGAAATGCATGTGCACTCCAGAAATAAGCACCTTTGTAAAATGAGCCAAGTTGAAGCAAAACACATTGTTGGAGTGTCAGAATGCATAGAAAGAAGACAAATAAGCGTTCCAAGGGTTTATTTCGCATAGTTGCTTACTCTTGAGTAGAAATGCATGTGCACTCCAGAAATAAACACCTTTGTAAATTGAGCCAAATTGAAACAAAACACATTGTTGGAGTGTCAAAATGCATAGATAGAAGACAAATAAGCGTTCCAAGGGTTTATTTCGCATAGTTGCTTACTCTTGAGTAGAAATACATGTGCACTCCAGAAATAAGCACCTTTGTAAAATGAGCCAAGTTGAAGCAAAACACATTGTTGGAGTGTCAGAATGCATAGATAGAAGACAAATAAGCGTTCCAAGGGTTTATTTCGCTTAGTTGCTTACTCTTGAGTAGAAATGCATGTGCACTCCAGAAATAAGCACCTTTGTAAAATGAGCCAAGTTGAAGCAAAACACATTGTTGGAGTGTCGGAATGCATAGATAGAAGACAAATAAGCGTTCCAAGGGTTTATTTCGCTTAGTTGCTTACTCTTGAGTAGAAATGCATGTGCACTCCAGAAATAAGCACCTTTGTAAAATGAGCCAAGTTGAAGCAAAACACATTGTTGGAGTGTCGGAATGCATAGATAGAAGACAAATAAGCGTTCCAAGGGTTTATTTCGCTTAGTTGCTTACTCTTGAGTAGAAATGCATGTGTACTCCAGAAATAAGCAACTTTGTGAAATGAGCCAAATTGAAACAAAACACATTGTTGGAGTGTCAAAATGCATAGATAGAAGACAAATAAGCGTTCCAAGGGTTTATTTCGCTTAGTTGCTTACTCTTGAGTAGAAATGCATGTGCACTTCAGAAATAAGCACCTTTGTAAAATGAGCCAAGTTGAAGCAAAACACATTGTTGGAGTGTCAGAATGCATAGATAGAAGACAAATAAGCGTGCCAAGGGTTTATTTCGCTTAGTTGCTTACTCTTGAGTAGAAATGCATGTGCACTCCAGAAATAAGCACCTTTGTGAAATGAGCCAAATTGAAACAAAACACATTGTTGGAATGTCAAAATGCATAGATAGAAGACAAATAAGCGTTCCAAGGGTTTATTTCGCTTAGTTGCTTACTCTTGAGTAGAAATGCATGTGCACTTCAGAAATAAGCACCTTTGGAAAATGAGCCAAGTTGAAGCAAAACACATTGTTGGAGTGTCAGAATGCATAGATAGAAGACAAATAAGCGTTACAAGGGCTTATTTCGCATAGTTGCTTACTCTTGAGTAGAAATGCATGTGTACTCCAGAAATAAGCAACTTTGTGAAATGAGCCAAATTGAAACAAAACACATTGTTGGAGTGTCAAAATGCATAGATAGAAGACAAATAAGCGTTCCAAGGGTTTATTTCGCATAGTTGCTTACTCTTGAGTAGAAATGCATGTGCACTCCAGAAATAAACACCTTTGGAAAATGAGCCAAGTTGAAGCAAAACACATTTTTGGAGTGTCAAAATGCATAGATAGAAGACAAATAAGCGTTCCAAGGGTTTATTTCGCTTAGTTGCTTACTCTTGAGTAGAAATGCATGTGCACTCCAGAAATAAGCACCTTTGTGAAGTGAGCCAAATTGAAACAAAACACATTGTTGGAATGTCAAAATGCATAGATAGAAGACAAATAAGCGTTCCAAGGGTTTATTTCGCTTAGTTGCTTACTCTTGAGTAGAAATGCATGTGCACTGAAGAAATAAGCACCTTTGGAAAATGAGCCAAGTTGAAGCAAAACACATTGTTGGAGTGTCAGAATGCATAGATAGAAGACAAATAAGCGTTCCAAGGGTTTATTTCGCTTAGTTGCTTACTCTTGAGTAGAAATGCATGTACACTCCAGAAATAAGCACCTTTGTAAAATGAGCCAAATTGAAGCAAAACACATTGATGGAGTGTCGGAATGCATAGATAGAAGACAAATAAGCGTTCCAAGGGTTTATTTCGCATAGTTGCTTACTCTTGAGTAGAAATGCATGTGCACTCCAGAAATAAACACCTTTGTAAATTGAGCCAAATTGAAGCAAGCCACATTGTTGGAGAGTCGGAATGCATAGATAGAAGACAAATAAGCGTTCCAAGGGTTTATTTCGCTTAGTTGCTTACTCTTGAGTAGAAATGCATGTGCACTCCAGAAATAAGCACCTTTGTGAAATGAGCCAAATTGAAACAAAACACATTGTTGGAATGTCAAAATGCATAGATAGAAGACAAGTAAGCGTTCCAAGGGTTTATTTCGCTTAGTTGCTTACTCTTGAGTAGAAATGCATGTGCACTTCAGAAATAAGCACCTTTGGAAAATGAGCCAAGTTGAAGCAAAACACATTGTTGGAGTGTCAGAATGCATAGAAAGAAGACAAATAAGCGTTCCAAGGGTTTATTTCGCATAGTTGCTTACTCTTGAGTAGAAATGCATGTGCACTCCAGAAATAAACACCTTTGTAAAATGAGCCAAGTTGAAGCAAAACACATTGTTGGAGTGTCGGAATGCATAGATAGAAGACAAATAAGCGTTCCAAGGGTTTATTTCGCTTAGTTGCTTACTCCTGAGTAGAAATGCATGTGCACTCCAGAAATAAGCACCTTTGTAAAATGAGCCAAGTTGAAGCAAAACACATTGTTGGAGTGTCAAAATGCATAGATAGAAGACAAATAAGCGTTCCAAGGGTTTATTTCGCTTAGTTGCTTACTCTTGAGTAGAAATGCATGTGCACTCCAGAAATAAGCACCTTTGTAAAATGAGCCAAGTTGAAGCAAAACACATTGTTGGAGTGTCGGAATGCATAGATAGAAGACAAATAAGCGTTCCAAGGGTTTATTTCGCTTAGTTGCTTACTCTTGAGTAGAAATGCATGTGTACTCCAGAAATAAGCAACTTTGTGAAATGAGCCAAATTGAAACAAAACACATTGTTGGAGTGTCAAAATGCATAGATAGAAGACAAATAAGCGTGCCAAGGGTTTATTTCGCTTAGTTGCTTACTCTTGAGTAGAAATGCATGTGCACTTCAGAAATAAGCACCTTTGTAAAATGAGCCAAGTTGAAGCAAAACACATTGTTGGAGTGTCAGAATGCATACATAGAAGACAAATGAGCGTGCCAAGGGTTTATTTCGCTTAGTTGCTTACTCTTGAGTAGAAGTGCATGTTCACTCCAGAAATAAGCACCTTTGTAAAATGAGCCAAGATGAAGCAAAACACATTGTTGGAGTGTCAGAATGCATAGATAGAAGACAAATAAGCGTTCCAAGGGTTTATTTCGCTTAGTTGCTTACTCTTGAGTAGAAATGCATGTGCACTTCAGAAATAAGCACCTTTGGAAAATGAGCCAAGTTGAAGCAAAACACATTGTTGGAGTGTCGGAATGCATAGATAGAAGACAAATAAGCGTTCCAAGGGTTTATTTCGCTTAGTTGCTTACTCTTGAGTAGAAATGCATGTGCACTCCAGAAATAAGCACCTTTGTGAAATGAGCCAAATTGAAACAAAACACATTGTTGGAATGTCAAAATGCATAGATAGAAGACAAGTAAGCGTTCCAAGGGTTTATTTCGCTTAGTTGCTTACTCTTGAGTAGAAATGCATGTGCACTTCAGAAATAAGCACCTTTGGAAAATGAGCCAAGTTGAAGCAAAACACATTGTTGGAGTGTCAGAATGCATAGAAAGAAGACAAATAAGCGTTCCAAGGGTTTATTTCGCATAGTTGCTTACTCTTGAGTAGAAATGCATGTGCACTCCAGAAATAAACACCTTTGTAAAATGAGCCAAGTTGAAGCAAAACACATTGTTGGAGTGTCGGAATGCATAGATAGAAGACAAATAAGCGTTCCAAGGGTTTATTTCGCTTAGTTGCTTACTCCTGAGTAGAAATGCATGTGTACTCCAGCAATAAGCAACTTCGTGAAATGAGCCAAATTGAAACAAAACACATTGTTGGAGTGTCAAAATGCATAGATAGAAGACAAATAAGCGTTCCAAGGGTTTATTTCGCATAGTTGCTTACTCTTGAGTAGAAATGCATGTGCACTCCAGAAATAAGCACCTTTGTAAAATGAGCCAAGTTGAAGCAAAACACATTGTTGGAGTGTCAGAATGCATAGATAGAAGACAAATAAGCGTTCCAAGGGTTTATTTCGCTTAGTTGCTTACTCTTGAGTAGAAATGCATGTGCACTCCAGAAATAAGCACCTTTGTAAAATGAGCCAAGTTGAAGCAAAACACATTGTTGGAGTGTCGGAATGCATAGATAGAAGACAAATAAGCGTTCCAAGGGTTTATTTCGCTTAGTTGCTTACTCTTGAGTAGAAATGCATGTGTACTCCAGAAATAAGCAACTTTGTGAAATGAGCCAAATTGAAACAAAACACATTGTTGGAGTGTCAAAATGCATAGATAGAAGACAAAGAAGCGTTCCAAGGGTTTATTTCGCTTAGTTGCTTACTCTTGAGTAGAAATGCATGTGCACTTCAGAAATAAGCACCTTTGTAAAATGAGCCAAGTTGAAGCAAAACACATTGTTGGAGTGTCAGAATGCATACATAGAAGACAAATAAGCGTGCCAAGGGTTTATTTCGCTTAGTTGCTTACTCTTGAGTAGAAGTGCATGTTCACTCCAGAAATAAGCACCTTTGTAAAATGAGCCAAGATGAAGCAAAACACATTGTTGGAGTGTCAGAATGCATAGATAGAAGACAAATAAGCGTTCCAAGGGTTTATTTCGCTTAGTTGCTTACTCTTGAGTAGAAATGCATGTGCACTCCAGAAATAAGCACCTTTGTAAAATGAGCCAAGTTGAAGCAAAACACATTGTTGGAATGTCAAAATGCATAGATAGAAGACAAGTAAGCGTTCAAAGGGTTTATTTCGCTTAGTTGCTTACTCTTGAGTAGAAATGCATGTGCACTTCAGAAATAAGCACCTTTGGAAAATGAGCCAAGTTGAAGCAAAACACATTGTTGGAGTGTCAGAATGCATAGAAAGAAGACAAATAAGCGTTCCAAGGGTTTATTTCGCATAGTTGCTTACTCTTGAGTAGAAATGCATGTGCACTCCAGAAATAAACACCTTTGTAAAATGAGCCAAGTTGAAGCAAAACACATTGTTGGAGTGTCGGAATGCATAGATAGAAGACAAATAAGCGTTCCAAGGGTTTATTTCGCTTAGTTGCTTACTCCTGAGTAGAAATGCATGTGTACTCCAGAAATAAGCAACTTTGTGAAATGAGCCAAATTGAAACAAAACACATTGTTGGAGTGTCAAAATGCATAGATAGAAGACAAATAAGCGTTCCAAGGGTTTATTTCGCATAGTTTCTTACTCTTGAGTAGAAAGCATGTGCACTCCAGAAATAAGCACCTTTGTAAAATGAGCCAAGTTGAAGCAAAACACATTGTTGGAGTGTCAGAATGCATAGATAGAAGACAAATAAGCGTTCCAAGGGTTTATTTCGCTTAGTTGCTTACTCTTGAGTAGAAATGCATGTGCACTCCAGAAATAAGCACCTTTGTAAAATGAGCCAAGTTGAAGCAAAACACATTGTTGGAGTGTCGGAATGCATAGATAGAAGACAAATAAGCGTTCCAAGGGTTTATTTCGCTTAGTTGCTTACTCTTGAGTAGAAATGCATGTGTACTCCAGAAATAAGCAACTTTGTGAAATGAGCCAAATTGAAACAAAACACATTGTTGGAGTGTCAAAATGCATAGATAGAAGACAAATAAGCGTTCCAAGGGTTTATTTCGCTTAGTTGCTTACTCTTGAGTAGAAATGCATGTGCACTTCAGAAATAAGCACCTTTGTAAAATGAGCCAAGTTGAAGCAAAACACATTGTTGGAGTGTCAGAATGCATAGATAGAAGACAAATAAGCGTGCCAAGGGTTTATTTCGCATAGTTGCTTACTCTTGAGTAGAAATGCATGTGCACTCCAGAAATAAGCACCTTTGTAAAATGAGCCAAGTTGAAGCAAAACACATTGTTGGAGTGTCAGAATGCATAGATAGAAGACAAATAAGCGTTCCAAGGGTTTATTTCGCTTAGTTGCTTACTCTTGAGTAGAAATGCATGTGCACTCCAGAAATAAGCACCTTTGTAAAATGAGCCAAGTTGAAGCAAAACACATTGTTGGAGTGTCAAAATGCATAGATAGAAGACAAATAAGCGTTCCAAGGGTTTATTTCGCTTAGTTGCTTACTCTTGAGTAGAAATGCATGTGCACTCCAGAAATAAGCACCTTTGTAAAATGAGCCAAGTTGAAGCAAAACACATTGTTGGAGTGTCGGAATGCATAGATAGAAGACAAATAAGCGTTCCAAGGGTTTATTTCGCTTAGTTGCTTACTCTTGAGTAGAAATGCATGTGCACTTCAGAAATAAGCACCTTTGTAAAATGAGCCAAGTTGAAGCAAAACACATTGTTGGAGTGTCAGAATGCATAGATAGAAGACAAATAAGCGTGCCAAGGGTTTATTTCGCATAGTTGCTTACTCTTGAGTAGAAATGCATGTGCACTCCAGAAATAAGCACCTTTGTAAAATGAGCCAAGTTGAAGCAAAACACATTGTTGGAGTGTCAGAATGCATAGATAGAAGACAAATAAGCGTTCCAAGGGTTTATTTCGCTTAGTTGCTTACTCTTGAGTAGGAATGCATGTGCACTCCAGAAATAAGCACCTTTGTAAAATGAGCCAAGTTGAAGCAAAACACATTGTTGGAGTGTCAAAATGCATAGATAGAAGACAAATAAGCGTTCCAAGGGTTTATTTCGCTTAGTTGCTTACTCTTGAGTAGAAATGCATGTGCACTTCAGAAATAAGCACCTTTGTAAAATGAGCCAAGTTGAAGCAAAACACATTGTTGGAGTGTCAGAATGCATAGATAGAAGATAAATAAGCGTGCCAAGGGTTTATTTCGCTTAGTTGCTTACTCTTGAGTAGAAATGCATGTGCACTCCAGAAATAAGCACCTTTGTAAAATGAGCCAAGTTGAAGCAAAACACATTGTTGGAGTGTCGGAATGCATAGATAGAAGACAAATAAGCGTTCCAAGGGTTTATTTCGCTTAGTTGCTTACTCTTGAGTAGAAATGCATGTGTACTCCAGAAATAAGCAACTTTGTGAAATGAGCCAAATTGAAACAAAACACATTGTTGGAGTGTCAAAATGCATAGATAGAAGACAAAGAAGCGTTCCAAGGGTTTATTTCGCTTAGTTGCTTACTCTTGAGTAGAAATGCATGTGCACTTCAGAAATAAGCACCTTTGTAAAATGAGCCAAGTTGAAGCAAAACACATTGTTGGAGTGTCAGAATGCATAGATAGAAGACAAATAAGCGTGCCAAGGGTTTATTTCGCTTAGTTGCTTACTCTTGAGTAGAAATGCATGTGCACTCCAGAAATAAGCACCTTTGTAAAATGAGCCAAATTGAAGCAAAACACATTGTTGGAATTCAGAATGCATAGAAAGAAGACAAATAAGCATTCTATCGGTTTATTTCGTTTAGCTGCTTACTCTTGAGTAGGAATGCATGTGCACTCCATAAATAAGCACCTTTGTAAAATGAGCCAAATTGAAGCAAAACACAGGGTTGGAGTGTCAGAATGCATAGATAGAAGACAAATAAGCGTTCAAAGGGTTTATTTCGCTTAGTTGCTTACTCTTGAGTAGAAATGCATGTGCACTCCAGAAATAAGCACCTTTGTAAAATGAGCCAAGTTGAAGCAAAACACATTGTTGGAGTGTCAGAATGCATAGATAGAAGACAAATAAGCGTTCCAAGGGTTTATTTCGCTTAGTTGCTTACTCCTGAGTAGAAATGCATGTGCACTTCAGAAATAAGCACCTTTGGAAAATGAGCCAAGTTGAAGCAAAACACATTGTTGGAGTGTCAGAATGCATAGAAAGAAGACAAATAAGCGTTCCAAGGGTTTATTTCGCATAGTTGCTTACTCTTGAGTAGAAATGCATGTGCACTCCAGAAATAAACACCTTTGTAAAATGAGCCAAGTTGAAGCAAAACACATTGTTGGAGTGTCGGAATGTATAGATAGAAGACAAATAAGCGTTCCAAGGGTTTATTTCGCATAGTTGCTTACTCTTGAGTAGAAATGCATGTGCACTCCAGAAATAAACACCTTTGTAAAATGAGCCAAGTTGAAGCAAAACACATTGTTGGAGTGTCAGAATGCATAGATAGAAGACAAATAAGCGTTCCAAGGGTTTATTTCGCTTAGTTGCTTACTCCTGAGTAGAAATGCATGTGCACTTCAGAAATAAGCACCTTTGGAAAATGAGCCAAGTTGAAGCAAAACACATTGTTGGAGTGTCAGAATGCATAGAAAGAAGACAAATAAGCGTTCCAAGGGTTTATTTCGCATAGTTGCTTACTCTTGAGTAGAAATGCATGTGCACTCCAGAAATAAACACCTTTGTAAAATGAGCCAAGTTGAAGCAAAACACATTGTTGGAGTGTCGGAATGTATAGATAGAAGACAAATAAGCGTTCCAAGGGTTTATTTCGCATAGTTGCTTACTCTTGAGTAGAAATGCATGTGCACTTCAGAAATAAGCACCTTTGTAAAATGAGCCAAGTTGAAGCAAAACACATTGTTGGAGTGTCAAAATGCATAGATAGAAGACAAATAAGCGTTCCAAGGGTTTATTTCGCTTAGTTGCTTACTCTTGAGTAGAAATGCATGTGCACTTCAGAAATAAGCACCTTTGTAAAATGAGCCAAGTTGAAGCAAAACACATTGTTGGAGTGTCAGAATGCATAGATAGAAGATAAATAAGCGTGCCAAGGGTTTATTTCGCTTAGTTGCTTACTCTTGAGTAGAAATGCATGTGCACTCCAGAAATAAGCACCTTTGTAAAATGAGCCAAGTTGAAGCAAAACACATTGTTGGAGTGTCGGAATGCATAGATAGAAGACAAATAAGCGTTCCAAGGGTTTATTTCGCTTAGTTGCTTACTCTTGAGTAGAAATGCATGTGTACTCCAGAAATAAGCAACTTTGTGAAATGAGCCAAATTGAAACAAAACACATTGTTGGAGTGTCAAAATGCATAGATAGAAGACAAAGAAGCGTTCCAAGGGTTTATTTCGCTTAGTTGCTTACTCTTGAGTAGAAATGCATGTGCACTTCAGAAATAAGCACCTTTGTAAAATGAGCCAAGTTGAAGCAAAACACATTGTTGGAGTGTCAGAATGCATAGATAGAAGACAAATAAGCGTGCCAAGGGTTTATTTCGCTTAGTTGCTTACTCTTGAGTAGAAATGCATGTGCACTCCAGAAATAAGCACCTTTGTAAAATGAGCCAAATTGAAGCAAAACACATTGTTGGAATTCAGAATGCATAGAAAGAAGACAAATAAGCATTCTATCGGTTTATTTCGTTTAGCTGCTTACTCTTGAGTAGGAATGCATGTGCACTCCATAAATAAGCACCTTTGTAAAATGAGCCAAATTGAAGCAAAACACAGGGTTGGAGTGTCAGAATGCATAGATAGAAGACAAATAAGCGTTCAAAGGGTTTATTTCGCTTAGTTGCTTACTCTTGAGTAGAAATGCATGTGCACTCCAGAAATAAGCACCTTTGTAAAATGAGCCAAGTTGAAGCAAAACACATTGTTGGAGTGTCAGAATGCATAGATAGAAGACAAATAAGCGTTCCAAGGGTTTATTTCGCTTAGTTGCTTACTCCTGAGTAGAAATGCATGTGCACTTCAGAAATAAGCACCTTTGGAAAATGAGCCAAGTTGAAGCAAAACACATTGTTGGAGTGTCAGAATGCATAGAAAGAAGACAAATAAGCGTTCCAAGGGTTTATTTCGCATAGTTGCTTACTCTTGAGTAGAAATGCATGTGCACTCCAGAAATAAACACCTTTGTAAAATGAGCCAAGTTGAAGCAAAACACATTGTTGGAGTGTCGGAATGTATAGATAGAAGACAAATAAGCGTTCCAAGGGTTTATTTCGCATAGTTGCTTACTCTTGAGTAGAAATGCATGTGCACTCCAGAAATAAACACCTTTGTAAAATGAGCCAAGTTGAAGCAAAACACATTGTTGGAGTGTCAGAATGCATAGATAGAAGACAAATAAGCGTTCCAAGGGTTTATTTCGCTTAGTTGCTTACTCCTGAGTAGAAATGCATGTGCACTTCAGAAATAAGCACCTTTGGAAAATGAGCCAAGTTGAAGCAAAACACATTGTTGGAGTGTCAGAATGCATAGAAAGAAGACAAATAAGCGTTCCAAGGGTTTATTTCGCATAGTTGCTTACTCTTGAGTAGAAATGCATGTGCACTCCAGAAATAAACACCTTTGTAAAATGAGCCAAGTTGAAGCAAAACACATTGTTGGAGTGTCGGAATGTATAGATAGAAGACAAATAAGCGTTCCAAGGGTTTATTTCGCATAGTTGCTTACTCTTGAGTAGAAATGCATGTGTACTCCAGAAATAAGCAACTTTGTGAAATGAGCCAAATTGAAACAAAACACATTGTTGGAGTGTCAGAATGCATAGATAGAAGACAAATAAGCGTGCCAAGGGTTTATTTCGCTTAGTTGCTTACTCTTGAGTAGAAATGCATGTGCACTCCAGAAATAAGCACCTTTGTAAAATGAGCCAAGTTGAAGCAAAACACATTGTTGGAGTGTCAGAATGCATAGATAGAAGACAAATAAGCGTTCCAAGGGTTTATTTCGCTTAGTTGCTTACTCTTGAGTAGAAATGCATGTGCACTCCAGAAATAAGCACCTTTGGAAAATGAGCCAAATTGAAGCAAAACATAGGGTTGGAGTGTCGGAATGCATAGATAGAAGACAAATAAGCGTTCCAAGGGTTTATTTCGCTTAGTTGCTTACTCTTGAGTAGAAATGCATGTGCACTCCATAAATAAGCACCTTTGTAAAATGAGCCAAATTGAAGCAAAACATAGGGTTGGAGTGTCAGAATGCATAGATAGAAGACAAATAAGCGTTCCAAGGGTTTATTTCGCTTAGTTGCTTACTCCTGAGTAGAAATGCATGTGTACTCCAGAAATAAGCAACTTTGTGAAATGAGCCAAATTGAAACAAAACACATTGTTGGAGTGTCAAAATGCATAGATAGAAGACAAATAAGCGTTCCAAGGGTTTATTTCGCATAGTTGCTTACTCTTGAGTAGAAATGCATGTGCACTTCAGAAATAAGCACCTTTGTAAAATGAGCCAAGTTGAAGCAAAACACATTGTTGGAGTGTCAGAATGCATAGATAGAAGATAAATAAGCGTGCCAAGGGTTTATTTCGCTTAGTTGCTTACTCTTGAGTAGAAATGCATGTGCACTCCAGAAATAAGCACCTTTGTAAAATGAGCCAAGTTGAAGCAAAACACATTGTTGGAGTGTCGGAATGCATAGATAGAAGACAAATAAGCGTTCCAAGGGTTTATTTCGCTTAGTTGCTTACTCTTGAGTAGAAGTGCATGTTCACTCCAGAAATAAGCACCTTTGTAAAATGAGCCAAGATGAAGCAAAACACATTGTTGGAGTGTCAGAATGCATAGATAGAAGACAAATAAGCGTTCCAAGGGTTTATTTCGCTTAGTTGCTTACTCTTGAGTAGAAATGCATGTGCACTCCAGAAATAAGCACCTTTGTAAAATGAGCCAAGTTGAAGCAAAACACATTGTTGGAGTGTCGGAATGCATAGATAGAAGACAAATAAGCGTTCCAAGGGTTTATTTCGCTTAGTTGCTTACTCTTGAGTAGAAGTGCATGTTCACTCCAGAAATAAGCACCTTTGTAAAATGAGCCAAGATGAAGCAAAACACATTGTTGGAGTGTCAGAATGCATAGATAGAAGATAAATAAGCGTGCCAAGGGTTTATTTCGCTTAGTTGCTTACTCTTGAGTAGAAATGCATGTGCACTTCAGAAATAAGCACCTTTGTAAAATGAGCCAAGTTGAAGCAAAACACATTGTTGGAGTGTCAGAATGCATACATAGAAGACAAATAAGCGTGCCAAGGGTTTATTTCGCTTAGTTGCTTACTCTTGAGTAGAAGTGCATGTTCACTCCAGAAATAAGCACCTTTGTAAAATGAGCCAAGATGAAGCAAAACACATTGTTGGAGTGTCAGAATGCATAGATAGAAGACAAATAAGCGTTCCAAGGGTTTATTTCGCTTAGTTGCTTACTCTTGAGTAGAAATGCATGTGCACTCCAGAAATAAGCACCTTTGTAAAATGAGCCAAGTTGAAGCAAAACACATTGTTGGAATGTCAAAATGCATAGATAGAAGACAAGTAAGCGTTCAAAGGGTTTATTTCGCTTAGTTGCTTACTCTTGAGTAGAAATGCATGTGCACTTCAGAAATAAGCACCTTTGGAAAATGAGCCAAGTTGAAGCAAAACACATTGTTGGAGTGTCAGAATGCATAGAAAGAAGACAAATAAGCGTTCCAAGGGTTTATTTCGCATAGTTGCTTACTCTTGAGTAGAAATGCATGTGCACTCCAGAAATAAACACCTTTGTAAAATGAGCCAAGTTGAAGCAAAACACATTGTTGGAGTGTCGGAATGCATAGATAGAAGACAAATAAGCGTTCCAAGGGTTTATTTCGCTTAGTTGCTTACTCCTGAGTAGAAATGCATGTGTACTCCAGAAATAAGCAACTTTGTGAAATGAGCCAAATTGAAACAAAACACATTGTTGGAGTGTCAAAATGCATAGATAGAAGACAAATAAGCGTTCCAAGGGTTTATTTCGCATAGTTTCTTACTCTTGAGTAGAAATGCATGTGCACTCCAGAAATAAGCACCTTTGTAAAATGAGCCAAGTTGAAGCAAAACACATTGTTGGAGTGTCAGAATGCATAGATAGAAGACAAATAAGCGTTCCAAGGGTTTATTTCGCTTAGTTGCTTACTCTTGAGTAGAAATGCATGTGCACTCCAGAAATAAGCACCTTTGTAAAATGAGCCAAGTTGAAGCAAAACACATTGTTGGAGTGTCGGAATGCATAGATAGAAGACAAATAAGCGTTCCAAGGGTTTATTTCGCTTAGTTGCTTACTCTTGAGTAGAAATGCATGTGTACTCCAGAAATAAGCAACTTTGTGAAATGAGCCAAATTGAAACAAAACACATTGTTGGAGTGTCAAAATGCATAGATAGAAGACAAATAAGCGTTCCAAGGGTTTATTTCGCTTAGTTGCTTACTCTTGAGTAGAAATGCATGTGCACTTCAGAAATAAGCACCTTTGTAAAATGAGCCAAGTTGAAGCAAAACACATTGTTGGAGTGTCAGAATGCATAGATAGAAGACAAATAAGCGTGCCAAGGGTTTATTTCGCTTAGTTGCTTACTCTTGAGTAGAAATGCATGTGCACTCCAGAAATAAGCACCTTTGTAAAATGAGCCAAATTGAAGCAAAACACATTGTTGGAATTCAGAATGCATAGAAAGAAGACAAATAAGCATTCTATCGGTTTATTTCGTTTAGCTGCTTACTCTTGAGTAGGAATGCATGTGCACTCCATAAATAAGCACCTTTGTAAAATGAGCCAAATTGAAGCAAAACACAGGGTTGGAGTGTCAGAATGCATAGATAGAAGACAAATAAGCGTTCAAAGGGTTTATTTCGCTTAGTTGCTTACTCTTGAGTAGAAATGCATGTGCACTCCAGAAATAAGCACCTTTGTAAAATGAGCCAAGTTGAAGCAAAACACATTGTTGGAGTGTCAGAATGCATAGATAGAAGACAAATAAGCGTTCCAAGGGTTTATTTCGCTTAGTTGCTTACTCCTGAGTAGAAATGCATGTGCACTTCAGAAATAAGCACCTTTGGAAAATGAGCCAAGTTGAAGCAAAACACATTGTTGGAGTGTCAGAATGCATAGAAAGAAGACAAATAAGCGTTCCAAGGGTTTATTTCGCATAGTTGCTTACTCTTGAGTAGAAATGCATGTGCACTCCAGAAATAAACACCTTTGTAAAATGAGCCAAGTTGAAGCAAAACACATTGTTGGAGTGTCGGAATGTATAGATAGAAGACAAATAAGCGTTCCAAGGGTTTATTTCGCATAGTTGCTTACTCTTGAGTAGAAATGCATGTGCACTCCAGAAATAAACACCTTTGTAAAATGAGCCAAGTTGAAGCAAAACACATTGTTGGAGTGTCAGAATGCATAGATAGAAGACAAATAAGCGTTCCAAGGGTTTATTTCGCTTAGTTGCTTACTCCTGAGTAGAAATGCATGTGTACTCCAGAAATAAGCAACTTTGTGAAATGAGCCAAATTGAAACAAAACACATTGTTGGAGTGTCAGAATGCATAGATAGAAGACAAATAAGCGTGCCAAGGGTTTATTTCGCTTAGTTGCTAACTCTTGAGTAGAAATGCATGTGCACTCCAGAAATAAGCACCTTTGTAAAATGAGCCAAGTTGAAGCAAAACACATTGTTGGAGTGTCAGAATGCATAGATAGAAGACAAATAAGCGTTCCAAGGGTTTATTTCGCTTAGTTGCTTACTCTTGAGTAGAAATGCATGTGCACTCCAGAAATAAGCACCTTTGGAAAATGAGCCAAATTGAAGCAAAACATAGGGTTGGAGTGTCGGAATGCATAGATAGAAGACAAATAAGCGTTCCAAGGGTTTATTTCGCTTAGTTGCTTACTCTTGAGTAGAAATGCATGTGCACTCCATAAATAAGCACCTTTGTAAAATGAGCCAAATTGAAGCAAAACATAGGGTTGGAGTGTCAGAATGCATAGATAGAAGACAAATAAGCGTTCCAAGGGTTTATTTCGCTTAGTTGCTTACTCCTGAGTAGAAATGCATGTGTACTCCAGAAATAAGCAACTTTGTGAAATGAGCCAAATTGAAACAAAACACATTGTTGGAGTGTCAAAATGCATAGATAGAAGACAAATAAGCGTTCCAAGGGTTTATTTCGCATAGTTGCTTACTCTTGAGTAGAAATGCATGTGCACTCCAGAAATAAGCACCTTTGTAAAATGAGCCAAGTTGAAGCAAAACACATTGTTGGAGTGTCGGAATGCATAGATAGAAGACAAATAAGCGTTCCAAGGGTTTATTTCGCTTAGTTGCTTACTCTTGAGTAGAAATGCATGTGTACTCCAGAAATAAGCAACTTTGTGAAGTGAGCCAAATTGAAACAAAACACATTGTTGGAGTGTCAAAATGCATAGATAGAAGACAAAGAAGCGTTCCAAGGGTTTATTTCGCTTAGTTGCTTACTCTTGAGTAGAAATGCATGTGCACTTCAGAAATAAGCAACTTTGTGAAATGAGCCAAATTGAAACAAAACACATTGTTGGAGTGTCAAAATGCATAGATAGAAGACAAATAAGCGTTCCAAGGGTTTATTTCGCTTAGTTGCTTACTCTTGAGTAGAAATGCATGTGCACTTCAGAAATAAGCACCTTTGTAAAATGAGCCAAGTTGAAGCAAAACACATTGTTGGAGTGTCAGAATGCATAGATAGAAGACAAATAAGCGTGCCAAGGGTTTATTTCGCTTAGTTGCTTACTCTTGAGTAGAAATGCATGTGCACTCCAGAAATAAGCACCTTTGTGAAATGAGCCAAATTGAAACAAAACACATTGTTGGAATGTCAAAATGCATAGATAGAAGACAAATAAGCGTTCCAAGGGTTTATTTCGCTTAGTTGCTTACTCTTGAGTAGAAATGCATGTGCACTTCAGAAATAAGCACCTTTGGAAAATGAGCCAAGTTAAAGCAAAACACATTGTTGGAGTGTTAGAATGCATAGAAAGAAGACAAATAAGCGTTCCAAGGGTTTATTTCGCATAGTTGCTTACTCTTGAGTAGAAATGCATGTGCACTCCAGAAATAAACACCTTTGTAAAATGAGCCAAGTTGAAGCAAAACACATTGTTGGAGTGTCGGAATGCATAGATAGAAGACAAATAAGCGTTCCAAGGGTTTATTTCGCTTAGTTGCTTACTCCTGAGTAGAAATGCATGTGTACTCCAGAAATAAGCAACTTTGTGAAATGAGGCAAATTGAAACAAAACACATTGTTGGAGTGTCAAAATGCATAGATAGAAGACAAATAAGCGTTCCAAGGGTTTATTTCGCATAGTTGCTTACTCTTGAGTAGAAATGCATGTGCACTCCAGAAATAAGCACCTTTGTAAAATGAGCCAAGTTGAAGCAAAACACATTGTTGGAGTGTCGGAATGCATAGATAGAAGACAAATAAGCGTTCCAAGGGTTTATTTCGCTTAGTTGCTTACTCTTGAGTAGAAATGCATGTGTACTCCAGAAATAAGCAACTTTGTGAAATGAGCCAAATTGAAACAAAACACATTGTTGGAGTGTCAAAATGCATAGATAGAAGACAAATAAGCGTTCCAAGGGTTTATTTCGCTTAGTTGCTTACTCTTGAGTAGAAATGCATGTGCACTTCAGAAATAAGCATTTGTAAAATGAGCCAAGTTGAAGCAAAACACATTGTTGGAGTGTCAGAATGCATAGATAGAAGACAAATAAGCGTGCCAAGGGTTTATTTCGCTTAGTTGCTTACTCTTGAGTAGAAATGCATGTGCACTCCAGAAATAGGCACTTTTGTAAAATGAGCCAAGTTGAAGCAAAACACATTGTTGGAGTGTCGGAATGCATAGATAGAAGACAAATAAGCGTTCCAAGGGTTTATTTCGCTTAGTTGCTTACTCTTGAGTAGAAATTCATGTGTACTCCAGAAATAAGCAACTTTGTGAAATGAGCCAAATTGAAACAAAACACATTGTTGGAGTGTCAAAATGCATAGATAGAAGACAAATAAGCGTTCCAAGGGTTTATTTCGCTTAGTTGCTTACTCTTGAGTAGAAATGCATGTGCACTCCAGAAATAAGCACCTTTGTAAAATGAGCCAAGTTGAAGCAAAACACATTGTTGGAGTGTCGGAATGCATAGATAGAAGACACACAGATGGGGAAACACAGCCCAGAATAAGTAAGGAAGTAGTACAAGAATACTTGGCTAGTTTAGATGTATTCAAGTCTCCAGGGCCAGATGAACTACATCCAAGAGTATTAAAAGAACTGGCAGAGGTGATTTCAGAACCACTGGCAATAATCTTTGAAAATTCCTGGAGAACAGGCGAAGTTCCAGCAGACTGGAGGAGGGCAAATGTTGTCCCTATTTTCAAAAAGGGGAAAAGAGAGGACCCAAACAATTACCGCCCAGTCAGCCTGACATCAATACCAGGAAAGATTCTAGAGCAGATCATTAAGCAAACAGTCTGTGAGCACCTAGAAAGAAACTCTGTGATCACTAAAAGTCAGCATGGGTTCCTGAAAAATAAGTCATGTCAGACTAATCTGATCTCATTTTTTGACAGAATTACAAGCCTGGTAGATGAAGGGAACGCTGTGGATGTAGCCTATCTTGATTTCAGCAAGGCCTTTGACAAGGTGCCCCATGATATTCTTGTAAAGAAGCTGGTAAAATGTGGGCTAGACAATGCTACCATTCAGTGGATTTGTAGCTGGCTTACTGACCGAACCCAAAGGGTGCTCATCAATGGCTCCTCCTCATCCTGGAGAGTAGTGACTAGTGGGGTGCCACAGGGTTCTGTCTTGGGCCCAGTCTTGTTCAACATCTTTATCAATGACTTGGATGATGGGCTTGAGGGAATCCTGAGCAAGTTTGCAGATGACACCAAGTTGGGAGGGGTGGCTAACACCCCAGAGGACAGGATCACACTTCAGAATGACCTTAACAGATTAGACAACTGGGCCAAAGCAAACAAGATGAATTTTAACAAGGAGAAATGTAAAGTACTACACTTGGGCAAAAAAAATGAAAGGCACAAATACAGGATGGGAGACACCTGGCTTGAGAGCAGTACATGTGAAAAGGATCTAGGAGTTTTGGTTGACCACAAACTTGACATGAGTCAGCAGTGTGATGCAGCAGCTAAAAAAGCCAATGCAATTCTGGGCTGCATCAATAGGAGTATAGCATCTAGATCAAGGGAAGTAATAGTACCACTGTATTCTGCTCTGGTCAGACCTCACCTGGAGTATTGTGTCCAGTTCTGGGCACCACAGTTCAAGAAGGATACTGATGAGCTGGAACGTGTCCAGAAGAGGGCAACCAAAATGGTCAAAGGCCTGGAAATGATGCCTTATGAGGAACGGCTTAGGGAGCTGGGTATGTTTAGCCTGGAGAAGAGAAGGTTAAGGGGTGATATGATAACCATGTTCAAATATATAAAAGGATGTCATATAAAGGAGGGAGAAAGGTTGTTTTCTGCTGCTCCAGAGAAGCGGACACGGAGCAACGGATTCAAACTACAAGAAAGAAAATTCCACCTAAACATTAGGAAGAACTTCCTGACAGTAAGAGCTGTTCGGCAGTGGAATTTGCTGCCAAGGAGTGTGGTGGAGTCTCCTTCTTTGGAGGTCTTTAAGCAGAGGCTTGACAGCCATCTGTCAGGAATGCTTTGATGGTGTTTCCTGCTTGGCAGGGGGTTGGACTGGATGGCCCTTGTGGTCTCTTCCAACTCTATGATTCTATGATTCTATGATTCTAAGACAAATAAGCGTTCCAAGGGTTTATTTCGCTTAGTTGCTTACTCTTGAGTAGAAATGCATGTGTACTCCAGAAATAAGCAACTTTGTGAAATGAGCCAAATTGAAACAAAAAACATTGTTGGAGTGTCAAAATGCATAGATAGAAGACAAATAAGCGTTCCAAGGGTTTATTTCGCTTAGTTGCTTACTCTTGAGTAGAAATGCATGTGCACTTCAGAAATAAGCACCTTTGTAAAATGAGCCAAGTTGAAGCAAAACACATTGTTGGAGTGTCAGAATGCATACATAGAAGACAAATAAGCGTGCCAAGGGTTTATTTCGCTTAGTTGCTTACTCTTGAGTAGAAGTGCATGTTCACTCCAGAAATAAGCACCTTTGTAAAATGAGCCAAGATGAAGCAAAACACATTGTTGGAGTGTCAGAATGCATAGAAAGAAGACAAATAAGCGTTCCAAGGGTTTATTTCGCATAGTTGCTTACTCTTGAGTAGAAATGCATGTGCACTCCAGAAATAAACACCTTTGTAAAATGAGCCAAGTTGAAGCAAAACACATTGTTGGAGTGTCGGAATGTATAGATAGAAGACAAATAAGCGTTCCAAGGGTTTATTTCGCATAGTTGCTTACTCTTGAGTAGAAATGCATGTGCACTCCAGAAATAAACACCTTTGTAAAATGAGCCAAGTTGAAGCAAAACACATTGTTGGAGTGTCGGAATGCATAGATAGAAGACAAATAAGCGTTCCAAGGGTTTATTTCGCTTAGTTGCTTACTCTTGAGTAGAAATGCATGTGCACTTCAGAAATAAGCACCTTTGTAAAATGAGCCAAGTTGAAGCAAAACACATTGTTGGAGTGTCAGAATGCATAGATAGAAGACAAATAAGCGTGCCAAGGGTTTATTTCGCTTCGTTGCTTACTCTTGAGTAGAAATGCATGTGCACTCCAGAAATAAGCACCTTTGTAAAATGAGCCAAGTTGAAGCAAAACACATTGTTGGAGTGTCAGAATGCATAGATAGAAGACAAATAAGCGTTCCAAGGGTATATTTCGCTTAGTTGCTTACTCTTGAGTAGAAATGCATGTGCACTCCAGAAATAAGCACCTTTGTAAAATGAGCCAAGTTGAAGCAAAACACATTGTTGGAGTGTCGGAATGCATAGATAGAAGACAAATAAGCGTTCCAAGGGTTTATTTCGCTTAGTTGCTTACTCTTGAGTAGAAATGCATGTGTACTCCAGAAATAAGCAACTTTGTGAAATGAGCCAAATTGAAACAAAACACATTGTTGGAGTGTCAAAATGCATAGATAGAAGACAAATAAGCGTTCCAAGGGTTTGTTTCGCTTAGTTGCTTACTCTTGAGTAGAAATGCATGTGCACTTCAGAAATAAGCACCTTTGTAAAATGAGCCAAGTTGAAGCAAAACACATTGTTGGAGTGTCAGAATGCATAGATAGAAGACAAATAAGCGTGCCAAGGGTTTATTTCGCTTAGTTGCTTACTCTTGAGTAGAAATGCATGTGCACTCCAGAAATAAGCACCTTTGTAAAATGAGCCAAGTTGAAGCAAAACACATTGTTGGAGTGTCGGAATGCATAGATAGAAGACAAATAAGCGTTCCAAGGGTTTATTTCGCTTAGTTGCTTACTCTTGAGTAGAAATGCATGTGTACTCCAGAAATAAGCAACTTTGTGAAATGAGCCAAATTGAAACAAAACACATTGTTGGAGTGTCAAAATGCATAGATAGAAGACAAATAAGCGTTCCAAGGGTTTATTTCGCTTAGTTGCTTACTCTTGAGTAGAAATGCATGTGCACTTCAGAAATAAGCACCTTTGTAAAATGAGCCAAGTTGAAGCAAAACACATTGTTGGAGTGTCAGAATGCATAGATAGAAGACAAATAAGCGTGCCAAGGGTTTATTTCGCTTAGTTGCTTACTCTTGAGTAGAAATGCATGTGCACTCCAGAAATAAGCACCTTTGTAAAATGAGCCAAATTGAAGCAAAACACATTGTTGGAATTCAGAATGCATAGAAAGAAGACAAATAAGCATTCTATCGGTTTATTTCGTTTAGCTGCTTACTCTTGAGTAGGAATGCATGTGCACTCCATAAATAAGCACCTTTGTAAAATGAGCCAAATTGAAGCAAAACACAGGGTTGGAGTGTCAGAATGCATAGATAGAAGACAAATAAGCGTTCCAAGGGTTTATTTCGCTTAGTTGCTTACTCTTGAGTAGAAATGCATGTGCACTCCAGAAATAAGCACCTTTGTAAAATGAGCCAAGTTGAAGCAAAACACATTGTTGGAGTGTCAGAATGCATAGATAGGAGACAAATAAGCGTTCCAAGGGTTTATTTCGCTTAGTTGCTTACTCTTGAGTAGAAATGCATGTGCACTTCAGAAATAAGCACCTTTGGAAAATGAGCCAAGTTGAAGCAAAACACATTGTTGGAGTGTCAGAATGCATAGAAAGAAGACAAATAAGCGTTCCAAGGGTTTATTTCGCATAGTTGCTTACTCTTGAGTAGAAATGCATGTGCACTCCAGAAATAAGCACCTTTGTAAAAATGAGCCAAGTTGAAGCAAAACACATTGTTGGAGTGTCGGAATGCATAGATAGAAGACAAATAAGCGTTCCAAGGGTTTATTTCGCTTAGTTGCTTACTCTTGAGTAGAAATGCATGTGCACTTCAGAAATAAGCACCTTTGTAAAATGAGCCAAATTGAAGCAAAACATAGGGTTCTAGTGTCAGAATGCATAGATAGAAGACAAATAAGCGTTCCAAGGGTTTATTTCGCTTAGTTGCTTACTCTTGAGTAGAAATGCATGTGCACTCCAGAAATAAACACCTTTGTAAAATGAGCCAAGTTGAAGCAAAACACATTGTTGGAGTGTCGGAATGTATAGATAGAAGACAAATAAGCGTTCCAAGGGTTTATTTCGCATAGTTGCTTACTCTTGAGTAGAAATGCATGTGCACTCCAGAAATAAACACCTTTGTAAAATGAGCCAAGTTGAAGCAAAACACATTGTTGGAGTGTCGGAATGCATAGATAGAAGACAAATAAGCGTTCCAAGGGTTTATTTCGCTTAGTTGCTTACTCCTGAGTAGAAATGCATGTGTACTCCAGAAATAAGCAACTTTGTGAAATGAGCCAAATTGAAACAAAACACATTGTTGGAGTGTCAAAATGCATAGATAGAAGAGAAATAAGCGTTCCAAGGGTTTATTTCGCATAGTTGCTTACTCTTGAGTAGAAATGCATGTGCACTCCAGAAATAAGCACCTTTGTAAAATGAGCCAAGTTGAAGCAAAACACATTGTTGGAGTGTCAGAATGCATAGATAGAAGACAAATAAGCGTTCCAAGGGTTTATTTCGCTTAGTTGCTTACTCTTGAGTAGAAATGCATGTGCACTCCAGAAATAAGCACCTTTGTAAAATGAGCCAAGTTGAAGCAAAACACATTGTTGGAGTGTCAGAATGCATAGATAGAAGACAAATAAGCGTTCCAAGGGTTTATTTCGCTTAGTTGCTTACTCTTGAGTAGAAATGCATGTGTACTCCAGAAATAAGCAACTTTGTGAAATGAGCCAAATTGAAACAAAACACATTGTTGGAGTGTCAAAATGCATAGATAGAAGACAAATAAGCGTTCCAAGGGTTTATTTCGCTTAGTTGCTTACTCTTGAGTAGAAATGCATGTGCACTTCAGAAATAAGCACCTTTGTAAAATGAGCCAAGTTGAAGCAAAACACATTGTTGGAGTGTCAGAATGCATAGATAGAAGACAAATAAGCGTGCCAAGGGTTTATTTCGCTTAGTTGCTTACTCTTGAGTAGAAATGCATGTGCACTCCAGAAATAAGCACCTTTGTGAAATGAGCCAAATTGAAACAAAACACATTGTTGGAATGTCAAAATGCATAGATAGAAGACAAATAAGCGTTCCAAGGGTTTATTTCGCTTAGTTGCTTACTCTTGAGTAGAAATGCATGTGCACTTCAGAAATAAGCACCTTTGGAAAATGAGCCAAGTTGAAGCAAAACACATTGTTGGAGTGTTAGAATGCATAGAAAGAAGACAAATAAGCGTTCCAAGGGTTTATTTCGCATAGTTGCTTACTCTTGAGTAGAAATGCATGTGCACTCCAGAAATAAACACCTTTGTAAAATGAGCCAAGTTGAAGCAAAACACATTGTTGGAGTGTCGGAATGCATAGATAGTAGACAAATAAGCGTTCCAAGGGCTTATTTCGCTTAGTTGCTTACTCTTGAGTAGAAATGCATGTGTACTCCAGAAATAAGCAACTTTGTGAAATGAGCCAAATTGAAACAAAACACATTGTTGGAGTGTCAAAATGCATAGATAGAAGACAAATAAGCGTTCCAAGGGTTTATTTCGCATAGTTGCTTACTCTTGAGTAGAAATGCATGTGCACTCCAGAAATAAGCACCTTTGTAAAATGAGCCAAGTTGAAGCAAAACACATTGTTGGAGTGTCGGAATGCATAGATAGAAGACAAATAAGCGTTCCAAGGGTTTATTTCGCTTAGTTGCTTACTCTTGAGTAGAAATGCATGTGTACTCCAGAAATAAGCAACTTTGTGAAATGAGCCAAATTGAAACAAAACACATTGTTGGAGTGTCAAAATGCATAGATAGAAGACAAATAAGCGTTCCAAGGGTTTATTTCGCTTAGTTGCTTACTCTTGAGTAGAAATGCATGTGCACTTCAGAAATAAGCACCTTTGTAAAATGAGCCAAGTTGAAGCAAAACACATTGTTGGAGTGTCAGAATGCATACATAGAAGACAAATAAGCGTGCCAAGGGTTTATTTCGCTTAGTTGCTTACTCTTGAGTAGAAGTGCATGTTCACTCCAGAAATAAGCACCTTTGTAAAATGAGCCAAGATGAAGCAAAACACATTGTTGGAGTGTCAGAATGCATAGAAAGAAGACAAATAAGCGTTCCAAGGGTTTATTTCGCATAGTTGCTTACTCTTGAGTAGAAATGCATGTGCACTCCAGAAATAAACACCTTTGTAAAATGAGCCAAGTTGAAGCAAAACACATTGTTGGAGTGTCGGAATGTATAGATAGAAGACAAATAAGCGTTCCAAGGGTTTATTTCGCATAGTTGCTTACTCTTGAGTAGAAATGCATGTGCACTCCAGAAATAAACACCTTTGTAAAATGAGCCAAGTTGAAGCAAAACACATTGTTGGAGTGTCGGAATGCATAGATAGAAGACAAATAAGCGTTCCAAGGGTTTATTTCGCTTAGTTGCTTACTCTTGAGTAGAAATGCATGTGCACTTCAGAAATAAGCACCTTTGTAAAATGAGCCAAGTTGAAGCAAAACACATTGTTGGAGTGTCAGAATGCATAGATAGAAGACAAATAAGCGTGCCAAGGGTTTATTTCGCTTCGTTGCTTACTCTTGAGTAGAAATGCATGTGCACTCCAGAAATAAGCACCTTTGTAAAATGAGCCAAGTTGAAGCAAAACACATTGTTGGAGTGTCAGAATGCATAGATAGAAGACAAATAAGCGTTCCAAGGGTTTATTTCGCTTAGTTGCTTACTCTTGAGTAGAAATGCATGTGCACTCCAGAAATAAGCACCTTTGTAAAATGAGCCAAGTTGAAGCAAAACACATTGTTGGAGTGTCGGAATGCATAGATAGAAGACAAATAAGCGTTCCAAGGGTTTATTTCGCTTAGTTGCTTACTCTTGAGTAGAAATGCATGTGTACTCCAGAAATAAGCAACTTTGTGAAATGAGCCAAATTGAAACAAAACACATTGTTGGAGTGTCAAAATGCATAGATAGAAGACAAATAAGCGTTCCAAGGGTTTGTTTCGCTTAGTTGCTTACTCTTGAGTAGAAATGCATGTGCACTTCAGAAATAAGCACCTTTGTAAAATGAGCCAAGTTGAAGCAAAACACATTGTTGGAGTGTCAGAATGCATAGATAGAAGACAAATAAGCGTGCCAAGGGTTTATTTCGCTTAGTTGCTTACTCTTGAGTAGAAATGCATGTGCACTCCAGAAATAAGCACCTTTGTAAAATGAGCCAAGTTGAAGCAAAACACATTGTTGGAGTGTCGGAATGCATAGATAGAAGACAAATAAGCGTTCCAAGGGTTTATTTCGCTTAGTTGCTTACTCTTGAGTAGAAATGCATGTGTACTCCAGAAATAAGCAACTTTGTGAAATGAGCCAAATTGAAACAAAACACATTGTTGGAGTGTCAAAATGCATAGATAGAAGACAAATAAGCGTTCCAAGGGTTTATTTCGCTTAGTTGCTTACTCTTGAGTAGAAATGCATGTGCACTTCAGAAATAAGCACCTTTGTAAAATGAGCCAAGTTGAAGCAAAACACATTGTTGGAGTGTCAGAATGCATAGATAGAAGACAAATAAGCGTGCCAAGGGTTTATTTCGCTTAGTTGCTTACTCTTGAGTAGAAATGCATGTGCACTCCAGAAATAAGCACCTTTGTAAAATGAGCCAAATTGAAGCAAAACACATTGTTGGAATTCAGAATGCATAGAAAGAAGACAAATAAGCATTCTATCGGTTTATTTCGTTTAGCTGCTTACTCTTGAGTAGGAATGCATGTGCACTCCATAAATAAGCACCTTTGTAAAATGAGCCAAATTGAAGCAAAACACAGGGTTGGAGTGTCAGAATGCATAGATAGAAGACAAATAAGCGTTCCAAGGGTTTATTTCGCTTAGTTGCTTACTCTTGAGTAGAAATGCATGTGCACTCCAGAAATAAGCACCTTTGTAAAATGAGCCAAGTTGAAGCAAAACACATTGTTGGAGTGTCAGAATGCATAGATAGGAGACAAATAAGCGTTCCAAGGGTTTATTTCGCTTAGTTGCTTACTCTTGAGTAGAAATGCATGTGCACTTCAGAAATAAGCACCTTTGGAAAATGAGCCAAGTTGAAGCAAAACACATTGTTGGAGTGTCAGAATGCATAGAAAGAAGACAAATAAGCGTTCCAAGGGTTTATTTCGCATAGTTGCTTACTCTTGAGTAGAAATGCATGTGCACTCCAGAAATAAGCACCTTTGTAAAAATGAGCCAAGTTGAAGCAAAACACATTGTTGGAGTGTCGGAATGCATAGATAGAAGACAAATAAGCGTTCCAAGGGTTTATTTCGCTTAGTTGCTTACTCTTGAGTAGAAATGCATGTGCACTTCAGAAATAAGCACCTTTGTAAAATGAGCCAAATTGAAGCAAAACATAGGGTTCTAGTGTCAGAATGCATAGATAGAAGACAAATAAGCGTTCCAAGGGTTTATTTCGCTTAGTTGCTTACTCTTGAGTAGAAATGCATGTGCACTCCAGAAATAAACACCTTTGTAAAATGAGCCAAGTTGAAGCAAAACACATTGTTGGAGTGTCGGAATGTATAGATAGAAGACAAATAAGCGTTCCAAGGGTTTATTTCGCATAGTTGCTTACTCTTGAGTAGAAATGCATGTGCACTCCAGAAATAAACACCTTTGTAAAATGAGCCAAGTTGAAGCAAAACACATTGTTGGAGTGTCGGAATGCATAGATAGAAGACAAATAAGCGTTCCAAGGGTTTATTTCGCTTAGTTGCTTACTCCTGAGTAGAAATGCATGTGTACTCCAGAAATAAGCAACTTTGTGAAATGAGCCAAATTGAAACAAAACACATTGTTGGAGTGTCAAAATGCATAGATAGAAGAGAAATAAGCGTTCCAAGGGTTTATTTCGCATAGTTGCTTACTCTTGAGTAGAAATGCATGTGCACTCCAGAAATAAGCACCTTTGTAAAATGAGCCAAGTTGAAGCAAAACACATTGTTGGAGTGTCAGAATGCATAGATAGAAGACAAATAAGCGTTCCAAGGGTTTATTTCGCTTAGTTGCTTACTCTTGAGTAGAAATGCATGTGCACTCCAGAAATAAGCACCTTTGTAAAATGAGCCAAGTTGAAGCAAAACACATTGTTGGAGTGTCAGAATGCATAGATAGAAGACAAATAAGCGTTCCAAGGGTTTATTTCGCTTAGTTGCTTACTCTTGAGTAGAAATGCATGTGTACTCCAGAAATAAGCAACTTTGTGAAATGAGCCAAATTGAAACAAAACACATTGTTGGAGTGTCAAAATGCATAGATAGAAGACAAATAAGCGTTCCAAGGGTTTATTTCGCTTAGTTGCTTACTCTTGAGTAGAAATGCATGTGCACTTCAGAAATAAGCACCTTTGTAAAATGAGCCAAGTTGAAGCAAAACACATTGTTGGAGTGTCAGAATGCATAGATAGAAGACAAATAAGCGTGCCAAGGGTTTATTTCGCTTAGTTGCTTACTCTTGAGTAGAAATGCATGTGCACTCCAGAAATAAGCACCTTTGTGAAATGAGCCAAATTGAAACAAAACACATTGTTGGAATGTCAAAATGCATAGATAGAAGACAAATAAGCGTTCCAAGGGTTTATTTCGCTTAGTTGCTTACTCTTGAGTAGAAATGCATGTGCACTTCAGAAATAAGCACCTTTGGAAAATGAGCCAAGTTGAAGCAAAACACATTGTTGGAGTGTTAGAATGCATAGAAAGAAGACAAATAAGCGTTCCAAGGGTTTATTTCGCATAGTTGCTTACTCTTGAGTAGAAATGCATGTGCACTCCAGAAATAAACACCTTTGTAAAATGAGCCAAGTTGAAGCAAAACACATTGTTGGAGTGTCGGAATGCATAGATAGTAGACAAATAAGCGTTCCAAGGGCTTATTTCGCTTAGTTGCTTACTCTTGAGTAGAAATGCATGTGTACTCCAGAAATAAGCAACTTTGTGAAATGAGCCAAATTGAAACAAAACACATTGTTGGAGTGTCAAAATGCATAGATAGAAGACAAATAAGCGTTCCAAGGGTTTATTTCGCATAGTTGCTTACTCTTGAGTAGAAATGCATGTGCACTCCAGAAATAAGCACCTTTGTAAAATGAGCCAAGTTGAAGCAAAACACATTGTTGGAGTGTCGGAATGCATAGATAGAAGACAAATAAGCGTTCCAAGGGTTTATTTCGCTTAGTTGCTTACTCTTGAGTAGAAATGCATGTGTACTCCAGAAATAAGCAACTTTGTGAAATGAGCCAAATTGAAACAAAACACATTGTTGGAGTGTCAAAATGCATAGATAGAAGACAAATAAGCGTTCCAAGGGTTTATTTCGCTTAGTTGCTTACTCTTGAGTAGAAATGCATGTGCACTTCAGAAATAAGCATTTGTAAAATGAGCCAAGTTGAAGCAAAACACATTGTTGGAGTGTCAGAATGCATAGATAGAAGACAAATAAGCGTGCCAAGGGTTTATTTCGCTTAGTTGCTTACTCTTGAGTAGAAATGCATGTGCACTCCAGAAATAAGCACCTTTGTAAAATGAGCCAAGTTGAAGCAAAACACATTGTTGGAGTGTCGGAATGCATAGATAGAAGACAAATAAGCGTTCCAAGGGTTTATTTCGCTTAGTTGCTTACTCTTGAGTAGAAATTCATGTGTACTCCAGAAATAAGCAACTTTGTGAAATGAGCCAAATTGAAACAAAACACATTGTTGGAGTGTCAAAATGCATAGATAGAAGACAAATAAGCGATCCAAGGGTTTATTTCGCTTAGTTGCTTACTCTTGAGTAGAAATGCATGTGCACTTCAGAAATAAGCACCTTTGTAAAATGAGCCAAGTTGAAGCAAAACACATTGTTGGAGTGTCAGAATGCATAGATAGAAGACAAATAAGCGTGCCAAGGGTTTATTTCGCTTAGTTGCTTACTCTTGAGTAGAAATGCATGTGCACTCCAGAAATAAGCACCTTTGTGAAATGAGCCAAATTGAAACAAAACACATTGTTGGAATGTCAAAATGCATAGATAGAAGACAAATAAGCGTTCCAAGGGTTTATTTCGCTTAGTTGCTTACTCTTGAGTAGAAATGCATGTGCACTTCAGAAATAAGCACCTTTGGAAAATGAGCCAAGTTGAAGCAAAACACATTGTTGGAGTGTCAGAATGCATAGAAAGAAGACAAATAAGCGTTCCAAGGGTTTATTTCGCATAGTTGCTTACTCTTGAGTAGAAATGCATGTGCACTTCAGAAATAAACACCTTTGTAAAATGAGCCAAGTTGAAGCAAAACACATTGTTGGAGTGTCGGAATGCATAGATAGTAGACAAATAAGCGTTCCAAGGGCTTATTTCGCTTAGTTGCTTACTCTTGAGTAGAAATGCATGTGTACTCCAGAAATAAGCAACTTTGTGAAATGAGCCAAATTGAAACAAAACACATTGTTGGAGTGTCAAAATGCATAGATAGAAGACAAATAAGCGTTCCAAGGGTTTATTTCGCATAGTTGCTTACTCTTGAGTAGAAATGCATGTGCACTCCAGAAATAAACACCTTTGTAAAATGAGCCAAGTTGAAGCAAAACACATTTTTGGAGTGTCAAAATGCATAGATAGAAGACAAATAAGCGTTCCAAGGGTTTATTTCGCTTAGTTGCTTACTCTTGAGTAGAAATGCATGTGCACTCCAGAAATAAGCACCTTTGTGAAGTGAGCCAAATTGAAACAAAACACATTGTTGGAGTGTCAGAATGCATAGAAAGAAGACAAATAAGCGTTCCAAGGGTTTATTTCGCATAGTTGCTTACTCTTGAGTAGAAATGCATGTGCACTTCAGAAATAAACACCTTTGTAAAATGAGCCAAGTTGAAGCAAAACACATTGTTGGAGTGTCGGAATGCATAGATAGTAGACAAATAAGCGTTCCAAGGGCTTATTTCGCTTAGTTGCTTACTCTTGAGTAGAAATGCATGTGTACTCCAGAAATAAGCAACTTTGTGAAATGAGCCAAATTGAAACAAAACACATTGTTGGAGTGTCAAAATGCATAGATAGAAGACAAATAAGCGTTCCAAGGGTTTATTTCGCATAGTTGCTTACTCTTGAGTAGAAATGCATGTGCACTCCAGAAATAAACACCTTTGTAAAATGAGCCAAGTTGAAGCAAAACACATTTTTGGAGTGTCAAAATGCATAGATAGAAGACAAATAAGCGTTCCAAGGGTTTATTTCGCTTAGTTGCTTACTCTTGAGTAGAAATGCATGTGCACTTCAGAAATAAGCATTTGTAAAATGAGCCAAGTTGAAGCAAAACACATTGTTGGAGTGTCAGAATGCATAGATAGAAGACAAATAAGCGTGCCAAGGGTTTATTTCGCTTAGTTGCTTACTCTTGAGTAGAAATGCATGTGCACTCCAGAAATAAGCACCTTTGTAAAATGAGCCAAGTTGAAGCAAAACACATTGTTGGAGTGTCGGAATGCATAGATAGAAGACAAATAAGCGTTCCAAGGGTTTATTTCGCTTAGTTGCTTACTCTTGAGTAGAAATTCATGTGTACTCCAGAAATAAGCAACTTTGTGAAATGAGCCAAATTGAAACAAAACACATTGTTGGAGTGTCAAAATGCATAGATAGAAGACAAATAAGCGATCCAAGGGTTTATTTCGCTTAGTTGCTTACTCTTGAGTAGAAATGCATGTGCACTTCAGAAATAAGCACCTTTGTAAAATGAGCCAAGTTGAAGCAAAACACATTGTTGGAGTGTCAGAATGCATAGATAGAAGACAAATAAGCGTGCCAAGGGTTTATTTCGCTTAGTTGCTTACTCTTGAGTAGAAATGCATGTGCACTCCAGAAATAAGCACCTTTGTGAAATGAGCCAAATTGAAACAAAACACATTGTTGGAATGTCAAAATGCATAGATAGAAGACAAATAAGCGTTCCAAGGGTTTATTTCGCTTAGTTGCTTACTCTTGAGTAGAAATGCATGTGCACTTCAGAAATAAGCACCTTTGGAAAATGAGCCAAGTTGAAGCAAAACACATTGTTGGAGTGTCAGAATGCATAGAAAGAAGACAAATAAGCGTTCCAAGGGTTTATTTCGCATAGTTGCTTACTCTTGAGTAGAAATGCATGTGCACTTCAGAAATAAACACCTTTGTAAAATGAGCCAAGTTGAAGCAAAACACATTGTTGGAGTGTCGGAATGCATAGATAGTAGACAAATAAGCGTTCCAAGGGCTTATTTCGCTTAGTTGCTTACTCTTGAGTAGAAATGCATGTGTACTCCAGAAATAAGCAACTTTGTGAAATGAGCCAAATTGAAACAAAACACATTGTTGGAGTGTCAAAATGCATAGATAGAAGACAAATAAGCGTTCCAAGGGTTTATTTCGCATAGTTGCTTACTCTTGAGTAGAAATGCATGTGCACTCCAGAAATAAACACCTTTGTAAAATGAGCCAAGTTGAAGCAAAACACATTTTTGGAGTGTCAAAATGCATAGATAGAAGACAAATAAGCGTTCCAAGGGTTTATTTCGCTTAGTTGCTTACTCTTGAGTAGAAATGCATGTGCACTCCAGAAATAAGCACCTTTGTGAAGTGAGCCAAATTGAAACAAAACACATTGTTGGAGTGTCAGAATGCATAGAAAGAAGACAAATAAGCGTTCCAAGGGTTTATTTCGCATAGTTGCTTACTCTTGAGTAGAAATGCATGTGCACTTCAGAAATAAACACCTTTGTAAAATGAGCCAAGTTGAAGCAAAACACATTGTTGGAGTGTCGGAATGCATAGATAGTAGACAAATAAGCGTTCCAAGGGCTTATTTCGCTTAGTTGCTTACTCTTGAGTAGAAATGCATGTGTACTCCAGAAATAAGCAACTTTGTGAAATGAGCCAAATTGAAACAAAACACATTGTTGGAGTGTCAAAATGCATAGATAGAAGACAAATAAGCGTTCCAAGGGTTTATTTCGCATAGTTGCTTACTCTTGAGTAGAAATGCATGTGCACTCCAGAAATAAACACCTTTGTAAAATGAGCCAAGTTGAAGCAAAACACATTTTTGGAGTGTCAAAATGCATAGATAGAAGACAAATAAGCGTTCCAAGGGTTTATTTCGCTTAGTTGCTTACTCTTGAGTAGAAATGCATGTGCACTCCAGAAATAAGCACCTTTGTGAAGTGAGCCAAATTGAAACAAAACACATTGTTGGAATGTCAAAATGCATAGATAGAAGACAAATAAGCGTTCCAAGGGTTTATTTCGCTTAGTTGCTTACTCTTGAGTAGAAATGCATGTGCACTTCAGAAATAAGCATTTGTAAAATGAGCCAAGTTGAAGCAAAACACATTGTTGGAGTGTCAGAATGCATAGATAGTAGACAAATAAGCGTTCCAAGGGCTTATTTCGCTTAGTTGCTTACTCTTGAGTAGAAATGCATGTGTACTCCAGAAATAAGCAACTTTGTGAAATGAGCCAAATTGAAACAAAACACATTGTTGGAGTGTCAAAATGCATAGATAGAAGACAAATAAGCGTTCCAAGGGTTTATTTCGCATAGTTGCTTACTCTTGAGTAGAAATGCATGTGCACTCCAGAAATAAGCACCTTTGTAAAATGAGCCAAGTTGAAGCAAAACACATTGTTGGAGTGTCGGAATGCATAGATAGAAGACAAATAAGCGTTCCAAGGGTTTATTTCGCTTAGTTGCTTACTCTTGAGTAGAAATGCATGTGTACTCCAGAAATAAGCAACTTTGTGAAATGAGCCAAATTGAAACAAAACACATTGTTGGAGTGTCAAAATGCATAGATAGAAGACAAATAAGCGTTCCAAGGGTTTATTTCGCTTAGTTGCTTACTCTTGAGTAGAAATGCATGTGCACTTCAGAAATAAGCATTTGTAAAATGAGCCAAGTTGAAGCAAAACACATTGTTGGAGTGTCAGAATGCATAGATAGAAGACAAATAAGCGTGCCAAGGGTTTATTTCGCTTAGTTGCTTACTCTTGAGTAGAAATGCATGTGCACTCCAGAAATAAGCACCTTTGTAAAATGAGCCAAGTTGAAGCAAAACACATTGTTGGAGTGTCGGAATGCATAGATAGAAGACAAATAAGCGTTCCAAGGGTTTATTTCGCTTAGTTGCTTACTCTTGAGTAGAAATTCATGTGTACTCCAGAAATAAGCAACTTTGTGAAATGAGCCAAATTGAAACAAAACACATTGTTGGAGTGTCAAAATGCATAGATAGAAGACAAATAAGCGATCCAAGGGTTTATTTCGCTTAGTTGCTTACTCTTGAGTAGAAATGCATGTGCACTTCAGAAATAAGCACCTTTGTAAAATGAGCCAAGTTGAAGCAAAACACATTGTTGGAGTGTCAGAATGCATAGATAGAAGACAAATAAGCGTGCCAAGGGTTTATTTCGCTTAGTTGCTTACTCTTGAGTAGAAATGCATGTGCACTCCAGAAATAAGCACCTTTGTGAAATGAGCCAAATTGAAACAAAACACATTGTTGGAATGTCAAAATGCATAGATAGAAGACAAATAAGCGTTCCAAGGGTTTATTTCGCTTAGTTGCTTACTCTTGAGTAGAAATGCATGTGCACTTCAGAAATAAGCACCTTTGGAAAATGAGCCAAGTTGAAGCAAAACACATTGTTGGAGTGTCAGAATGCATAGAAAGAAGACAAATAAGCGTTCCAAGGGTTTATTTCGCATAGTTGCTTACTCTTGAGTAGAAATGCATGTGCACTTCAGAAATAAACACCTTTGTAAAATGAGCCAAGTTGAAGCAAAACACATTGTTGGAGTGTCGGAATGCATAGATAGTAGACAAATAAGCGTTCCAAGGGCTTATTTCGCTTAGTTGCTTACTCTTGAGTAGAAATGCATGTGTACTCCAGAAATAAGCAACTTTGTGAAATGAGCCAAATTGAAACAAAACACATTGTTGGAGTGTCAAAATGCATAGATAGAAGACAAATAAGCGTTCCAAGGGTTTATTTCGCATAGTTGCTTACTCTTGAGTAGAAATGCATGTGCACTCCAGAAATAAACACCTTTGTAAAATGAGCCAAGTTGAAGCAAAACACATTTTTGGAGTGTCAAAATGCATAGATAGAAGACAAATAAGCGTTCCAAGGGTTTATTTCGCTTAGTTGCTTACTCTTGAGTAGAAATGCATGTGCACTCCAGAAATAAGCACCTTTGTGAAGTGAGCCAAATTGAAACAAAACACATTGTTGGAGTGTCAGAATGCATAGAAAGAAGACAAATAAGCGTTCCAAGGGTTTATTTCGCATAGTTGCTTACTCTTGAGTAGAAATGCATGTGCACTTCAGAAATAAACACCTTTGTAAAATGAGCCAAGTTGAAGCAAAACACATTGTTGGAGTGTCGGAATGCATAGATAGTAGACAAATAAGCGTTCCAAGGGCTTATTTCGCTTAGTTGCTTACTCTTGAGTAGAAATGCATGTGTACTCCAGAAATAAGCAACTTTGTGAAATGAGCCAAATTGAAACAAAACACATTGTTGGAGTGTCAAAATGCATAGATAGAAGACAAATAAGCGTTCCAAGGGTTTATTTCGCATAGTTGCTTACTCTTGAGTAGAAATGCATGTGCACTCCAGAAATAAACACCTTTGTAAAATGAGCCAAGTTGAAGCAAAACACATTTTTGGAGTGTCAAAATGCATAGATAGAAGACAAATAAGCGTTCCAAGGGTTTATTTCGCTTAGTTGCTTACTCTTGAGTAGAAATGCATGTGCACTTCAGAAATAAGCATTTGTAAAATGAGCCAAGTTGAAGCAAAACACATTGTTGGAGTGTCAGAATGCATAGATAGAAGACAAATAAGCGTGCCAAGGGTTTATTTCGCTTAGTTGCTTACTCTTGAGTAGAAATGCATGTGCACTCCAGAAATAAGCACCTTTGTAAAATGAGCCAAGTTGAAGCAAAACACATTGTTGGAGTGTCGGAATGCATAGATAGAAGACAAATAAGCGTTCCAAGGGTTTATTTCGCTTAGTTGCTTACTCTTGAGTAGAAATTCATGTGTACTCCAGAAATAAGCAACTTTGTGAAATGAGCCAAATTGAAACAAAACACATTGTTGGAGTGTCAAAATGCATAGATAGAAGACAAATAAGCGATCCAAGGGTTTATTTCGCTTAGTTGCTTACTCTTGAGTAGAAATGCATGTGCACTTCAGAAATAAGCACCTTTGTAAAATGAGCCAAGTTGAAGCAAAACACATTGTTGGAGTGTCAGAATGCATAGATAGAAGACAAATAAGCGTGCCAAGGGTTTATTTCGCTTAGTTGCTTACTCTTGAGTAGAAATGCATGTGCACTCCAGAAATAAGCACCTTTGTGAAATGAGCCAAATTGAAACAAAACACATTGTTGGAATGTCAAAATGCATAGATAGAAGACAAATAAGCGTTCCAAGGGTTTATTTCGCTTAGTTGCTTACTCTTGAGTAGAAATGCATGTGCACTTCAGAAATAAGCACCTTTGGAAAATGAGCCAAGTTGAAGCAAAACACATTGTTGGAGTGTCAGAATGCATAGAAAGAAGACAAATAAGCGTTCCAAGGGTTTATTTCGCATAGTTGCTTACTCTTGAGTAGAAATGCATGTGCACTTCAGAAATAAACACCTTTGTAAAATGAGCCAAGTTGAAGCAAAACACATTGTTGGAGTGTCGGAATGCATAGATAGTAGACAAATAAGCGTTCCAAGGGCTTATTTCGCTTAGTTGCTTACTCTTGAGTAGAAATGCATGTGTACTCCAGAAATAAGCAACTTTGTGAAATGAGCCAAATTGAAACAAAACACATTGTTGGAGTGTCAAAATGCATAGATAGAAGACAAATAAGCGTTCCAAGGGTTTATTTCGCATAGTTGCTTACTCTTGAGTAGAAATGCATGTGCACTCCAGAAATAAACACCTTTGTAAAATGAGCCAAGTTGAAGCAAAACACATTTTTGGAGTGTCAAAATGCATAGATAGAAGACAAATAAGCGTTCCAAGGGTTTATTTCGCTTAGTTGCTTACTCTTGAGTAGAAATGCATGTGCACTCCAGAAATAAGCACCTTTGTGAAGTGAGCCAAATTGAAACAAAACACATTGTTGGAGTGTCAGAATGCATAGAAAGAAGACAAATAAGCGTTCCAAGGGTTTATTTCGCATAGTTGCTTACTCTTGAGTAGAAATGCATGTGCACTTCAGAAATAAACACCTTTGTAAAATGAGCCAAGTTGAAGCAAAACACATTGTTGGAGTGTCGGAATGCATAGATAGTAGACAAATAAGCGTTCCAAGGGCTTATTTCGCTTAGTTGCTTACTCTTGAGTAGAAATGCATGTGTACTCCAGAAATAAGCAACTTTGTGAAATGAGCCAAATTGAAACAAAACACATTGTTGGAGTGTCAAAATGCATAGATAGAAGACAAATAAGCGTTCCAAGGGTTTATTTCGCATAGTTGCTTACTCTTGAGTAGAAATGCATGTGCACTCCAGAAATAAACACCTTTGTAAAATGAGCCAAGTTGAAGCAAAACACATTTTTGGAGTGTCAAAATGCATAGATAGAAGACAAATAAGCGTTCCAAGGGTTTATTTCGCTTAGTTGCTTACTCTTGAGTAGAAATGCATGTGCACTTCAGAAATAAGCATTTGTAAAATGAGCCAAGTTGAAGCAAAACACATTGTTGGAGTGTCAGAATGCATAGATAGAAGACAAATAAGCGTGCCAAGGGTTTATTTCGCTTAGTTGCTTACTCTTGAGTAGAAATGCATGTGCACTCCAGAAATAAGCACCTTTGTAAAATGAGCCAAGTTGAAGCAAAACACATTGTTGGAGTGTCGGAATGCATAGATAGAAGACAAATAAGCGTTCCAAGGGTTTATTTCGCTTAGTTGCTTACTCTTGAGTAGAAATTCATGTGTACTCCAGAAATAAGCAACTTTGTGAAATGAGCCAAATTGAAACAAAACACATTGTTGGAGTGTCAAAATGCATAGATAGAAGACAAATAAGCGATCCAAGGGTTTATTTCGCTTAGTTGCTTACTCTTGAGTAGAAATGCATGTGCACTTCAGAAATAAGCACCTTTGTAAAATGAGCCAAGTTGAAGCAAAACACATTGTTGGAGTGTCAGAATGCATAGATAGAAGACAAATAAGCGTGCCAAGGGTTTATTTCGCTTAGTTGCTTACTCTTGAGTAGAAATGCATGTGCACTCCAGAAATAAGCACCTTTGTGAAATGAGCCAAATTGAAACAAAACACATTGTTGGAATGTCAAAATGCATAGATAGAAGACAAATAAGCGTTCCAAGGGTTTATTTCGCTTAGTTGCTTACTCTTGAGTAGAAATGCATGTGCACTTCAGAAATAAGCACCTTTGGAAAATGAGCCAAGTTGAAGCAAAACACATTGTTGGAGTGTCAGAATGCATAGAAAGAAGACAAATAAGCGTTCCAAGGGTTTATTTCGCATAGTTGCTTACTCTTGAGTAGAAATGCATGTGCACTTCAGAAATAAACACCTTTGTAAAATGAGCCAAGTTGAAGCAAAACACATTGTTGGAGTGTCGGAATGCATAGATAGTAGACAAATAAGCGTTCCAAGGGCTTATTTCGCTTAGTTGCTTACTCTTGAGTAGAAATGCATGTGTACTCCAGAAATAAGCAACTTTGTGAAATGAGCCAAATTGAAACAAAACACATTGTTGGAGTGTCAAAATGCATAGATAGAAGACAAATAAGCGTTCCAAGGGTTTATTTCGCATAGTTGCTTACTCTTGAGTAGAAATGCATGTGCACTCCAGAAATAAACACCTTTGTAAAATGAGCCAAGTTGAAGCAAAACACATTTTTGGAGTGTCAAAATGCATAGATAGAAGACAAATAAGCGTTCCAAGGGTTTATTTCGCTTAGTTGCTTACTCTTGAGTAGAAATGCATGTGCACTCCAGAAATAAGCACCTTTGTGAAGTGAGCCAAATTGAAACAAAACACATTGTTGGAGTGTCAAAATGCATAGATAGAAGACAAATAAGCGTTCCAAGGGTTTATTTCGCATAGTTGCTTACTCTTGAGTAGAAATGCATGTGCACTCCAGAAATAAACACCTTTGTAAAATGAGCCAAGTTGAAGCAAAACACATTTTTGGAGTGTCAAAATGCATAGATAGAAGACAAATAAGCGTGCCAAGGGTTTATTTCGCTTAGTTGCTTACTCTTGAGTAGAAATGCATGTGCACTTCAGAAATAAGCACCTTTGGAAAATGAGCCAAGTTGAAGCAAAACACATTGTTGGAGTGTCAGAATGCATAGAAAGAAGACAAATAAGCGTTCCAAGGGTTTATTTCGCATAGTTGCTTACTCTTGAGTAGAAATGCATGTGCACTTCAGAAATAAACACCTTTGTAAAATGAGCCAAGTTGAAGCAAAACACATTGTTGGAGTGTCGGAATGCATAGATAGTAGACAAATAAGCGTTCCAAGGGCTTATTTCGCTTAGTTGCTTACTCTTGAGTAGAAATGCATGTGTACTCCAGAAATAAGCAACTTTGTGAAATGAGCCAAATTGAAACAAAACACATTGTTGGAGTGTCAAAATGCATAGATAGAAGACAAATAAGCGTTCCAAGGGTTTATTTCGCATAGTTGCTTACTCTTGAGTAGAAATGCATGTGCACTCCAGAAATAAACACCTTTGTAAAATGAGCCAAGTTGAAGCAAAACACATTTTTGGAGTGTCAAAATGCATAGATAGAAGACAAATAAGCGTTCCAAGGGTTTATTTCGCTTAGTTGCTTACTCTTGAGTAGAAATGCATGTGCACTCCAGAAATAAGCACCTTTGTGAAGTGAGCCAAATTGAAACAAAACACATTGTTGGAGTGTCAGAATGCATAGAAAGAAGACAAATAAGCGTTCCAAGGGTTTATTTCGCATAGTTGCTTACTCTTGAGTAGAAATGCATGTGCACTTCAGAAATAAACACCTTTGTAAAATGAGCCAAGTTGAAGCAAAACACATTGTTGGAGTGTCGGAATGCATAGATAGTAGACAAATAAGCGTTCCAAGGGCTTATTTCGCTTAGTTGCTTACTCTTGAGTAGAAATGCATGTGTACTCCAGAAATAAGCAACTTTGTGAAATGAGCCAAATTGAAACAAAACACATTGTTGGAGTGTCAAAATGCATAGATAGAAGACAAATAAGCGTTCCAAGGGTTTATTTCGCATAGTTGCTTACTCTTGAGTAGAAATGCATGTGCACTCCAGAAATAAACACCTTTGTAAAATGAGCCAAGTTGAAGCAAAACACATTTTTGGAGTGTCAAAATGCATAGATAGAAGACAAATAAGCGTTCCAAGGGTTTATTTCGCTTAGTTGCTTACTCTTGAGTAGAAATGCATGTGCACTTCAGAAATAAGCACCTTTGTAAAATGAGCCAAGTTGAAGCAAAACACATTGTTGGAGTGTCAGAATGCATAGATAGAAGACAAATAAGCGTGCCAAGGGTTTATTTCGCTTAGTTGCTTACTCTTGAGTAGAAATGCATGTGCACTCCAGAAATAAGCACCTTTGTGAAATGAGCCAAATTGAAACAAAACACATTGTTGGAATGTCAAAATGCATAGATAGAAGACAAATAAGCGTTCCAAGGGTTTATTTCGCTTAGTTGCTTACTCTTGAGTAGAAATGCATGTGCACTTCAGAAATAAGCACCTTTGGAAAATGAGCCAAGTTGAAGCAAAACACATTGTTGGAGTGTCAGAATGCATAGAAAGAAGACAAATAAGCGTTCCAAGGGTTTATTTCGCATAGTTGCTTACTCTTGAGTAGAAATGCATGTGCACTTCAGAAATAAACACCTTTGTAAAATGAGCCAAGTTGAAGCAAAACACATTGTTGGAGTGTCGGAATGCATAGATAGTAGACAAATAAGCGTTCCAAGGGCTTATTTCGCTTAGTTGCTTACTCTTGAGTAGAAATGCATGTGTACTCCAGAAATAAGCAACTTTGTGAAATGAGCCAAATTGAAACAAAACACATTGTTGGAGTGTCAAAATGCATAGATAGAAGACAAATAAGCGTTCCAAGGGTTTATTTCGCATAGTTGCTTACTCTTGAGTAGAAATGCATGTGCACTCCAGAAATAAACACCTTTGTAAAATGAGCCAAGTTGAAGCAAAACACATTTTTGGAGTGTCAAAATGCATAGATAGAAGACAAATAAGCGTTCCAAGGGTTTATTTCGCTTAGTTGCTTACTCTTGAGTAGAAATGCATGTGCACTCCAGAAATAAGCACCTTTGTGAAGTGAGCCAAATTGAAACAAAACACATTGTTGGAGTGTCAGAATGCATAGAAAGAAGACAAATAAGCGTTCCAAGGGTTTATTTCGCATAGTTGCTTACTCTTGAGTAGAAATGCATGTGCACTTCAGAAATAAACACCTTTGTAAAATGAGCCAAGTTGAAGCAAAACACATTGTTGGAGTGTCGGAATGCATAGATAGTAGACAAATAAGCGTTCCAAGGGCTTATTTCGCTTAGTTGCTTACTCTTGAGTAGAAATGCATGTGTACTCCAGAAATAAGCAACTTTGTGAAATGAGCCAAATTGAAACAAAACACATTGTTGGAGTGTCAAAATGCATAGATAGAAGACAAATAAGCGTTCCAAGGGTTTATTTCGCATAGTTGCTTACTCTTGAGTAGAAATGCATGTGCACTCCAGAAATAAGCACCTTTGTAAAATGAGCCAAGTTGAAGCAAAACACATTGTTGGAGTGTCGGAATGCATAGATAGAAGACAAATAAGCGTTCCAAGGGTTTATTTCGCTTAGTTGCTTACTCTTGAGTAGAAATGCATGTGTACTCCAGAAATAAGCAACTTTGTGAAATGAGCCAAATTGAAACAAAACACATTGTTGGAGTGTCAAAATGCATAGATAGAAGACAAATAAGCGTTCCAAGGGTTTATTTCGCTTAGTTGCTTACTCTTGAGTAGAAATGCATGTGCACTTCAGAAATAAGCATTTGTAAAATGAGCCAAGTTGAAGCAAAACACATTGTTGGAGTGTCAGAATGCATAGATAGAAGACAAATAAGCGTGCCAAGGGTTTATTTCGCTTAGTTGCTTACTCTTGAGTAGAAATGCATGTGCACTCCAGAAATAAGCACCTTTGTAAAATGAGCCAAGTTGAAGCAAAACACATTGTTGGAGTGTCGGAATGCATAGATAGAAGACAAATAAGCGTTCCAAGGGTTTATTTCGCTTAGTTGCTTACTCTTGAGTAGAAATTCATGTGTACTCCAGAAATAAGCAACTTTGTGAAATGAGCCAAATTGAAACAAAACACATTGTTGGAGTGTCAAAATTCATAGATATAAGACAAATAAGCGATCCAAGGGTTTATTTCGCTTAGTTGCTTACTCTTGAGTAGAAATGCATGTGCACTTCAGAAATAAGCACCTTTGTAAAATGAGCCAAGTTGAAGCAAAACACATTGTTGGAGTGTCAGAATGCATAGATAGAAGACAAATAAGCGTGCCAAGGGTTTATTTCGCTTAGTTGCTTACTCTTGAGTAGAAATGCATGTGCACTCCAGAAATAAGCACCTTTGTGAAATGAGCCAAATTGAAACAAAACACATTGTTGGAATGTCAAAATGCATAGATAGAAGACAAATAAGCGTTCCAAGGGTTTATTTCGCTTAGTTGCTTACTCTTGAGTAGAAATGCATGTGCACTTCAGAAATAAGCACCTTTGGAAAATGAGCCAAGTTGAAGCAAAACACATTGTTGGAGTGTCAGAATGCATAGAAAGAAGACAAATAAGCGTTCCAAGGGTTTATTTCGCATAGTTGCTTACTCTTGAGTAGAAATGCATGTGCACTTCAGAAATAAACACCTTTGTAAAATGAGCCAAGTTGAAGCAAAACACATTGTTGGAGTGTCGGAATGCATAGATAGTAGACAAATAAGCGTTCCAAGGGCTTATTTCGCTTAGTTGCTTACTCTTGAGTAGAAATGCATGTGTACTCCAGAAATAAGCAACTTTGTGAAATGAGCCAAATTGAAACAAAACACATTGTTGGAGTGTCAAAATGCATAGATAGAAGACAAATAAGCGTTCCAAGGGTTTATTTCGCTTAGTTGCTTACTCTTGAGTAGAAATGCATGTGCACTCCAGAAATAAACACCTTTGTAAAATGAGCCAAGTTGAAGCAAAACACATTTTTGGAGTGTCAAAATGCATAGATAGAAGACAAATAAGCGTTCCAAGGGTTTATTTCGCTTAGTTGCTTACTCTTGAGTAGAAATGCATGTGCACTCCAGAAATAAGCACCTTTGTGAAGTGAGCCAAATTGAAACAAAACACATTGTTGGAGTGTCAGAATGCATAGAAAGAAGACAAATAAGCGTTCCAAGGGTTTATTTCGCATAGTTGCTTACTCTTGAGTAGAAATGCATGTGCACTTCAGAAATAAACACCTTTGTAAAATGAGCCAAGTTGAAGCAAAACACATTGTTGGAGTGTCGGAATGCATAGATAGTAGACAAATAAGCGTTCCAAGGGTTTATTTCGCATAGTTGCTTACTCTTGAGTAGAAATGCATGTGTACTCCAGAAATAAACACCTTTGTGAAATGAGCCAAATTGAAACAAAACACATTGTTGGAGTGTCGGAATGCATAGATAGTAGACAAATAAGCGTTCCAAGGGTTTATTTCGCATAGTTGCTTACTCTTGAGTAGAAATGCATGTGCACTCCAGAAATAAACACCTTTGTAAAATGAGCCAAGTTGAAACAAAACACATTGTTGGAGTGTCAAAATGCATAGATAGAAGACAAATAAGCGTTCCAAGGGTTTATTTCGCATAGTTGCTTACTCTTGAGTAGAAATGCATGTGCACTCCAGAAATAAGCACCTTTGTAAAATGAGCCAAGTTGAAGCAAAACACATTGTTGGAGTGTCGGAATGCATAGATAGAAGACAAATAAGCGTTCCAAGGGTTTATTTCGCTTAGTTGCTTACTCTTGAGTAGAAATTCATGTGTACTCCAGAAATAAGCAACTTTGTGAAATGAGCCAAATTGAAACAAAACACATTGTTGGAGTGTCAAAATGCATAGATAGAAGACAAATAAGCGATCCAAGGGTTTATTTCGCTTAGTTGCTTACTCTTGAGTAGAAATGCATGTGCACTTCAGAAATAAGCACCTTTGTAAAATGAGCCAAGTTGAAGCAAAACACATTGTTGGAGTGTCAGAATGCATAGATAGAAGACAAATAAGCGTGCCAAGGGTTTTTTTCGCTTAGTTGCTTACTCTTGAGTAGAAATGCATGTGCACTCCAGAAATAAGCACCTTTGTGAAATGAGCCAAATTGAAACAAAACACATTGTTGGAATGTCAAAATGCATAGATAGAAGACAAATAAGCGTTCCAAGGGTTTATTTCGCTTAGTTGCTTACTCTTGAGTAGAAATGCATGTGCACTTCAGAAATAAGCACCTTTGGAAAATGAGCCAAGTTGAAGCAAAACACATTGTTGGAGTGTCAGAATGCATAGAAAGAAGACAAATAAGCGTTCCAAGGGTTTATTTCGCATAGTTGCTTACTCTTGAGTAGAAATGCATGTGCACTTCAGAAATAAACACCTTTGTAAAATGAGCCAAGTTGAAGCAAAACACATTGTTGGAGTGTCGGAATGCATAGATAGTAGACAAATAAGCGTTCCAAGGGCTTATTTCGCTTAGTTGCTTACTCTTGAGTAGAAATGCATGTGTACTCCAGAAATAAGCAACTTTGTGAAATGAGCCAAATTGAAACAAAACACATTGTTGGAGTGTCAAAATGCATAGATAGAAGACAAATAAGCGTTCCAAGGGTTTATTTCGCATAGTTGCTTACTCTTGAGTAGAAATGCATGTGCACTCCAGAAATAAACACCTTTGTAAAATGAGCCAAGTTGAAGCAAAACACATTTTTGGAGTGTCAAAATGCATAGATAGAAGACAAATAAGCGTTCCAAGGGTTTATTTCGCTTAGTTGCTTACTCTTGAGTAGAAATGCATGTGCACTCCAGAAATAAGCACCTTTGTGAAGTGAGCCAAATTGAAACAAAACACATTGTTGGAATGTCAAAATGCATAGATAGAAGACAAATAAGCGTTCCAAGGGTTTATTTCGCTTAGTTGCTTACTCTTGAGTAGAAATGCATGTGCACTTCAGAAATAAGCACCTTTGGAAAATGAGCCAAGTTGAAGCAAAACACATTGTTGGAGTGTCAGAATGCATAGATAGAAGACAAATAAGCGTTCCAAGGGTTTATTTCGCTTAGTTGCTTACTCTTGAGTAGAAATGCATGTGCACTCCAGAAATAAGCACCTTTGTAAAATGAGCCAAATTGAAGCAAAACACATTGTTGGAATTCAGAATGCATAGAAAGAAGACAAATAAGCATTCTATCGGTTTATTTCGTTTAGCTGCTTACTCTTGAGTAGGAATGCATGTGCACTCCATAAATAAGCACCTTTGTAAAATGAGCCAAATTGAAGCAAAACACAGGGTTGGAGTGTCAGAATGCATAGATAGAAGACAAATAAGCGTTCCAAGGGTTTATTTCGCTTAGTTGCTTACTCTTGAGTAGAAATGCATGTGCACTCCAGAAATAAGCACCTTTGTAAAATGAGCCAAGTTGAAGCAAAACACATTGTTGGAGTGTCGGAATGCATAGATAGAAGACAAATAAGCGTTCCAAGGGTTTATTTCGCTTAGTTGCTTACTCTTGAGTAGAAATGCATGTGCACTTCAGAAATAAGCACCTTTGGAAAATGAGCCAAGTTGAAGCAAAACACATTGTTGGAGTGTCAGAATGCATAGAAAGAAGACAAATAAGCGTTCCAAGGGTTTATTTCGCATAGTTGCTTACTCTTGAGTAGAAATGCATGTGCACTCCAGAAATAAACACCTTTGTAAAATGAGCCAAGTTGAAGCAAAACACATTTTTGGAGTGTCAAAATGCATAGATAGAAGACAAATAAGCGTTCCAAGGGTTTATTTCGCTTAGTTGCTTACTCTTGAGTAGAAATGCATGTGCACTCCAGAAATAAGCACCTTTGTGAAGTGAGCCAAATTGAAACAAAACACATTGTTGGAATGTCAAAATGCATAGATAGAAGACAAATAAGCGTTCCAAGGGTTTATTTCGCTTAGTTGCTTACTCTTGAGTAGAAATGCATGTGCACTTCAGAAATAAGCACCTTTGGAAAATGAGCCAAGTTGAAGCAAAACACATTGTTGGAGTGTCAGAATGCATAGATAGAAGACAAATAAGCGTTCCAAGGGTTTATTTCGCTTAGTTGCTTACTCTTGAGTAGAAATGCATGTGCACTCCAGAAATAAGCACCTTTGTAAAATGAGCCAAATTGAAGCAAAACACATTGTTGGAATTCAGAATGCATAGAAAGAAGACAAATAAGCATTCTATCGGTTTATTTCGTTTAGCTGCTTACTCTTGAGTAGGAATGCATGTGCACTCCATAAATAAGCACCTTTGTAAAATGAGCCAAATTGAAGCAAAACACAGGGTTGGAGTGTCAGAATGCATAGATAGAAGACAAATAAGCGTTCCAAGGGTTTATTTCGCTTAGTTGCTTACTCTTGAGTAGAAATGCATGTGCACTCCAGAAATAAGCACCTTTGTAAAATGAGCCAAGTTGAAGCAAAACACATTGTTGGAGTGTCGGAATGCATAGATAGAAGACAAATAAGCGTTCCAAGGGTTTATTTCGCTTAGTTGCTTACTCTTGAGTAGAAATGCATGTGCACTTCAGAAATAAGCACCTTTGGAAAATGAGCCAAGTTGAAGCAAAACACATTGTTGGAGTGTCAGAATGCATAGAAAGAAGACAAATAAGCGTTCCAAGGGTTTATTTCGCATAGTTGCTTACTCTTGAGTAGAAATGCATGTGCACTCCAGAAATAAGCACCTTTGTAAAATGAGCCAAGTTGAAGCAAAACACATTGTTGGAGTGTCAGAATGCATAGATAGAAGACAAATAAGCGTTCCAAGGGTTTATTTCGCTTAGTTGCTTACTCTTGAGTAGAAATGCATGTGCACTTCAGAAATAAGCACCTTTGGAAAATGAGCCAAGTTGAAGCAAAACACATTGTTGGAGTGTCAGAATGCATAGAAAGAAGACAAATAAGCGTTCCAAGGGTTTATTTCGCATAGTTGCTTACTCTTGATTAGAAATGCATGTGCACTTCAGAAATAAACACCTTTGTAAAATGAGCCAAGTTGAAGCAAAACACATTGTTGGAGTGTCGGAATGCATAGATAGTAGACAAATAAGCGTTCCAAGGGCTTATTTCGCTTAGTTGCTTACTCTTGAGTAGAAATGCATGTGTACTCCAGAAATAAGCAACTTTGTGAAATGAGCCAAATTGAAACAAAACACATTGTTGGAGTGTCAAAATGCATAGATAGAAGACAAATAAGCGTTCCAAGGGTTTATTTCGCATAGTTGCTTACTCTTGAGTAGAAATGCATGTGCACTCCAGAAATAAACACCTTTGTAAAATGAGCCAAGTTGAAGCAAAACACATTTTTGGAGTGTCAAAATGCATAGATAGAAGACAAATAAGCGTTCCAAGGGTTTATTTCGCTTAGTTGCTTACTCTTGAGTAGAAATGCATGTGCACTTCAGAAATAAGCACCTTTGGAAAATGAGCCAAGTTGAAGCAAAACACATTGTTGGAGTGTCAGAATGCATAGATAGAAGACAAATAAGCGTTCCAAGGGTTTATTTCGCTTAGTTGCTTACTCTTGAGTAGAAATGCATGTGCACTCCAGAAATAAGCACCTTTGTAAAATGAGCCAAATTGAAGCAAAACACATTGTTGGAATTCAGAATGCATAGAAAGAAGACAAATAAGCATTCTATCGGTTTATTTCGTTTAGCTGCTTACTCTTGAGTAGGAATGCATGTGCACTCCATAAATAAGCACCTTTGTAAAATGAGCCAAATTGAAGCAAAACACAGGGTTGGAGTGTCAGAATGCATAGATAGAAGACAAATAAGCGTTCCAAGGGTTTATTTCGCTTAGTTGCTTACTCTTGAGTAGAAATGCATGTGCACTCCAGAAATAAGCACCTTTGTAAAATGAGCCAAGTTGAAGCAAAACACATTGTTGGAGTGTCGGAATGCATAGATAGAAGACAAATAAGCGTTCCAAGGGTTTATTTCGCTTAGTTGCTTACTCTTGAGTAGAAATGCATGTGCACTTCAGAAATAAGCACCTTTGGAAAATGAGCCAAGTTGAAGCAAAACACATTGTTGGAGTGTCAGAATGCATAGAAAGAAGACAAATAAGCGTTCCAAGGGTTTATTTCGCATAGTTGCTTACTCTTGAGTAGAAATGCATGTGCACTCCAGAAATAAGCACCTTTGTAAAATGAGCCAAGTTGAAGCAAAACACATTGTTGGAGTGTCAGAATGCATAGATAGAAGACAAATAAGCGTTCCAAGGGTTTATTTCGCTTAGTTGCTTACTCTTGAGTAGAAATGCATGTGCACTTCAGAAATAAGCACCTTTGGAAAATGAGCCAAGTTGAAGCAAAACACATTGTTGGAGTGTCAGAATGCATAGAAAGAAGACAAATAAGCGTTCCAAGGGTTTATTTCGCATAGTTGCTTACTCTTGATTAGAAATGCATGTGCACTTCAGAAATAAACACCTTTGTAAAATGAGCCAAGTTGAAGCAAAACACATTGTTGGAGTGTCGGAATGCATAGATAGTAGACAAATAAGCGTTCCAAGGGCTTATTTCGCTTAGTTGCTTACTCTTGAGTAGAAATGCATGTGTACTCCAGAAATAAGCAACTTTGTGAAATGAGCCAAATTGAAACAAAACACATTGTTGGAGTGTCAAAATGCATAGATAGAAGACAAATAAGCGTTCCAAGGGTTTATTTCGCATAGTTGCTTACTCTTGAGTAGAAATGCATGTGCACTCCAGAAATAAACACCTTTGTAAAATGAGCCAAGTTGAAGCAAAACACATTTTTGGAGTGTCAAAATGCATAGATAGAAGACAAATAAGCGTTCCAAGGGTTTATTTCGCTTAGTTGCTTACTCTTGAGTAGAAATGCATGTGCACTCCAGAAATAAGCACCTTTGTGAAGTGAGCCAAATTGAAACAAAACACATTGTTGGAATGTCAAAATGCATAGATAGAAGACAAATAAGCGTTCCAAGGGTTTATTTCGCTTAGTTGCTTACTCTTGAGTAGAAATGCATGTGCACTTCAGAAATAAGCACCTTTGGAAAATGAGCCAAGTTGAAGCAAAACACATTGTTGGAGTGTCAGAATGCATAGATAGAAGACAAATAAGCGTTCCAAGGGTTTATTTCGCTTAGTTGCTTACTCTTGAGTAGAAATGCATGTGCACTCCAGAAATAAGCACCTTTGTAAAATGAGCCAAATTGAAGCAAAACACATTGTTGGAATTCAGAATGCATAGAAAGAAGACAAATAAGCATTCTATCGGTTTATTTCGTTTAGCTGCTTACTCTTGAGTAGGAATGCATGTGCACTCCATAAATAAGCACCTTTGTAAAATGAGCCAAATTGAAGCAAAACACAGGGTTGGAGTGTCAGAATGCATAGATAGAAGACAAATAAGCGTTCCAAGGGTTTATTTCGCTTAGTTGCTTACTCTTGAGTAGAAATGCATGTGCACTCCAGAAATAAGCACCTTTGTAAAATGAGCCAAGTTGAAGCAAAACACATTGTTGGAGTGTCGGAATGCATAGATAGAAGACAAATAAGCGTTCCAAGGGTTTATTTCGCTTAGTTGCTTACTCTTGAGTAGAAATGCATGTGCACTTCAGAAATAAGCACCTTTGGAAAATGAGCCAAGTTGAAGCAAAACACATTGTTGGAGTGTCAGAATGCATAGAAAGAAGACAAATAAGCGTTCCAAGGGTTTATTTCGCATAGTTGCTTACTCTTGAGTAGAAATGCATGTGCACTCCAGAAATAAGCACCTTTGTAAAATGAGCCAAGTTGAAGCAAAACACATTGTTGGAGTGTCAGAATGCATAGATAGAAGACAAATAAGCGTTCCAAAGGTTTATTTCGCTTAGTTGCTTACTCTTGAGTAGAAATGCATGTGCACTCCAGAAATAAGCACCTTTGTAAAATGAGCCAAGTTGAAGCAAAACACATTGTTGGAGTGTCAGAATGCATAGATAGAAGACAAATAAGCGTTCCAAGGGTTTATTTCGCTTAGTTGCTTACTCTTGAGTAGAAATGCATGTGTACTCCAGAAATAAGCAACTTTGTGAAATGAGCCAAATTTAAACAAAACACATTGTTGGAGTGTCAAAATGCGTAGATAGAAGACAAATAAGCGTTCCAAGGGTTTATTTCGCTTAGTTGCTTACTCTTGAGTAGAAATGCATGTGCACTTCAGAAATAAGCACCTTTGTAAAATGAGCCAAGTTGAAGCAAAACACATTGTTGGAGTGTCAGAATGCATAGATAGAAGACAAATAAGCGTGCCAAGGGTTTATTTCGCTTAGTTGCTTACTCTTGAGTAGAAATGCATGTGCACTCCAGAAATAAGCACCTTTGTGAAATGAGCCAAATTGAAACAAAACACATTGTTGGAATGTCAAAATGCATAGATAGAAGACAAATAAGCGTTCCAAGGGTTTATTTCGCATAGTTGCTTACTCTTGAGTAGAAATGCATGTGCACTCCAGAAATAAGCAACTTTGTGAAATGAGCCAAATTGAAATAAAACACATTGTTGGAGTGTCAAAATGCATAGATAGAAGACAAATAAGCGTTCCAAAGGTTTATTTCGCTTAGTTGCTTACTCTTGAGTAGAAATGCATGTGTACTCCAGAAATAAGCAACTTTGTGAAATGAGCCAAATTGAAATAAAACACATTGTTGGAGTGTCAAAATGCATAGATAGAAGACAAATAAGCGTTCCAAGGGTTTATTTCGCTTAGTTGCTTACTCTTGAGTAGAAATGCATGTGTACTCCAGAAATAAGCAACTTTGTGAAATGAGCCAAATTGAAATAAAACACATTGTTGGAGTGTCAAAATGCATAGATAGAAGACAAATAAGCGTTCCAAGGGTTTATTTCGCTTAGTTGCTTACTCTTGAGTAGAAATGCATGTGTACTCCAGAAATAAGCAACGTTGTGAAATGAGCCAAATTGAAACAAAACACATTGTTGGAGTGTCAAAATGCATAGATAGATGGCAAATAAGCGTTCCATGGCTTTATTTCGCTTAGTTGCTTACTCTTGAGTAGAACTGCATGTTCACTCCAGAAATCAGCACCTTTGTAAAATGAGCCAGATTTAAGCAAAACACATTGTTGGAGTTTCAAAATGCATAGATAGAAGAGAAATAAGCGATCTATAGGTTTATTTCGCTTAGTTGCTTACTCTTGAGTAGAACTGCATGTTCACCAGAAATAAGCACCTTTGTGAAATGAGCCAAATTGAAACAAAACACATTGTTGGAATGTCAAAATGCATAGATAGAAGACAAATAAGCGTTCCAAGGGTTTATTTCGCTAAGTTGCTTACTCTTGAGTAGAAATGCATGTGCACTTCAGAAATAAGCACCCTTGTAAAATGAGCCAGATTTAAGCAAAACACATTGTTGGAGTTTCAAAATGCATAGATAGAAGAGAAATAAGCGATCTATAGGTTTATTTCGCTTAGTTGCTTACTCTTGAGTAGAACTGCATGTTCACCAGAAATAAGCACCTTTGTGAAATGAGCCAAATTGAAACAAAACACATTGTTGGAATGTCAAAATGCATAGATAGAAGACAAATAAGCGTTCCAAGGGTTTATTTCGCTAAGTTGCTTACTCTTGAGTAGAACTGCATGTTCACCAGAAATAAGCACCTTTGTGAAATGAGCCAAATTGAAACAAAACACATTGTTGGAGTGTCAGAATGCATAGATAGAAGACAAATAAGCGTTCCAAGGGTTTATTGTGTAGCAATGCCCTCCGATCAGTGTAATAATGACACGTGACACAGAATTTAAAGGTTAATTGGGTGGTTCAGGCCACAACTTTATTAAATATGCATGTTGAGCGGAATTGGCTTAGGCGTTGGAACCTATCAGACTAAATCCGACTCCAACCCGTGTGTTGAAGTCCGTGAGAAGTTAACCACCAGTAAGGAACCCGGCGATGCCGATCAACCGGAACTCCTTCTGTGGCCACCGTACGGGGCGTGCCTTACGGCCCTGGCGACTCCAGGCTCTGGACCAAGCCTCGCCCCCGGAATCCTTTAACGGAATTACTTCTCCAAATTTGGGCAGGTGATGACGCAATCTGCCCCTCCTCCATCTTATTGTTATGCAAATTTCCAACGCCTAACCGCCTAAACTAAGTTGTGACGACATGCTACGAGGTAGGCGAAAAACCCATCATGGCTAGCCCAGTATGGGAAAAGTCCTACCCGGTCCACTGACTAACCAGGCAACCGACTAGGTCCGTAGCAGCGCCCCCTATTCTCTTTTTAAGGGGCGGGTGGGCGGGTGCTTCTGCTCGCGCTGGCGAAATAAGAGGGAGAGAGCGAGCTCCGGCCGCGCAGTGGGGTTTAAACCCCGCGGCCCCGCCCCCTCGTCCCTATTGGACAAGGGCGCGGGTGACGCAGGCGGGTACTTCCATTGCATGGGGGCTGACACTGCAGCCCCCACGCAATGGACTCGTCGGGCTGCCCACAAGTCCACCTCCGGCAAAGGCACGGAAGTGGTTTTGTGTAGCAATGCCCTCCGATCAGTGTAATAATGACACGTGACACAGAATTTAAAGGTTAATTGGGTGGTTCAGGCCACAACTTTATTAAATATGCATGTTGAGCGGAATTGGCTTAGGCGTTGGAACCTATCAGACTAAATCCGACTCCAACCCGTGTGTTGAAGTCCGTGAGAAGTTAACCACCAGTAAGGAACCCGGCGATGCCGATCAACCGGAACTCCTTCTGTGGCCACCGTACGGGGCGTGCCTTACGGCCCTGGCGACTCCAGGCTCTGGACCAAGCCTCGCCCCCGGAATCCTTTAACGGAATTACTTCTCCAAATTTGGGCAGGTGATGACGCAATCTGCCCCTCCTCCATCTTATTGTTATGCAAATTTCCAACGCCTAACCGCCACTCGAGCCCCCCCAGGCTCGCCGCCAATCCGCTCACATGTTATGATCACCTAGATATTAATTTCAGCACAACCCTAATTAACAGTTCTCAAAAACGGACCAGAGGGGGAGAGGCGCTAGCCTTCGCCTCCCGGCAACAGCCGCCTCTGGTCCTTGTCCAGTGAAGGACACTAGACGGTATCTTTATCTCCGTCCGCCGGGTCCTGGCCCGTTACTCATTCACCATGAGGGTGCTCGGCTCACTCGTCAACAGTTTACCAGGGTACTTCGCAAAGCCATTGCGGCTTGCGGGTACAACCCCACCGAATTTTCTGCCCACTCCTTTAGAATTGGCGCTGCCACTTCCGCTATGCACCTAGGCTTGTCATCGGAAAGGATCCAGGAGATGGGGAGATGGAAGTCGAATGCTTACAAAAGGTACATTCGTACGTAGGTTGACTCTGGTGACTCTGCTGGCAGTGCTGATCCGACTTTTCATCTTTACGTTTCAGGTTACCATTTCATCCGGGTTTGGATAGCGGGGCACAGCATAGTGCACTGGGCCCAGAGAAGAGCAATCGAAGTTGGTCTGGGATGCGGGCTCGGCCTCCCAGAAAATGTGGAGGTTTCCTGGATATCCAGAAGGGGTATGCGCTGGATCGAGTTGCTGCCGATCATCCAGGCTCGGGCTGCTTCACTTGGTCCCCCAGATGTCCTGATTGTGCAACTCGGTGAAAACGACCTGGCTTATCGCAACGCGGTCGATTTGAGGAAACATATATTCAAAGATCTTGACGTTATGAGGGAGAGCTTCCCGCGGATGACGTTACTGTGGTCCTCTTTGCTGGAAAGGCGCTGTTGGCGTGATGGCCGGTGCCCCAAAGCCTTGAACAAATCCAGGAGGCTTTTGAACTCAGTCGTGGCCCGCAGAGTGTTATCCTTGAATGGCCGGGTTATACAGCATCCCACCTTAAAACGAAGTGAAGCAGCCCTCTATCGCGATGATGGCGTTCACCTTTCTCCGATCGGGAATGACGCCTGGCTACTGAACGTGGCGAAATAAGAGGGAGAGAGCGAGCTCCGGCCGCGCAGTGGGGTTTAAACCCCGCGGCCCCGCCCCCTCGTCCCTATTGGACAAGGGCGCGGGTGACGCAGGCGGGTACTTCCATTGCGTGGGGGCTGACACTGCAGCCCCCACGCAATGGACTCGTCGGGCTGCCCACAACTCCACCTCCGGCAAAGGCACGGAAGTGGTTTTTCGCTTAGTTGCTTACTCTTGAGTAGAAATGCATGTGCACTCCAGAAATAAGCACCTTTGTAAAATGAGCCAAGTTGAAGCAAAACACATTGTTGGAGTGTCAGAATGCATAGATAGAAGACAAATAAGCTTTCCAAGGGTTTATTTCGCTTAGTTGCTTACTCTTGAGTAGAAATGCATGTGTACTCCAGAAATAAGCAACTTTGTGAAATGAGCCAAATTGAAACAAAACACATTGTTGGAGTGTCAAAATGCATAGATAGAAGACAAATAAGCATTCCAAGGGTTTATTTCGCTTAGTTGCTTACTCTTGAGTAGAAATGCATGTGCACTTCAGAAATAAGCACCTTTGTAAAATGAGCCAAGTTGAAGCAAAACACATTGTTGGAGTGTCAGAATGCATAGATAGAAGACAAATAAGTGTGCCAAGGGTTTATTTCGCTTAGTTGCTTACTCTTGAGTAGAAATGCATGTGCACTCCAGAAATAAGCACCTTTGTGAAATGAGCCAAATTGAAACAAAACACATTGTTGGAATGTCAAAATGCATAGATAGAAGACAAATAAGCGTTCCAAGGGTTTATTTCGCTTAGTTGCTTACTCTTGAGTAGAAATGCATGTGCACTTCAGAAATAAGCACCTTTGGAAAATGAGCCAAGTTGAAGCAAAACACATTGTTGGAGTGTCAGAATGCATAGAAAGAAGACAAATAAGCATTCTATCGGTTTATTTCTTTTAGCTGCTTACTCTTGAGTAGGAATGCATGTGCACTCCATAAATAAGCACCTTTGTAAAATGAGCCAAATTGAAGCAAAACACAGGGTTGGAGTGTCAGAATGCATAGATAGAAGACAAGTAAGCGATCTATAGGTTTATTTCGCTTCGTTGCTTACTCTTGAGTAGAACTGCATGTTCACTCCAGAAATCAGCACCTTTGTAAAATGAGCCAGATTTAAGCAAAACACATTGTTGGAGTTTCAAAATGCATAGATAGAAGAGAAATAAGCGATCTATAGGTTTATTTCGCTTAGTTGCTTACTCTTGAGTAGAAATGCATGTGCACTCCAGAAATAAGCACCTTTGTGAAATGAGCCAAATTGAAACAAAACACATTGTTGGAGTGTCAAAATGCATAGATAGAAGACAAATAAGCGTTCCAAGGGTTTATTTCGCTTAGTTGCTTACTCTTGAGTAGAAATGCATGTGCACTTCAGAAATAAGCACCTTTGGAAAATGAGCCAAGTTGAAGCAAAACACATTGTTGGAGTGTCAGAATGCATAGAAAGAAGACAAATAAGCGTTCCAAGGGTTTATTTCGCATAGTTGCTTACTCTTGAGTAGAAATGCATGTGCACTCCAGAAATAAGCACCTTTGTAAAATGAGCCAAGTTGAAGCAAAACACATTGTTGGAGTGTCAGAATGCATAGATAGAAGACAAATAAGCGTGCCAAGGGTTTATTTCGCTTAGTTGCTTACACTTGAGTAGAAATGCATGTGCACTCCAGAAATAAGCACCTTTGTGAAATGAGCCAAATTGAAACAAAACACATTGTTGGAATGTCAAAATGCATAGATAGAAGACAAATAAGCGTTCCAAGGGTTTATTTCGCTTAGTTGCTTACTCTTGAGTAGAAATGCATGTGCACTTCAGAAATAAGCACCTTTGGAAAATGAGCCAAGTTGAAGCAAAACACATTGTTGGAGTGTCAGAATGCATAGAAAGAAGAAAAATAAGCGTTCCAAGGGTTTATTTCGCATAGTTGCTTACTCTTGAGTAGAAATGCATGTGCACTCCAGAAATAAACACCTTTGTAAAATGAGCCAAGTTGAAGCAAAACACATTGTTGGAGTGTCGGAATGCATAGATAGAAGACAAATAAGCGTTCCAAGGGTTTATTTCGCTTAGTTGCTTACTCCTGAGTAGAAATGCATGTGTACTCCAGAAATAAGCAACTTTGTGAAATGAGCCAAATTGAAACAAAACACATTGTTGGAGTGTCAGAATGCATAGATTGAAGACAAATAAGCGTTCCAAGGGTTTATTTCGCTTAGTTGCTTACTCTTGAGTAGAAATGCATGTGCACTCCAGAAATAAGCACCTTTGGAAAATGAGCCAAGTTGAAGCAAAACACATTGTTGGAGTGTCAGAATGCATAGAAAGAAGACAAATAAGCTTTCCAAGGGTTTATTTCGCATAGTTGCTTACTCTTGAGTAGAAATGCATGTGCACTCCAGAAATAAACACCTTTCTAAAATGAGCCAAGTTGAAGCAAAACACATTTTTGGAGTGTCGGAATGCATAGATAGAAGACAAATAAGCGTTCCAAGGGTTTATTTCGCTTAGTTGCTTACTCTTGAGTAGAAATGCATGTGCACTCCAGAAATAAGCACCTTTGTGAAGTGAGCCAAATTGAAACAAAACACATTGTTGGAATGTCAAAATGCATAGATAGAAGACAAATAAGCGTTCCAAGGGTTTATTTCGCTTAGTTGCTTACTCTTGAGTAGAAATGCATGTGCACTCCAGAAATAAGCACCTTTGTAAAATGAGCCAAATTGAAGCAAAACACATTGTTGGAATTCAGAATGCATAGAAAGAAGACAAATAAGCATTCTATCGGTTTATTTCGTTTAGCTGCTTACTCTTGAGTAGGAATGCATGTGCACTCCATTAATAAGCACCTTTGTAAAATGAGCCAAATTGAAGCAAAACACAGGGTTGGAGTGTCAGAATGCATAGATAGAAGACAAATAAGCGTTCCAAGGGTTTATTTCGCTTAGTTGCTTACTCTAGAGTAGAAATGCATGTGCACTCCAGAAATAAGCACCATTGTAAAATGAGCCAGATTTAAGCAAAACACATTGTTGGAGTTTCAAAATGCATAGATAGAAGAGAAATAAGCGATCTATAGGTTTATTTCGCTTAGTTGCTTACTCTTGAGTAGAACTGCATGTTCACCAGAAATATGCACCTTTGTAAAATGAGCCAAATTGAAGCAAAACACGTTGGTGTGTCAGAATGCCTTGATAGAAGAAAAATAAGCGTTCCAAGGGTTTATTTCGCTTAGTTGCTTACTCTTGAGTAGAAATGCATGTGCACTCCAGAAAAAAGTACGTTTGTAAAATGAGCCAAGATGAAGCAAAACACATTGTTGGAGTGTCAGAATGCATAGATAGAAGACAAATAAGCGTTCCAAGGGTTTATTTCGCATAGTTGCTTACTCTTGAGTAGAAATGCATGTGCACTCCAGAAATAAACACCTTTGTAAAATGAGCCAAGTTGAAGCAAAACACATTTTTGGAGTGTCAAAATGCATAGATAGAAGACAAATAAGCGTTCCAAGGGTTTATTTCGCTTAGTTGCTTACTCTTGAGTAGAAATGCATGTGCACTTCAGAAATAAGCATTTGTAAAATGAGCCAAGTTGAAGCAAAACACATTGTTGGAGTGTCAGAATGCATAGATAGAAGACAAATAAGCGTGCCAAGGGTTTATTTCGCTTAGTTGCTTACTCTTGAGTAGAAATGCATGTGCACTCCAGAAATAAGCACCTTTGTAAAATGAGCCAAGTTGAAGCAAAACACATTGTTGGAGTGTCGGAATGCATAGATAGAAGACAAATAAGCGTTCCAAGGGTTTATTTCGCTTAGTTGCTTACTCTTGAGTAGAAATTCATGTGTACTCCAGAAATAAGCAACTTTGTGAAATGAGCCAAATTGAAACAAAACACATTGTTGGAGTGTCAAAATGCATAGATAGAAGACAAATAAGCGATCCAAGGGTTTATTTCGCTTAGTTGCTTACTCTTGAGTAGAAATGCATGTGCACTTCAGAAATAAGCACCTTTGTAAAATGAGCCAAGTTGAAGCAAAACACATTGTTGGAGTGTCAGAATGCATAGATAGAAGACAAATAAGCGTGCCAAGGGTTTATTTCGCTTAGTTGCTTACTCTTGAGTAGAAATGCATGTGCACTCCAGAAATAAGCACCTTTGTGAAATGAGCCAAATTGAAACAAAACACATTGTTGGAATGTCAAAATGCATAGATAGAAGACAAATAAGCGTTCCAAGGGTTTATTTCGCTTAGTTGCTTACTCTTGAGTAGAAATGCATGTGCACTTCAGAAATAAGCACCTTTGGAAAATGAGCCAAGTTGAAGCAAAACACATTGTTGGAGTGTCAGAATGCATAGAAAGAAGACAAATAAGCGTTCCAAGGGTTTATTTCGCATAGTTGCTTACTCTTGAGTAGAAATGCATGTGCACTTCAGAAATAAACACCTTTGTAAAATGAGCCAAGTTGAAGCAAAACACATTGTTGGAGTGTCGGAATGCATAGATAGTAGACAAATAAGCGTTCCAAGGGCTTATTTCGCTTAGTTGCTTACTCTTGAGTAGAAATGCATGTGTACTCCAGAAATAAGCAACTTTGTGAAATGAGCCAAATTGAAACAAAACACATTGTTGGAGTGTCAAAATGCATAGATAGAAGACAAATAAGCGTTCCAAGGGTTTATTTCGCATAGTTGCTTACTCTTGAGTAGAAATGCATGTGCACTCCAGAAATAAACACCTTTGTAAAATGAGCCAAGTTGAAGCAAAACACATTTTTGGAGTGTCAAAATGCATAGATAGAAGACAAATAAGCGTTCCAAGGGTTTATTTCGCTTAGTTGCTTACTCTTGAGTAGAAATGCATGTGCACTCCAGAAATAAGCACCTTTGTGAAGTGAGCCAAATTGAAACAAAACACATTGTTGGAGTGTCAGAATGCATAGAAAGAAGACAAATAAGCGTTCCAAGGGTTTATTTCGCATAGTTGCTTACTCTTGAGTAGAAATGCATGTGCACTTCAGAAATAAACACCTTTGTAAAATGAGCCAAGTTGAAGCAAAACACATTGTTGGAGTGTCGGAATGCATAGATAGTAGACAAATAAGCGTTCCAAGGGCTTATTTCGCTTAGTTGCTTACTCTTGAGTAGAAATGCATGTGTACTCCAGAAATAAGCAACTTTGTGAAATGAGCCAAATTGAAACAAAACACATTGTTGGAGTGTCAAAATGCATAGATAGAAGACAAATAAGCGTTCCAAGGGTTTATTTCGCATAGTTGCTTACTCTTGAGTAGAAATGCATGTGCACTCCAGAAATAAACACCTTTGTAAAATGAGCCAAGTTGAAGCAAAACACATTTTTGGAGTGTCAAAATGCATAGATAGAAGACAAATAAGCGTTCCAAGGGTTTATTTCGCTTAGTTGCTTACTCTTGAGTAGAAATGCATGTGCACTTCAGAAATAAGCATTTGTAAAATGAGCCAAGTTGAAGCAAAACACATTGTTGGAGTGTCAGAATGCATAGATAGAAGACAAATAAGCGTGCCAAGGGTTTATTTCGCTTAGTTGCTTACTCTTGAGTAGAAATGCATGTGCACTCCAGAAATAAGCACCTTTGTAAAATGAGCCAAGTTGAAGCAAAACACATTGTTGGAGTGTCGGAATGCATAGATAGAAGACAAATAAGCGTTCCAAGGGTTTATTTCGCTTAGTTGCTTACTCTTGAGTAGAAATTCATGTGTACTCCAGAAATAAGCAACTTTGTGAAATGAGCCAAATTGAAACAAAACACATTGTTGGAGTGTCAAAATGCATAGATAGAAGACAAATAAGCGATCCAAGGGTTTATTTCGCTTAGTTGCTTACTCTTGAGTAGAAATGCATGTGCACTTCAGAAATAAGCACCTTTGTAAAATGAGCCAAGTTGAAGCAAAACACATTGTTGGAGTGTCAGAATGCATAGATAGAAGACAAATAAGCGTGCCAAGGGTTTATTTCGCTTAGTTGCTTACTCTTGAGTAGAAATGCATGTGCACTCCAGAAATAAGCACCTTTGTGAAATGAGCCAAATTGAAACAAAACACATTGTTGGAATGTCAAAATGCATAGATAGAAGACAAATAAGCGTTCCAAGGGTTTATTTCGCTTAGTTGCTTACTCTTGAGTAGAAATGCATGTGCACTTCAGAAATAAGCACCTTTGGAAAATGAGCCAAGTTGAAGCAAAACACATTGTTGGAGTGTCAGAATGCATAGAAAGAAGACAAATAAGCGTTCCAAGGGTTTATTTCGCATAGTTGCTTACTCTTGAGTAGAAATGCATGTGCACTTCAGAAATAAACACCTTTGTAAAATGAGCCAAGTTGAAGCAAAACACATTGTTGGAGTGTCGGAATGCATAGATAGTAGACAAATAAGCGTTCCAAGGGCTTATTTCGCTTAGTTGCTTACTCTTGAGTAGAAATGCATGTGTACTCCAGAAATAAGCAACTTTGTGAAATGAGCCAAATTGAAACAAAACACATTGTTGGAGTGTCAAAATGCATAGATAGAAGACAAATAAGCGTTCCAAGGGTTTATTTCGCATAGTTGCTTACTCTTGAGTAGAAATGCATGTGCACTCCAGAAATAAACACCTTTGTAAAATGAGCCAAGTTGAAGCAAAACACATTTTTGGAGTGTCAAAATGCATAGATAGAAGACAAATAAGCGTTCCAAGGGTTTATTTCGCTTAGTTGCTTACTCTTGAGTAGAAATGCATGTGCACTTCAGAAATAAGCACCTTTGTAAAATGAGCCAAGTTGAAGCAAAACACATTGTTGGAGTGTCAGAATGCATAGATAGAAGACAAATAAGCGTGCCAAGGGTTTATTTCGCTTAGTTGCTTACTCTTGAGTAGAAATGCATGTGCACTCCAGAAATAAGCACCTTTGTGAAATGAGCCAAATTGAAACAAAACACATTGTTGGAATGTCAAAATGCATAGATAGAAGACAAATAAGCGTTCCAAGGGTTTATTTCGCTTAGTTGCTTACTCTTGAGTAGAAATGCATGTGCACTTCAGAAATAAGCACCTTTGGAAAATGAGCCAAGTTGAAGCAAAACACATTGTTGGAGTGTCAGAATGCATAGAAAGAAGACAAATAAGCGTTCCAAGGGTTTATTTCGCATAGTTGCTTACTCTTGAGTAGAAATGCATGTGCACTTCAGAAATAAACACCTTTGTAAAATGAGCCAAGTTGAAGCAAAACACATTGTTGGAGTGTCGGAATGCATAGATAGTAGACAAATAAGCGTTCCAAGGGCTTATTTCGCTTAGTTGCTTACTCTTGAGTAGAAATGCATGTGTACTCCAGAAATAAGCAACTTTGTGAAATGAGCCAAATTGAAACAAAACACATTGTTGGAGTGTCAAAATGCATAGATAGAAGACAAATAAGCGTTCCAAGGGTTTATTTCGCATAGTTGCTTACTCTTGAGTAGAAATGCATGTGCACTCCAGAAATAAACACCTTTGTAAAATGAGCCAAGTTGAAGCAAAACACATTTTTGGAGTGTCAAAATGCATAGATAGAAGACAAATAAGCGTTCCAAGGGTTTATTTCGCTTAGTTGCTTACTCTTGAGTAGAAATGCATGTGCACTCCAGAAATAAGCACCTTTGTGAAGTGAGCCAAATTGAAACAAAACACATTGTTGGAGTGTCAGAATGCATAGAAAGAAGACAAATAAGCGTTCCAAGGGTTTATTTCGCATAGTTGCTTACTCTTGAGTAGAAATGCATGTGCACTTCAGAAATAAACACCTTTGTAAAATGAGCCAAGTTGAAGCAAAACACATTGTTGGAGTGTCGGAATGCATAGATAGTAGACAAATAAGCGTTCCAAGGGCTTATTTCGCTTAGTTGCTTACTCTTGAGTAGAAATGCATGTGTACTCCAGAAATAAGCAACTTTGTGAAATGAGCCAAATTGAAACAAAACACATTGTTGGAGTGTCAAAATGCATAGATAGAAGACAAATAAGCGTTCCAAGGGTTTATTTCGCATAGTTGCTTACTCTTGAGTAGAAATGCATGTGCACTCCAGAAATAAGCACCTTTGTAAAATGAGCCAAGTTGAAGCAAAACACATTGTTGGAGTGTCGGAATGCATAGATAGAAGACAAATAAGCGTTCCAAGGGTTTATTTCGCTTAGTTGCTTACTCTTGAGTAGAAATGCATGTGTACTCCAGAAATAAGCAACTTTGTGAAATGAGCCAAATTGAAACAAAACACATTGTTGGAGTGTCAAAATGCATAGATAGAAGACAAATAAGCGTTCCAAGGGTTTATTTCGCTTAGTTGCTTACTCTTGAGTAGAAATGCATGTGCACTTCAGAAATAAGCATTTGTAAAATGAGCCAAGTTGAAGCAAAACACATTGTTGGAGTGTCAGAATGCATAGATAGAAGACAAATAAGCGTGCCAAGGGTTTATTTCGCTTAGTTGCTTACTCTTGAGTAGAAATGCATGTGCACTCCAGAAATAAGCACCTTTGTAAAATGAGCCAAGTTGAAGCAAAACACATTGTTGGAGTGTCGGAATGCATAGATAGAAGACAAATAAGCGTTCCAAGGGTTTATTTCGCTTAGTTGCTTACTCTTGAGTAGAAATTCATGTGTACTCCAGAAATAAGCAACTTTGTGAAATGAGCCAAATTGAAACAAAACACATTGTTGGAGTGTCAAAATGCATAGATAGAAGACAAATAAGCGATCCAAGGGTTTATTTCGCTTAGTTGCTTACTCTTGAGTAGAAATGCATGTGCACTTCAGAAATAAGCACCTTTGTAAAATGAGCCAAGTTGAAGCAAAACACATTGTTGGAGTGTCAGAATGCATAGATAGAAGACAAATAAGCGTGCCAAGGGTTTATTTCGCTTAGTTGCTTACTCTTGAGTAGAAATGCATGTGCACTCCAGAAATAAGCACCTTTGTGAAATGAGCCAAATTGAAACAAAACACATTGTTGGAATGTCAAAATGCATAGATAGAAGACAAATAAGCGTTCCAAGGGTTTATTTCGCTTAGTTGCTTACTCTTGAGTAGAAATGCATGTGCACTTCAGAAATAAGCACCTTTGGAAAATGAGCCAAGTTGAAGCAAAACACATTGTTGGAGTGTCAGAATGCATAGAAAGAAGACAAATAAGCGTTCCAAGGGTTTATTTCGCATAGTTGCTTACTCTTGAGTAGAAATGCATGTGCACTTCAGAAATAAACACCTTTGTAAAATGAGCCAAGTTGAAGCAAAACACATTGTTGGAGTGTCGGAATGCATAGATAGTAGACAAATAAGCGTTCCAAGGGCTTATTTCGCTTAGTTGCTTACTCTTGAGTAGAAATGCATGTGTACTCCAGAAATAAGCAACTTTGTGAAATGAGCCAAATTGAAACAAAACACATTGTTGGAGTGTCAAAATGCATAGATAGAAGACAAATAAGCGTTCCAAGGGTTTATTTCGCTTAGTTGCTTACTCTTGAGTAGAAATGCATGTGCACTCCAGAAATAAACACCTTTGTAAAATGAGCCAAGTTGAAGCAAAACACATTTTTGGAGTGTCAAAATGCATAGATAGAAGACAAATAAGCGTTCCAAGGGTTTATTTCGCTTAGTTGCTTACTCTTGAGTAGAAATGCATGTGCACTCCAGAAATAAGCACCTTTGTGAAGTGAGCCAAATTGAAACAAAACACATTGTTGGAGTGTCAGAATGCATAGAAAGAAGACAAATAAGCGTTCCAAGGGTTTATTTCGCATAGTTGCTTACTCTTGAGTAGAAATGCATGTGCACTTCAGAAATAAACACCTTTGTAAAATGAGCCAAGTTGAAGCAAAACACATTGTTGGAGTGTCGGAATGCATAGATAGTAGACAAATAAGCGTTCCAAGGGTTTATTTCGCATAGTTGCTTACTCTTGAGTAGAAATGCATGTGTACTCCAGAAATAAACACCTTTGTGAAATGAGCCAAATTGAAACAAAACACATTGTTGGAGTGTCGGAATGCATAGATAGTAGACAAATAAGCGTTCCAAGGGTTTATTTCGCATAGTTGCTTACTCTTGAGTAGAAATGCATGTGCACTCCAGAAATAAACACCTTTGTAAAATGAGCCAAGTTGAAACAAAACACATTGTTGGAGTGTCAAAATGCATAGATAGAAGACAAATAAGCGTTCCAAGGGTTTATTTCGCATAGTTGCTTACTCTTGAGTAGAAATGCATGTGCACTCCAGAAATAAGCACCTTTGTAAAATGAGCCAAGTTGAAGCAAAACACATTGTTGGAGTGTCGGAATGCATAGATAGAAGACAAATAAGCGTTCCAAGGGTTTATTTCGCTTAGTTGCTTACTCTTGAGTAGAAATTCATGTGTACTCCAGAAATAAGCAACTTTGTGAAATGAGCCAAATTGAAACAAAACACATTGTTGGAGTGTCAAAATGCATAGATAGAAGACAAATAAGCGATCCAAGGGTTTATTTCGCTTAGTTGCTTACTCTTGAGTAGAAATGCATGTGCACTTCAGAAATAAGCACCTTTGTAAAATGAGCCAAGTTGAAGCAAAACACATTGTTGGAGTGTCAGAATGCATAGATAGAAGACAAATAAGCGTGCCAAGGGTTTTTTTCGCTTAGTTGCTTACTCTTGAGTAGAAATGCATGTGCACTCCAGAAATAAGCACCTTTGTGAAATGAGCCAAATTGAAACAAAACACATTGTTGGAATGTCAAAATGCATAGATAGAAGACAAATAAGCGTTCCAAGGGTTTATTTCGCTTAGTTGCTTACTCTTGAGTAGAAATGCATGTGCACTTCAGAAATAAGCACCTTTGGAAAATGAGCCAAGTTGAAGCAAAACACATTGTTGGAGTGTCAGAATGCATAGAAAGAAGACAAATAAGCGTTCCAAGGGTTTATTTCGCATAGTTGCTTACTCTTGAGTAGAAATGCATGTGCACTTCAGAAATAAACACCTTTGTAAAATGAGCCAAGTTGAAGCAAAACACATTGTTGGAGTGTCGGAATGCATAGATAGTAGACAAATAAGCGTTCCAAGGGCTTATTTCGCTTAGTTGCTTACTCTTGAGTAGAAATGCATGTGTACTCCAGAAATAAGCAACTTTGTGAAATGAGCCAAATTGAAACAAAACACATTGTTGGAGTGTCAAAATGCATAGATAGAAGACAAATAAGCGTTCCAAGGGTTTATTTCGCATAGTTGCTTACTCTTGAGTAGAAATGCATGTGCACTCCAGAAATAAACACCTTTGTAAAATGAGCCAAGTTGAAGCAAAACACATTTTTGGAGTGTCAAAATGCATAGATAGAAGACAAATAAGCGTTCCAAGGGTTTATTTCGCTTAGTTGCTTACTCTTGAGTAGAAATGCATGTGCACTCCAGAAATAAGCACCTTTGTGAAGTGAGCCAAATTGAAACAAAACACATTGTTGGAATGTCAAAATGCATAGATAGAAGACAAATAAGCGTTCCAAGGGTTTATTTCGCTTAGTTGCTTACTCTTGAGTAGAAATGCATGTGCACTTCAGAAATAAGCACCTTTGGAAAATGAGCCAAGTTGAAGCAAAACACATTGTTGGAGTGTCAGAATGCATAGATAGAAGACAAATAAGCGTTCCAAGGGTTTATTTCGCTTAGTTGCTTACTCTTGAGTAGAAATGCATGTGCACTCCAGAAATAAGCACCTTTGTAAAATGAGCCAAATTGAAGCAAAACACATTGTTGGAATTCAGAATGCATAGAAAGAAGACAAATAAGCATTCTATCGGTTTATTTCGTTTAGCTGCTTACTCTTGAGTAGGAATGCATGTGCACTCCATAAATAAGCACCTTTGTAAAATGAGCCAAATTGAAGCAAAACACAGGGTTGGAGTGTCAGAATGCATAGATAGAAGACAAATAAGCGTTCCAAGGGTTTATTTCGCTTAGTTGCTTACTCTTGAGTAGAAATGCATGTGCACTCCAGAAATAAGCACCTTTGTAAAATGAGCCAAGTTGAAGCAAAACACATTGTTGGAGTGTCGGAATGCATAGATAGAAGACAAATAAGCGTTCCAAGGGTTTATTTCGCTTAGTTGCTTACTCTTGAGTAGAAATGCATGTGCACTTCAGAAATAAGCACCTTTGGAAAATGAGCCAAGTTGAAGCAAAACACATTGTTGGAGTGTCAGAATGCATAGAAAGAAGACAAATAAGCGTTCCAAGGGTTTATTTCGCATAGTTGCTTACTCTTGAGTAGAAATGCATGTGCACTCCAGAAATAAACACCTTTGTAAAATGAGCCAAGTTGAAGCAAAACACATTTTTGGAGTGTCAAAATGCATAGATAGAAGACAAATAAGCGTTCCAAGGGTTTATTTCGCTTAGTTGCTTACTCTTGAGTAGAAATGCATGTGCACTCCAGAAATAAGCACCTTTGTGAAGTGAGCCAAATTGAAACAAAACACATTGTTGGAATGTCAAAATGCATAGATAGAAGACAAATAAGCGTTCCAAGGGTTTATTTCGCTTAGTTGCTTACTCTTGAGTAGAAATGCATGTGCACTTCAGAAATAAGCACCTTTGGAAAATGAGCCAAGTTGAAGCAAAACACATTGTTGGAGTGTCAGAATGCATAGATAGAAGACAAATAAGCGTTCCAAGGGTTTATTTCGCTTAGTTGCTTACTCTTGAGTAGAAATGCATGTGCACTCCAGAAATAAGCACCTTTGTAAAATGAGCCAAATTGAAGCAAAACACATTGTTGGAATTCAGAATGCATAGAAAGAAGACAAATAAGCATTCTATCGGTTTATTTCGTTTAGCTGCTTACTCTTGAGTAGGAATGCATGTGCACTCCATAAATAAGCACCTTTGTAAAATGAGCCAAATTGAAGCAAAACACAGGGTTGGAGTGTCAGAATGCATAGATAGAAGACAAATAAGCGTTCCAAGGGTTTATTTCGCTTAGTTGCTTACTCTTGAGTAGAAATGCATGTGCACTCCAGAAATAAGCACCTTTGTAAAATGAGCCAAGTTGAAGCAAAACACATTGTTGGAGTGTCGGAATGCATAGATAGAAGACAAATAAGCGTTCCAAGGGTTTATTTCGCTTAGTTGCTTACTCTTGAGTAGAAATGCATGTGCACTTCAGAAATAAGCACCTTTGGAAAATGAGCCAAGTTGAAGCAAAACACATTGTTGGAGTGTCAGAATGCATAGAAAGAAGACAAATAAGCGTTCCAAGGGTTTATTTCGCATAGTTGCTTACTCTTGAGTAGAAATGCATGTGCACTCCAGAAATAAGCACCTTTGTAAAATGAGCCAAGTTGAAGCAAAACACATTGTTGGAGTGTCAGAATGCATAGATAGAAGACAAATAAGCGTTCCAAGGGTTTATTTCGCTTAGTTGCTTACTCTTGAGTAGAAATGCATGTGCACTTCAGAAATAAGCACCTTTGGAAAATGAGCCAAGTTGAAGCAAAACACATTGTTGGAGTGTCAGAATGCATAGAAAGAAGACAAATAAGCGTTCCAAGGGTTTATTTCGCATAGTTGCTTACTCTTGATTAGAAATGCATGTGCACTTCAGAAATAAACACCTTTGTAAAATGAGCCAAGTTGAAGCAAAACACATTGTTGGAGTGTCGGAATGCATAGATAGTAGACAAATAAGCGTTCCAAGGGCTTATTTCGCTTAGTTGCTTACTCTTGAGTAGAAATGCATGTGTACTCCAGAAATAAGCAACTTTGTGAAATGAGCCAAATTGAAACAAAACACATTGTTGGAGTGTCAAAATGCATAGATAGAAGACAAATAAGCGTTCCAAGGGTTTATTTCGCATAGTTGCTTACTCTTGAGTAGAAATGCATGTGCACTCCAGAAATAAACACCTTTGTAAAATGAGCCAAGTTGAAGCAAAACACATTTTTGGAGTGTCAAAATGCATAGATAGAAGACAAATAAGCGTTCCAAGGGTTTATTTCGCTTAGTTGCTTACTCTTGAGTAGAAATGCATGTGCACTTCAGAAATAAGCACCTTTGGAAAATGAGCCAAGTTGAAGCAAAACACATTGTTGGAGTGTCAGAATGCATAGATAGAAGACAAATAAGCGTTCCAAGGGTTTATTTCGCTTAGTTGCTTACTCTTGAGTAGAAATGCATGTGCACTCCAGAAATAAGCACCTTTGTAAAATGAGCCAAATTGAAGCAAAACACATTGTTGGAATTCAGAATGCATAGAAAGAAGACAAATAAGCATTCTATCGGTTTATTTCGTTTAGCTGCTTACTCTTGAGTAGGAATGCATGTGCACTCCATAAATAAGCACCTTTGTAAAATGAGCCAAATTGAAGCAAAACACAGGGTTGGAGTGTCAGAATGCATAGATAGAAGACAAATAAGCGTTCCAAGGGTTTATTTCGCTTAGTTGCTTACTCTTGAGTAGAAATGCATGTGCACTCCAGAAATAAGCACCTTTGTAAAATGAGCCAAGTTGAAGCAAAACACATTGTTGGAGTGTCGGAATGCATAGATAGAAGACAAATAAGCGTTCCAAGGGTTTATTTCGCTTAGTTGCTTACTCTTGAGTAGAAATGCATGTGCACTTCAGAAATAAGCACCTTTGGAAAATGAGCCAAGTTGAAGCAAAACACATTGTTGGAGTGTCAGAATGCATAGAAAGAAGACAAATAAGCGTTCCAAGGGTTTATTTCGCATAGTTGCTTACTCTTGAGTAGAAATGCATGTGCACTCCAGAAATAAGCACCTTTGTAAAATGAGCCAAGTTGAAGCAAAACACATTGTTGGAGTGTCAGAATGCATAGATAGAAGACAAATAAGCGTTCCAAGGGTTTATTTCGCTTAGTTGCTTACTCTTGAGTAGAAATGCATGTGCACTTCAGAAATAAGCACCTTTGGAAAATGAGCCAAGTTGAAGCAAAACACATTGTTGGAGTGTCAGAATGCATAGAAAGAAGACAAATAAGCGTTCCAAGGGTTTATTTCGCATAGTTGCTTACTCTTGATTAGAAATGCATGTGCACTTCAGAAATAAACACCTTTGTAAAATGAGCCAAGTTGAAGCAAAACACATTGTTGGAGTGTCGGAATGCATAGATAGTAGACAAATAAGCGTTCCAAGGGCTTATTTCGCTTAGTTGCTTACTCTTGAGTAGAAATGCATGTGTACTCCAGAAATAAGCAACTTTGTGAAATGAGCCAAATTGAAACAAAACACATTGTTGGAGTGTCAAAATGCATAGATAGAAGACAAATAAGCGTTCCAAGGGTTTATTTCGCATAGTTGCTTACTCTTGAGTAGAAATGCATGTGCACTCCAGAAATAAACACCTTTGTAAAATGAGCCAAGTTGAAGCAAAACACATTTTTGGAGTGTCAAAATGCATAGATAGAAGACAAATAAGCGTTCCAAGGGTTTATTTCGCTTAGTTGCTTACTCTTGAGTAGAAATGCATGTGCACTCCAGAAATAAGCACCTTTGTGAAGTGAGCCAAATTGAAACAAAACACATTGTTGGAATGTCAAAATGCATAGATAGAAGACAAATAAGCGTTCCAAGGGTTTATTTCGCTTAGTTGCTTACTCTTGAGTAGAAATGCATGTGCACTTCAGAAATAAGCACCTTTGGAAAATGAGCCAAGTTGAAGCAAAACACATTGTTGGAGTGTCAGAATGCATAGATAGAAGACAAATAAGCGTTCCAAGGGTTTATTTCGCTTAGTTGCTTACTCTTGAGTAGAAATGCATGTGCACTCCAGAAATAAGCACCTTTGTAAAATGAGCCAAATTGAAGCAAAACACATTGTTGGAATTCAGAATGCATAGAAAGAAGACAAATAAGCATTCTATCGGTTTATTTCGTTTAGCTGCTTACTCTTGAGTAGGAATGCATGTGCACTCCATAAATAAGCACCTTTGTAAAATGAGCCAAATTGAAGCAAAACACAGGGTTGGAGTGTCAGAATGCATAGATAGAAGACAAATAAGCGTTCCAAGGGTTTATTTCGCTTAGTTGCTTACTCTTGAGTAGAAATGCATGTGCACTCCAGAAATAAGCACCTTTGTAAAATGAGCCAAGTTGAAGCAAAACACATTGTTGGAGTGTCGGAATGCATAGATAGAAGACAAATAAGCGTTCCAAGGGTTTATTTCGCTTAGTTGCTTACTCTTGAGTAGAAATGCATGTGCACTTCAGAAATAAGCACCTTTGGAAAATGAGCCAAGTTGAAGCAAAACACATTGTTGGAGTGTCAGAATGCATAGAAAGAAGACAAATAAGCGTTCCAAGGGTTTATTTCGCATAGTTGCTTACTCTTGAGTAGAAATGCATGTGCACTCCAGAAATAAGCACCTTTGTAAAATGAGCCAAGTTGAAGCAAAACACATTGTTGGAGTGTCAGAATGCATAGATAGAAGACAAATAAGCGTTCCAAAGGTTTATTTCGCTTAGTTGCTTACTCTTGAGTAGAAATGCATGTGCACTCCAGAAATAAGCACCTTTGTAAAATGAGCCAAGTTGAAGCAAAACACATTGTTGGAGTGTCAGAATGCATAGATAGAAGACAAATAAGCGTTCCAAGGGTTTATTTCGCTTAGTTGCTTACTCTTGAGTAGAAATGCATGTGTACTCCAGAAATAAGCAACTTTGTGAAATGAGCCAAATTTAAACAAAACACATTGTTGGAGTGTCAAAATGCGTAGATAGAAGACAAATAAGCGTTCCAAGGGTTTATTTCGCTTAGTTGCTTACTCTTGAGTAGAAATGCATGTGCACTTCAGAAATAAGCACCTTTGTAAAATGAGCCAAGTTGAAGCAAAACACATTGTTGGAGTGTCAGAATGCATAGATAGAAGACAAATAAGCGTGCCAAGGGTTTATTTCGCTTAGTTGCTTACTCTTGAGTAGAAATGCATGTGCACTCCAGAAATAAGCACCTTTGTGAAATGAGCCAAATTGAAACAAAACACATTGTTGGAATGTCAAAATGCATAGATAGAAGACAAATAAGCGTTCCAAGGGTTTATTTCGCATAGTTGCTTACTCTTGAGTAGAAATGCATGTGCACTCCAGAAATAAGCAACTTTGTGAAATGAGCCAAATTGAAATAAAACACATTGTTGGAGTGTCAAAATGCATAGATAGAAGACAAATAAGCGTTCCAAAGGTTTATTTCGCTTAGTTGCTTACTCTTGAGTAGAAATGCATGTGTACTCCAGAAATAAGCAACTTTGTGAAATGAGCCAAATTGAAATAAAACACATTGTTGGAGTGTCAAAATGCATAGATAGAAGACAAATAAGCGTTCCAAGGGTTTATTTCGCTTAGTTGCTTACTCTTGAGTAGAAATGCATGTGTACTCCAGAAATAAGCAACTTTGTGAAATGAGCCAAATTGAAATAAAACACATTGTTGGAGTGTCAAAATGCATAGATAGAAGACAAATAAGCGTTCCAAGGGTTTATTTCGCTTAGTTGCTTACTCTTGAGTAGAAATGCATGTGTACTCCAGAAATAAGCAACGTTGTGAAATGAGCCAAATTGAAACAAAACACATTGTTGGAGTGTCAAAATGCATAGATAGATGGCAAATAAGCGTTCCATGGCTTTATTTCGCTTAGTTGCTTACTCTTGAGTAGAACTGCATGTTCACTCCAGAAATCAGCACCTTTGTAAAATGAGCCAGATTTAAGCAAAACACATTGTTGGAGTTTCAAAATGCATAGATAGAAGAGAAATAAGCGATCTATAGGTTTATTTCGCTTAGTTGCTTACTCTTGAGTAGAACTGCATGTTCACCAGAAATAAGCACCTTTGTGAAATGAGCCAAATTGAAACAAAACACATTGTTGGAATGTCAAAATGCATAGATAGAAGACAAATAAGCGTTCCAAGGGTTTATTTCGCTAAGTTGCTTACTCTTGAGTAGAAATGCATGTGCACTTCAGAAATAAGCACCCTTGTAAAATGAGCCAGATTTAAGCAAAACACATTGTTGGAGTTTCAAAATGCATAGATAGAAGAGAAATAAGCGATCTATAGGTTTATTTCGCTTAGTTGCTTACTCTTGAGTAGAACTGCATGTTCACCAGAAATAAGCACCTTTGTGAAATGAGCCAAATTGAAACAAAACACATTGTTGGAATGTCAAAATGCATAGATAGAAGACAAATAAGCGTTCCAAGGGTTTATTTCGCTAAGTTGCTTACTCTTGAGTAGAACTGCATGTTCACCAGAAATAAGCACCTTTGTGAAATGAGCCAAATTGAAACAAAACACATTGTTGGAGTGTCAGAATGCATAGATAGAAGACAAATAAGCGTTCCAAGGGTTTATTGTGTAGCAATGCCCTCCGATCAGTGTAATAATGACACGTGACACAGAATTTAAAGGTTAATTGGGTGGTTCAGGCCACAACTTTATTAAATATGCATGTTGAGCGGAATTGGCTTAGGCGTTGGAACCTATCAGACTAAATCCGACTCCAACCCGTGTGTTGAAGTCCGTGAGAAGTTAACCACCAGTAAGGAACCCGGCGATGCCGATCAACCGGAACTCCTTCTGTGGCCACCGTACGGGGCGTGCCTTACGGCCCTGGCGACTCCAGGCTCTGGACCAAGCCTCGCCCCCGGAATCCTTTAACGGAATTACTTCTCCAAATTTGGGCAGGTGATGACGCAATCTGCCCCTCCTCCATCTTATTGTTATGCAAATTTCCAACGCCTAACCGCCTAAACTAAGTTGTGACGACATGCTACGAGGTAGGCGAAAAACCCATCATGGCTAGCCCAGTATGGGAAAAGTCCTACCCGGTCCACTGACTAACCAGGCAACCGACTAGGTCCGTAGCAGCGCCCCCTATTCTCTTTTTAAGGGGCGGGTGGGCGGGTGCTTCTGCTCGCGCTGGCGAAATAAGAGGGAGAGAGCGAGCTCCGGCCGCGCAGTGGGGTTTAAACCCCGCGGCCCCGCCCCCTCGTCCCTATTGGACAAGGGCGCGGGTGACGCAGGCGGGTACTTCCATTGCATGGGGGCTGACACTGCAGCCCCCACGCAATGGACTCGTCGGGCTGCCCACAAGTCCACCTCCGGCAAAGGCACGGAAGTGGTTTTGTGTAGCAATGCCCTCCGATCAGTGTAATAATGACACGTGACACAGAATTTAAAGGTTAATTGGGTGGTTCAGGCCACAACTTTATTAAATATGCATGTTGAGCGGAATTGGCTTAGGCGTTGGAACCTATCAGACTAAATCCGACTCCAACCCGTGTGTTGAAGTCCGTGAGAAGTTAACCACCAGTAAGGAACCCGGCGATGCCGATCAACCGGAACTCCTTCTGTGGCCACCGTACGGGGCGTGCCTTACGGCCCTGGCGACTCCAGGCTCTGGACCAAGCCTCGCCCCCGGAATCCTTTAACGGAATTACTTCTCCAAATTTGGGCAGGTGATGACGCAATCTGCCCCTCCTCCATCTTATTGTTATGCAAATTTCCAACGCCTAACCGCCACTCGAGCCCCCCCAGGCTCGCCGCCAATCCGCTCACATGTTATGATCACCTAGATATTAATTTCAGCACAACCCTAATTAACAGTTCTCAAAAACGGACCAGAGGGGGAGAGGCGCTAGCCTTCGCCTCCCGGCAACAGCCGCCTCTGGTCCTTGTCCAGTGAAGGACACTAGACGGTATCTTTATCTCCGTCCGCCGGGTCCTGGCCCGTTACTCATTCACCATGAGGGTGCTCGGCTCACTCGTCAACAGTTTACCAGGGTACTTCGCAAAGCCATTGCGGCTTGCGGGTACAACCCCACCGAATTTTCTGCCCACTCCTTTAGAATTGGCGCTGCCACTTCCGCTATGCACCTAGGCTTGTCATCGGAAAGGATCCAGGAGATGGGGAGATGGAAGTCGAATGCTTACAAAAGGTACATTCGTACGTAGGTTGACTCTGGTGACTCTGCTGGCAGTGCTGATCCGACTTTTCATCTTTACGTTTCAGGTTACCATTTCATCCGGGTTTGGATAGCGGGGCACAGCATAGTGCACTGGGCCCAGAGAAGAGCAATCGAAGTTGGTCTGGGATGCGGGCTCGGCCTCCCAGAAAATGTGGAGGTTTCCTGGATATCCAGAAGGGGTATGCGCTGGATCGAGTTGCTGCCGATCATCCAGGCTCGGGCTGCTTCACTTGGTCCCCCAGATGTCCTGATTGTGCAACTCGGTGAAAACGACCTGGCTTATCGCAACGCGGTCGATTTGAGGAAACATATATTCAAAGATCTTGACGTTATGAGGGAGAGCTTCCCGCGGATGACGTTACTGTGGTCCTCTTTGCTGGAAAGGCGCTGTGAGGGACAGGGGATATCGCGAAGTCCCTCCCCTCCTGAGTTCAAGCCCGTCCCCGAGCAAAGGGGAAAGCAGGGAGAGTTCCGATTCCAGTGGGGAAGCAGGAAGTCGTGTCCGAGGCTCAGGCAAGGTAGAGGAGCCAGGGTCCCAGGTGGGACAGGAAGGGGCAAGCAAGGGGGGAAGACCCATCCCTCCAACTCCAGAATTACGCAGGAAGAGGAGGGGCAAGAGGATGGGTCTGCCAAAGCTTTTGTGTTGGAGAAAGACGCGCCAAAAGCCATTAGGAGGTTCTGAAACCGACTGACAACATCGCTCCGTGTAAATAGCAATGACTTGAGCACTGTAAATACGCAGCACCAATAAAAGAATAAAATGCAGAGCTGCGTAGCGTCGTTACTCTGAAGTAGTCCACTCCGGCCACTGTGACAGCAACCTCCTAATCATTTTTGGGCTACTTCGGAGTTGCCGGGATGAGCGTGTCCGAGGCGGAGAAGTGGCGGCAGATCGCTGAGCAAGCCCAGCTAGAACTGCAACAGCTGTCGCTGCAGGCGCAGGGAGAATTGAAGGCAGCTAAAGAGGAGACTAAGAAGGTCCAGGACGACCGGCTACAACTTGCGGAACAGGTGAGAGAGCTCCAGGAAAAAGAGCAGCATTTAAGGGCGGTGGCGGTAGACCTCCAAAACAAGCTGGATGCAGAGAAAAACAAGGCGGGAGGGGCTCCCCAAGTCCAAGTGCTGCCAGGAAGGAGAGCAGGGACCCTTGTAAGCAAGTTCAATGGAGACCCGAAGGAGTTTCAGGGCTTTGAGACTGAGATCGTGTATGCTCTTGAGCTGCACCAGAATGAGTTCCCCGATGATGAGCACAGAGTAGCGTTTATTGTGGAACATCTCACCGGAGCAGCCAGGGAGTGGCTAAGACCATTAATCGCAACCAAGAATCCTTGCATGAAAAATGTCCAACAATTTCTAGAAGGTTTGAGGACGATGTATTCGTCCGATAGTCATTTGGACCAGACTAAGGAGGAACTGCATAATTTACGCCAAGGAAATATGACAGTTCGCGCATATTGGGCGAAATTCACCATGCTGGTGCACAGACTGGGGTGGGTTTTGGATTCGCCTCCCATGCAAGCTGCGTTTTACTTGGGTTTGAGCGAGGAGGTGAAGGATGAACTCTCGAGAGGTCCAAAGCCCAGTACTATGGATCAGCTGAGCAAAGCAGCTCTGGCGGTGGGGGTGAGGCAGGAATCCCGGTGGAACGACAAGCAAGCGACGCGCGCAAAGCGGGCTTGGTTCCCACGGTCGCAGGAGAAGCCACTCCCTCAACAACCCTTTCAGGCCACGCCTGGAGCCAGCCAGGACCAGGAGCCCATGCAGATTGATAGCGCGCGCGCGCGGGCTTTTCAAACCCCAGCGGCGCCAAGACGCAAGGAGGGAAGGGGCGGGAATTGCTTTCTCTGCAACTCACCCCAGCATCTCGTCAGAGACTGCCCACATCGCAGGGAGTGGCAAGGAAAGGCGGGAACGGTGGTGCCCTCCCCCACTGACGCAGCACCACAGCAGGGAAACGGGAAAGCCTGGCTGCAGGAGACAAGGGGCAGCAGCCAGGCACAGTCAGCAGACAACAGCCCCAGCCCGCCCACCCGCACAGAGAGGTGCAGAGCCAGCCCACCCCTCCCAGAGCAGGAGTGGTTCTAGAAGTGACGCTAACGCTCCCAAATGGCTATCCCCTGACGGTCCTCGCCTTAATTGACAGTGGGGCGTCCGCCAACTTCTTCTCGAGAAGCTTTGCAGAAGAGCACCAAATCCAGCTTTTGCAGTTGGATTTTCCTCTGCACGTAGCAACCATTGACGGCAGGGAGCTGCTGGGAGGGGCCATCACACATCAAACCCCCCCCATGAGAATGACGGTGGGAAGGCACTCAGAGACACTGGCGTTCAACGTCACCACCATCTCAGACCCCCCCATCGTCTTGGGCATGAGCTGGCTGGCGCGCCACGACCCCTCCATCAGTTGGCACCAGAGGTGCATCACGTTTGGGTCAGACTTTTGTCTGGAACATTGCATGCAGCACCAACCAGGGGAGGGGCCTCCGATAGCCACGGTGGCCACCATGCATATCAAAGGGGGTGAGGCAATACCCAAGCAGTACTGGGACCTGCAGGAGGTCTTCAGCGAAGCGGAGTCCGACCACCTACCCCCGCACAGGCCTTTTGACTGCCAGATCAACCTGGTGCCAGGGGCGACGATACCCCCAGCCAAGCTGTACGCCATGTCAGACCAGGAGCTGGAGGATCTGCGCGCTTTCATCGACAAGAACCTCAAGCGGGGGTTCATAAGGGAAAGCAAGGCAGCAGGGGGCAGCCCGGTCTTCTGGGTGGACAAGAAAGACACGCAACAGCGCCGTCTTGTGGTGGACTTTAGACGGCTGAATTCGGTGACAGAGCCCGTGGCTTTCCCCATGCCCAGAGTGGATGATCTCCTGACAGCGGCACGCAGGGGCAAGATTTTCACCAAGCTGGACCTAAGGGGGGCGTACAACTTGATCAGGATCCGGGAAGGAGATGAATGGAAAACCACGATGTTCACGCCTCTGGGCTCTTTTGAATATCTGGTGATGCCCTTCGGTTTGCAAGGGGGCTCAGCATGCTTCCAGGCCTTCATGCACCACGTCCTGGGGTCCCTCCTCTTCAGGAAATGCTTGGTCTTCCTAGATGACATCCTTATCTACTCGAATGACCCAGTGCAGCATGTGAAAGATGTCAGAGAGGTGTTGCAACGCCTGAAGGAGCACCACCTGTATGTGAAGCTGGAGAAGTGCAAGTTTCACACCAAAGAGGTGGACTTCCTGGGCTACAAGCTGTCAGACAAGGGGCTGGCGATGGACAAGGACAAGGTGCAGGCCATCCTGGACTGGCACAGCCCCAGGACGCGCAAAGATGCCCAACGCCTACTAGGCTTCGCTAACTTCTACAGGAAGTTCATCAAGAACTTCTCTCGCGTTACGGCTCCCATCACGGACTGCCTGAGAGGCAAGCAGAAGTTCAAGTGGACACCAGAGGCGCAAGCAGCGTTCGAAAGCCTCAAGAGAGTGTTCGCCTCAGACCAAAACCTGTTCCATGTGGTGCAGGACGCGCCCCTACGCATTGAGACAGATGCTTCTGAAAAAGCTGTGGGCGCAATTTTGTTGCAACTGGACGCCAACAGGGAGTGGAGACCCTGTGCCTTCTTCTCCAGGAAGCTGACACAGCCTGAACGCAACTACACAGTGTTTGATAGGGAACTTCTTGCGATCTACGCTGCGTTCCAGCACTGGCGACACTTCCTGGTGGGCGCGAAGCACCCCATCCAGGTGTGCACAGACCACAAGAACCTGGAGTTCTGGAGAACTGCCAGGGTGCTCAACCAGCGGCAGATACGGTGGGCAGAGTTCTTCTCGAACTTCAACTTCTCCATCCACTACATCCCGGGGGAGCAGAATGTCAGGGCGGATGCCCTCTCCCGCAAGCCAGAGTACATGGAGGAGGAGGCGCCACCAGCCCCAAGGCACATTTTCCCCCCGTCGGCATGGTCCTGCGGAGCAGCTGTGGTGAGCGAGGCAGAACTCACAGCACTGACGGCAGCGGATGAATTTGCCAACCGCATCTTCAGAGAACTGAGAGGGGGGAGGGAGCAGGCAAAAGACTTTGCAGAACGCAGAGGGCTGCTTTTCTACAAGGGTGCGCTGTACCTACCCACCACCCAGCTTCGACGTACGGTCCTCAAGCAGATGCACGACAACCCTACAGCGGGGCATTTTGGAAGGGACAAAACCGCTCACCTAGTCATGAGACACTTCTGGTGGCCAGGGGTGCGGGAAGATGTTCGAGACTATGTAAGGGGCTGTACCACCTGCCAGCGGGCGAAGGTGGTCAGAGCAGCGCCACCAGGGTTGCTGGAGCCCTTAGCCACACCACACAGGCCGTGGGAAGTGGTGTCCATGGACTTCATCACAGATCTGCCTTCGTCCAGGGGTAAGACTGCAGTGTTGGTGGTGGTGGACCTTATGTCCAAAATGTGTCACTTTATACCGTGTGCCAGGGCAGTCTCGGCAGAAGAGACAGCCAAACTGTTTGTTGATCACATTTTCAGACTGCATGGATTACCTTTAAGGGTTATTTCGGATCGTGGCCGCCAATTTGTTTCCAGGTTCTGGCGGCGGCTCATGAACCTCCTGCAGGTGGAGGTCAGCTTGTCGACGGCTAGACACCCGCAGACCAACGGACAAGCGGAGAGGGTCAACGCCATTCTGCAGCAGTACCTGAGATGCTACGTCAGCCAGCGGCAAACGGACTGGGTGGATCGCTTGCCACTAGCAGAATTTGCCTACAACAATGCAGTGCACGTCTCCACAGGGGTGTCGCCCTTTAAGGCCAATTACGGGCGCGACCTCAGATCTTTCCCAGAGAGGGAGAGGGAGGAGGAGGAGGAGGAGGGCCCACAGGCTGAGGATTGGGCAGAGGAACTGGAGACGGTGCACCAGCAGCTCAGAGAACACTTGGAGAGGGCCAAGGAAGCGTACAAAAAGGGGGCAGATCGCCACAGGCGACAAGGGGAGGTCATCAGGGTGGGGGACAAGGTGTGGTTGTCCTCGGAGGGCCTTCCCACCAGAGGGAGGTGCAAAAAGCTGGCACCCAAAAGGCTGGGCCCCTTCACGGTCACGCAACAGGTAAACCCGGTGGCATACAGGCTGGCACTGCCAGAGGACATGAGGGTGCATCCAGTGTTTCATAGATCGCTGCTGTCGCCGTACAGGGAAAGCAGCAGGCTCCGAGACAGCGAACAAACCCCCGAGGGAGGGGGGGAGAGGGAAGGCAGGGAGCAACTCAATGAGGCCACGGCCATCCTGGATTCAAGGTGGGGGGTGGGGGGACTGGAGTACCTCATGGCATGGGAGGATGCTCCACCGTCCCAGAATGAATGGGTCCCAGCCACTCAGATACAGGAGGAATTCTTGGTGGAAGAATTTCACGCCCTCTTTCCCCACAGACCCAAGCCCTGGCACATGGAAAGGGAGGGGGAGGAGGAGGAGGCACGGGAGAGCAGCTCACCATGGCGCTGGGAAGCGGAGTTTGAGGAACCAGAGGATGAGGTATGGGTGTCACCGAGATCCACCCAGTCAGAGGAAGGAGCAGATTGGCAGAACGTTTTTACCCCCACCAGCTCTGACGCCACGGACTTTTTGGGATTCCCGTCCGCCCAGGCGGAAGGGGGGGGCTCGCAGGACTGGGGGGAGGTATTCACACCAACGGGCTCGGAGAGCACTGAGTTCTTAGGCTTCCAGTCGTCACCGACACATGGGGGGGGCCTGGGGAGGGGTGAAGGAGAGCTTGGGAGGGGGGTGGATGTGAGGGACAGGGGATATCGCGAAGTCCCTCCCCTCCTGAGTTCAAGCCCGTCCCCGAGCAAAGGGGAAAGCAGGGAGAGTTCCGATTCCAGTGGGGAAGCAGGAAGTCGTGTCCGAGGCTCAGGCAAGGTAGAGGAGCCAGGGTCCCAGGTGGGACAGGAAGGGGCAAGCAAGGGGGGAAGACCCATCCCTCCAACTCCAGAATTACGCAGGAAGAGGAGGGGCAAGAGGATGGGTCTGCCAAAGCTTTTGTGTTGGAGAAAGACGCGCCAAAAGCCATTAGGAGGTTCTGAAACCGACTGACAACATCGCTCCGTGTAAATAGCAATGACTTGAGCACTGTAAATACGCAGCACCAATAAAAGAATAAAATGCAGAGCTGCGTAGCGTCGTTACTCTGAAGTAGTCCACTCCGGCCACTGTGACAGGCGCTGTTGGCGTGATGGCCGGTGCCCCAAAGCCTTGAACAAATCCAGGAGGCTTTTGAACTCAGTCGTGGCCCGCAGAGTGTTATCCTTGAATGGCCGGGTTATACAGCATCCCACCTTAAAACGAAGTGAAGCAGCCCTCTATCGCGATGATGGCGTTCACCTTTCTCCGATCGGGAATGACGCCTGGCTACTGAACGTGGCGAAATAAGAGGGAGAGAGCGAGCTCCGGCCGCGCAGTGGGGTTTAAACCCCGCGGCCCCGCCCCCTCGTCCCTATTGGACAAGGGCGCGGGTGACGCAGGCGGGTACTTCCATTGCGTGGGGGCTGACACTGCAGCCCCCACGCAATGGACTCGTCGGGCTGCCCACAACTCCACCTCCGGCAAAGGCACGGAAGTGGTTTTTCGCTTAGTTGCTTACTCTTGAGTAGAAATGCATGTGCACTCCAGAAATAAGCACCTTTGTAAAATGAGCCAAGTTGAAGCAAAACACATTGTTGGAGTGTCAGAATGCATAGATAGAAGACAAATAAGCTTTCCAAGGGTTTATTTCGCTTAGTTGCTTACTCTTGAGTAGAAATGCATGTGTACTCCAGAAATAAGCAACTTTGTGAAATGAGCCAAATTGAAACAAAACACATTGTTGGAGTGTCAAAATGCATAGATAGAAGACAAATAAGCATTCCAAGGGTTTATTTCGCTTAGTTGCTTACTCTTGAGTAGAAATGCATGTGCACTTCAGAAATAAGCACCTTTGTAAAATGAGCCAAGTTGAAGCAAAACACATTGTTGGAGTGTCAGAATGCATAGATAGAAGACAAATAAGTGTGCCAAGGGTTTATTTCGCTTAGTTGCTTACTCTTGAGTAGAAATGCATGTGCACTCCAGAAATAAGCACCTTTGTGAAATGAGCCAAATTGAAACAAAACACATTGTTGGAATGTCAAAATGCATAGATAGAAGACAAATAAGCGTTCCAAGGGTTTATTTCGCTTAGTTGCTTACTCTTGAGTAGAAATGCATGTGCACTTCAGAAATAAGCACCTTTGGAAAATGAGCCAAGTTGAAGCAAAACACATTGTTGGAGTGTCAGAATGCATAGAAAGAAGACAAATAAGCATTCTATCGGTTTATTTCTTTTAGCTGCTTACTCTTGAGTAGGAATGCATGTGCACTCCATAAATAAGCACCTTTGTAAAATGAGCCAAATTGAAGCAAAACACAGGGTTGGAGTGTCAGAATGCATAGATAGAAGACAAGTAAGCGATCTATAGGTTTATTTCGCTTCGTTGCTTACTCTTGAGTAGAACTGCATGTTCACTCCAGAAATCAGCACCTTTGTAAAATGAGCCAGATTTAAGCAAAACACATTGTTGGAGTTTCAAAATGCATAGATAGAAGAGAAATAAGCGATCTATAGGTTTATTTCGCTTAGTTGCTTACTCTTGAGTAGAAATGCATGTGCACTCCAGAAATAAGCACCTTTGTGAAATGAGCCAAATTGAAACAAAACACATTGTTGGAGTGTCAAAATGCATAGATAGAAGACAAATAAGCGTTCCAAGGGTTTATTTCGCTTAGTTGCTTACTCTTGAGTAGAAATGCATGTGCACTTCAGAAATAAGCACCTTTGGAAAATGAGCCAAGTTGAAGCAAAACACATTGTTGGAGTGTCAGAATGCATAGAAAGAAGACAAATAAGCGTTCCAAGGGTTTATTTCGCATAGTTGCTTACTCTTGAGTAGAAATGCATGTGCACTCCAGAAATAAGCACCTTTGTAAAATGAGCCAAGTTGAAGCAAAACACATTGTTGGAGTGTCAGAATGCATAGATAGAAGACAAATAAGCGTGCCAAGGGTTTATTTCGCTTAGTTGCTTACACTTGAGTAGAAATGCATGTGCACTCCAGAAATAAGCACCTTTGTGAAATGAGCCAAATTGAAACAAAACACATTGTTGGAATGTCAAAATGCATAGATAGAAGACAAATAAGCGTTCCAAGGGTTTATTTCGCTTAGTTGCTTACTCTTGAGTAGAAATGCATGTGCACTTCAGAAATAAGCACCTTTGGAAAATGAGCCAAGTTGAAGCAAAACACATTGTTGGAGTGTCAGAATGCATAGAAAGAAGACAAATAAGCGTTCCAAGGGTTTATTTCGCATAGTTGCTTACTCTTGAGTAGAAATGCATGTGCACTCCAGAAATAAACACCTTTGTAAAATGAGCCAAGTTGAAGCAAAACACATTGTTGGAGTGTCGGAATGCATAGATAGAAGACAAATAAGCGTTCCAAGGGTTTATTTCGCTTAGTTGCTTACTCCTGAGTAGAAATGCATGTGTACTCCAGAAATAAGCAACTTTGTGAAATGAGCCAAATTGAAACAAAACACATTGTTGGAGTGTCAGAATGCATAGATTGAAGACAAATAAGCGTTCCAAGGGTTTATTTCGCTTAGTTGCTTACTCTTGAGTAGAAATGCATGTGCACTCCAGAAATAAGCACCTTTGGAAAATGAGCCAAGTTGAAGCAAAACACATTGTTGGAGTGTCAGAATGCATAGAAAGAAGACAAATAAGCTTTCCAAGGGTTTATTTCGCATAGTTGCTTACTCTTGAGTAGAAATGCATGTGCACTCCAGAAATAAACACCTTTCTAAAATGAGCCAAGTTGAAGCAAAACACATTTTTGGAGTGTCGGAATGCATAGATAGAAGACAAATAAGCGTTCCAAGGGTTTATTTCGCTTAGTTGCTTACTCTTGAGTAGAAATGCATGTGCACTCCAGAAATAAGCACCTTTGTGAAGTGAGCCAAATTGAAACAAAACACATTGTTGGAATGTCAAAATGCATAGATAGAAGACAAATAAGCGTTCCAAGGGTTTATTTCGCTTAGTTGCTTACTCTTGAGTAGAAATGCATGTGCACTCCAGAAATAAGCACCTTTGTAAAATGAGCCAAATTGAAGCAAAACACATTGTTGGAATTCAGAATGCATAGAAAGAAGACAAATAAGCATTCTATCGGTTTATTTCGTTTAGCTGCTTACTCTTGAGTAGGAATGCATGTGCACTCCATAAATAAGCACCTTTGTAAAATGAGCCAAATTGAAGCAAAACACAGGGTTGGAGTGTCAGAATGCATAGATAGAAGACAAATAAGCGTTCCAAGGGTTTATTTCGCTTAGTTGCTTACTCTAGAGTAGAAATGCATGTGCACTCCAGAAATAAGCACCATTGTAAAATGAGCCAGATTTAAGCAAAACACATTGTTGGAGTTTCAAAATGCATAGATAGAAGAGAAATAAGCGATCTATAGGTTTATTTCGCTTAGTTGCTTACTCTTGAGTAGAACTGCATGTTCACCAGAAATATGCACCTTTGTAAAATGAGCCAAATTGAAGCAAAACACGTTGGTGTGTCAGAATGCCTTGATAGAAGAAAAATAAGCGTTCCAAGGGTTTATTCCGCTTAGTTGCTTACTCTTGAGTAGAAATGCATGTGCACTCCAGAAAAAAGTACGTTTGTAAAATGAGCCAAGATGAAGCAAAACACATTGTTGGAGTGTCAGAATGCATAGATAGAAGACAAATAAGCGTTCCAAGGGTTTATTTCGCTTAGTTGCTTACTCGAGTAGAAATGCATGTGCACTTCAGAAATAAGCACCTTTGTGAAATGAGCCAAGTTAAAGCAAAACACATTGTTGGAGTGTCAGAATGCATAGAAAGAAGACAAATAAGCATTCTATCGGATTATTTCTTTTAGCTGCTTACTCTTGAGTAGGAATGCATGTGCACTCCATAAATAAGCACCTTTGTAAAATGAGCCAAATTGAAGCAAAACACAGGGTTGGAGTGTCAGAATGCATAGATAGAAGACAAGTAAGCGATCTATAGGTTTATTTCGCTTCGTTGCTTACTCTTGAGTAGAACTGCATGTTCACTCCAGAAATCAGCACCTTTGTAAAATGAGCCAGATTTAAGCAAAACACATTGTTGGAGTTTCAAAATGCATAGATAGAAGAGAAATAAGCGATCTATAGGTTTATTTCGCTTAGTTGCTTACTCTTGAGTAGAACTGCATGTTCACCAGAAATATGCACCTTTGTAAAATGAGCCAAATTGAAGCAAAACACGTTGGTGTGTCAGAATGCCTTGATAGAAGAAAAATAAGCGTTCCAAGGGTTTATTTCGCTTCGTTGCTTACTCTTGAGTAGAAATGCATGTGCACTCCAGAAAAAAGTACGTTTGTAAAATGAGCCAAGTTGAAGCAAAACCCATTGTTGGAGTGTCGGAAGGCATAGATAGAAGACAAATAAGCGTTCCAAGGGTTTATTTCGCTTAGTTGCTTACTCTTGAGTAGAAATGCATGTGCACTCCAGAAATAAGCACCTTTGTAAAATGAGCCAAGTTGAAGCAAAACACATTGTTGGAGTGTCAGAATGCATAGATAGAAGACAAATAAGCGTTCCAAGGGTTTATTTCGCTTAGTTGCTTACTCTTGAGTAGAAATGCATGTGTACTCCAGAAATAAGCAACTTTGTGAAATGAGCCAAATTGAAATAAAACACATTGTTGGAGTGTCAAAATGCATAGATAGAAGACAAATAAGCGTTCCAAGGGTTTATTTCGCTTAGTTGCTTACTCTTGAGTAGAAATGCATGTGTACTCCAGAAATAAGCAACTTTGTGAAATGAGCCAAATTGAAATAAAACACATTGTTGGAGTGTCAAAATGCATAGATAGAAGACAAATAAGCGTTCCAAGGGTTTATTTCGCTTAGTTGCTTACTCTTGAGTAGAAATGCATGTGTACTCCAGAAATAAGCAACTTTGTGAAATGAGCCAAATTGAAATAAAACACATTGTTGGAGTGTCAAAATGCATAGATAGAAGACAAATAAGCGTTCCAAGGGTTTATTTCGCTTAGTTGCTTACTCTTGAGTAGAAATGCATGTGTACTCCAGAAATAAGCAACGTTGTGAAATGAGCCAAATTGAAACAAAACACATTGTTGGAGTGTCAAAATGCATAGATAGATGGCAAATAAGCGTTCCATGGCTTTATTTCGCTTAGTTGCTTACTCTTGAGTAGAACTGCATGTTCACTCCAGAAATCAGCACCTTTGTAAAATGAGCCAGATTTAAGCAAAACACATTGTTGGAGTTTCAAAATGCATAGATAGAAGAGAAATAAGCGATCTATAGGTTTATTTCGCTTAGTTGCTTACTCTTGAGTAGAACTGCATGTTCACCAGAAATAAGCACCTTTGTGAAATGAGCCAAATTGAAACAAAACACATTGTTGGAATGTCAAAATGCATAGATAGAAGACAAATAAGCGTTCCAAGGGTTTATTTCGCTAAGTTGCTTACTCTTGAGTAGAAATGCATGTGCACTTCAGAAATAAGCACCCTTGTAAAATGAGCCAAGTTGAAGCAAAACACATTGTTGGAGTGTCAGAATGCATAGATAGAAGACAAATAAGCGTTCCAAGGGTTTATTTCGCTTAGTTGCTTACTCTTGAGTAGAAATGCATGTGCACTCCAGAAATAAGCACCTTTGTGAAATGAGCCAAATTGAAACAAAACACATTGTTGGAGTGTCAAAATGCATAGATAGAAGACAAATAAGCGTTCCAAGGGTTTATTTCGCTTAGTTGCTTACTCTTGAGTAGAAATGCATGTGCACTTCAGAAATAAGCACCTTTGGAAAATGAGCCAAGTTGAAGCAAAACACATTGTTGGAGTGTCAGAATGCATAGAAAGAAGACAAATAAGCATTCTATCGGTTTATTTCTTTTAGCTGCTTACTCTTGAGTAGGAATGCATGTGCACTCCATAAATAAGCACCTTTGTAAAATGAGCCAAATTGAAGCAAAACACAGGGTTGGAGTGTCAGAATGCATAGATAGAAGACAAGTAAGCGATCTATAGGTTTATTTCGCTTCGTTGCTTACTCTTGAGTAGAACTGCATGTTCACTCCAGAAATCAGCACCTTTGTAAAATGAGCCAGATTTAAGCAAAACACATTGTTGGAGTTTCAAAATGCATAGATAGAAGAGAAATAAGCGATCTATAGGTTTATTTCGCTTAGTTGCTTACTCTTGAGTAGAACTGCATGTTCACCAGAAATATGCACCTTTGTAAAATGAGCCAAATTGAAGCAAAACACGTTGGTGTGTCAGAATGCCTTGATAGAAGAAAAATAAGCGTTCCAAGGGTTTATTTCGCTTCGTTGCTTACTCTTGAGTAGAAATGCATGTGCACTCCAGACAAAAGTACGTTTGTAAAATGAGCCAAGTTGAAGCAAAACACATTGTTGGAGTGTCAGAATGCATAGATAGAAGACAAATAAGCGTTCCAAGGGTTTATTTCGCTTCGTTGCTTACTCTTGAGTAGAAATGCATGTGCACTCCAGAAAAAAGTACGTTTGTAAAATGAGCCAAATTGAAACAAAACACATTGTTGGAGTTTCAGAATGCATAGATAGAAGACAAATAAGCGTTCCAAGGGTTTATTTCGCTTAGTTGCTTACTCTTGAGTAGAAATGCATGTGCACTCCAGAAATAAGCACCTTTGTAAAATGAGCCAAGTTGAAGCAAAACACATTGTTGGAGTGTCGGAATGCATAGATAGAAGACAAATAAGCGTTCCAAGGGTTTATTTCGCTTAGTTGCTTACTCTTGAGTAGAAATGCATGTGCACTTCAGAAATAAGCACCTTTGGAAAATGAGCCAAGCAATGAGCAAAACACATTGTTGGAGTGTCAGAATGCATAGAAAGAAGACAAATAAGCGTTCCAAGGGTTTATTTCGCATAGTTGCTTACTCTTGAGTAGAAATGCATGTGCACTCCAGAAATAAGCACCTTTGTAAAATGAGCCAAGTTGAAGCAAAACACATTGTTGGAGTGTCAGAATGCACAGATAGAAGACAAATAAGCTTTCCAAGGGTTTATTTCGCTTAGTTGCTTACTTTTGAGTAGAAATGCATGTGTACTCCAGAAATAAGCAACTTTGTGAAATGAGCCAAATTGAAACAAAACACATTGTTGGAGTGTCAGAATGCATAGATAGAAGACAAATAAGCTTTCCAAGGGTTTATTTCGCTTAGTTGCTTACTCTTGAGTAGAAATGCATGTGTACTCCAGAAATAAGCAACTTTGTGAAATGAGCCAAATTGAAACAAAACACATTGTTGGAGTGTCAGAATGCATAGATAGAAGACAAATAAGCTTTCCAAGGGTTTATTTCGCTTAGTTGCTTACTCTTGAGTAGAAATGCATGTGTACTCCAGAAATAAGCAACTTTGTGAAATGAGCCAAATTGAAACAAAACACATTGTTGGAGTGTCAAAATGCATTGATAGAAGACAAATAAGCGTTCCAAGGGTTTATTTCGCTTAGTTGCTTACTCTTGAGTAGGAATGCATGTGCACTCCATAAATAAGCACCTTTGTAAAATGAGCCAAGTTGAAGCAAAACACATTGTTGGAGTGTCAGAATGCATAGATAGAAGACAAATAAGCGTTCCAAGGGTTTATTTCGCTTAGTTGCTTACTCTTGAGTAGAAATGCATGTGTACTCCAGAAATAAGCAACTTTGTGAAATGAGCCAAATTTAAACAAAACACATTGTTGGAGTGTCAAAATGCATAGATAGAAGACAAATAAGCGTTCCAAGGGTTTATTTCGCTTAGTTGCTTACTCTTGAGTAGAAATGCATGTGCACTTCAGAAATAAGCACCTTTGGAAAATGAGCCAAGTTGAAGCAAAACACATTGTTGGAGTGTCAGAATGCATAGAAAGAAGACAAATAAGCGTTCCAAGGGTTTATTTCGCATAGTTGCTTACTCTTGAGTAGAAATGCATGTGCACTCCAGAAATAAACACCTTTGTAAAATGAGCCAAGTTGAAGCAAAACACATTGTTGGAGTGTCGGAATGTATAGATAGAAGACAAATAAGCGTTCCAAGGGTTTATTTCGCATAGTTGCTTACTCTTGAGTAGAAATGCATGTGCACTCCAGAAATAAACACCTTTGTAAAATGAGCCAAGTTGAAGCAAAACACATTGTTGGAGTGTCGGAATGTATAGATAGAAGACAAATAAGCGTTCCAAGGGTTTATTTCGCATAGTTGCTTACTCTTGAGTAGAAATGCATGTGCACTCCAGAAATAAACACCTTTGTAAAATGAGCCAAGTTGAAGCAAAACACATTGTTGGAGTGTCGGAATGCATAGATAGAAGACAAATAAGCGTTCCAAGGGTTTATTTCGCTTAGTTGCTTACTCCTGAGTAGAAATGCATGTGTACTCCAGAAATAAGCAACTTTGTGAAATGAGCCAAATTGAAACAAAACACATTGTTGGAGTGTCAAAATGCATAGATAGAAGACAAATAAGCGTTCCAAGGGTTTATTTCGCATAGTTGCTTACTCTTGAGTAGAAATGCATGTGCACTTCAGAAATAAGCACCTTTGTAAAATGAGCCAAGTTGAAGCAAAACACATTGTTGGAGTGTCAGAATGCATAGATAGAAGACAAATAAGCGTTCCAAGGGTTTATTTCGCTTAGTTGCTTACTCTTGAGTAGAAATGCATGTGCACTCCAGAAATAAGCACCTTTGTAAAATGAGCCAAGTTGAAGCAAAACACATTGTTGGAGTGTCAGAATGCATAGATAGAAGACAAATAAGCTTTCCAAGGGTTTATTTCGCTTAGTTGCTTACTCTTGAGTAGAAATGCATGTGCACTCCAGAAATAAGCACCTTTGTGAAATGAGCCAAATTGAAACAAAACACATTGTTGGAATGTCAAAATGCATAGATAGAAGACAAATAAGCGTTCCAAGGGTTTATTTCGCTTAGTTGCTTACTCTTGAGTAGAAATGCATGTGCACTTCAGAAATAAGCACCTTTGGAAAATGAGCCAAGTTGAAGCAAAACACATTGTTGGAGTGTCAGAATGCATAGAAAGAAGACAAATAAGCGTTCCAAGGGTTTATTTCGCATAGTTGCTTACTCTTGAGTAGAAATGCATGTGCACTCCAGAAATAAACACCTTTGTAAAATGAGCCAAGTTGAAGCAAAACACATTGTTGGAGTGTCGGAATGTATAGATAGAAGACAAATAAGCGTTCCAAGGGTTTATTTCGCATAGTTGCTTACTCTTGAGTAGAAATGCATGTGCACTCCAGAAATAAACACCTTTGTAAAATGAGCCAAGTTGAAGCAAAACACATTGTTGGAGTGTCGGAATGCATAGATAGAAGACAAATAAGCGTTCCAAGGGTTTATTTCGCTTAGTTGCTTAATCCTGAGTAGAAATGCATGTGTACTCCAGAAATAAGCAACTTTGTGAAATGAGCCAAATTGAAACAAAACACATTGTTGGAGTGTCAGAATGCATAGATAGAAGACAAATAAGCGTTCCAAGGGTTTATTTCGCTTAGTTGCTTACTCTTGAGTAGAAATGCATGTGCACTCCAGAAATAAGCACCTTTGGAAAATGAGCCAAGTTGAAGCAAAACACATTGTTGGAGTGTCAGAATGCATAGATAGAAGACAAATAAGCTTTCCAAGGGTTTATTTCGCATAGTTGCTTACTCTTGAGTAGAAATGCATGTGCACTCCAGAAATAAACACCTTTCTAAAATGAGCCAAGTTGAAGCAAAACACATTTTTGGAGTGTCGGAATGTATAGATAGAAGACAAATAAGCGTTCCAAGGGTTTATTTCGCATAGTTGCTTACTCTTGAGTAGAAATGCATGTGCACTCCAGAAATAAGCAACTTTGTAAAATGAGCCAAGTTGAAGCAAAACACATTGTTGGAGTGTCAAAATGCATAGATAGAAGACAAATAAGCGTTCCAAGGGTTTATTTCGCATAGTTGCTTACTCTTGAGTAGAAATGCATGTGCACTCCAGAAATAAGCACCTTTGTAAAATGAGCCAAATTGAAGCAAAACACATTGTTGGAGTGTCAGAATGCATAGATAGAAGACAAATAAGCGTTCCAAGGGTTTATTTCGCTTAGTTGCTTACTCTTGAGTAGAAATGCATGTGCACTCCAGAAATAAGCACCTTTGTAAAATGAGCCAAATTGAAGCAAAACACATTGTTGGAATTCAGAATGCATAGAAAGAAGACAAATAAGCATTCTATCGGTTTATTTCGTTTAGCTGCTTACTCTTGAGTAGGAATGCATGTGCACTCCATAAATAAGCACCTTTGTAAAATGAGCCAAATTGAAGCAAAACACAGGGTTGGAGTGTCAGAATGCATAGATAGAAGACAAATAAGCGTTCCAAGGGTTTATTTCGCTTAGTTGCTTACTCTAGAGTAGAAATGCATGTGCACTCCAGAAATAAGCACCATTGTAAAATGAGCCAGATTTAAGCAAAACACATTGTTGGAGTTTCAAAATGCATAGATAGAAGAGAAATAAGCGATCTATAGGTTTATTTCGCTTAGTTGCTTACTCTTGAGTAGAACTGCATGTTCACCAGAAATATGCACCTTTGTAAAATGAGCCAAATTGAAGCAAAACACCTTGGTGTGTCAGAATGCCTTGATAGAAGAAAAATAAGCGTTCCAAGGGTTTATTTCGCTTAGTTGCTTACTCTTGAGTAGAACTGCATGTTCACCATAAATATGCACCTTTGTAAAATGAGCCAAGATGAAGCAAAACACATTGTTGGAGTGTCAGAATGCATAGATAGAAGACAAATAAGCGTTCCAAGGGTTTATTTCGCTTAGTTGCTTACTCGAGTAGAAATGCATGTGCACTTCAGAAATAAGCACCTTTGTGAAATGAGCCAAGTTGAAGCAAAACACATTGTTGGAGTGTCAGAATGCATAGAAAGAAGACAAATAAGCATTCTATCGGTTTATTTCTTTTAGCTGCTTACTCTTGAGTAGGAATGCATGTGCACTCCATAAATAAGCACCTTTGTAAAATGAGCCAAATTGAAGCAAAACACAGGGTTGGAGTGTCAGAATGCATAGATAGAAGACAAGTAAGCGATCTATAGGTTTATTTCGCTTCGTTGCTTACTCTTGAGTAGAACTGCATGTTCACTCCAGAAATCAGCACCTTTGTAAAATGAGCCAGATTTAAGCAAAACACATTGTTGGAGTTTCAAAATGCATAGATAGAAGAGAAATAAGCGATCTATAGGTTTATTTCGCTTAGTTGCTTACTCTTGAGTAGAACTGCATGTTCACCAGAAATATGCACCTTTGTAAAATGAGCCAAATTGAAGCAAAACACGTTGGTGTGTCAGAATGCCTTGATAGAAGAAAAATAAGCGTTCCAAGGGTTTATTTCGCTTCGTTGCTTACTCTTGAGTAGAAATGCATGTGCACTCCAGAAAAAAGTACGTTTGTAAAATGAGCCAAGTTGAAGCAAAACCCATTGTTGGAGTGTCGGAAGGCATAGATAGAAGACAAATAAGCGTTCCAAGGGTTTATTTCGCTTAGTTGCTTACTCTTGAGTAGAAATGCATGTGCACTCCAGAAATAAGCACCTTTGTAAAATGAGCCAAGTTGAAGCAAAACACATTGTTGGAGTGTCAGAATGCATAGATAGAAGACAAATAAGCGTTCCAAGGGTTTATTTCGCTTAGTTGCTTACTCTTGAGTAGAAATGCATGTGTACTCCAGAAATAAGCAACTTTGTGAAATGAGCCAAATTGAAATAAAACACATTGTTGGAGTGTCAAAATGCATAGATAGAAGAAAAATAAGCGTTCCAAGGGTTTATTTCGCTTAGTTGCTTACTCTTGAGTAGAAATGCATGTGTACTCCAGAAATAAGCAACTTTGTGAAATGAGCCAAATTGAAATAAAACACATTGTTGGAGTGTCAAAATGCATAGATAGAAGACAAATAAGCGTTCCAAGGGTTTATTTCGCTTAGTTGCTTACTCTTGAGTAGAAATGCATGTGTACTCCAGAAATAAGCAACTTTGTGAAATGAGCCAAATTGAAATAAAACACATTGTTGGAGTGTCAAAATGCATAGATAGAAGACAAATAAGCGTTCCAAGGGTTTATTTCGCTTAGTTGCTTACTCTTGAGTAGAAATGCATGTGTACTCCAGAAATAAGCAACGTTGTGAAATGAGCCAAATTGAAACAAAACACATTGTTGGAGTGTCAAAATGCATAGATAGATGGCAAATAAGCGTTCCATGGCTTTATTTCGCTTAGTTGCTTACTCTTGAGTAGAACTGCATGTTCACTCCAGAAATCAGCACCTTTGTAAAATGAGCCAGATTTAAGCAAAACACATTGTTGGAGTTTCAAAATGCATAGATAGAAGAGAAATAAGCGTTCCAAGGGTTTATTTCGCTTAGTTGCTTACTCTTGAGTAGAAATGCATGTGCACTCCAGAAATAAGCACCTTTGTGAAATGAGCCAAATTGAAACAAAACACATTGTTGGAGTGTCAAAATGCATAGATAGAAGACAAATAAGCGTTCCAAGGGTTTATTTCGCTTAGTTGCTTACTCTTGAGTAGAAATGCATGTGCACTTCAGAAATAAGCACCTTTGGAAAATGAGCCAAGTTGAAGCAAAACACATTGTTGGAGTGTCAGAATGCATAGAAAGAAGACAAATAAGCATTCTATCGGTTTATTTCTTTTAGCTGCTTACTCTTGAGTAGGAATGCATGTGCACTCCATAAATAAGCACCTTTGTAAAATGAGCCAAATTGAAGCAAAACACAGGGTTGGAGTGTCAGAATGCATAGATAGAAGACAAGTAAGCGATCTATAGGTTTATTTCGCTTCGTTGCTTACTCTTGAGTAGAACTGCATGTTCACTCCAGAAATCAGCACCTTTGTAAAATGAGCCAGATTTAAGCAAAACACATTGTTGGAGTTTCAAAATGCATAGATAGAAGAGAAATAAGCGATCTATAGGTTTATTTCGCTTAGTTGCTTACTCTTGAGTAGAACTGCATGTTCACCAGAAATATGCACCTTTGTAAAATGAGCCAAATTGAAGCAAAACACGTTGGTGTGTCAGAATGCCTTGATAGAAGAAAAATAAGCGTTCCAAGGGTTTATTTCGCTTCGTTGCTTACTCTTGAGTAGAAATGCATGTGCACTCCAGAAAAAAGTACGTTTGTAAAATGAGCCAAGTTGAAGCAAAACACATTGTTGGAGTGTCAGAATGCATAGATAGAAGACAAATAAGCGTTCCAAGGGTTTATTTCGCTTCGTTGCTTACTCTTGAGTAGAAATGCATGTGCACTCCAGAAAAAAGTACGTTTGTAAAATGAGCCAAATTGAAACAAAACACATTGTTGGAGTTTCAGAATGCATAGATAGAAGACAAATAAGCGTTCCAAGGGTTTATTTCGCTTAGTTGCTTACTCTTGAGTAGAAATGCATGTGCACTCCAGAAATAAGCACCTTTGTAAAATGAGCCAAGTTGAAGCAAAACACATTGTTGGAGTGTCGGAATGCATAGATAGAAGACAAATAAGCGTTCCAAGGGTTTATTTCGCTTAGTTGCTTACTCTTGAGTAGAAATGCATGTGCACTTCAGAAATAAGCACCTTTGGAAAATGAGCCAAGCAATGAGCAAAACACATTGTTGGAGTGTCAGAATGCATAGAAAGAAGACAAATAAGCGTTCCAAGGGTTTATTTCGCATAGTTGCTTACTCTTGAGTAGAAATGCATGTGCACTCCAGAAATAAGCACCTTTGTAAAATGAGCCAAGATGAAGCAAAACACATTGTTGGAGTGTCAGAATGCATAGATAGAAGACAAATAAGCTTTCCAAGGGTTTATTTCGCTTAGTTGCTTACTCTTGAGTAGAAATGCATGTGTACTCCAGAAATAAGCAACTTTGTGAAATGAGCCAAATTGAAACAAAACACATTGTTGGAGTGTCAAAATGCATTGATAGAAGACAAATAAGCGTTCCAAGGGTTTATTTCGCTTAGTTGCTTACTCTTGAATAGAAATGCATGTGCACTTCAGAAATAAGCACCTTTGGAAAATGAGCCAAGTTGAAGCAAAACACATTGTTGGAGTGTCAGAATGCATAGAAAGAAGACAAATAAGCATTCTATCGGTTTATTTCTTTTAGCTGCTTACTCTTGAGTAGGAATGCATGTGCACTCCATAAATAAGCACCTTTGTAAAATGAGCCAAATTGAAGCAAAACACAGGGTTGGAGTGTCAGAATGCATAGATTGAAGACAAATAAGCGTTCCAAGGGTTTATTTCGCTTAGTTGCTTACTCTTGAGTAGAAATGCATGTGCACTTCAGAAATAAGCACCTTTGGAAAATGAGCCAAGTTGAAGCAAAACACATTGTTGGAGTGTCAGAATGCATAGAAAGAAGACAAATAAGCGTTCCAAGGGTTTATTTCGCATAGTTGCTTACTCTTGAGTAGAAATGCATGTGCACTCCAGAAATAAGCACCTTTTTAAAATGAGCCAAGTTGAAGCAAAACACATTGTTGGAGTGTCAGAATGCATAGATAGAAGACAAATAAGCGTTCCAAGGGTTTATTTCGCTTAGTTGCTTACTCTTGAGTAGAAATGCATGTGCACTCCAGAAATAAGCACCTTTGTAAAATGAGCCAAGTTGAAGCAAAACACATTGTTGGAGTGTCAGAATGCATAGATAGAAGACAAATAGAGGTTCCGGTTTCCGCCTGCAGGAATGGCGGACCTGTTTTCCATCTCTCTGACCTTCGTAAGGAATTTGGCGGTTGCTAGGGGAGTAAATGGCAACCCCCTACCCTCTCCGGGGGTTACGGAGACGGGCCGCTGGCCCGCGATGCCCCCAGACCCACTCCGACTGTTTTTGGAGTGGGGGGAGCTTGGGCTGAGCACTTACGACGGCCAGGACTCCCGGACGCTAATCTGCATGGCGGGGATTTCCATGGTTAAAGAAGATAATTAGGCTTAAATCTATGGACATACTTCAGAAGGAGGGGAAGAAGCGCTGTTTACTGCTGAGAATTTTATGCTGCTGAGCGAGAGGAGTCAAAGAATGTACGGCATCTGGAAGAAGGATTGATGGGGACGGAGCGATAAGGGAAGCAAGTTTTTATTTTTTCTTCATATTGTTGCCTCGTATCTTCCCGGACGCGATGTCCTGGCTTGTTTGGAGTGAAAGAGAAGCAAAAGACTGTGTGAGTTGAACTCTATAGCTGTTGTTACTGAGCATATTTCTTAAAGATGTGAAGTTGCCGATGAGAAAAGCCCCCCCCTAGTCAGACGGAAGGAGTTCTGGACGCGTTCGGAGGATTTATGAGCTGTGACGCACTTTAAATTGGAGCAGCGACCTGAAGCTAAGTTCAGCTATAGGGCAAGGAGATCCATTAATTTACCAAGAGTTCATGGTTGGATGTTTGGGTCTCCTGCCTGAAAAAGCTGTAAATTCTATAAAGATAAATAAATCGTAAATCTTCATGGTTATGAGAGAAAATGAAAGTGATTTGAGCCTTTTAAGATGGCGCTGCTACTCCGTCGCAACAGGGAGCTCCACTAAGAAGATTTATGGGGAGGCTGGACTGATTAACTCACACAGGAGAAAGAACATCTGTGAAACTTCGTTTGACATTTATCTCAGCAGCTGGAACAATCGGATGAAAGTGGAAAACATCTAGGTGACTGTAAGGGGAAGATTTGGAATATTATGAGCTTGGAGGACGATTTGAACTTTAGATATAAGACGGCAGTGGACAGTTGCGAGGAATTCCCAATTTCTTGAAGCATGGGAACCCAAAAATAAATTATTTAGATGATTTGGCATAACATTCGGTTTGATTGATATATATATGTGTATAATTTGAAATATTGAAATGTGATATAATTGGTTTTAATTGGAAAATTAATAAAAATATTTTTTTTAAAAAAAAAATAGATAGAAGACAAATAAGCGTTCCAAGGGTTTATTTCGCTTAGTTGCTTACTCTTGAGTAGAAATGCATGTGCACTCCAGAAATAAGCACCTTTGTAAAATGAGCCAAGTTGAAGCAAAACACATTGTTGGAGTGTCAGAATGCATAGATAGAAGACAAATAAGCGTTCCAAGGGTTTATTTCGCTTAGTTGCTTACTCTTGAGTAGAAATGCATGTGCACTTCAGAAATAAGCACCTTTGTAAAATGTGCCAAGTTGAAGCAAAACACATTGTTGGAGTGTCAGAATGCATAGATAGAAGACAAATAAGCGTGCCAAGGGTTTATTTCGCTTAGTTGCTTACTCTTGAGTAGAAATGCATGTGCACTCCAGAAATAAGCACCTTTGTGAAATGAGCCAAATTGAAACAAAACACATTGTTGGAATGTCAAAATGCATAGATAGAAGACAAATAAGCGTTCCAAGGGTTTATTTCGCTTAGTTGCTTACTCTTGAGTAGAAATGCATGTGCACTTCAGAAATAAGCACCTTTGGAAAATGAGCCAAGTTGAAGCAAAACACATTGTTGGAGTGTCAGAATGCATAGAAAGAAGACAAATAAGCGTTCCAAGGGCTTATTTCGCTTAGTTGCTTACTCTTGAGTAGAAATGCATGTGTACTCCAGAAATAAGCAACTTTGTGAAATGAGCCAAATTAAAAAAAAACACATTGTTGGAGTGTCAAAATGCATAGATAGAAGACAAATAAGCGTTCCAAGGGTTTATTTCGCATAGTTGCTTACTCTTGAGTAGAAATGCATGTGCACTCCAGAAATAAACACCTTTGTAAAATGAGCCAAGTTGAAGCAAAACACATTTTTGGAGTGTCAAAATGCATAGATAGAAGACAAATAAGCGTTCCAAGGGTTTATTTCGCTTAGTTGCTTACTCTTGAGTAGAAATGCAAGTGCACTTCAGAAATAAACACCTTTGGAAAATGAGCCAAGTTGGAGCAAAACACATTGTTGGAGTGTCAGAATGCATAGATAGAAGACAAATAAGCGTTCCAAGGGTTTATTTCGCTTAGTTGCTTACTCTTGAGTAGAAATGCATGTGCACTCCAGAAATAAGCACCTTTGTAAAATGAGCCAAATTGAAGCAAAACACATTGTTGGAATTCAGAATGCATAGAAAGAAGACAAATAAGCATTCTATCGGTTTATTTCGTTTAGCTGCTTACTCTTGAGTAGGAATGCATGTGCACTCCATAAATAAGCACCTTTGTAAAATGAGCCAAATTGAAGCAAAACACAGGGTTGGAGTGTCAGAATGCATAGATAGAAGACAAATAAGCGTTCCAAGGGTTTATTTCGCTTAGTTGCTTACTCTAGAGTAGAAATGCATGTGCACTCCAGAAATAAGCACCATTGTAAAATGAGCCAGATTTAAGCAAAACACATTGTTGGAGTTTCAAAATGCATAGATAGAAGAGAAATAAGCGATCTATAGGTTTATTTCGCTTAGTTGCTTACTCTTGAGTAGAACTGCATGTTCACCAGAAATATGCACCTTTGTAAAATGAGCCAAATTGAAGCAAAACACGTTGGTATGTCAGAATGCCTTGATAGAAGAAAAATAAGCGTTCCAAGGGTTTATTTCGCTTAGTTGCTTACTCTTGAGTAGAAATGCATGTGCACTCCAGAAAAAAGTACGTTTGTAAAATGAGCCAAGATGAAGCAAAACACATTGTTGGAGTGTCGGAATGCATAGATAGAAGACAAATAAGCGTTCCAAGGGTTTATTTCGCTTAGTTGCTTACTCGAGTAGAAATGCATGTGCACTTCAGAAATAAGCACCTTTGTGAAATGAGCCAAGTTGAAGCAAAACACATTGTTGGAGTGTCAGAATGCATAGAAAGAAGACAATATGCATTCTATCGGTTTATTTCTTTTAGCTGCTTACTCTTGAGTAGGAATGCATGTGCACTCCATAAATAAGCACCTTTGTAAAATGAGCCAAATTGAAGCAAAACACAGGGTTGGAGTGTCAGAATGCATAGATAGAAGACAAGTAAGCGATCTATAGGTTTATTTCGCTTCGTTGCTTACTCTTGAGTAGAACTGCATGTTCACTCCAGAACTCAGCACCTTTGTAAAATGAGCCAGATTTAAGCAAAACACATTGTTGGAGTTTCAAAATGCATAGATAGAAGAGAAATAAGCGATCTATAGGTTTATTTCGCTTAGTTGCTTACTCTTGAGTAGAACTGCATGTTCACCAGAAATATGCACCTTTGTAAAATGAGCCAAATTGAAGCAAAACACGTTGGTGTGTCAGAATGCCTTGATAGAAGAAAAATAAGCGTTCCAAAGGTTTATTTCGCTTCGTTGCTTACTCTTGAGTAGAAATGCATGTGCACTCCAGAAAAAAGTACGTTTGTAAAATGAGCCAAGTTGAAGCAAAACCCATTGTTGGAGTGTCGGAAGGCATAGATAGAAGACAAATAAGCGTTCCAAGGGTTTATTTCGCTTAGTTGCTTACTCTTGAGTAGAAATGCATGTGCACTCCAGAAATAAGCACCTTTGTAAAATGAGCCAAGTTGAAGCAAAACACATTGTTGGAGTGTCAGAATGCATAGATAGAAGACTGATAAGCGTTCCAAGGGTTTATTTCGCTTAGTTGCTTACTCTTGAGTAGAAATGCATGTGTCCTCCAGAAATAAGCAACTTTGTGAAATGAGCCAAATTGAAATAAAACACATTGTTGGAGTGTCAGAATGCATAGATAGAAGACAAATAAGCGTGCCAAGGGTTTATTTCGCTTAGTTGCTTACTCTTGAGTAGAAATGCATGTGCACTCCAGAAATAAGCACCTTTGTAAAATGAGCCAAGTTGAAGCAAAACACATTGTTGGAGTGTCAGAATGCATAAATAGAAGACAAATAAGCGTTCCAAGGGTTTATTTCGCTTAGTTGCTTACTCTTGAGTAGAAATGCATGTGCACTTCAGAAATAAGCACCTTTGTAAAATGTGCCAAGTTGAAGCAAAACACATTGTTGGAGTGTCAGAATGCATAGATAGAAGACAAATAAGCGTGCCAAGGGTTTATTTCGCTTAGTTGCTTACTCTTGAGTAGAAATGCATGTGCACTCCAGAAATAAGCACCTTTGTGAAATGAGCCAAATTGAAACAAAACACATTGTTGGAATGTCAAAATGCATAGATAGAAGACAAATAAGCGTTCCAAGGGTTTATTTCGCTTAGTTGCTTACTCTTGAGTAGAAATGCATGTGCACTTCAGAAATAAGCACCTTTGGAAAATGAGCCAAGTTGAAGCAAAACACATTGTTGGAGTGTCAGAATGCATAGAAAGAAGACAAATAAGCGTTCCAAGGGCTTATTTCGCTTAGTTGCTTACTCTTGAGTAGAAATGCATGTGTACTCCAGAAATAAGCAACTTTGTGAAATGAGCCAAATTAAAAAAAAACACATTGTTGGAGTGTCAAAATGCATAGATAGAAGACAAATAAGCGTTCCAAGGGTTTATTTCGCATAGTTGCTTACTCTTGAGTAGAAATGCATGTGCACTCCAGAAATAAACACCTTTGTAAAATGAGCCAAGTTGAAGCAAAACACATTTTTGGAGTGTCAAAATGCATAGATAGAAGACAAATAAGCGTTCCAAGGGTTTATTTCGCTTAGTTGCTTACTCTTGAGTAGAAATGCAAGTGCACTTCAGAAATAAGCACCTTTGGAAAATGAGCCAAGTTGAAGCAAAACACATTGTTGGAGTGTCAGAATGCATAGATAGAAGACAAATAAGCGTTCCAAGGGTTTATTTCGCTTAGTTGCTTACTCTTGAGTAGAAATGCATGTGCACTCCAGAAATAAGCACCTTTGTAAAATGAGCCAAATTGAAGCAAAACACATTGTTGGAATTCAGAATGCATAGAAAGAAGACAAATAAGCATTCTATCGGTTTATTTCGTTTAGCTGCTTACTCTTGAGTAGGAATGCATGTGCACTCCATAAATAAGCACCTTTGTAAAATGAGCCAAATTGAAGCAAAACACAGGGTTGGAGTGTCAGAATGCATAGATAGAAGACAAATAAGCGTTCCAAGGGTTTATTTCGCTTAGTTGCTTACTCTAGAGTAGAAATGCATGTGCACTCCAGAAATAAGCACCATTGTAAAATGAGCCAGATTTAAGCAAAACACATTGTTGGAGTTTCAAAATGCATAGATAGAAGAGAAATAAGCGATCTATAGGTTTATTTCGCTTAGTTGCTTACTCTTGAGTAGAACTGCATGTTCACCAGAAATATGCACCTTTGTAAAATGAGCCAAATTGAAGCAAAACACGTTGGTATGTCAGAATGCCTTGATAGAAGAAAAATAAGCGTTCCAAGGGTTTATTTCGCTTAGTTGCTTACTCTTGAGTAGAAATGCATGTGCACTCCAGAAAAAAGTACGTTTGTAAAATGAGCCAAGATGAAGCAAAACACATTGTTGGAGTGTCGGAATGCATAGATAGAAGACAAATAAGCGTTCCAAGGGTTTATTTCGCTTAGTTGCTTACTCGAGTAGAAATGCATGTGCACTTCAGAAATAAGCACCTTTGTGAAATGAGCCAAGTTGAAGCAAAACACATTGTTGGAGTGTCAGAATGCATAGAAAGAAGACAATATGCATTCTATCGGTTTATTTCTTTTAGCTGCTTACTCTTGAGTAGGAATGCATGTGCACTCCATAAATAAGCACCTTTGTAAAATGAGCCAAATTGAAGCAAAACACAGGGTTGGAGTGTCAGAATGCATAGATAGAAGACAAGTAAGCGATCTATAGGTTTATTTCGCTTCGTTGCTTACTCTTGAGTAGAACTGCATGTTCACTCCAGAACTCAGCACCTTTGTAAAATGAGCCAGATTTAAGCAAAACACATTGTTGGAGTTTCAAAATGCATAGATAGAAGAGAAATAAGCGATCTATAGGTTTATTTCGCTTAGTTGATTACTCTTGAGTAGAACTGCATGTTCACCAGAAATATGCACCTTTGTAAAATGAGCCAAATTGAAGCAAAACACGTTGGTGTGTCAGAATGCCTTGATAGAAGAAAAATAAGCGTTCCAAAGGTTTATTTCGCTTCGTTGCTTACTCTTGAGTAGAAATGCATGTGCACTCCAGAAAAAAGTACGTTTGTAAAATGAGCCAAGTTGAAGCAAAACCCATTGTTGGAGTGTCGGAAGGCATAGATAGAAGACAAATAAGCGTTCCAAGGGTTTATTTCGCTTAGTTGCTTACTCTTGAGTAGAAATGCATGTGCACTCCAGAAATAAGCACCTTTGTAAAATGAGCCAAGTTGAAGCAAAACACATTGTTGGAGTGTCAGAATGCATAGATAGAAGACTGATAAGCGTTCCAAGGGTTTATTTCGCTTAGTTGCTTACTCTTGAGTAGAAATGCATGTGTCCTCCAGAAATAAGCAACTTTGTGAAATGAGCCAAATTGAAATAAAACACATTGTTGGAGTGTCAAAATGCATAGATAGAAGACAAATAAGCGTTCCAAGGGTTTATTTCGCTTAGTTGCTTACTCTTGAGTAGAAATGCATGTGTACTCCAGAAATAAGCAACTTTGTGAAATGAGCCAAATTGAAATAAAACACATTGTTGGAGTGTCAAAATGCATAGATAGAAGACAAATAAGCGTTCCAAGGGTTTATTTCGCTTAGTTGCTTACTCTTGAGTAGAAATGCATGTGTACTCCAGAAATAAGCAACTTTGTGAAATGAGCCAAATTGAAATAAAACACATTGTTGGAGTGTCAAAATGCATAGATAGAAGACAAATAAGCGTTCCAAGGGTTTATTTCGCTTAGTTGCTTACTCTTGAGTAGAAATGCATGTGTACTCCAGAAATAAGCAACGTTGTGAAATGAGCCAAATTGAAACAAAACACATTGTTGGAGTGTCAAAATGCATAGATAGATGGCAAATAAGCGTTCCATGGCTTTATTTCGCTTAGTTGCCTACTCTTGAGTAGAACTGCATGTTCACTCCAGAAATCAGCACCTTTGTAAAATGAGCCAGATTTAAGCAAAACACATTGTTGGAGTTTCAAAATGCATAGATAGAAGAGAAATAAGCGATCTATAGGTTTATTTCGCTTAGTTGCTTACTCTTGAGTAGAACTGCATGTTCACCAGAAATAAGCACCTTTGTGAAATGAGCCAAATTGAAACAAAACACATTGTTGGAATGTCAAAATGCATAGATAGAAGACAAATAAGCGTTCCAAGGGTTTATTTCGCTAAGTTGCTTACTCTTGAGTAGAAATGCATGTGCACTTCAGAAATAAGCACCCTTGTAAAATGAGCCAAGTTGAAGCAAAACACATTGTTGGAGTGTCAGAATGCATAGATAGAAGACAAATAAGCTTTCCAAGGGTTTATTTCGCTTAGTTGCTTACTCTTGAGTAGAAATGCATGTGTACTCCAGAAATAAGCAACTTTGTGAAATGAGCCAAATTGAAACAAAACACATTGTTGGAGTGTCAAAATGCATAGATAGAAGACAAATAAGCGTTCCAAGGGTTTATTTCGCTTAGTTGCTTACTCTTGAGTAGAAATGCATGTGCACTTCAGAAATAAGCACCTTTGTAAAATGAGCCAAATTGAAACAAAACACATTGTTGGACTGTCAAAATGCATAGATAGAAGACAAATAAGCGTTCCAAGGGTTTATTTCGCTTAGTTGCTTACTCTTGAGTAGAAATGCATGTGCACTTCAGAAATAAGCACCTTTGGAAAATGAGCCAAGTTGAAGCAAAACACATTGTTGGAGTGTCAGAATGCATAGATAGAAGACAAATAAGCTTTCCAAGGGTTTATTTCGCTTAGTTGCTTACTCTTGAGTAGAAATGCATGTGTACTCCAGAAATAAGCAACTTTGTGAAATGAGCCAAATTGAAACAAAACACATTGTTGGAGTGTCAAAATGCATTGATAGAAGACAAATAAGCGTTCCAAGGGTTTATTTCGCTTAGTTGCTTACTCTTGAGTAGAAATGCATGTGCACTTCAGAAATAAGCACCTTTGTAAAATGAGCCAAGTTGAAGCAAAACACATTGTTGGAGTGTCAGAATGCATAGATAGAAGACAAATAAGCGTTCCAAGGGTTTCTTTCGCTTAGTTGCTTACTCTTGAGTAGAAATGCATGTGCACTCCAGAAATAAGCACCTTTGTGAAATGAGCCAAATTGAAACAAAACACATTGTTGGAATGTCAAAATGCATAGATAGAAGACAAATAAGCGTTCCAAGGGTTTATTTCGCTTAGTTGCTTACTCTTGAATAGAAATGCATGTGCACTTCAGAAATAAGCACCTTTGGAAAATGAGCCAAGTTGAAGCAAAACACATTGTTGGAGTGTCAGAATGCATAGAAAGAAGACAAATAAGCATTCTATCGGTTTATTTCTTTTAGCTGCTTACTCTTGAGTAGGAATGCATGTGCACTCCATAAATAAGCACCTTTGTAAAATGAGCCAAATTGAAGCAAAACACAGGGTTGGAGTGTCAGAATGCATAGATTGAAGACAAATAAGCGTTCCAAGGGTTTATTTCGCTTAGTTGCTTACTCTTGAGTAGAAATGCATGTGCACTTCAGAAATAAGCACCTTTGGAAAATGAGCCAAGTTGAAGCAAAACACATTGTTGGAGTGTCAGAATGCATAGAAAGAAGACAAATAAGCGTTCCAAGGGTTTATTTCGCATAGTTGCTTACTCTTGAGTAGAAATGCATGTGCACTCCAGAAATAAGCACCTTTTTAAAATGAGCCAAGTTGAAGCAAAACACATTGTTGGAGTGTCAGAATGCATAGATAGAAGACAAATAAGCGTTCCAAGGGTTTATTTCGCTTAGTTGCTTACTCTTGAGTAGAAATGCATGTGCACTCCAGAAATAAGCACCTTTGTAAAATGAGCCAAGTTGAAGCAAAACACATTGTTGGAGTGTCAGAATGCATAGATAGAAGACAAATAGAGGTTCCGGTTTCCGCCTGCAGGAATGGCGGACCTGTTTTCCATCTCTCTGACCTTCGTAAGGAATTTGGCGGTTGCTAGGGGAGTAAATGGCAACCCCCTACCCTCTCCGGGGGTTACGGAGAGGGGCCGCTGGCCCGCGATGCCCCCAGACCCACTCCGACTGTTTTTGGAGTGGGGGGAGCTTGGGCTGAGCACTTACGACGGCCAGGACTCCCGGACGCTAATCTGCATGGCGGGGATTTCCATGGTTAAAGAAGATAATTAGGCTTAAATCTATGGACATACTTCAGAAGGAGGGGAAGAAGCGCTGTTTACTGCTGAGAATTTTATGCTGCTGAGCGAGAGGAGTCAAAGAATGTACGGCATCTGGAAGAAGGATTGATGGGGACGGAGCGATAAGGGAAGCAAGTTTTTATTTTTTCTTCATATTGTTGCCTCGTATCTTCCCGGACGCGATGTCCTGGCTTGTTTGGAGTGAAAGAGAAGCAAAAGACTGTGTGAGTTGAACTCTATAGCTGTTGTTACTGAGCATATTTCTTAAAGATGTGAAGTTGCCGATGAGAAAAGCCCCCCCCTAGTCAGACGGAAGGAGTTCTGGACGCGTTCGGAGGATTTATGAGCTGTGACGCACTTTAAATTGGAGCAGCGACCTGAAGCTAAGTTCAGCTATAGGGCAAGGAGATCCATTAATTTACCAAGAGTTCATGGTTGGATGTTTGGGTCTCCTGCCTGAAAAAGCTGTAAATTCTATAAAGATAAATAAATCGTAAATCTTCATGGTTATGAGAGAAAATGAAAGTGATTTGAGCCTTTTAAGATGGCGCTGCTACTCCGTCGCAACAGGGAGCTCCACTAAGAAGATTTATGGGGAGGCTGGACTGATTAACTCACACAGGAGAAAGAACATCTGTGAAACTTCGTTTGACATTTATCTCAGCAGCTGGAACAATCGGATGAAAGTGGAAAACATCTAGGTGACTGTAAGGGGAAGATTTGGAATATTATGAGCTTGGAGGACGATTTGAACTTTAGATATAAGACGGCAGTGGACAGTTGCGAGGAATTCCCAATTTCTTGAAGCATGGGAACCCAAAAATAAATTATTTAGATGATTTGGCATAACATTCGGTTTGATTGATATATATATGTGTATAATTTGAAATATTGAAATGTGATATAATTGGTTTTAATTGGAAAATTAATAAAAATATTTTTTTAAAAAAAAAAAATAGATAGAAGACAAATAAGCGTTCCAAGGGTTTATTTCGCTTAGTTGCTTACTCTTGAGTAGAAATGCATGTGCACTCCAGAAATAAGCACCTTTGTAAAATGAGCCAAGTTGAAGCAAAACACATTGTTGGAATGTCAAAATGCATAGATAGAAGACAAATAAGCGTTCCAAGGGTTTATTTCGCTTAGTTGCTTACTCTTGAGTAGAAATGCATGTGCACTTCAGAAATAAGCACCTTTGGAAAATGAGCCAAGTTGAAGCAAAACACATTGTTGGAGTGTCAGAATGCATAGAAAGAAGACAAATAAGCGTTCCAAGGGCTTATTTCGCTTAGTTGCTTACTCTTGAGTAGAAATGCATGTGTACTCCAGAAATAAGCAACTTTGTGAAATGAGCCAAATTAAAAAAAAACACATTGTTGGAGTGTCAAAATGCATAGATAGAAGACAAATAAGCGTTCCAAGGGTTTATTTCGCATAGTTGCTTACTCTTGAGTAGAAATGCATGTGCACTCCAGAAATAAACACCTTTGTAAAATGAGCCAAGTTGAAGCAAAACACATTTTTGGAGTGTCAAAATGCATAGATAGAAGACAAATAAGCGTTCCAAGGGTTTATTTCGCTTAGTTGCTTACTCTTGAGTAGAAATGCAAGTGCACTTCAGAAATAAGCACCTTTGGAAAATGAGCCAAGTTGAAGCAAAACACATTGTTGGAGTGTCAGAATGCATAGATAGAAGACAAATAAGCGTTCCAAGGGTTTATTTCGCTTAGTTGCTTACTCTTGAGTAGAAATGCATGTGCACTCCAGAAATAAGCACCTTTGTAAAATGAGCCAAATTGAAGCAAAACACATTGTTGGAATTCAGAATGCATAGAAAGAAGACAAATAAGCATTCTATCGGTTTATTTCGTTTAGCTGCTTACTCTTGAGTAGGAATGCATGTGCACTCCATAAATAAGCACCTTTGTAAAATGAGCCAAATTGAAGCAAAACACAGGGTTGGAGTGTCAGAATGCATAGATAGAAGACAAATAAGCGTTCCAAGGGTTTATTTCGCTTAGTTGCTTACTCTAGAGTAGAAATGCATGTGCACTCCAGAAATAAGCACCATTGTAAAATGAGCCAGATTTAAGCAAAACACATTGTTGGAGTTTCAAAATGCATAGATAGAAGAGAAATAAGCGATCTATAGGTTTATTTCGCTTAGTTGCTTACTCTTGAGTAGAACTGCATGTTCACCAGAAATATGCACCTTTGTAAAATGAGCCAAATTGAAGCAAAACACGTTGGTATGTCAGAATGCCTTGATAGAAGAAAAATAAGCGTTCCAAGGGTTTATTTCGCTTAGTTGCTTACTCTTGAGTAGAAATGCATGTGCACTCCAGAAAAAAGTACGTTTGTAAAATGAGCCAAGATGAAGCAAAACACATTGTTGGAGTGTCGGAATGCATAGATAGAAGACAAATAAGCGTTCCAAGGGTTTATTTCGCTTAGTTGCTTACTCGAGTAGAAATGCATGTGCACTTCAGAAATAAGCACCTTTGTGAAATGAGCCAAGTTGAAGCAAAACACATTGTTGGAGTGTCAGAATGCATAGAAAGAAGACAATATGCATTCTATCGGTTTATTTCTTTTAGCTGCTTACTCTTGAGTAGGAATGCATGTGCACTCCATAAATAAGCACCTTTGTAAAATGAGCCAAATTGAAGCAAAACACAGGGTTGGAGTGTCAGAATGCATAGATAGAAGACAAGTAAGCGATCTATAGGTTTATTTCGCTTCGTTGCTTACTCTTGAGTAGAACTGCATGTTCACTCCAGAACTCAGCACCTTTGTAAAATGAGCCAGATTTAAGCAAAACACATTGTTGGAGTTTCAAAATGCATAGATAGAAGAGAAATAAGCGATCTATAGGTTTATTTCGCTTAGTTGCTTACTCTTGAGTAGAACTGCATGTTCACCAGAAATATGCACCTTTGTAAAATGAGCCAAATTGAAGCAAAACACGTTGGTGTGTCAGAATGCCTTGATAGAAGAAAAATAAGCGTTCCAAAGGTTTATTTCGCTTCGTTGCTTACTCTTGAGTAGAAATGCATGTGCACTCCAGAAAAAAGTACGTTTGTAAAATGAGCCAAGTTGAAGCAAAACCCATTGTTGGAGTGTCGGAAGGCATAGATAGAAGACAAATAAGCGTTCCAAGGGTTTATTTCGCTTAGTTGCTTACTCTTGAGTAGAAATGCATGTGCACTCCAGAAATAAGCACCTTTGTAAAATGAGCCAAGTTGAAGCAAAACACATTGTTGGAGTGTCAGAATGCATAGATAGAAGACTGATAAGCGTTCCAAGGGTTTATTTCGCTTAGTTGCTTACTCTTGAGTAGAAATGCATGTGTCCTCCAGAAATAAGCAACTTTGTGAAATGAGCCAAATTGAAATAAAACACATTGTTGGAGTGTCAGAATGCATAGATAGAAGACAAATAAGCGTTCCAAGGGTTTATTTCGCTTAGTTGCTTACTCTTGAGTAGAAATGCATGTGCACTCCAGAAATAAGCACCTTTGTAAAATGAGCCAAGTTGAAGCAAAACACATTGTTGGAGTGTCAGAATGCATAGATAGAAGACAAATAAGCGTTCCAAGGGTTTATTTCGCTTAGTTGCTTACTCTTGAGTAGAAATGCATGTGCACTTCAGAAATAAGCACCTTTGTAAAATGTGCCAAGTTGAAGCAAAACACATTGTTGGAGTGTCAGAATGCATAGATAGAAGACAAATAAGCGTGCCAAGGGTTTATTTCGCTTAGTTGCTTACTCTTGAGTAGAAATGCATGTGCACTCCAGAAATAAGCACCTTTGTGAAATGAGCCAAATTGAAACAAAACACATTGTTGGAATGTCAAAATGCATAGATAGAAGACAAATAAGCGTTCCAAGGGTTTATTTCGCTTAGTTGCTTACTCTTGAGTAGAAATGCATGTGCACTTCAGAAATAAGCACCTTTGGAAAATGAGCCAAGTTGAAGCAAAACACATTGTTGGAGTGTCAGAATGCATAGAAAGAAGACAAATAAGCGTTCCAAGGGCTTATTTCGCTTAGTTGCTTACTCTTGAGTAGAAATGCATGTGTACTCCAGAAATAAGCAACTTTGTGAAATGAGCCAAATTAAAAAAAAACACATTGTTGGAGTGTCAAAATGCATAGATAGAAGACAAATAAGCGTTCCAAGGGTTTATTTCGCATAGTTGCTTACTCTTGAGTAGAAATGCATGTGCACTCCAGAAATAAACACCTTTGTAAAATGAGCCAAGTTGAAGCAAAACACATTTTTGGAGTGTCAAAATGCATAGATAGAAGACAAATAAGCGTTCCAAGGGTTTATTTCGCTTAGTTGCTTACTCTTGAGTAGAAATGCAAGTGCACTTCAGAAATAAGCACCTTTGGAAAATGAGCCAAGTTGAAGCAAAACACATTGTTGGAGTGTCAGAATGCATAGATAGAAGACAAATAAGCGTTCCAAGGGTTTATTTCGCTTAGTTGCTTACTCTTGAGTAGAAATGCATGTGCACTCCAGAAATAAGCACCTTTGTAAAATGAGCCAAATTGAAGCAAAACACATTGTTGGAATTCAGAATGCATAGAAAGAAGACAAATAAGCATTCTATCGGTTTATTTCGTTTAGCTGCTTACTCTTGAGTAGGAATGCATGTGCACTCCATAAATAAGCACCTTTGTAAAATGAGCCAAATTGAAGCAAAACACAGGGTTGGAGTGTCAGAATGCATAGATAGAAGACAAATAAGCGTTCCAAGGGTTTATTTCGCTTAGTTGCTTACTCTAGAGTAGAAATGCATGTGCACTCCAGAAATAAGCACCATTGTAAAATGAGCCAGATTTAAGCAAAACACATTGTTGGAGTTTCAAAATGCATAGATAGAAGAGAAATAAGCGATCTATAGGTTTATTTCGCTTAGTTGCTTACTCTTGAGTAGAACTGCATGTTCACCAGAAATATGCACCTTTGTAAAATGAGCCAAATTGAAGCAAAACACGTTGGTATGTCAGAATGCCTTGATAGAAGAAAAATAAGCGTTCCAAGGGTTTATTTCGCTTAGTTGCTTACTCTTGAGTAGAAATGCATGTGCACTCCAGAAAAAAGTACGTTTGTAAAATGAGCCAAGATGAAGCAAAACACATTGTTGGAGTGTCGGAATGCATAGATAGAAGACAAATAAGCGTTCCAAGGGTTTATTTCGCTTAGTTGCTTACTCGAGTAGAAATGCATGTGCACTTCAGAAATAAGCACCTTTGTGAAATGAGCCAAGTTGAAGCAAAACACATTGTTGGAGTGTCAGAATGCATAGAAAGAAGACAATATGCATTCTATCGGTTTATTTCTTTTAGCTGCTTACTCTTGAGTAGGAATGCATGTGCACTCCATAAATAAGCACCTTTGTAAAATGAGCCAAATTGAAGCAAAACACAGGGTTGGAGTGTCAGAATGCATAGATAGAAGACAAGTAAGCGATCTATAGGTTTATTTCGCTTCGTTGCTTACTCTTGAGTAGAACTGCATGTTCACTCCAGAACTCAGCACCTTTGTAAAATGAGCCAGATTTAAGCAAAACACATTGTTGGAGTTTCAAAATGCATAGATAGAAGAGAAATAAGCGATCTATAGGTTTATTTCGCTTAGTTGATTACTCTTGAGTAGAACTGCATGTTCACCAGAAATATGCACCTTTGTAAAATGAGCCAAATTGAAGCAAAACACGTTGGTGTGTCAGAATGCCTTGATAGAAGAAAAATAAGCGTTCCAAAGGTTTATTTCGCTTCGTTGCTTACTCTTGAGTAGAAATGCATGTGCACTCCAGAAAAAAGTACGTTTGTAAAATGAGCCAAGTTGAAGCAAAACCCATTGTTGGAGTGTCGGAAGGCATAGATAGAAGACAAATAAGCGTTCCAAGGGTTTATTTCGCTTAGTTGCTTACTCTTGAGTAGAAATGCATGTGCACTCCAGAAATAAGCACCTTTGTAAAATGAGCCAAGTTGAAGCAAAACACATTGTTGGAGTGTCAGAATGCATAGATAGAAGACTGATAAGCGTTCCAAGGGTTTATTTCGCTTAGTTGCTTACTCTTGAGTAGAAATGCATGTGTCCTCCAGAAATAAGCAACTTTGTGAAATGAGCCAAATTGAAATAAAACACATTGTTGGAGTGTCAAAATGCATAGATAGAAGACAAATAAGCGTTCCAAGGGTTTATTTCGCTTAGTTGCTTACTCTTGAGTAGAAATGCATGTGTACTCCAGAAATAAGCAACTTTGTGAAATGAGCCAAATTGAAATAAAACACATTGTTGGAGTGTCAAAATGCATAGATAGAAGACAAATAAGCGTTCCAAGGGTTTATTTCGCTTAGTTGCTTACTCTTGAGTAGAAATGCATGTGTACTCCAGAAATAAGCAACTTTGTGAAATGAGCCAAATTGAAATAAAACACATTGTTGGCGTGTCAAAATGCATAGATAGAAGACAAATAAGCGTTCCAAGGGTTTATTTCGCTTAGTTGCTTACTCTTGAGTAGAAATGCATGTGTACTCCAGAAATAAGCAACGTTGTGAAATGAGCCAAATTGAAACAAAACACATTGTTGGAGTGTCAAAATGCATAGATAGATGGCAAATAAGCGTTCCATGGCTTTATTTCGCTTAGTTGCCTACTCTTGAGTAGAACTGCATGTTCACTCCAGAAATCAGCACCTTTGTAAAATGAGCCAGATTTAAGCAAAACACATTGTTGGAGTTTCAAAATGCATAGATAGAAGAGAAATAAGCGATCTATAGGTTTATTTCGCTTAGTTGCTTACTCTTGAGTAGAACTGCATGTTCACCAGAAATAAGCACCTTTGTGAAATGAGCCAAATTGAAACAAAACACATTGTTGGAATGTCAAAATGCATAGATAGAAGACAAATAAGCGTTCCAAGGGTTTATTTCGCTAAGTTGCTTACTCTTGAGTAGAAATGCATGTGCACTTCAGAAATAAGCACCCTTGTAAAATGAGCCAAGTTGAAGCAAAACACATTGTTGGAGTGTCAGAATGCATAGATAGAAGACAAATAAGCTTTCCAAGGGTTTATTTCGCTTAGTTGCTTACTCTTGAGTAGAAATGCATGTGTACTCCAGAAATAAGCAACTTTGTGAAATGAGCCAAATTGAAACAAAACACATTGTTGGAGTGTCAAAATGCATAGATAGAAGACAAATAAGCGTTCCAAGGGTTTATTTCGCTTAGTTGCTTACTCTTGAGTAGAAATGCATGTGCACTTCAGAAATAAGCACCTTTGTAAAATGAGCCAAATTGAAACAAAACACATTGTTGGAATGTCAAAATGCATAGATAGAAGACAAATAAGCGTTCCAAGGGTTTATTTCGCTTAGTTGCTTACTCTTGAGTAGAAATGCATGTGCACTTCAGAAATAAGCACCTTTGGAAAATGAGCCAAGTTGAAGCAAAACACATTGTTGGAGTGTCAGAATGCATAGAAAGAAGACAAATAAGCATTCTATCGGTTTATTTCTTTCAGCTGCTTACTCTTGAGTAGGAATGCATGTGCACTCCATAAATAAGCACCTTTGTAAAATGAGCCAAATTGAAGCAAAACACAGGGTTGGAGTGTCAGAATGCATAGATAGAAGACAAGTAAGCGATCTATAGGTTTATTTCGCTTCGTTGCTTACTCTTGAGTAGAACTGCATGTTCACTCCAGAAATCAGCACCTTTGTAAAATGAGCCAGATTTAAGCAAAACACATTGTTGGAGTTTCAAAATGCATAGATAGAAGAGAAATAAGCGATCTATAGGTTTATTTCGCTTAGTTGCTTACTCTTGAGTAGAACTGCATGTTCACCAGAAATATGCACCTTTGTAAAATGAGCCAAATTGAAGCAAAACACGTTGGTGTGTCAGAATGCCTTGATAGAAGAAAAATAAGCGTTCCAAGGGTTTATTTCGCTTCGTTGCTTACTCTTGAGTAGAAATGCATGTGCACTCCAGAAAAAAGTACGTTTGTAAAATGAGCCAAGTTGAAGCAAAACACATTGTTGGAGTGTCAGAATGCATAGATAGAAGACAAATAAGCGTTCCAAGGGTTTATTTCGCTTCGTTGCTTACTCTTGAGTAGAAATGCATGTGCACTCCAGAAAAAAGTACGTTTGTAAAATGAGCCAAATTGAAACAAAACACATTGTTGGAGTTTCAGAATGCATAGATAGAAGACAAATAAGCGTTCCAAGGGTTTATTTCGCTTAGTTGCTTACTCTTGAGTAGAAATGCATGTGCACTCCAGTAATAAGCACCTTTGTAAAATGAGCCAAGTTGAAGCAAAACACATTGTTGGAGTGTCGGAATGCATAGATAGAAGACAAATAAGCGTTCCAAGGGTTTATTTCGCTTAGTTGCTTACTCTTGAGTAGAAATGCATGTGCACTCCAGAAATAAGCACCATTGTAAAATGAGCCAGATTTAAGCAAAACACATTGTTGGAGTTTCAAAATGCATAGATAGAAGAGAAATAAGCGATCTATAGGTTTATTTCGCTTAGTTGCTTACTCTTGAGTAGAACTGCATGTTCACCAGAAATATGCACCTTTGTAAAATGAGCCAAATTGAAGCAAAACACGTTGGTATGTCAGAATGCCTTGATAGAAGAAAAATAAGCGTTCCAAGGGTTTATTTCGCTTAGTTGCTTACTCTTGAGTAGAAATGCATGTGCACTCCAGAAAAAAGTACGTTTGTAAAATGAGCCAAGATGAAGCAAAACACATTGTTGGAGTGTCGGAATGCATAGATAGAAGACAAATAAGCGTTCCAAGGGTTTATTTCGCTTAGTTGCTTACTCGAGTAGAAATGCATGTGCACTTCAGAAATAAGCACCTTTGTGAAATGAGCCAAGTTGAAGCAAAACACATTGTTGGAGTGTCAGAATGCATAGAAAGAAGACAATATGCATTCTATCGGTTTATTTCTTTTAGCTGCTTACTCTTGAGTAGGAATGCATGTGCACTCCATAAATAAGCACCTTTGTAAAATGAGCCAAATTGAAGCAAAACACAGGGTTGGAGTGTCAGAATGCATAGATAGAAGACAAGTAAGCGATCTATAGGTTTATTTCGCTTCGTTGCTTACTCTTGAGTAGAACTGCATGTTCACTCCAGAACTCAGCACCTTTGTAAAATGAGCCAGATTTAAGCAAAACACATTGTTGGAGTTTCAAAATGCATAGATAGAAGAGAAATAAGCGATCTATAGGTTTATTTCGCTTAGTTGCTTACTCTTGAGTAGAACTGCATGTTCACCAGAAATATGCACCTTTGTAAAATGAGCCAAATTGAAGCAAAACACGTTGGTGTGTCAGAATGCCTTGATAGAAGAAAAATAAGCGTTCCAAAGGTTTATTTCGCTTCGTTGCTTACTCTTGAGTAGAAATGCATGTGCACTCCAGAAAAAAGTACGTTTGTAAAATGAGCCAAGTTGAAGCAAAACCCATTGTTGGAGTGTCGGAAGGCATAGATAGAAGACAAATAAGCGTTCCAAGGGTTTATTTCGCTTAGTTGCTTACTCTTGAGTAGAAATGCATGTGCACTCCAGAAATAAGCACCTTTGTAAAATGAGCCAAGTTGAAGCAAAACACATTGTTGGAGTGTCAGAATGCATAGATAGAAGACTGATAAGCGTTCCAAGGGTTTATTTCGCTTAGTTGCTTACTCTTGAGTAGAAATGCATGTGTCCTCCAGAAATAAGCAACTTTGTGAAATGAGCCAAATTGAAATAAAACACATTGTTGGAGTGTCAGAATGCATAGATAGAAGACAAATAAGCGTTCCAAGGGTTTATTTCGCTTAGTTGCTTACTCTTGAGTAGAAATGCATGTGCACTCCAGAAATAAGCACCTTTGTAAAATGAGCCAAGTTGAAGCAAAACACATTGTTGGAGTGTCAGAATGCATAGATAGAAGACAAATAAGCGTTCCAAGGGTTTATTTCGCTTAGTTGCTTACTCTTGAGTAGAAATGCATGTGCACTTCAGAAATAAGCACCTTTGTAAAATGTGCCAAGTTGAAGCAAAACACATTGTTGGAGTGTCAGAATGCATAGATAGAAGACAAATAAGCGTGCCAAGGGTTTATTTCGCTTAGTTGCTTACTCTTGAGTAGAAATGCATGTGCACTCCAGAAATAAGCACCTTTGTGAAATGAGCCAAATTGAAACAAAACACATTGTTGGAATGTCAAAATGCATAGATAGAAGACAAATAAGCGTTCCAAGGGTTTATTTCGCTTAGTTGCTTACTCTTGAGTAGAAATGCATGTGCACTTCAGAAATAAGCACCTTTGGAAAATGAGCCAAGTTGAAGCAAAACACATTGTTGGAGTGTCAGAATGCATAGAAAGAAGACAAATAAGCGTTCCAAGGGCTTATTTCGCTTAGTTGCTTACTCTTGAGTAGAAATGCATGTGTACTCCAGAAATAAGCAACTTTGTGAAATGAGCCAAATTAAAAAAAAACACATTGTTGGAGTGTCAAAATGCATAGATAGAAGACAAATAAGCGTTCCAAGGGTTTATTTCGCATAGTTGCTTACTCTTGAGTAGAAATGCATGTGCACTCCAGAAATAAACACCTTTGTAAAATGAGCCAAGTTGAAGCAAAACACATTTTTGGAGTGTCAAAATGCATAGATAGAAGACAAATAAGCGTTCCAAGGGTTTATTTCGCTTAGTTGCTTACTCTTGAGTAGAAATGCAAGTGCACTTCAGAAATAAGCACCTTTGGAAAATGAGCCAAGTTGAAGCAAAACACATTGTTGGAGTGTCAGAATGCATAGATAGAAGACAAATAAGCGTTCCAAGGGTTTATTTCGCTTAGTTGCTTACTCTTGAGTAGAAATGCATGTGCACTCCAGAAATAAGCACCTTTGTAAAATGAGCCAAATTGAAGCAAAACACATTGTTGGAATTCAGAATGCATAGAAAGAAGACAAATAAGCATTCTATCGGTTTATTTCGTTTAGCTGCTTACTCTTGAGTAGGAATGCATGTGCACTCCATAAATAAGCACCTTTGTAAAATGAGCCAAATTGAAGCAAAACACAGGGTTGGAGTGTCAGAATGCATAGATAGAAGACAAATAAGCGTTCCAAGGGTTTATTTCGCTTAGTTGCTTACTCTAGAGTAGAAATGCATGTGCACTCCAGAAATAAGCACCATTGTAAAATGAGCCAGATTTAAGCAAAACACATTGTTGGAGTTTCAAAATGCATAGATAGAAGAGAAATAAGCGATCTATAGGTTTATTTCGCTTAGTTGCTTACTCTTGAGTAGAACTGCATGTTCACCAGAAATATGCACCTTTGTAAAATGAGCCAAATTGAAGCAAAACACGTTGGTATGTCAGAATGCCTTGATAGAAGAAAAATAAGCGTTCCAAGGGTTTATTTCGCTTAGTTGCTTACTCTTGAGTAGAAATGCATGTGCACTCCAGAAAAAAGTACGTTTGTAAAATGAGCCAAGATGAAGCAAAACACATTGTTGGAGTGTCGGAATGCATAGATAGAAGACAAATAAGCGTTCCAAGGGTTTATTTCGCTTAGTTGCTTACTCGAGTAGAAATGCATGTGCACTTCAGAAATAAGCACCTTTGTGAAATGAGCCAAGTTGAAGCAAAACACATTGTTGGAGTGTCAGAATGCATAGAAAGAAGACAATATGCATTCTATCGGTTTATTTCTTTTAGCTGCTTACTCTTGAGTAGGAATGCATGTGCACTCCATAAATAAGCACCTTTGTAAAATGAGCCAAATTGAAGCAAAACACAGGGTTGGAGTGTCAGAATGCATAGATAGAAGACAAGTAAGCGATCTATAGGTTTATTTCGCTTCGTTGCTTACTCTTGAGTAGAACTGCATGTTCACTCCAGAACTCAGCACCTTTGTAAAATGAGCCAGATTTAAGCAAAACACATTGTTGGAGTTTCAAAATGCATAGATAGAAGAGAAATAAGCGATCTATAGGTTTATTTCGCTTAGTTGATTACTCTTGAGTAGAACTGCATGTTCACCAGAAATATGCACCTTTGTAAAATGAGCCAAATTGAAGCAAAACACGTTGGTGTGTCAGAATGCCTTGATAGAAGAAAAATAAGCGTTCCAAAGGTTTATTTCGCTTCGTTGCTTACTCTTGAGTAGAAATGCATGTGCACTCCAGAAAAAAGTACGTTTGTAAAATGAGCCAAGTTGAAGCAAAACCCATTGTTGGAGTGTCGGAAGGCATAGATAGAAGACAAATAAGCGTTCCAAGGGTTTATTTCGCTTAGTTGCTTACTCTTGAGTAGAAATGCATGTGCACTCCAGAAATAAGCACCTTTGTAAAATGAGCCAAGTTGAAGCAAAACACATTGTTGGAGTGTCAGAATGCATAGATAGAAGACTGATAAGCGTTCCAAGGGTTTATTTCGCTTAGTTGCTTACTCTTGAGTAGAAATGCATGTGTCCTCCAGAAATAAGCAACTTTGTGAAATGAGCCAAATTGAAATAAAACACATTGTTGGAGTGTCAAAATGCATAGATAGAAGACAAATAAGCGTTCCAAGGGTTTATTTCGCTTAGTTGCTTACTCTTGAGTAGAAATGCATGTGTACTCCAGAAATAAGCAACTTTGTGAAATGAGCCAAATTGAAATAAAACACATTGTTGGAGTGTCAAAATGCATAGATAGAAGACAAATAAGCGTTCCAAGGGTTTATTTCGCTTAGTTGCTTACTCTTGAGTAGAAAAGCATGTGTACTCCAGAAATAAGCAACTTTGTGAAATGAGCCAAATTGAATTAAAACACATTGTTGGCGTGTCAAAATGCATAGATAGAAGACAAATAAGCGTTCCAAGGGTTTATTTCGCTTAGTTGCTTACTCTTGAGTAGAAATGCATGTGTACTCCAGAAATAAGCAACGTTGTGAAATGAGCCAAATTGAAACAAAACACATTGTTGGAGTGTCAAAATGCATAGATAGATGGCAAATAAGCGTTCCATGGCTTTATTTCGCTTAGTTGCCTACTCTTGAGTAGAACTGCATGTTCACTCCAGAAATCAGCACCTTTGTAAAATGAGCCAGATTTAAGCAAAACACATTGTTGGAGTTTCAAAATGCATAGATAGAAGAGAAATAAGCGATCTATAGGTTTATTTCGCTTAGTTGCTTACTCTTGAGTAGAACTGCATGTTCACCAGAAATAAGCACCTTTGTGAAATGAGCCAAATTGAAACAAAACACATTGTTGGAATGTCAAAATGCATAGATAGAAGACAAATAAGCGTTCCAAGGGTTTATTTCGCTAAGTTGCTTACTCTTGAGTAGAAATGCATGTGCACTTCAGAAATAAGCACCCTTGTAAAATGAGCCAAGTTGAAGCAAAACACATTGTTGGAGTGTCAGAATGCATAGATAGAAGACAAATAAGCTTTCCAAGGGTTTATTTCGCTTAGTTGCTTACTCTTGAGTAGAAATGCATGTGTACTCCAGAAATAAGCAACTTTGTGAAATGAGCCAAATTGAAACAAAACACATTGTTGGAGTGTCAAAATGCATAGATAGAAGACAAATAAGCGTTCCAAGGGTTTATTTCGCTTAGTTGCTTACTCTTGAGTAGAAATGCATGTGCACTTCAGAAATAAGCACCTTTGTAAAATGAGCCAAATTGAAACAAAACACATTGTTGGAATGTCAAAATGCATAGATAGAAGACAAATAAGCGTTCCAAGGGTTTATTTCGCTTAGTTGCTTACTCTTGAGTAGAAATGCATGTGCACTTCAGAAATAAGCACCTTTGGAAAATGAGCCAAGTTGAAGCAAAACACATTGTTGGAGTGTCAGAATGCATAGAAAGAAGACAAATAAGCATTCTATCGGTTTATTTCTTTCAGCTGCTTACTCTTGAGTAGGAATGCATGTGCACTCCATAAATAAGCACCTTTGTAAAATGAGCCAAATTGAAGCAAAACACAGGGTTGGAGTGTCAGAATGCATAGATAGAAGACAAGTAAGCGATCTATAGGTTTATTTCGCTTCGTTGCTTACTCTTGAGTAGAACTGCATGTTCACTCCAGAAATCAGCACCTTTGTAAAATGAGCCAGATTTAAGCAAAACACATTGTTGGAGTTTCAAAATGCATAGATAGAAGAGAAATAAGCGATCTATAGGTTTATTTCGCTTAGTTGCTTACTCTTGAGTAGAACTGCATGTTCACCAGAAATATGCACCTTTGTAAAATGAGCCAAATTGAAGCAAAACACGTTGGTGTGTCAGAATGCCTTGATAGAAGAAAAATAAGCGTTCCAAGGGTTTATTTCGCTTCGTTGCTTACTCTTGAGTAGAAATGCATGTGCACTCCAGAAAAAAGTACGTTTGTAAAATGAGCCAAGTTGAAGCAAAACACATTGTTGGAGTGTCAGAATGCATAGATAGAAGACAAATAAGCGTTCCAAGGGTTTATTTCGCTTCGTTGCTTACTCTTGAGTAGAAATGCATGTGCACTCCAGAAAAAAGTACGTTTGTAAAATGAGCCAAATTGAAACAAAACACATTGTTGGAGTTTCAGAATGCATAGATAGAAGACAAATAAGCGTTCCAAGGGTTTATTTCGCTTAGTTGCTTACTCTTGAGTAGAAATGCATGTGCACTCCAGTAATAAGCACCTTTGTAAAATGAGCCAAGTTGAAGCAAAACACATTGTTGGAGTGTCGGAATGCATAGATAGAAGACAAATAAGCGTTCCAAGGGTTTATTTCGCTTAGTTGCTTACTCTTGAGTAGAAATGCATGTGCACTCCAGAAATAAGCACCATTGTAAAATGAGCCAGATTTAAGCAAAACACATTGTTGGAGTTTCAAAATGCATAGATAGAAGAGAAATAAGCGATCTATAGGTTTATTTCGCTTAGTTGCTTACTCTTGAGTAGAACTGCATGTTCACCAGAAATATGCACCTTTGTAAAATGAGCCAAATTGAAGCAAAACACGTTGGTATGTCAGAATGCCTTGATAGAAGAAAAATAAGCGTTCCAAGGGTTTATTTCGCTTAGTTGCTTACTCTTGAGTAGAAATGCATGTGCACTCCAGAAAAAAGTACGTTTGTAAAATGAGCCAAGATGAAGCAAAACACATTGTTGGAGTGTCGGAATGCATAGATAGAAGACAAATAAGCGTTCCAAGGGTTTATTTCGCTTAGTTGCTTATTCGAGTAGAAATGCATGTGCACTTCAGAAATAAGCACCTTTGTGAAATGAGCCAAGTTGAAGCAAAACACATTGTTGGAGTGTCAGAATGCATAGAAAGAAGACAATATGCATTCTATCGGTTTATTTCTTTTAGCTGCTTACTCTTGAGTAGGAATGCATGTGCACTCCATAAATAAGCACCTTTGTAAAATGAGCCAAATTGAAGCAAAACACAGGGTTGGAGTGTCAGAATGCATAGATAGAAGACAAGTAAGCGATCTATAGGTTTATTTCGCTTCGTTGCTTACTCTTGAGTAGAACTGCATGTTCACTCCAGAAATCAGCACCTTTGTAAAATGAGCCAGATTTAAGCAAAACACATTGTTGGAGTTTCAAAATGCATAGATAGAAGAGAAATAAGCGATCTATAGGTTTATTTCGCTTAGTTGCTTACTCTTGAGTAGAACTGCATGTTCACCAGAAATATGCACCTTTGTAAAATGAGCCAAATTGAAGCAAAACACGTTGGTGTGTCAGAATGCCTTGATAGAAGAAAAATAAGCGTTCCAAAGGTTTATTTCGCTTCGTTGCTTACTCTTGAGTAGAAATGCATGTGCACTCCAGAAAAAAGTACGTTTGTAAAATGAGCCAAGTTGAAGCAAAACCCATTGTTGGAGTGTCGGAAGGCATAGATAGAAGACAAATAAGCGTTCCAAGGGTTTATTTCGCTTAGTTGCTTACTCTTGAGTAGAAATGCATGTGCACTCCAGAAATAAGCACCTTTGTAAAATGAGCCAAGTTGAAGCAAAACACATTGTTGGAGTGTCAGAATGCATAGATAGAAGACTGATAAGCGTTCCAAGGGTTTATTTCGCTTAGTTGCTTACTCTTGAGTAGAAATGCATGTGTACTCCAGAAATAAGCAACTTTGTGAAATGAGCCAAATTGAAATAAAACACATTGTTGGAGTGTCAAAATGCATAGATAGAAGACAAATAAGCGTTCCAAGGGTTTATTTCGCTTAGTTGCTTACTCTTGAGTAGAAATGCATGTGTACTCCAGAAATAAGCAACTTTGTGAAATGAGCCAAATTGAAATAAAACACATTGTTGGAGTGTCAAAATGCATAGATAGAAGACAAATAAGCGTTCCAAGGGTTTATTTCGCTAAGTTGCTTACTCTTGAGTAGAAATGCATGTGTACTCCAGAAATAAGCAACTTTGTGAAATGAGCCAAATTGAAATAAAACACATTGTTGGAGTGTCAAAATGCATAGATAGAAGACAAATAAGCGTTCCAAGGGTTTATTTCGCTTAGTTGCTTACTCTTGAGTAGAAATGCATGTGTACTCCAGTAATAAGCAACGTTGTGAAATGAGCCAAATTGAAACAAAACACATTGTTGGAGTGTCAAAATGCATAGATAGATGGCAAATAAGCGTTCCATGGCTTTATTTCTCTTAGTTGCTTACTCTTGAGTAGAACTGCATGTTCACTCCAGAAATCAGCACCTTTGTAAAATGAGCCAGATTTAAGCAAAACACATTGTTGGAGTTTCAAAATGCATAGATAGAAGAGAAATAAGCGATCTATAGGTTTATTTCGCTTAGTTGCTTACTCTTGAGTAGAACTGCATGTTCACCAGAAATAAGCACCTTTGTGAAATGAGCCAAATTGAAACAAAACACATTGTTGGAATGTCAAAATGCATAGATAGAAGACAAATAAGCGTTCCAAGGGTTTATTTCGCTAAGTTGCTTACTCTTGAGTAGAAATGCATGTGCACTTCAGAAATAAGCACCCTTGTAAAATGAGCCAAGTTGAAGCAAAACACATTGTTGGAGTGTCAGAATGCATAGACAGAAGACAAATAAGCGTTCCAAGGGTTTATTTCGCTTAGTTGCTTACTCTTGAGTAGAAATGCATGTGCACTCCAGAAATAAGCACCTTTGTAAAATGAGCCAAGTTGAAGCAAAACACATTGTTGGAGTGTCAGAATGCATAGATAGAAGACAAATAAGCTTTCCAAGGGTTTATTTCGCTTAGTTGCTTACTCTTGAGTAGAAATGCATGTGTACTCCAGAAATAAGCAACTTTGTGAAATGAGCCAAATTGAAACAAAACACATTGTTGGAGTGTCAAAATGCATAGATAGAAGACAAATAAGCGTTCCAAGGGTTTATTTCGCTTAGTTGCTTACTCTTGAGTAGAAATGCATGTGCACTTCAGAAATAAGCACCTTTGTAAAATGAGCCAAATTGAAACAAAACACATTGTTGGAATGTCAAAATGCATAGATAGAAGACAAATAAGCGTTCCAAGGGTTTATTTCGCTTAGTTGCTTACTCTTGAGTAGAAATGCATGTGCACTTCAGAAATAAGCACCTTTGGAAAATGAGCCAAGTTGAAGCAAAACACATTGTTGGAGTGTCAGAATGCATAGAAAGAAGACAAATAAGCATTCTATCGGTTTATTTCTTTCAGCTGCTTACTCTTGAGTAGGAATGCATGTGCACTCCATAAATAAGCACCTTTGTAAAATGAGCCAAATTGAAGCAAAACACAGGGTTGGAGTGTCAGAATGCATAGATAGAAGACAAGTAAGCGATCTATAGGTTTATTTCGCTTCGTTGCTTACTCTTGAGTAGAACTGCATGTTCACTCCAGAAATCAGCACCTTTGTAAAATGAGCCAGATTTAAGCAAAACACATTGTTGGAGTTTCAAAATGCATAGATAGAAGAGAAATAAGCGATCTATAGGTTTATTTCGCTTAGTTGCTTACTCTTGAGTAGAACTGCATGTTCACCAGAAATATGCACCTTTGTAAAATGAGCCAAATTGAAGCAAAACACGTTGGTGTGTCAGAATGCCTTGATAGAAGAAAAATAAGCGTTCCAAGGGTTTATTTCGCTTCGTTGCTTACTCTTGAGTAGAAATGCATGTGCACTCCAGAAAAAAGTACGTTTGTAAAATGAGCCAAGTTGAAGCAAAACACATTGTTGGAGTGTCAGAATGCATAGATAGAAGACAAATAAGCGTTCCAAGGGTTTATTTCGCTTCGTTGCTTACTCTTGAGTAGAAATGCATGTGCACTCCAGAAAAAAGTATGTTTGTAAAATGAGCCAAATTGAAACAAAACACATTGTTGGAGTTTCAGAATGCATAGATAGAAGACAAATAAGCGTTCCAAGGGTTTATTTCGCTTAGTTGCTTACTCTTGAGTAGAAATGCATGTGCACTCCAGTAATAAGCACCTTTGTAAAATGAGCCAAGTTGAAGCAAAACACATTGTTGGAGTGTCGGAATGCATAGATAGAAGACAAATAAGCGTTCCAAGGGTTTATTTCGCTTAGTTGCTTACTCTTGAGTAGAAATGCATGTGCACTTCAGAAATAAGCACCTTTGGAAAATGAGCCAAGTTGAAGCAAAACACATTGTTGGAGTGTCAGAATGCATAGAAAGAAGACAAATAAGCGTTCCAAGGGTTTATTTCGCATAGTTGCTTACTCTTGAGTAGAAATGCATGTGCACTCCAGAAATAAGCACCTTTGTAAAATGAGCCAAGTTGAAGCAAAACACATTGTTGGAGTGTCAGAATGCACAGATAGAAGACAAATAAGCGTTCCAAGGGTTTATTTCGCTTAGTTGCTTACTCTTGAGTAGAAATGCATGTGTACTCCAGAAATAAGCAACTTTGTGAAATGAGCCAAATTGAAACAAAACACATTGTTGGAGTGTCAAAATGCATAGATAGAAGATAAATAAGCGTTCCAAGGGTTTATTTCGCTTAGTTGCTTACTCTTGAGTAGAAATGCATGTGCACTTCAGAAATAAGCACCTTTGTAAAATGAGCCAAGTTGAAGCAAAACACATTGTTGGAGTGTCAGAATGCATAGATAGAAGACAAATAAGCGTTCCAAGGGTTTATTTCGCTTAGTTGCTTACTCTTGAGTAGAAATGCATGTGCACTCCAGAAATAAGCACCTTTGTGAAATGAGCCAAATTGAAACAAAACACATTGTTGGAGTGTCAGAATGCATAGATAGAAGACAAATAAGCGTGCCAAGGGTTTCTTTCGCTTAGTTGCTTACTCTTGAGTAGAAATGCATGTGCACTCCAGAAATAAGCACCTTTGTGAAATGAGCCAAATTGAAACAAAACACATTGTTGGAATGTCAAAATGCATAGATAGAAGACAAATAAGCGTTCCAAGGGTTTATTTCGCTTAGTTGCTTACTCTTGAGTAGAAATGCATGTGCACTTCAGAAATAAGCACCTTTGGAAAATGAGCCAAGTTGAAGCAAAACACATTGTTGGAGTGTCAGAATGCATAGAAAGAAGACAAATAAGCATTCTATCGGTTTATTTCTTTTAGCTGCTTACTCTTGAGTAGGAATGCATGTGCACTCCATAAATAAGCACCTTTGTAAAATGAGCCAAATTGAAGCAAAACACAGGGTTGGAGTGTCAGAATGCATAGATAGAAGACAAGTAAGCGATCTATAGGTTTATTTCGCTTCGTTGCTTACTCTTGAGTAGAACTGCATGTTCACTCCAGAAATCAGCACCTTTGTAAAATGAGCCAGATTTAAGCAAAACACATTGTTGGAGTTTCAAAATGCATAGATAGAAGAGAAATAAGCGATCTATAGGTTTATTTCGCTTAGTTGCTTACTCTTGAGTAGAACTGCATGTTCACCAGAAATATGCACCTTTGTAAAATGAGCCAAATTGAAGCAAAACACGTTGGTGTGTCAGAATGCCTTGATAGAAGAAAAATAAGCGTTCCAAGGGTTTATTTCGCTTCGTTGCTTACTCTTGAGTAGAAATGCATGTGCACTCCAGAAAAAAGTACGTTTGTAAAATGAGCCAAATTGAAACAAAACACATTGTTGGAATGTCAAAATGCATAGATAGAAGACAAATAAGCGTTCCAAGGGTTTATTTCGCTTAGTTGCTTACTCTTGAGTAGAAATGCATGTGCACTCCAGAAATAAGCACCTTTGTAAAATGAGCCAAGTTGAAGCAAAACACATTGTTGGAGTGTCGGAATGCATAGATAGAAGACAAATAAGCGTTCCAAGGGTTTATTTCGCTTAGTTGCTTACTCTTGAGTAGAAATGCATGTGCACTCCAGAAATAAGCACCTTTGTAAAATGAGCCAAGATGAAGCAAAACACATTGTTGGAGTGTCAGAATGCATAGATAGAACACAAATAAGCTTTCCAAGGGTTTATTTCGCTTAGTTGCTTACTCTTGAGTAGAAATGCATGTGTACTCCAGAAATAAGCAACTTTGTGAAATGAGCCAAATTGAAACAAAACACATTGTTGGAGTGTCAAAATGCATAGATAGAAGACAAATAAGCGTTCCAAGGGTTTATTTCGCTTAGTTGCTTACTCTTGAGTAGAAATGCATGTGCACTTCAGAAATAAGCACCTTTGTAAAATGAGCCAAGTTGAAGCAAAACACATTGTTGGAGTGTCAGAATGCATAGATAGAAGACAAATAAGCGTGCCAAGGGTTTCTTTCGCTTAGTTGCTTACTCTTGAGAAGAAATGCATGTGCATTCCAGAAATAAGCACCTTTGTGAAATGAGCCAAATTGAAACAAAACACATTGTTGGAATGTCAAAATGCATAGATAGAAGACAAATAAGCGTTCCAAGGGTTTATTTCGCTTAGTTGCTTACTCTTGAGTAGAAATGCATGTGCACTTCAGAAATAAGCACCTTTGGAAAATGAGCCAAGTTGAAGCAAAACACATTGTTGGAGTGTCAGAATGCATAGATAGAAGACAAATAAGCGTTCCAAGGGTTTATTTCGCTTCGTTGCTTACTCTTGAGTAGAAATGCATGTGCACTCCAGAAAAAAGTACGTTTGTAAAATGAGCCAAATTGAAACAAAACACATTGTTGGAATGTCAAAATGCATAGATAGAAGACAAATAAGCGTTCCAAGGGTTTATTTCGCTTAGTTGCTTACTCTTGAGTAGAAATGCATGTGCACTTCAGAAATAAGCACCTTTGTAAAATGAGCCAAGTTGAAGCAAAACACATTGTTGGAGTGTCAGAATGCACAGATAGAAGACAAATAAGCTTTCCAAGGGTTTATTTCGCTTAGTTGCTTACTCTTGAGTAGAAATGCATGTGCACTCCAGAAATAAGCACCTTTGTGAAATGAGCCAAATTGAAACAAAACACATTGTTGGAATGTCAAAATGCATAGATAGAAGACAAATAAGCGTTCCAAGGGTTTATTTCGCTTAGTTGCTTACTCTTGAGTAGAAATGCATGTGCACTTCAGAAATAAGCACCTTTGTAAAATGAGCCAAGTTGAAGCAAAACACATTGTTGGAGTGTCGGAATGCATAGATAGAAGACAAATAAGCGTTCCAAGGGTTTATTTCGCTTAGTTGCTTACTCTTGAGTAGAAATGCATGTGCACTCCAGAAATAAGCACCTTTGTAAAATGAGCCAAGATGAAGCAAAACACATTGTTGGAGTGTCAGAATGCATAGATAGAAGACAAATAAGCGTTCCAAGGGTTTATTTCGCTTAGTTGCTTACTCTTGAGTAGAAATGCATGTGCACTTCAGAAATAAGCACCTTTGGAAAATGAGCCAAGTTGAAGCAAAACACATTGTTGGAGTGTCAGAATGCATAGAAAGAAGACAAATAAGCATTCTATCGGTTTATTTCTTTTAGCTGCTTACTCTTGAGTAGGAATGCATGTGCACTCCATAAATAAGCACCTTTGTAAAATGAGCCAAATTGAAGCAAAACACAGGGTTGGAGTGTCAGAATGCATAGATAGAAGACAAGTAAGCGATCTATAGGTTTATTTCGCTTCGTTGCTTACTCTTGAGTAGAACTGCATGTTCACCAGAAATATGCACCTTTGTAAAATGAGCCAAATTGAAGCAAAACACGTTGGTGTGTCAGAATGCCTTGATAGAAGAAAAATAAGCGTTCCAAGGGTTTATTTCGCTTCGTTGCTTACTCTTGAGTAGAAATGCATGTGCACTCCAGAAAAAAGTACGTTTGTAAAATGAGCCAAATTGAAACAAAACACATTGTTGGAATGTCAAAATGCATAGATAGAAGACAAATAAGCGTTCCAAGGGTTTATTTCGCTTAGTTGCTTACTCTTGAGTAGAAATGCATGTGCACTCCAGAAATAAGCACCTTTGTAAAATGAGCCAAGTTGAAGCAAAACACATTGTTGGAGTGTCGGAATGCATAGATAGAAGACAAATAAGCGTTCCAAGGGTTTATTTCGCTTAGTTGCTTACTCTTGAGTAGAAATGCATGTGCACTCCAGAAATAAGCACCTTTGTAAAATGAGCCAAGATGAAGCAAAACACATTGTTGGAGTGTCAGAATGCATAGATAGAAGACAAATAAGCGTGCCAAGGGTTTCTTTCGCTTAGTTGCTTACTCTTGAGAAGAAATGCATGTGCATTCCAGAAATAAGCACCTTTGTGAAATGAGCCAAATTGAAACAAAACACATTGTTGGAATGTCAAAATGCATAGATAGAAGACAAATAAGCGTTCCAAGGGTTTATTTCGCTTAGTTGCTTACTCTTGAGTAGAAATGCATGTGCACTTCAGAAATAAGCACCTTTGGAAAATGAGCCAAGTTGAAGCAAAACACATTGTTGGAGTGTCAGAATGCATAGATAGAAGACAAATAAGCGTTCCAAGGGTTTATTTCGCTTCGTTGCTTACTCTTGAGTAGAAATGCATGTGCACTCCAGAAAAAAGTACGTTTGTAAAATGAGCCAAATTGAAACAAAACACATTGTTGGAATGTCAAAATGCATAGATAGAAGACAAATAAGCGTTCCAAGGGTTTATTTCGCTTAGTTGCTTACTCTTGAGTAGAAATGCATGTGCACTTCAGAAATAAGCACCTTTGTAAAATGAGCCAAGTTGAAGCAAAACACATTGTTGGAGTGTCAGAATGCACAGATAGAAGACAAATAAGCTTTCCAAGGGTTTATTTCGCTTAGTTGCTTACTCTTGAGTAGAAATGCATGTGCACTCCAGAAATAAGCACCTTTGTGAAATGAGCCAAATTGAAACAAAACACATTGTTGGAATGTCAAAATGCATAGATAGAAGACAAATAAGCGTTCCAAGGGTTTATTTCGCTTAGTTGCTTACTCTTGAGTAGAAATGCATGTGCACTTCAGAAATAAGCACCTTTGTAAAATGAGCCAAGTTGAAGCAAAACACATTGTTGGAGTGTCGGAATGCATAGATAGAAGACAAATAAGCGTTCCAAGGGTTTATTTCGCTTAGTTGCTTACTCTTGAGTAGAAATGCATGTGCACTCCAGAAATAAGCACCTTTGTAAAATGAGCCAAGATGAAGCAAAACACATTGTTGGAGTGTCAGAATGCATAGATAGAAGACAAATAAGCGTTCCAAGGGTTTATTTCGCTTAGTTGCTTACTCTTGAGTAGAAATGCATGTGCACTTCAGAAATAAGCACCTTTGTAAAATGAGCCAAGTTGAAGCAAAACACATTGTTGGAGTGTCAGAATGCATAGATAGAAGACAAATAAGCGTGCCAAGGGTTTCTTTCGCTTAGTTGCTTACTCTTGAGTAGAAATGCATGTGCACTCCAGAAATAAGCACCTTTGTGAAATGAGCCAAATTGAAACAAAACACATTGTTGGAATGTCAAAATGCATAGATAGAAGACAAATAAGCGTTCCAAGGGTTTATTTCGCTTAGTTGCTTACTCTTGAGTAGAAATGCATGTGCACTTCAGAAATAAGCACCTTTGGAAAATGAGCCAAGTTGAAGCAAAACACATTGTTGGAGTGTCAGAATGCATAGATAGAAGACAAATAAGCGTTCCAAGGGTTTATTTCGCTTCGTTGCTTACTCTTGAGTAGAAATGCATGTGCACTCCAGAAAAAAGTACGTTTGTAAAATGAGCCAAATTGAAACAAAACACATTGTTGGAATGTCAAAATGCATAGATAGAAGACAAATAAGCGTTCCAAGGGTTTATTTCGCTTAGTTGCTTACTCTTGAGTAGAAATGCATGTGCACTTCAGAAATAAGCACCTTTGTAAAATGAGCCAAGTTGAAGCAAAACACATTGTTGGAGTGTCAGAATGCACAGATAGAAGACAAATAAGCTTTCCAAGGGTTTATTTCGCTTAGTTGCTTACTCTTGAGTAGAAATGCATGTGCACTCCAGAAATAAGCACCTTTGTGAAATGAGCCATATTGAAATAAAACACATTGTTGGAATGTCAAAATGCATAGATAGAAGACAAATAAGCGTTCCAAGGGTTTATTTCGCTTAGTTGCTTACTCTTGAGTAGAAATGCATGTGCACTTGAGAAATAAGCACCTTTGGAAAATGAGCCAAGTTGAAGCAAAACACATTGTTGGAGTGTCAGAATGCATAGAAAGAAGACAAATAAGCATTCTATCGGTTTATTTCTTTTAGCTGCTTACTCTTGAGTAGGAATGCATGTGCACTCCAGAAATAAGCACCTTTGTGAAATGAGCCAAATTGAAACAAAACACATTGTTGGAGTGTCAAAATGCATAGATGGAAGACAAATAAGCGTTCCAAGGGTTTATTTCGCTTAGTTGCTTACTCTTGAGTAGAAATGCATGTGCACTTCAGAAATAAGCACCTTTGTAAAATGAGCCAGATTTAAGCAAAACACATTGTTGGAGTTTCAAAATGCATAGATAGAAGAGAAATAAGCGATCTATAGGTTTATTTCGCTTAGTTGCTTACTCTTGAGTAGAACTGCATGTTCACCAGAAATAAGCACCTTTGTGAAATGAGCCAAATTGAAACAAAACACATTGTTGGAATGTCAAAATGCATAGATAGAAGACAAATAAGCATTCCAAGGGTTTATTTCGCTTAGTTGCTTACTCTTGAGTAGAAATGCATGTGCACTCCAGAAATAAGCACCTTTGTAAAATGAGCCAAGATGAAGCAAAACACATTGTTGGAGTGTCAGAATGCATAGATAGAAGACAAATAAGCGTTCCAAGGGTTTATTTCGCTTAGTTGCTTACTCTTGAGTAGAAATGCATGTGCACTTCAGAAATAAGCACCTTTGTAAAATGAGCCAAGTTGAAGCAAAACACATTGTTGGAGTGTCAGAATGCATAGATAGAAGACAAATAAGCGTGCCAAGGGTTTCTTTCGCTTAGTTGCTTACTCTTGAGTAGAAATGCATGTGCACTCCAGAAATAAGCACCTTTGTGAAATGAGCCAAATTGAAACAAAACACATTGTTGGAATGTCAAAATGCATAGATAGAAGACAAATAAGCGTTCCAAGGGTTTATTTCGCTTAGTTGCTTACTCTTGAGTAGAAATGCATGTGCACTTCAGAAATAAGCACCTTTGGAAAATGAGCCAAGTTGAAGCAAAACACATTGTTGGAGTGTCAGAATGCATAGATAGAAGACAAATAAGCGTTCCAAGGGTTTATTTCGCTTCGTTGCTTACTCTTGAGTAGAAATGCATGTGCACTCCAGAAAAAAGTACGTTTGTAAAATGAGCCAAATTGAAACAAAACACATTGTTGGAATGTCAAAATGCATAGGTAGAAGACAAATAAGCGTTCCAAGGGTTTATTTCGCTTAGTTGCTTACTCTTGAGTAGAAATGCATGTGCACTTCAGAAATAAGCACCTTTGTAAAATGAGCCAAGTTGAAGCAAAACACATTGTTGGAGTGTCAGAATGCACAGATAGAAGACAAATAAGCTTTCCAAGGGTTTATTTCGCTTAGTTGCTTACTCTTGAGTAGAAATGCATGTGCACTCCAGAAATAAGCACCTTTGTGAAATGAGCCAAATTGAAACAAAACACATTGTTGGAATGTCAAAATGCATAGATAGAAGACAAATAAGCGTTCCAAGGGTTTATTTCGCTTAGTTGCTTACTCTTGAGTAGAAATGCATGTGCACTTCAGAAATAAGCACCTTTGGAAAATGAGCCAAGTTGAAGCAAAACACATTGTTGGAGTGTCAGAATGCATAGAAAGAAGACAAATAAGCATTCTATCGGTTTATTTCTTTTAGCTGCTTACTCTTGAGTAGGAATGCATGTGCACTCCAGAAATAAGCACCTTTGTGAAATGAGCCAAATTGAAACAAAACACATTGTTGGAGTGTCAAAATGCATAGATGGAAGACAAATAAGCGTTCCAAGGGTTTATTTCGCTTAGTTGCTTACTCTTGAGTAGAAATGCATGTGCACTTCAGAAATAAGCACCTTTGTAAAATGAGCCAGATTTAAGCAAAACACATTGTTGGAGTTTCAAAATGCATAGATAGAAGAGAAATAAGCGATCTATAGGTTTATTTCGCTTAGTTGCTTACTCTTGAGTAGAACTGCATGTTCACCAGAAATAAGCACCTGTAAGCAACAGCAATGGCTAGCACACAGTCTGTGTGTAAATAGTGAGTTTTATTCCAAATAGACAAAACAAAGGCAAGTAACCACAAGAAAGACTGCAACTTCCTGCTCAAGACCACTAGTTAATCAGATGATGACTCATCTAGCTCTCTAGCGTGAGTCCACCTCCTTTTATTCCTACGCTCGAACAACGCCCTCTGCCTCTCTCTCTGTAATTGCCATTTCCTCTTATCCTGTAACCCTCCCCTCCTACGTTCCTGTAACTTTAAAGAACTAGGAACAGACTCGGACAAACTCTCTTCTGAGGTTTGAGTTATTTCTGCCATTTGCTCACCCCTCCCAGCCAGTTCCTTTATCAAAGCAAGCCTCCCTTCCAGTTCCGGGCTATCAGCCAAGTCCGACAGCTGAGCCTCATTAGTTATCGGCTCTAACCTAACATCATCCCCCCCTCTAGGGGCCTCCTCTCCTTCCTCCCGCCTCCGCACTTCCTTACTTGGGGCGTTATGAGATACCTCCCACCATTCTCCCTCTTCACTTCCCCAATAACTGCAACCCGGTTGCGACTCTTCTACTTCTTCCTCCTCTTCAAACCCACCATTCACTTCAGCTTCCCAGTCTGCCTGTTCTGCCTGCTCCTCTACCCAACCCCGGGGTTTGGGTTTATTAGGGTACCTATGGTGAAACTCTCTCTGCAGCCTAGATGCATGTATATCACTCGCATTCACCCATGAGTTCTCCTCTGGTCCGTACCCTTTCCAAGCCACCAAATACTGTACCCCCCTGCCCCTTCTACGAGAGTCCAATAGCTGAACCACTTCATATTCCGGTTCACCCTCCACCCAGATGGGCAAAGGTGGTGGCTCCTTCCTCTTCTGATACCGGTGTCTTGGCGTTACTGGCGATAAGAGTGACCGATGGAACACCGGATACATCTTCATTGAAGTCGGTAAACGTAACTTATATGAAACAGGATTTATTTGTTCCAACACTTCGAATGGCCCTACCCGTTGCGGCAGTAACTTCTTACAACGTCCCTTGCTCGGCCAATCTTTAGTGGATAGCCAAACTTGGTCCCCTACCCTTATCTCCTTGCCCACTTGCCGGTGTTTATCAGCTTCTGCCTTATACAGAGCCTTCGCTTTTTCTAGCTGTTCTCGCAGAATACTGTGCAACGCTTCCATTTCTTCTGCGAACTGTTCAGCTGCAGGCACTGCCAGTCCATCTCCCTGACCTGGAAACACCCGTGGATGTCGCCCATGGCAGGCAAAAAATGGCGTCTGCTGTGTAGAAGCATGCACAGCATTATTATAAGCAAACTCAGCCAACGCTAGTTTCCCAACCCAGTCATCCTGTTGATAATTCACGTAACAACGTAGGTACTGTTGCAACGTCGCGTTCGTCCGTTCGGCCTCTCCGTTTGTCTGAGGATGCCGAGCCGATGAGAGGCACACCTCCACCTTCAGCAATTGCATCAGTCTCCTCCAAAACTGGGAGGTAAACTGCGTTCCCCTATCAGACACAATCTTCTGCGGCAATCCATGCAATTTGAACACATGTTCTATGAAGAGTTGCGCGGTCTCCTGTGCCGACGGTAATTTCTTGCAAGGAACAAAGTGTGCCATCTTGGAGAACAGATCTACTACCACCCAAACCACTGTCTGTTTCTGCGACTCGGGCAAATCAGTGATAAAGTCCATAGCAATGCCTTCCCACGGTGCTTGTGGTGTGGGCAGTGGTTGAAGTAGCCCGGCTGGTGTTTCGCGAGGTCTTTTGGACCGTTGGCACACTTCACATGCCCGGACATACTCCTTGACCTCCTCCTGCATCCGTGGCCACCAAAAATCCCTTGATACCAGACGTTCCGTCTTCCACTGCCCAAAATGTCCTGCTGTTGGACTGTCATGGCATTGTCTCAGCACCCTCGCACGAAGCTCTCCCTCTGGCACATAGAGAGCTTCCCCCTTGTACAGCAGCCCTCCTCTCTCAGTAAACTCCTTCCCTTGGACTTCCCCCTTACGTATTGCCTTCCTCTTCTCTTGAGCGAACCCATCCTTCTGCGTTTGTTGGAGAAAGTCTGACCGTTCTAATGCCGTCATTGTTGCTAGCTGCAGTTGTTCGGGGCTCAGGATCAATCTCCGTTCTAACCCGGTCTCTATTTCGGAATACTCCGGTTTTCGGGACAATGCGTCCGCCCGCTGGTTCTGAGCACTAGACACATACTTAATCCGGAAATTGAACCTGGCAAAGAATTGCGCCCACCTAATCTGTCGTTGGTTCAATTGACGAGCCGTCTGCCAGTACTCTAGGTTTTTATGATCAGTGCGTACCTCCACCTGATGCTGCGCCCCTTCCAAGAAATGCCGCCAAGTTTGTAGAGCATCCTTTATTGCCAACAACTCTCTCTCCCATATAGTATAATTTTGTTCTGACGAGTTTAATTTCCTTGAGTGAAAGGCACATGGTCTCAGTTCCCCTTTGTCATCTTCCTGGAGAAGCACCGCCCCAATGGCTTTGTCCGAAGCATCGGTTTCCACGACCATCGGCTTGTACGGGTCTGGATGAGCCAAGTATCTTTCCTCCACAAACAAGTTCTTAAGTCTCTCAAACGCCCTTTGGGCTTCCTCAGTCCATTTAAACGCCTTTTTGCCTTTCAAACAATCTGTTATCGGTGCTGTAAGGCCTGAGTACCTTGGTATAAACTTCCGATAGTAATTGGCAAACCCCAAGAATCTTTGTACATCTTTTCGAGTCTTGGGTCTTTGCCATGACACTACTGCCTGAACCTTTGCTGGATCCATGTGCACCCCCTCTGGGGTGATTCTATAGCCTAAGAACTCCACTTCTGTTACGTGAAAGTGGCATTTCTCCAACTTAGCGTACAATCGATGTTCTCTTAGACGCTCTAACACTTCCTTCACATGTTGTACGTGTTCTTCCAGACTCTCCGAGTAGATTAATAGGTCATCTAAATAAGCAAGGACCGAACGATCCAACAAGTCGGACAACACGTAATTAATAAATGCCTGAAAGGTGGCCGTGCCCGACTGTAGTCCAAACGGCATGACAAGATATTCAAATGTGCCGTACCTGGTGTTAAAGGCCGTCTTCCATTCATCTCCCTCTCTTACTCGTATCAAATTATATGCCCCCCTCAAGTCCAGTTTTGTAAAAATTTTAGCCGACCGTAATCTTTCCAGCAAATCCCCAATTCGTGGCAACGGGTAACGACTGGGAATCATGCGCTGGTTGATCTTCCTGTAATCAACTACAAGTCTTTTCTCAGAAGTGTTCTTCTTATCCACAAAGAAAATTGGAGCTCCTCCCGGAGTCTTGGTAGGCCGTATGAAACCCCGTTCCAAATTTTTTCGCAGGAACTCCCTCAGTTCTGCCAACTCCACTTCTGACATAGCGTAGATACGGCTGGCGGGTATCTCAGCCCCTGGCACCAGATCTATTTTGCAATCGTACTGGCGATGCGGTGGTAACCGATCTGCCTCCTTCTCGCAGAATACGTCTCTAAAAGACTTATACTGTGGGGGTATTTGTCTCTCTTCCCCAGTGAGCGGACCACAGTCTGGCGTACCATTGGCCTCACCATTCTTCTCCGCCCTGATTCCCAAACAATGTAGTCGGCAATACACTGACGAAAAGGTCATCGATCTCTGGCCCCAGGAGATCATCGGATCATGACGGGATAGCCAACTCATCCCCAAAACCACGGGGTAGGAGTTCAACCTGGTGATATGGAATGCAATGACCTCTCGGTGTCCCGGCAGTTCTAGACCAATTGGCATTGTGGCCTCTGACACACAGCCAGACAGCAACACTCTACCATCAATTGTTCTAACTTCTAAAGGTTCTTCCAATGACTGTGTCTCTATTCCCAACCTGCTCACCAAGTCCATGTCTATAAAATCAGTCGAGGCTCCAGAATCAATAAGAACTTCCACACGCTCGCCCCTTCCATCTGGGAGTCGTAGCATTGCGAATGCTGTAATTACTGGTAAGATCGGTCCAGGTGGAAGCCCTTTGGGTCTCTTTTCCCCCAACCCGAGGCCTCCAGAACGGGCTGGGTCATCTCGTTTCCCGACTGCTCCACTATGCCCTCTCCAGGTGTTGTTACATTTGTGCCAGACAGCGCACCTCGGTTTCTTCCTACAGTACACTGACGAGCCATGTGATTGGGGGAGCCGCAGATAAGGCACAACCGATCTCTCCACCTTCTCTCTCTCTCAGCGTGTGTAATACTAGGTGTTGTACCCCTTCTGATAGAACTACGTTGCATGGGTGCTTCTTCCTCCACCCTTCGTGAATCCGGCAGCTCTAAGGGCACAAATGTCCTGCGGCTCTCTGACCTTCCTTGGCCCCTACGCAACCTGTCCAGCGATTGGAACCTCAGGTCTAGTTGCAAGGCGACTTGTGCCACCTCTTCCAAGGTCTTCAACCCAGGATTTTTTGCCAACTCCACCCGAATCTCTTCACTGAGTCCCGCCTTAAACAATCCAACCAAGGCCTTTCCTTCCCAGCCTAGTTGTCTAGCAAGTCTCACAAAAGAGGACCAGAACTGTGCTACAGTTCCCTTTCCTTGCTTAAGGCTCAAGAACTCCTGTTCCCACTCTGCTTCTTGTGCAGGATTCCTGAACATGCTATCCAGAAGCTTCAAGAAGGCTGATAAGTTGGTGAGCACTCGGTCATTAGACATTAGGTAAGGGGCAATACACTGCCGCGCCTTCCCTTCCAAAAGCCCCACCACCAGGGCCACTCTGGCATCATCATCTCTGTATTCTTCTCCCTTAAGCCTTAAATAATACAAGCAGGAAGCCCGAAATGAATCATACTCTGCACCGCTCCCACTAAAACGTGGGGGAAGGGGAACAAAATTCTTTGCCACTTGCCTGCCAGATAAGTCAGAGAGTTGTCTTGCTTGTTCTGAGGTCACTCCTTCCAGCCGTGCTAATCTTGCCTTCAACTCTTGGTTCTCTGCCCAGAGAGCTTCAGTATTATCTTCTAACTTCATCTCCATTGCTGTTGCGCCGACTGATAAATCCCCAGCCGGTTGCTGCTTCCCCTTTTCTTCCATTCTTGCTTAAATCCACATGCTTCCCCTTCAGCAGCAAGTTAGATGAGTCATGCTGTAAGCAACAGCAATGGCTAGCACACAGTCTGTGTGTAAATAGTGAGTTTTATTCCAAATAGACAAAACAAAGGCAAGTAACCACAAGAAAGACTGCAACTTCCTGCTCAAGACCACTAGTTAATCAGATGATGACTCATCTAGCTCTCTAGCGTGAGTCCACCTCCTTTTATTCCTACGCTCGAACAACGCCCTCTGCCTCTCTCTCTGTAATTGCCATTTCCTCTTATCCTGTAACCCTCCCCTCCTACGTTCCTGTAACTTTAAAGAACTAGGAACAGACTCGGACAAACTCTCTTCTGAGGTTTGAGTTATTTCTGCCATTTGCTCACCCCTCCCAGCCAGTTCCTTTATCAAAGCAAGCCTCCCTTCCAGTTCCGGGCTATCAGCCAAGTCCGACAGCTGAGCCTCATTAGTTATCGGCTCTAACCTAACAGCACCTTTGTGAAATGAGCCAAATTGAAACAAAACACATTGTTGGAGTGTCGGAATGCATAGATAGAAGACAAATAAGCGTTCCAAGGGTTTATTTCGCTTAGTTGCTTACTCTTGAGTAGAAATGCATGTGCACTTCAGAAATAAGCACCTTTGTAAAATGAGCCAAGTTGAAGCAAAACACATTGTTGGAGTGTCAGAATGCACAGATAGAAGACAAATAAGCTTTCCAAGGGTTTATTTCGCTTAGTTGCTTACTCTTGAGTAGAAATGCATGTGTACTCCAGAAATAAGCAACTTTGTGAAATGAGCCAAATTGAAACAGAACACATTGTTGGAGTGTCAAAATGCATAGATGGAAGACAAATAAGCGTTCCAAGGGTTTATTTCGCTTAGTTGCTTACTCTTGAGTAGAAATGCATGTGCACTTCAGAAATAAGCACCTTTGTAAAATGAGCCAAGTTGAAGCAAAACACATTGTTGGAGTGTCAGAATGCATAGATAGAAGACAAATAAGCGTGCCAAGGGTTTATTTCGCTTAGTTGCTTACTCTTGAGTAGAAATGCATGTGCACTCCAGAAATAAGCACCTTTGTAAAATGAGCCAAGTTGAAGCAAAACACATTGTTGGAGGGTCAGAATGCATAGATAGAAGACAAATAAGCGTTCCAAGGGTTTATTTCGCTTAGTTGCTTACTCTTGAGTAGAAATGCATGTGTACTCCAGAAATAAGCAACTTTGTGAAATGAGCCAAATTGAAATAAAACACATTGTTGGAGTGTCAAAATGCATAGATAGAAGACAAATAAGCGTTCCAAGGGTTTATTTCGCTTAGTTGCTTACTCTTGAGTAGAAATGCATGTGTACTCCAGAAATAAGCAACTTTGTGAAATGATCCAAATTGAAATAAAACACATTGTTGGAGTGTCAAAATGCATAGATAGAAGACAAATAAGCTTTCCAAGGGTTTATTTCGCTTAGTTGCTTACTCTTGAGTAGAAATGCATGTGTACTCCAGAAATAAGCAACTTTGTGAAATGAGCCAAATTGAAACAAAACACATTGTTGGAGTGTCAAAATGCATAGATAGAAGACAAATAAGCGTTCCAAGGGTTTATTTCGCTTAGTTGCTTACTCTTGAGTAGAAATGCATGTGCACTTCAGAAATAAGCACCTTTGTAAAATGAGCCAAGTTGAAGCAAAACACATTGTTGGAGTGTCAGAATGCATAGATAGAAGACAAATAAGCGTGCCAAGGGTTTCTTTCGCTTAGTTGCTTACTCTTGAGTAGAAATGCATGTGCACTCCAGAAATAAGCACCTTTGTAAAATGAGCCAAGTTGAAGCAAAACACATTGTTGGAGTGTCGGAATGCATAGATAGAAGACAAATAAGCGTTCCAAGGGTTTATTTCGCTTAGTTGCTTACTCTTGAGTAGAAATGCATGTGCACTTCAGAAATAAGCACCTTTGTAAAATGAGCCAAGTTGAAGCAAAACACATTGTTGGAGTGTCAGAATGCACAGATAGAAGACAAATAAGCTTTCCAAGGGTTTATTTCGCTTAGTTGCTTACTCTTGAGTAGAAATGCATGTGCACTCCAGAAATAAGCACCTTTGTGAAATGAGCCAAATTGAAACAAAACACATTGTTGGAATGTCAAAATGCATAGATAGAAGACAAATAAGCGTTCCAAGGGTTTATTTCGCTTAGTTGCTTACTCTTGAGTAGAAATGCATGTGCACTTCAGAAATAAGCACCTTTGGAAAATGAGCCAAGTTGAAGCAAAACACATTGTTGGAGTGTCAGAATGCATAGAAAGAAGACAAATAAGCATTCTATCGGTTTATTTCTTTTAGCTGCTTACTCTTGAGTAGGAATGCATGTGCACTCCATAAATGAGCACCTTTGTAAAATGAGCCAAATTGAAGCAAAACACAGGGTTGGAGTGTCAGAATGCATAGATAGAAGACAAGTAAGCGATCTATAGGTTTATTTCGCTTCGTTGCTTACTCTTGAGTAGAACTGCATGTTCACTCCAGAAATCAGCACCTTTGTAAAATGAGCCAGATTTAAGCAAAACACATTGTTGGAGTTTCAAAATGCATAGATAGAAGAGAAATAAGCGATCTATAGGTTTATTTCGCTTAGTTGCTTACTCTTGAGTAGAACTGCATGTCACCAGAAATATGCACCTTTGTAAAATGAGCCAAATTGAAGCAAAACACGTTGGTGTGTCAGAATGCCTTGATAGAAGAAAAATAAGCGTTCCAAGGGTTTATTTCGCTTCGTTGCTTACTCTTGAGTAGAAATGCATGTGCACTCCAGAAAAAAGTACGTTTGTAAAATGAGCCAAGTTGAAGCAAAACACATTGTTGGAGTGTCAGAATGCATAGATAGAAGACAAATAAGCGTTCCAAGGGTTTATTTCGCTTCGTTGCTTACTCTTGAGTAGAAATGCATGTGCACTCCAGAAAAAAGTACGTTTGTAAAATGAGCCAAATTGAAACAAAACACATTGTTGGAATGTCAAAATGCATAGATAGAAGACAAATAAGCGTTCCAAGGGTTTATTTCGCTTAGTTGCTTACTCTTGAGTAGAAATGCATGTGCACTCCAGAAATAAGCACCTTTGTAAAATGAGCCAAGTTGAAGCAAAACACATTGTTGGAGTGTCGGAATGCATAGATAGAAGACAAATAAGCGTTCCAAGGGTTTATTTCGCTTAGTTGCTTACTCTTGAGTAGAAATGCATGTGCACTTCAGAAATAAGCACCTTTGTAAAATGAGCCAAGTTGAAGCAAAACACATTGTTGGAGTGTCAGAATGCACAGATAGAAGACAAATAAGCGTTCCAAGGGTTTATTTCGCTTAGTTGCTTACTCTTGAGTAGAAATGCATGTGTACTCCAGAAATAAGCAACTTTGTGAAATGAGCCAAATTGAAATAAAACACATTGTTGGAGTGTCAAAATGCATAGATAGAAGACAAATAAGCGTTCCAAGGGTTTATTTCGCTTAGTTGCTTACTCTTGAGTAGAAATGCATGTGTACTCCAGAAATAAGCAACGTTGTGAAATGAGCCGAATTGAAACAAAACACATTGTTGGACTGTCAAAATGCATAGATAGATGGCAAAGAAGCGTTCCATGGCTTTATTTCGCTTAGTTGCTTACTCTTGAGTAGAACTGCATGTTCACTCCAGAAATCAGCACCTTTGTAAAATGAGCCAGATTTAAGCAAAACACATTGTTGGAGTTTCAAAAGGCATAGATAGAAGAGAAATAAGCGATCTATAGGTTTATTTCGCTTAGTTGCTTACTCTTGAGTAGAACTGCATGTTCACCAGAAATAAGCACCTTTGTGAAATGAGCCAAATTGAAACAAAACACATTGTTGGAATGTCAAAATGCATAGATAGAAGACAAATAAGCGTTCCAAGGGTTTATTTCGCTTAGTTGCTTACTCTTGAGTAGAAATGCATGTGCACTCCAGAAATAAGCACCTTTGTAAAATGAGCCAAGTTGAAGCAAAACACATTGTTGGAGTGTCGGAATGCATAGATAGAAGACAAATAAGCGTTCCAAGGGTTTATTTCGCTTAGTTGCTTACTCTTGAGTAGAAATGCATGTGCACTTCAGAAATAAGCACCTTTGTAAAATGAGCCAAGTTGAAGCAAAACACATTGTTGGAGTGTCAGAATGCACAGATAGAAGACAAATAAGCTTTCCAAGGGTTTATTTCGCTTAGTTGCTTACTCTTGAGTAGAAATGCATGTGTACTCCAGAAATAAGCAACTTTGTGAAATGAGGCAAATTGAAACAAAACACATTGTTGGAGTGTCAAAATGCATAGATGGAAGACAAATAAGCGTTCCAAGGGTTTATTTCGCTTCGTTGCTTACTCTTGAGTAGAAATGCATGTGCACTTCAGAAATAAGCACCTTTGTAAAATGAGCCAAGTTGAAGCAAAACACATTGTTGGAGTGTCAGAATGCATAGATAGAAGACAAATAAGTGTGCCAAGGGTTTATTTCGCTTAGTTGCTTACTCTTGAGTAGAAATGCATGTGCACTCCAGAAATAAGCACCTTTGTAAAATGAGCCAAGTTGAAGCAAAACACATTGTTGGAGTGTCAGAATGCATAGATAGAAGACAAATAAGCGTTCCAAGGGTTTATTTCGCTTAGTTGCTTACTCTTGAGTAGAAATGCATGTGTACTCCAGAAATAAGCAACTTTGTGAAATGAGCCAAATTGAAATAAAACACATTGTTGGAGTGTCAAAATGCATAGATAGAAGACAAATAAGCGTTCCAAGGGTTTATTTCGCTTAGTTGCTTACTCTTGAGTAGAAATGCATGTGTACTCCAGAAATAAGCAACTTTGTGAAATGATCCAAATTGAAATAAAACACATTGTTGGAGTGTCAAAATGCATAGATAGAAGACAAATAAGCTTTCCAAGGGTTTATTTCGCTTAGTTGCTTACTCTTGAGTAGAAATGCATGTGTACTCCAGAAATAAGCAACTTTGTGAAATGAGCCAAATTGAAACAAAACACATTGTTGGAGTGTCAAAATGCATAGATAGAAGACCAATAAGCGTTCCAAGGGTTTATTTCGCTTAGTTGCTTACTCTTGAGTAGAAATGCATGTGCACTTCAGAAATAAGCACCTTTGTAAAATGAGCCAAGTTGAAGCAAAACACATTGTTGGAGTGTCAGAATGCATAGATAGAAGACAAATAAGCGTGCCAAGGGTTTCTTTCGCTTAGTTGCTTACTCTTGAGTAGAAATGCATGTGCACTCCAGAAATAAGCACCTTTGTGAAATGAGCCAAATTGAAACAAAACACATTGTTGGAATGTCAAAATGCATAGATAGAAGACAAATAAGCGTTCCAAGGGTTTATTTCGCTTAGTTGCTTACTCTTGAGTAGAAATGCATGTGCACTTCAGAAATAAGCACCTTTGGAAAATGAGCCAAGTTGAAGCAAAACACATTGTTGGAGTGTCAGAATGCATAGATAGAAGACAAATAAGCGTTCCAAGGGTTTATTTCGCTTCGTTGCTTACTCTTGAGTAGAAATGCATGTGCACTCCAGAAATAAGCACCTTTGTAAAATGAGCCAAGTTGAAGCAAAACACATTGTTGGAGTGTCGGAATGCATAGATAGAAGACAAATAAGCGTTCCAAGGGTTTATTTCGCTTAGTTGCTTACTCTTGAGTAGAAATGCATGTGCACTTCAGAAATAAGCACCTTTGTAAAATGAGCCAAGTTGAAGCAAAACACATTGTTGGAGTGTCAGAATGCACAGATAGAAGACAAATAAGCTTTCCAAGGGTTTATTTCGCTTAGTTGCTTACTCTTGAGTAGAAATGCATGTGCACTCCAGAAATAAGCACCTTTGTGAAATGAGCCAAATTGAAACAAAACACATTGTTGGAATGTCAAAATGCATAGATAGAAGACAAATAAGCGTTCCAAGGGTTTATTTCGCTTAGTTGCTTACTCTTGAGTAGAAATGCATGTGCACTTCAGAAATAAGCACCTTTGGAAAATGAGCCAAGTTGAAGCAACACACATTGTTGGAGTGTCAGAATGCATAGAAAGAAGAAAAATAAGCATTCTATCGGTTTATTTCTTTTAGCTGCTTACTCTTGAGTAGGAATGCATGTGCACTCCATAAATAAGCACCTTTGTAAAATGAGCCAAATTGAAGCAAAACACAGGGTTGGAGTGTCAGAATGCATAGATAGAAGACAAGTAAGCGATCTATAGGTTTATTTCGCTTCGTTGCTTACTCTTGAGTAGAACTGCATGTTCACTCCAGAAATCAGCACCTTTGTAAAATGAGCCAGATTTAAGCAAAACACATTGTTGGAGTTTCAAAATGCATAGATAGAAGAGAAATAAGCGATCTATAGGTTTATTTCGCTTAGTTGCTTACTCTTGAGTAGAACTGCATGTGTACTCCAGAAATAAGCAACGTTGTGAAATGAGCCAAATTGAAACAAAACACATTGTTGGAGTGTCAAAATGCATAGATAGATGGCAAATAAGCGTTCCATGGCTTTATTTCGCTTAGTTGCTTACTCTTGAGTAGAAATGCATGTGCACTCCAGAAATAAGCACCTTTGTAAAATGAGCCAAGATGAAGCAAAACACATTGTTGGAGTGTCAGAATGCCTTGATAGAAGAAAAATAAGCGTTCCAAGGGTTTATTTCGCTTCGTTGCTTACTCTTGAGTAGAAATGCATGTGCACTCCAGAAAAAAGTACGTTTGTAAAATGAGCCAAGTTGAAGCAAAACACATTGTTGGAGTGTCAGAATGCATAGATAGAAGACAAATAAGCGTTCCAAGGGTTTATTTCGCTTCGTTGCTTACTCTTGAGTAGAAATGCATGTGCACTCCAGAAAAAAGTACGTTTGTAAAATGAGCCAAATTGAAACAAAACACATTGTTGGAATGTCAAAATGCATAGATAGAAGACAAATAAGCGTTCCAAGGGTTTATTTCGCTTAGTTGCTTACTCTTGAGTAGAAATGCATGTGCACTCCAGAAATAAGCACCTTTGTAAAATGAGCCAAGTTGAAGCAAAACACATTGTTGGAGTGTCGGAATGCATAGATAGAAGACAAATAAGCGTTCCAAGGGTTTATTTCGCTTAGTTGCTTACTCTTGAGTAGAAATGCATGTGCACTTCAGAAATAAGCACCTTTGTAAAATGAGCCAAGTTGAAGCAAAACACATTGTTGGAGTGTCAGAATGCACAGATAGACGACAAATAAGCGTTCCAAGGGTTTATTTCGCTTAGTTGCTTACTCTTGAGTAGAAATGCATGTACTCCAGAAATAAGCAACTTTGTGAAATGAGCCAAATTGAAATAAAACACATTGTTGGAGTGTCAAAATGCATAGATAGAAGACAAATAAGCGTTCCAAGGGTTTATTTCGCTTAGTTGCTTACTCTTGAGTAGAAATGCATGTGTACTCCAGAAATAAGCAACTTTGTGAAATGAGCCAAATTGAAATAAAACACATTGTTGGAGTGTCAAAATGCATAGATAGAAGACAAATAAGCGTTCCAAGGGTTTATTTCGCTTAGTTGCTTACTCTTGAGTAGAAATGCATGTGTACTCCAGAAATAAGCAACTTTGTGAAATGAGCCAAATTGAAATAAAACACATTGTTGGAGTGTCAAAATGCATAGATAGAAGACAAATAAGCGTTCCAAGGGTTTATTTCGCTTAGTTGCTTACTCTTGAGTAGAAATGCATGTGTACTCCAGAAATAAGCAACGTTGTGAAATGAGCCGAATTGAAACAAAACACATTGTTGGAGTGTCAAAATGCATAGATAGATGGCAAATAAGCGTTCCATGGCTTTATTTCGCTTAGTTGCTTACTCTTGAGTAGAACTGCATGTTCACTCCAGAAATCAGCACCTTTGTAAAATGAGCCAGATTTAAGCAAAACACATTGTTGGAGTTTCAAAATGCATAGATAGAAGAGAAATAAGCGATCTATAGGTTTATTTCGCTTAGTTGCTTACTCTTGAGTAGAACTGCATGTTCACCAGAAATAAGCACCTTTGTGAAATGAGCCAAATTGAAACAAAACACATTGTTGGAATGTCAAAATGCATAGATAGAAGACAAATAAGCGTTCCAAGGGTTTATTTCGCTAAGTTGCTTACTCTTGAGTAGAAATGCATGTGCACTTCAGAAATAAGCACCCTTGTAAAATGAGCCAAGTTGAAGCAAAACACATTGTTGGAGTGTCAGAATGCATAGATAGAAGACAAATAAGCGTTCCAAGGGTTTATTTCGCTTAGTTGCTTACTCTTGAGTAGAAATGCATGTGCACTCCAGAAATAAGCACCTTTGTAAAATGAGCCAAGTTGAAGCAAAACACATTGTTGGAGTGTCAGAATGCACAGATAGAAGACAAATAAGCTTTCCAAGGGTTTATTTCGCTTAGTTGCTTACTCTTGAGTAGAAATGCATGTGTACTCCAGAAAAAAGCAACTTTGTGAAATGAGCCAAATTGAAACAAAACACATTGTTGGAGTGTCAAAATGCATAGATGGAAGACAAATAAGCGTTCCAAGGGTTTATTTCGCTTAGTTGCTTACTCTTGAGTAGAAATGCATGTGCACTCCAGAAATAAGCACCTTTGTAAAATGAGCCAAGTTGAAGCAAAACACATTGTTGGAGTGTCGGAATGCATAGATAGAAGACAAATAAGCGTTCCAAGGGTTTATTACGCTTAGTTGCTTACTCTTGAGTAGAAATGCATGTGCACGTCAGAAATAAGCACCTTTGTAAAATGAGCCAAGTTGAAGCAAAACACATTGATGGAGTGTCAGAATGCATAGATAGAAGACAAATAAGCGTGCCAAGGGTTTATTTCGCTTAGTTGCTTACTCTTGAGTAGAAATGCATGTGCACTCCAGAAATAAGCACCTTTGTAAAATGAGCCAAGTTGAAACAAAACACATTGTTGGAGTGTCAGAATGCATAGATAGAAGACAAATAAGCGTTCCAAGGGTTTATTTCGCTTAGTTGCTTACTCTTGAGTAGAAATGCATGTGTACTCCAGAAATAAGCAACTTTGTGAAATGAGCCAAATTGAAATAAAACACATTGTTGGAGTGTCAAAATGCATAGATAGAAGACAAGTAAGCGTTCCAAGGGTTTATTTCGCTTAGTTGCTTACTCTTGAGTAGAAATGCATGTGTACTCCAGAAATAAGCAACGTTGTGAAATGAGCCGAATTGAAACAAAACACATTGTTGGAGTGTCAAAATGCATAGATAGATGGCAAAGAAGCGTTCCATGGCTTTATTTCGCTTAGTTGCTTACTCTTGAGTAGAACTGCATGTTCACTCCAGAAATCAGCACCTTTGTAAAATGAGCCAGATTTAAGCAAAACACATTGTTGGAGTTTCAAAATGCATAGATAGAAGAGAAATAAGCGATCTATAGGTTTATTTCGCTTAGTTGCTTACTCGAGTAGAAATGCATGTGCACTCCAGAAATAAGCACCTTTGTAAAATGAGCCAAGTTGAAGCAAAACACATTGTTGGAGTGTCGGAATGCATAGATAGAAGACAAATAAGCGTTCCAAGGGTTTATTTCGCTTAGTTGCTTACTCTTGAGTAGAAATGCATGTGCACTTCAGAAATAAGCACCTTTGTAAAATGAGCCAAGTTGAAGCAAAACACATTGTTGGAGTGTCAGAATGCACAGATAGAAGACAAATAAGCTTTCCAAGGGTTTATTTCGCTTAGTTGCTTACTCTTGAGTAGAAATGCATGTGTACTCCAGAAATAAGCAACTTTGTGAAATGAGGCAAATTGAAACAAAACACATTGTTGGAGTGTCAAAATGCATAGATGGAAGACAAATAAGCGTTCCAAGGGTTTATTTCGCTTAGTTGCTTACTCTTGAGTAGAAATGCATGTGCACTTCAGAAATAAGCACCTTTGTAAAATGAGCCAAGTTGAAGCAAAACACATTGTTGGAGTGTCAGAATGCATAGATAGAAGACAAATAAGCGTGCCAAGGGTTTATTTCGCTTAGTTGCTTACTCTTGAGTAGAAATGCATGTGCACTCCAGAAATAAGCACCTTTGTAAAATGAGCCAAGTTGAAGCAAAACACATTGTTGGAGTGTCAGAATGCATAGATAGAAGACAAATAAGCGTTCCAAGGGTTTATTTCGCTTAGTTGCTTACTCTTGAGTAGAAATGCATGTGTACTCCAGAAATAAGCAACTTTGTGAAATGAGCCAAATTGAAATAAAACACATTGTTGGAGTGTCAAAATGCATAGATAGAAGACAAATAAGCGTTCCAAGGGTTTATTTCGCTTAGTTGCTTACTCTTGAGTAGAAATGCATGTGTACTCCAGAAATAAGCAACTTTGTGAAATGATCCAAATTGAAATAAAACACATTGTTGGAGTGTCAAAATGCATAGATAGAAGACAAATAAGCTTTCCAAGGGTTTATTTCGCTTAGTTGCTTACTCTTGAGTAGAAATGCATGTGTACTCCAGAAATAAGCAACTTTGTGAAATGAGCCAAATTGAAACAAAACACATTGTTGGAGTGTCAAAATGCATAGATAGAAGACAAATAAGCGTTCCAAGGGTTTATTTCGCTTAGTTGCTTACTCTTGAGTAGAAATGCATGTGCACTTCAGAAATAAGCACCTTTGTAAAATGAGCCAAGTTGAAGCAAAACACATTGTTGGAGTGTCAGAATGCATAGATAGAAGACAAATAAGCGTGCCAAGGGTTTCTTTCGCTTAGTTGCTTACTCTTGAGTAGAAATGCATGTGCACTCCAGAAATAAGCACCTTTGTGAAATGAGCCACATTGAAACAAAACACATTGTTGGAATGTCAAAATGCATAGATAGAAGACAAATAAGCGTTCCAAGGGTTTATTTCGCTTAGTTGCTTACTCTTGAGTAGAAATGCATGTGCACTTCAGAAATAAGCACCTTTGGAAAATGAGCCAAGTTGAAGCAAAACACATTGTTGGAGTGTCAGAATGCATAGATAGAAGACAAATAAGCGTTCCAAGGGTTTATTTCGCTTAGTTGCTTACTCTTGAGTAGAAATGCATGTGCACTCCAGAAATAAGCACCTTTGTAAAATGAGCCAAGTTGAAGCAAAACACATTGTTGGAGTGTCGGAATGCATAGATAGAAGACAAATAAGCGTTCCAAGGGTTTATTTCGCTTAGTTGCTTACTCTTGAGTAGAAATGCATGTGCACTTCAGAAATAAGCACCTTTGTAAAATGAGCCAAGTTGAAGCAAAACACATTGTTGGAGTGTCAGAATGCACAGATAGACGACAAATAAGCGTTCCAAGGGTTTATTTCGCTTAGTTGCTTACTCTTGAGTAGAAATGCATGTACTCCAGAAATAAGCAACTTTGTGAAATGAGCCAAATTGAAATAAAACACATTGTTGGAGTGTCAAAATGCATAGATAGAAGACAAATAAGCGTTCCAAGGGTTTATTTCGCTTAGTTGCTTACTCTTGAGTAGAAATGCATGTGTACTCCAGAAATAAGCAACTTTGTGAAATGAGCCAAATTGAAATAAAACACATTGTTGGAGTGTCAAAATGCATAGATAGAAGACAAATAAGCGTTCCAAGGGTTTATTTCGCTTAGTTGCTTACTCTTGAGTAGAAATGCATGTGTACTCCAGAAATAAGCAACTTTGTGAAATGAGCCAAATTGAAATAAAACACATTGTTGGAGTGTCAAAATGCATAGATAGAAGACAAATAAGCGTTCCAAGGGTTTATTTCGCTTAGTTGCTTACTCTTGAGTAGAAATGCATGTGTACTCCAGAAATAAGCAACGTTGTGAAATGAGCCGAATTGAAACAAAACACATTGTTGGAGTGTCAAAATGCATAGATAGATGGCAAATAAGCGTTCCATGGCTTTATTTCGCTTAGTTGCTTACTCTTGAGTAGAACTGCATGTTCACTCCAGAAATCAGCACCTTTGTAAAATGAGCCAGATTTAAGCAAAACACATTGTTGGAGTTTCAAAATGCATAGATAGAAGAGAAATAAGCGATCTATAGGTTTATTTCGCTTAGTTGCTTACTCTTGAGTAGAACTGCATGTTCACCAGAAATAAGCACCTTTGTGAAATGAGCCAAATTGAAACAAAACACATTGTTGGAATGTCAAAATGCATAGATAGAAGACAAATAAGCGTTCCAAGGGTTTATTTCGCTAAGTTGCTTACTCTTGAGTAGAAATGCATGTGCACTTCAGAAATAAGCACCCTTGTAAAATGAGCCAAGTTGAAGCAAAACACATTGTTGGAGTGTCAGAATGCATAGATAGAAGACAAATAAGCGTTCCAAGGGTTTATTTCGCTTAGTTGCTTACTCTTGAGTAGAAATGCATGTGCACTCCAGAAATAAGCACCTTTGTAAAATGAGCCAAGTTGAAGCAAAACACATTGTTGGAGTGTCAGAATGCACAGATAGAAGACAAATAAGCTTTCCAAGGGTTTATTTCGCTTAGTTGCTTACTCTTGAGTAGAAATGCATGTGTACTCCAGAAAAAAGCAACTTTGTGAAATGAGCCAAATTGAAACAAAACACATTGTTGGAGTGTCAAAATGCATAGATGGAAGACAAATAAGCGTTCCAAGGGTTTATTTCGCTTAGTTGCTTACTCTTGAGTAGAAATGCATGTGCACTCCAGAAATAAGCACCTTTGTAAAATGAGCCAAGTTGAAGCAAAACACATTGTTGGAGTGTCGGAATGCATAGATAGAAGACAAATAAGCGTTCCAAGGGTTTATTTCGCTTAGTTGCTTACTCTTGAGTAGAAATGCATGTGCACTTCAGAAATAAGCACCTTTGTAAAATGAGCCAAGTTGAAGCAAAACACATTGATGGAGTGTCAGAATGCATAGATAGAAGACAAATAAGCTTTCCAAGGGTTTATTTCGCTTAGTTGCTTACTCTTGAGTAGAAATGCATGTGTACTCCAGAAATAAGCAACTTTGTGAAATGAGCCAAATTGAAACAAAACACATTGTTGGAGTGTCAAAATGCATAGATGGAAGACAAATAAGCGTTCCAAGGGTTTATTTCGCTTAGTTGCTTACTCTTGAGTAGAAATGCATGTGCACTCCAGAAATAAGCACCTTTGTAAAATGAGCCAAGTTGAAGCAAAACACATTGTTGGAGTGTCGGAATGCATAGATAGAAGACAAATAAGCGTGCCAAGGGTTTATTTCGCTTAGTTGCTTACTCTTGAGTAGAAATGCATGTGCACTCCAGAAATAAGCACCTTTGTAAAATGAGCCAAGTTGAAACAAAACACATTGTTGGAGTGTCAGAATGCATAGATAGAAGACAAATAAGCGTTCCAAGGGTTTATTTCGCTTAGTTGCTTACTCTTGAGTAGAAATGCATGTGTACTCCAGAAATAAGCAACTTTGTGAAATGAGCCAAATTGAAATAAAACACATTGTTGGAGTGTCAAAATGCATAGATAGAAGACAAGTAAGCGTTCCAAGGGTTTATTTCGCTTAGTTGCTTACTCTTGAGTAGAAATGCATGTGTACTCCAGAAATAAGCAACGTTGTGAAATGAGCCGAATTGAAACAAAACACATTGTTGGAGTGTCAAAATGCATAGATAGATGGCAAAGAAGCGTTCCATGGCTTTATTTCGCTTAGTTGCTTACTCTTGAGTAGAACTGCATGTTCACTCCAGAAATCAGCACCTTTGTAAAATGAGCCAGATTTAAGCAAAACACATTGTTGGAGTTTCAAAATGCATAGATAGAAGAGAAATAAGCGATCTATAGGTTTATTTCGCTTAGTTGCTTACTCTTGAGTAGAACTGCATGTTCACCAGAAATAAGCACCTTTGTGAAATGAGCCAAATTGAAACAAAACACATTGTTGGAATGTCAAAATGCATAGATAGAAGACAAATAAGCGTTCCAAGGGTTTATTTCGCTTAGTTGCTTACTCTTGAGTAGAAATGCATGTGCACTCCAGAAATAAGCACCTTTGTAAAATGAGCCAAGTTGAAGCAAAACACATTGTTGGAGTGTCGGAATGCATAGATAGAAGACAAATAAGCGTTCCAAGGGTTTATTTCGCTTAGTTGCTTACTCTTGAGTAGAAATGCATGTGCACTTCAGAAATAAGCACCTTTGTAAAATGAGCCAAGTTGAAGCAAAACACATTGTTGGAGTGTCAGAATGCACAGATAGAAGACAAATAAGCTTTCCAAGGGTTTATTTCGCTTAGTTGCTTACTCTTGAGTAGAAATGCATGTGTACTCCAGAAATAAGCAACTTTGTGAAATGAGGCAAATTGAAACAAAACACATTGTTGGAGTGTCAAAATGCATAGATGGAAGACAAATAAGCGTTCCAAGGGTTTATTTCGCTTAGTTGCTTACTCTTGAGTAGAAATGCATGTGCACTTCAGAAATAAGCACCTTTGTAAAATGAGCCAAGTTGAAGCAAAACACATTGTTGGAGTGTCAGAATGCATAGATAGAAGACAAATAAGCGTGCCAAGGGTTTATTTCGCTTAGTTGCTTACTCTTGAGTAGAAATGCATGTGCACTCCAGAAATAAGCACCTTTGTAAAATGAGCCAAGTTGAAGCAAAACACATTGTTGGAGTGTCAGAATGCATAGATAGAAGACAAATAAGCGTTCCAAGGGTTTATTTCGCTTAGTTGCTTACTCTTGAGTAGAAATGCATGTGTACTCCAGAAATAAGCAACTTTGTGAAATGAGCCAAATTGAAATAAAACACATTGTTGGAGTGTCAAAATGCATAGATAGAAGACAAATAAGCGTTCCAAGGGTTTATTTCGCTTAGTTGCTTACTCTTGAGTAGAAATGCATGTGTACTCCAGAAATAAGCAACTTTGTGAAATGATCCAAATTGAAATAAAACACATTGTTGGAGTGTCAAAATGCATAGATAGAAGACAAATAAGCTTTCCAAGGGTTTATTTCGCTTAGTTGCTTACTCTTGAGTAGAAATGCATGTGTACTCCAGAAATAAGCAACTTTGTGAAATGAGCCAAATTGAAACAAAACACATTGTTGGAGTGTCAAAATGCATAGATAGAAGACAAATAAGCGTTCCAAGGGTTTATTTCGCTTAGTTGCTTACTCTTGAGTAGAAATGCATGTGCACTTCAGAAATAAGCACCTTTGTAAAATGAGCCAAGTTGAAGCAAAACACATTGTTGGAGTGTCAGAATGCATAGATAGAAGACAAATAAGCGTGCCAAGGGTTTCTTTCGCTTAGTTGCTTACTCTTGAGTAGAAATGCATGTGCACTCCAGAAATAAGCACCTTTGTGAAATGAGCCAAATTGAAACAAAACACATTGTTGGAATGTCAAAATGCATAGATAGAAGACAAATAAGCGTTCCAAGGGTTTATTTCGCTTAGTTGCTTACTCTTGAGTAGAAATGCATGTGCACTTCAGAAATAAGCACCTTTGGAAAATGAGCCAAGTTGAAGCAAAACACATTGTTGGAGTGTCAGAATGCATAGATAGAAGACAAATAAGCGTTCCAAGGGTTTATTTCGCTTCGTTGCTTACTCTTGAGTAGAAATGCATGTGCACTCCAGAAATAAGCACCTTTGTAAAATGAGCCAAGTTGAAGCAAAACACATTGTTGGAGTGTCGGAATGCATAGATAGAAGACAAATAAGCGTTCCAAGGGTTTATTTCGCTTAGTTGCTTACTCTTGAGTAGAAATGCATGTGCACTTCAGAAATAAGCACCTTTGTAAAATGAGCCAAGTTGAAGCAAAACACATTGTTGGAGTGTCAGAATGCACAGATAGAAGACAAATAAGCTTTCCAAGGGTTTATTTCGCTTAGTTGCTTACTCTTGAGTAGAAATGCATGTGCACTCCAGAAATAAGCACCTTTGTGAAATGAGCCAAATTGAAACAAAACACATTGTTGGAATGTCAAAATGCATAGATAGAAGACAAATAAGCGTTCCAAGGGTTTATTTCGCTTAGTTGCTTACTCTTGAGTAGAAATGCATGTGCACTTCAGAAATAAGCACCTTTGGAAAATGAGCCAAGTTGAAGCAAAACACATTGTTGGAGTGTCAGAATGCATAGAAAGAAGACAAATAAGCATTCTATCGGTTTATTTCTTTTAGCTGCTTACTCTTGAGTAGGAATGCATGTGCACTCCATAAATAAGCACCTTTGTAAAATGAGCCAAATTGAAGCAAAACACAGGGTTGGAGTGTCAGAATGCATAGATAGAAGACAAGTAAGCGATCTATAGGTTTATTTCGCTTCGTTGCTTACTCTTGAGTAGAACTGCATGTTCACTCCAGAAATCAGCACCTTTGTAAAATGAGCCAGATTTAAGCAAAACACATTGTTGGAGTTTCAAAATGCATAGATAGAAGAGAAATAAGCGATCTATAGGTTTATTTCGCTTAGTTGCTTACTCTTGAGTAGAACTGCATGTCACCAGAAATATGCACCTTTGTAAAATGAGCCAAATTGAAGCAAAACACGTTGGTGTGTCAGAATGCCTTGATAGAAGAAAAATAAGCGTTCCAAGGGTTTATTTCGCTTCGTTGCTTACTCTTGAGTAGAAATGCATGTGCACTCCAGAAAAAAGTACGTTTGTAAAATGAGCCAAGTTGAAGCAAAACACATTGTTGGAGTGTCAGAATGCATAGATAGAAGACAAATAAGCGTTCCAAGGGTTTATTTCGCTTCGTTGCTTACTCTTGAGTAGAAATGCATGTGCACTCCAGAAAAAAGTACGTTTGTAAAATGAGCCAAATTGAAACAAAACACATTGTTGGAATGTCAAAATGCATAGATAGAAGACAAATAAGCGTTCCAAGGGTTTATAAGCGTTCCAAGGGTTTATTTCGCTTAGTTGCTTACTCTTGAGTAGAAATGCATGTGCACTTCAGAAATAAGCACCTTTGTAAAATGAGCCAAGTTGAAGCAAAACACATTGATGGAGTGTCAGAATGCATAGATAGAAGACAAATAAGCGTGCCAAGGGTTTATTTCGCTTAGTTGCTTACTCTTGAGTAGAAATGCATGTGCACTCCAGAAATAAGCACCTTTGTAAAATGAGCCAAGTTGAAACAAAACACATTGTTGGAGTGTCAGAATGCATAGATAGAAGACAAATAAGCGTTCCAAGGGTTTATTTCGCTTAGTTGCTTACTCTTGAGTAGAAATGCATGTGTACTCCAGAAATAAGCAACTTTGTGAAATGAGCCAAATTGAAATAAAACACATTGTTGGAGTGTCAAAATGCATAGATAGAAGACAAGTAAGCGTTCCAAGGGTTTATTTCGCTTAGTTGCTTACTCTTGAGTAGAAATGCATGTGTACTCCAGAAATAAGCAACGTTGTGAAATGAGCCAAATTGAAACAAAACACATTGTTGGAGTGTCAAAATGCATAGATAGATGGCAAATAAGCGTTCCATGGCTTTATTTCGCTTAGTTGCTTACTCTTGAGTAGAACTGCATGTTCACTCCAGAAATCAGCACCTTTGTAAAATGAGCCAGATTTAAGCAAAACACATTGTTGGAGTTTCAAAATGCATAGATAGAAGAGAAATAAGCGATCTATAGTTTTATTTCGTTTAGTTGCTTACTCTTGAGTAGAACTGCATGTTCACCAGAAATAAGCACCTTTGTGAAATGAGCCAAATTGAAACAAAACACATTGTTGGAATGTCAAAATGCATAGATAGAAGACAAATAAGCGTTCCAAGGGTTGATTTCGCTAAGTTGCTTACTCTTGAGTAGAAATGCATGTGCACTTCAGAAATAAGCACCCTTGTAAAATGAGCCAAGTTGAAGCAAATCACATTGTTGGAGTGTCAGAATGCATAGATAGAAGACACATAAGCGTTCCAAGTGTTTATTTCGCTTAGTTGCTTACTCTTGAGTAGAAATGCATGTGCACTCCAGAAATAAGCACCTTTGTAAAATGAGCCAAGATGAAGCAAAACACATTGTTGGAGTGTCAGAATGCATAGATAGAAGACAAATAAGCTTTCCAAGGGTTTATTTCGCTTAGTTGCTTACTCTTGAGTAGAAATGCATGTGTATTCCAGAAATAAGCAACTTTGTGAAATGAGCCAAATTGAAACAAAACACATTGTTGGAGTGTCAAAATGCATAGATAGAAGACAAATAAGCGTTCCAAGGGTTTATTTCGCTTAGTTGCTTACTCTTGAGTAGAAATGCATGTGCACTTCAGAAATAAGCACCTTTGGAAAATGAGCCAAGTTGAAGCAAATCACATTGTTGGAGTGTCAGAATGCATAGATAGAAGACACATAAGCGTTCCAAGGGTTTATTTCGCTTAGTTGCTTACTCTTGAGTAGAAATGCATGTGCACTCCAGAAATAAGCACCTTTGTAAAATGAGCCAAGATGAAGCAAAACACATTGTTGGAGTGTCAGAATGCATAGATAGAAGACAAATAAGCTTTCCAAGGGTTTATTTCGCTTAGTTGCTTACTCTTGAGTAGAAATGCATGTGTATTCCAGAAATAAGCAACTTTGTGAAATGAGCCAAATTGAAACAAAACATATTGTTGGAATGTCAAAATGCATAGATAGAAGACAAATAAGCGTTCCAAGGGTTTATTTCGCTTAGTTGCTTACTCTTGAGTAGAAATGCATGTGCACTTCAGAAATAAGCACCTTTGGAAAATGAGCCAAGTTGAAGCAAAACATATTGTTGGAGTGTCAGAATGCATAGAAAGAAGACAAATAAGCATTCTATCGGTTTATTTCTTTTAGCTGCTTACTCTTGAGTAGGAATGCATGTGCACTCCATAAATAAGCACCTTTGTAAAATGAGCCAAATTGAAGCAAAACACAGGGTTGGAGTGTCAGAATGCATAGATAGAAGACAGGTAAGCGATCTATAGGTTTATTTCGCTTCGTTGCTTACTCTTGAGTAGAACTGAATGTTCACTCCAGAAATCAGCACCTTTGTAAAATGAGCCAGATTTAAGCAAAACACATTGTTGGAGTTTCAAAATGCATAGATAGAAGAGAAATAAGCGATCTATAGGTTTATTTCGCTTAGTTGCTTACTCTTGAGTAGAACTGCATGTTCACCAGAAATATGCACCTTTGTAAAATGAGCCAAATTGAAGCAAAACACGTTGGTGTGTCAGAATGCCTTGATAGAAGAAAAATAAGCGTTCCAAGGGTTTATTTCGCTTCGTTGCTTACTCTTGAGTAGAAATGCATGTGCACTCCAGAAAAAAGTACGTTTGTAAAATGAGCCAAGTTGAAGCAAAACACATTGTTGGAGTGTCAGAATGCACAGATAGAAGACAAATAAGCTTTCCAAGGGTTTATTTCGCTTAGTTGCTTACTCTTGAGTAGAAATGCATGTGTACTCCAGAAATAAGCAACTTTGTGAAATGAGCCAAATTGAAACAAAACACATTGTTGGAGTGTCAAAATGCATAGATGGAAGACAAATAAGCGTTCCAAGGGTTTATTTCGCTTAGTTGCTTACTCTTGAGTAGAAATGCATGTGCACTCCAGAAATAAGCACCTTTGTAAAATGAGCCAAGTTGAAGCAAAACACATTGTTGGAGTGTCGGAATGCATAGATAGAAGACAAATAAGCGTTCCAAGGGTTTATTTCGCTTAGTTGCTTACTCTTGAGTAGAAATGCATGTGCACTTCAGAAATAAGCACCTTTGTAAAATGAGCCAAGTTGAAGCAAAACACATTGATGGAGTGTCAGAATGCATAGATAGAAGACAAATAAGCGTGCCAAGGGTTTATTTCGCTTAGTTGCTTACTCTTGAGTAGAAATGCATGTGCACTCCAGAAATAAGCACCTTTGTAAAATGAGCCAAGTTGAAACAAAACACATTGTTGGAGTGTCAGAATGCATAGATAGAAGACAAATAAGCGTTCCAAGGGTTTATTTCGCTTAGTTGCTTACTCTTGAGTAGAAATGCATGTGTACTCCAGAAATAAGCAACTTTGTGAAATGAGCCAAATTGAAATAAAACACATTGTTGGAGTGTCAAAATGCATAGATAGAAGACAAGTAAGCGTTCCAAGGGTTTATTTCGCTTAGTTGCTTACTCTTGAGTAGAAATGCATGTGTACTCCAGAAATAAGCAACGTTGTGAAATGAGCCAAATTGAAACAAAACACATTGTTGGAGTGTCAAAATGCATAGATAGATGGCAAATAAGCGTTCCATGGCTTTATTTCGCTTAGTTGCTTACTCTTGAGTAGAACTGCATGTTCACTCCAGAAATCAGCACCTTTGTAAAATGAGCCAGATTTAAGCAAAACACATTGTTGGAGTTTCAAAATGCATAGATAGAAGAGAAATAAGCGATCTATAGTTTTATTTCGTTTAGTTGCTTACTCTTGAGTAGAACTGCATGTTCACCAGAAATAAGCACCTTTGTGAAATGAGCCAAATTGAAACAAAACACATTGTTGGAATGTCAAAATGCATAGATAGAAGACAAATAAGCGTTCCAAGGGTTTATTTCGCTAAGTTGCTTACTCTTGAGTAGAAATGCATGTGCACTTCAGAAATAAGCACCCTTGTAAAATGAGCCAAGTTGAAGCAAATCACATTGTTGGAGTGTCAGAATGCATAGATAGAAGACAAATAAGCGTTCCAAGGGTTTATTTCGCTTCGTTGCTTACTCTTGAGTAGAAATGCATGTGCACTCCAGAAATAAGCACCTTTGTAAAATGAGCCAAGATGAAGCAAAACACATTGTTGGAGTGTCAGAATGCATAGATAGAAGACAAATAAGCTTTCCAAGGGTTTATTTCGCTTAGTTGCTTACTCTTGAGTAGAAATGCATGTGTATTCCAGAAATAAGCAACTTTGTGAAATGAGCCAAATTGAAACAAAACACATTGTTGGAGTGTCAAAATGCATAGATAGAAGACAAATAAGCGTTCCAAGGGTTTATTTCGCTTAGTTGCTTACTCTTGAGTAGAAATGCATGTGCACTTCAGAAATAAGCACCTTTGTGAAATGAGCCAAATTGAAACAAAACATATTGTTGGAATGTCAAAATGCATAGATAGAAGACAAATAAGCGTTCCAAGGGTTTATTTCGCTTAGTTGCTTACTCTTGAGTAGAAATGCATGTGCACTTCAGAAATAAGCACCTTTGGAAAATGAGCCAAGTTGAAGCAAAACATATTGTTGGAGTGTCAGAATGCATAGAAAGAAGACAAATAAGCATTCTATCGGTTTATTTCTTTTAGCTGCTTACTCTTGAGTAGGAATGCATGTGCACTCCATAAATAAGCACCTTTGTAAAATGAGCCAAATTGAAGCAAAACACAGGGTTGGAGTGTCAGAATGCATAGATAGAAGACAGGTAAGCGATCTATAGGTTTATTTCGCTTCGTTGCTTACTCTTGAGTAGAACTGAATGTTCACTCCAGAAATCAGCACCTTTGTAAAATGAGCCAGATTTAAGCAAAACACATTGTTGGAGTTTCAAAATGCATAGATAGAAGAGAAATAAGCGATCTATAGGTTTATTTCGCTTAGTTGCTTACTCTTGAGTAGAACTGCATGTTCACCAGAAATATGCACCTTTGTAAAATGAGCCAAATTGAAGCAAAACACGTTGGTGTGTCAGAATGCCTTGATAGAAGAAAAATAAGCGTTCCAAGGGTTTATTTCGCTTCGTTGCTTACTCTTGAGTAGAAATGCATGTGCACTCCAGAAAAAAGTACGTTTGTAAAATGAGCCAAGTTGAAGCAAAACACATTGTTGGAGTGTCAGAATGCATAGATAGAAGACAAATAAGCGTTCCAAGGGTTTATTTCGCTTAGTTGCTTACTCTTGAGTAGAAATGCATGTGTACTCCAGAAATAAGCAACTTTGTGAAATGAGCCAAATTGAAACAAAACACATTGTTGGAGTGTCAATATGCATAGATAGATGGCAAATAAGCGTTCCATGGCTTTATTTCGCTTAGTTGCTTACTCTTGAGTAGAACTGCATGTTCACTCCAGAAATCAGCACCTTTGTAAAATGAGCCAGATTTAAGCAAAACACATTGTTGGAGTTTCAAAATGCATAGATAGAAGAGAAATAAGCGATCTATAGGTTTATTTCGCTTAGTTGCTTACTCTTGAGTAGAACTGCATGTTCACCAGAAATATGCACCTTTGTAAAATGAGCCAAATTGAAGCAAAACACGTTGGTGTGTCAGAAGGCCTTGATAGAAGAAAAATAAGCGTTCCAAGGGTTTATTTCGCTTAGTTGCTTACTCTTGAGTAGAAATGCATGTGCACTTCAGAAATAAGCACCTTTGTAAAATGAGCCAAGTTGAAGCAAAACACATTGTTGGAGTGTCAGAATGCATAGATAGAAGACAAATAAGCGTGCCAAGGGTTTATTTCGCTTAGTTGCTTACTCTTGAGTAGAAATGCATGTGCACTCCAGAAATAAGCACCTTTGTAAAATGAGCCAAATTGAAACAAAACACATTGTTGGAATGTCAAAATGCATAGATAGAAGACAAATAAGCGTTCCAAGGGTTTATTTCGCTTAGTTGCTTACTCTTGAGTAGAAATGCATGTGCACTTCAGAAATAAGCACCTTTGGAAAATGAGCCGTTGAAGCAAAACACATTGTTGGAGTGTCAGAATGCATAGAAAGAAGACAAATAAGCATTCTATCGGTTTATTTCGTTTAGCTGCTTACTCTTGAGTAGCAATGCATGTGCACTCCATAAATAAGCACCTTTGTAAAATGAGCCAAATTGAAGCAAGACACAGGGTTGGAGTGTCAGAATGCATAGATAGAAGACAAGTAAGCGATCTATAGGTTTATTTCGCTTAGTTGCTTACTCTTGAGTAGAACTGCATGTGTACTCCAGAAATAAGCAACGTTGTGAAATGAGCCAAATTGAAACAAAACACATTGTTGGAGTGTCAAAATGCATAGATAGATGGCAAATAAGCGTTCCATGGCTTTATTTCGCTTAGTTGCTTACTCTTGAGTAGAAATGCATGTGCACTCCAGAAAAAAGTACGTTTGTAAAATGAGCCAGGTTGAAGCAAAACACATTGTTGGAGTGTCAGAATGCATAGATAGAAGACAAGTAAGCGTTCCAATGGTTTATTTCGCTTAGTTGCTTACTCTTGAGTAGAAATGCATGTGCACTCCAGAAATAAGCACCTTTGTAAAATGAGCCAAGATGAAGCAAAACACATTGTTGGAGTGTCAGAATGCATAGAGAGAAGACAAATAAGCGTTCCAAGGGTTTATTTCGCTTAGTTGCTTACTCTTGAGTAGAAATGCATGTGCACTCCAGAAATAAGCACCTTTGTAAAATGAGCCAAGATGAAGCAAAACACATTGTTGGAGTATCAGAATGCATAGATAGAAGACAAATAAGCGTTCCAAGGGTTTATTTCGCTTAGTTGCTTACTCTTGAGTAGAAATGCATGTGCACTCCAGAAATAAACACCTTTTTAAAATGAGCCAAGTTGAAGCAAAACACATTGTTGGAGTGTCGGAATGCATAGATAGCAGACAAATAAGCGTTCCAAGGGTTTATTTCGCTTAGTTGCTTACTCTTGAGTAGAAATGCATGTGTACTCCAGAAATAAGCAACTTTGTGAAATGAGCCAAATTGAAACGAAACACATTGTTGGAGTGTCAAAATGCATAGATAGAAGACAAATAAGCGTTCCAAGGGTTTATTTCGCTTAGTTGCTTACTCTTGAGTAGAAATGCATGTGCACTTCAGAAATAAGCACCTTTGTAAAATGAGCCAAGTTGAAGCAAAACACATTGTTGGAGTGTCAGAATGCATAGATAGAAGACAAATAAGGGTGCCAAGGGTTTATTTCGCTTAGTTGCTTACTCTTGAGTAGAAATGCATGTGCACTTCAGAAATCAGCACCTTTGTAAAATGAGCCAGATTTAAGCAAAACACATTGTTGGAGTTTCAAAATGCATAGATAGAAGAGAAATAAGCGATCTATAGGTTTATTTCGCTTAGTTGCTTACTCTTGAGTAGAACTGCATGTTCACCAGAAATATGCACCTTTGTAAAATGAGCCAAATTGAAGCAAAACACGTTGGTGTGTCAGAATGCCTTGATAGAAGAAAAATAAGCGTTCCAAGCGTTTATTTCGCTTAGTTGCTTACTCTTGAGTAGAAATCCATGTGCACTGCAGAAAAAAGTACGTTTGTAAAATGAGCTAAGTTGAAGCAAAACACATTTTTGGAGTGTCAGAATGCATAGATAGAAGACAAATAAGCGTTCCAAGGGTTTATTTCGCTTAGTTGCTTACTCTAGAGTAGAAATGCATGTGCACTCCAGAAATAAGCACCTTTGTAAAATGAGCCAAGTTGAAGCACAACACATTGTTGGAGTGTCGGAATGCATAGATAGCAGACAAATAAGCGTTCCAAGGGTTTATTTCGCTTAGTTGCTTACTCTTGAGTAGAAATGCATGTGTACTCCAGAAATAAGCAACTTTGTGAAATGAGCCAAATTGAAACAAAACACATTGTTGGAGTGTCAAAATGCATAGATAGAAGACAAATAAGCGTTCCAAGGGTTTATTTCGCTTAGTTGCTTACTCTTGAGTAGAAATGCATGTGCACTTCAGAAATAAGCACCTTTGTAAAATGAGCCAAGTTGAAGCAAAACACATTGTTGGAGTGTCAGAATGCATAGATAGAAGACAAGTAAGCGTTCCATGGCTTTATTTCGCTTAGTTGCTTACTCTTGAGTAGAACTGCATGTTCACTCCAGAAATCAGCACCTTTGTAAAATGAGCCAGATTTAAGCAAAACACATTGTTGGAGTTTCAAAATGCATAGATAGAAGAGAAATAAGCGATCTATAGGTTTATTTCGCTTAGTTGCTTACTCTTGAGTAGAACTGCATGTTCACCAGAAATAAGCACCTTTGTGAAATGAGCCAAATTGAAACAAAACACATTGTTGGCATGTCAAAATGCATAGATAGAAGACAAATAAGCGTTCCAAGGGTTTATTTCGCTAAGTTGCTTACTCTTGAGTAGAAATGCATGTGCACTTCAGAAATAAGCACCTTTGTAAAATGAGCCAAGTTGAAGCAAAACACATTGATGGAGTGTCAGAATGCATAGATAGAAGACAAATAAGCGTGCCAAGGGTTTATTTCGCTTAGTTGCTTACTCTTGAGTAGAAATGCATGTGCACTCCAGAAATAAGCACCTTTGTAAAATGAGCCAAGTTGAAACAAAACACATTGTTGGAGTGTCAGAATGCATAGATAGAAGACAAATAAGCGTTCCAAGGGTTTATTTCGCTTAGTTGCTTACTCTTGAGTAGAAATGCATGTGTACTCCAGAAATAAGCAACTTTGTGAAATGAGCCAAATTGAAATAAAACACATTGTTGGAGTGTCAAAATGCATAGATAGAAGACAAGTAAGCGTTCCAAGGGTTTATTTCGCTTAGTTGCTTACTCTTGAGTAGAAATGCATGTGTACTCCAGAAATAAGCAACGTTGTGAAATGAGCCAAATTGAAACAAAACACATTGTTGGAGTGTCAAAATGCATAGATAGATGGCAAATAAGCGTTCCATGGCTTTATTTCGCTTAGTTGCTTACTCTTGAGTAGAACTGCATGTTCACTCCAGAAATCAGCACCTTTGTAAAATGAGCCAGATTTAAGCAAAACACATTGTTGGAGTTTCAAAATGCATAGATAGAAGAGAAATAAGCGATCTATAGTTTTATTTCGTTTAGTTGCTTACTCTTGAGTAGAACTGCATGTTCACCAGAAATAAGCACCTTTGTGAAATGAGCCAAATTGAAACAAAACACATTGTTGGAATGTCAAAATGCATAGATAGAAGACAAATAAGCGTTCCAAGGGTTTATTTCGCTAAGTTGCTTACTCTTGAGTAGAAATGCATGTGCACTTCAGAAATAAGCACCCTTGTAAAATGAGCCAAGTTGAAGCAAATCACATTGTTGGAGTGTCAGAATGCATAGATAGAAGACAAATAAGCGTTCCAAGGGTTTATTTCGCTTCGTTGCTTACTCTTGAGTAGAAATGAATGTGCACTCCAGAAATAAGCACCTTTGTAAAATGAGCCAAGATGAAGCAAAACACATTGTTGGAGTGTCAGAATGCATAGATAGAAGACAAATAAGCTTTCCAAGGGTTTATTTCGCTTAGTTGCTTACTCTTGAGTAGAAATGCATGTGTATTCCAGAAATAAGCAACTTTGTGAAATGAGCCAAATTGAAACAAAACACATTGTTGGAGTGTCAAAATGCATAGATAGAAGACAAATAAGCGTTCCAAGGGTTTATTTCGCTTAGTTGCTTACTCTTGAGTAGAAATGCATGTGCACTTCAGAAATAAGCACCTTTGTGAAATGAGCCAAATTGAAACAAAACATATTGTTGGAATGTCAAAATGCATAGATAGAAGACAAATAAGCGTTCCAAGGGTTTATTTCGCTTAGTTGCTTACTCTTGAGTAGAAATGCATGTGCACTTCAGAAATAAGCACCTTTGGAAAATGAGCCAAGTTGAAGCAAAACATATTGTTGGAGTGTCAGAATGCATAGAAAGAAGACAAATAAGCATTCTATCGGTTTATTTCTTTTAGCTGCTTACTCTTGAGTAGGAATGCATGTGCACTCCATAAATAAGCACCTTTGTAAAATGAGCCAAATTGAAGCAAAACACAGGGTTGGAGTGTCAGAATGCATAGATAGAAGACAGGTAAGCGATCTATAGGTTTATTTCGCTTCGTTGCTTACTCTTGAGTAGAACTGAATGTTCACTCCAGAAATCAGCACCTTTGTAAAATGAGCCAGATTTAAGCAAAACACATTGTTGGAGTTTCAAAATGCATAGATAGAAGAGAAATAAGCGATCTATAGGTTTATTTCGCTTAGTTGCTTACTCTTGAGTAGAACTGCATGTTCACCAGAAATATGCACCTTTGTAAAATGAGCCAAATTGAAGCAAAACACGTTGGTGTGTCAGAATGCCTTGATAGAAGAAAAATAAGCGTTCCAAGGGTTTATTTCGCTTCGTTGCTTACTCTTGAGTAGAAATGCATGTGCACTCCAGAAAAAAGTACGTTTGTAAAATGAGCCAAGTTGAAGCAAAACACATTGTTGGAGTGTCAGAATGCATAGATAGAAGACAAATAAGCGTTCCAAGGGTTTATTTCGCTTAGTTGCTTACTCTTGAGTAGAAATGCATGTGTACTCCAGAAATAAGCAACTTTGTGAAATGAGCCAAATTGAAACAAAACACATTGTTGGAGTGTCAATATGCATAGATAGATGGCAAATAAGCGTTCCATGGCTTTATTTCGCTTAGTTGCTTACTCTTGAGTAGAACTGCATGTTCACTCCAGAAATCAGCACCTTTGTAAAATGAGCCAGATTTAAGCAAAACACATTGTTGGAGTTTCAAAATGCATAGATAGAAGAGAAATAAGCGATCTATAGGTTTATTTCGCTTAGTTGCTTACTCTTGAGTAGAACTGCATGTTCACCAGAAATATGCACCTTTGTAAAATGAGCCAAATTGAAGCAAAACACGTTGGTGTGTCAGAAGGCCTTGATAGAAGAAAAATAAGCGTTCCAAGGGTTTATTTCGCTTAGTTGCTTACTCTTGAGTAGAAATGCATGTGCACTTCAGAAATAAGCACCTTTGTAAAATGAGCCAAGTTGAAGCAAAACACATTGTTGGAGTGTCAGAATGCATAGATAGAAGACAAATAAGCGTGCCAAGGGTTTATTTCGCTTAGTTGCTTACTCTTGAGTAGAAATGCATGTGCACTCCAGAAATAAGCACCTTTGTAAAATGAGCCAAATTGAAACAAAACACATTGTTGGAATGTCAAAATGCATAGATAGAAGACAAATAAGCGTTCCAAGGGTTTATTTCGCTTAGTTGCTTACTCTTGAGTAGAAATGCATGTGCACTTCAGAAATAAGCACCTTTGGAAAATGAGCCGTTGAAGCAAAACACATTGTTGGAGTGTCAGAATGCATAGAAAGAAGACAAATAAGCATTCTATCGGTTTATTTCGTTTAGCTGCTTACTCTTGAGTAGCAATGCATGTGCACTCCATAAATAAGCACCTTTGTAAAATGAGCCAAATTGAAGCAAGACACAGGGTTGGAGTGTCAGAATGCATAGATAGAAGACAAGTAAGCGATCTATAGGTTTATTTCGCTTAGTTGCTTACTCTTGAGTAGAACTGCATGTGTACTCCAGAAATAAGCAACGTTGTGAAATGAGCCAAATTGAAACAAAACACATTGTTGGAGTGTCAAAATGCATAGATAGATGGCAAATAAGCGTTCCATGGCTTTATTTCGCTTAGTTGCTTACTCTTGAGTAGAAATGCATGTGCACTCCAGAAAAAAGTACGTTTGTAAAATGAGCCAGGTTGAAGCAAAACACATTGTTGGAGTGTCAGAATGCATAGATAGAAGACAAGTAAGCGTTCCAATGGTTTATTTCGCTTAGTTGCTTACTCTTGAGTAGAAATGCATGTGCACTCCAGAAATAAGCACCTTTGTAAAATGAGCCAAGATGAAGCAAAACACATTGTTGGAGTGTCAGAATGCATAGAGAGAAGACAAATAAGCGTTCCAAGGGTTTATTTCGCTTAGTTGCTTACTCTTGAGTAGAAATGCATGTGCACTCCAGAAATAAGCACCTTTGTAAAATGAGCCAAGATGAAGCAAAACACATTGTTGGAGTATCAGAATGCATAGATAGAAGACAAATAAGCGTTCCAAGGGTTTATTTCGCTTAGTTGCTTACTCTTGAGTAGAAATGCATGTGCACTCCAGAAATAAACACCTTTTTAAAATGAGCCAAGTTGAAGCAAAACACATTGTTGGAGTGTCGGAATGCATAGATAGCAGACAAATAAGCGTTCCAAGGGTTTATTTCGCTTAGTTGCTTACTCTTGAGTAGAAATGCATGTGTACTCCAGAAATAAGCAACTTTGTGAAATGAGCCAAATTGAAACGAAACACATTGTTGGAGTGTCAAAATGCATAGATAGAAGACAAATAAGCGTTCCAAGGGTTTATTTCGCTTAGTTGCTTACTCTTGAGTAGAAATGCATGTGCACTTCAGAAATAAGCACCTTTGTAAAATGAGCCAAGTTGAAGCAAAACACATTGTTGGAGTGTCAGAATGCATAGATAGAAGACAAATAAGCGTGCCAAGGGTTTATTTCGCTTAGTTGCTTACTCTTGAGTAGAAATGCATGTGCACTTCAGAAATCAGCACCTTTGTAAAATGAGCCAGATTTAAGCAAAACACATTGTTGGAGTTTCAAAATGCATAGATAGAAGAGAAATAAGCGATCTATAGGTTTATTTCGCTTAGTTGCTTACTCTTGAGTAGAACTGCATGTTCACCAGAAATATGCACCTTTGTAAAATGAGCCAAATTGAAGCAAAACACGTTGGTGTGTCAGAATGCCTTGATAGAAGAAAAATAAGCGTTCCAAGCGTTTATTTCGCTTAGTTGCTTACTCTTGAGTAGAAATCCATGTGCACTGCAGAAAAAAGTACGTTTGTAAAATGAGCTAAGTTGAAGCAAAACACATTTTTGGAGTGTCAGAATGCATAGATAGAAGACAAATAAGCGTTCCAAGGGTTTATTTCGCTTAGTTGCTTACTCTAGAGTAGAAATGCATGTGCACTCCAGAAATAAGCACCTTTGTAAAATGAGCCAAGTTGAAGCACAACACATTGTTGGAGTGTCGGAATGCATAGATAGCAGACAAATAAGCGTTCCAAGGGTTTATTTCGCTTAGTTGCTTACTCTTGAGTAGAAATGCATGTGTACTCCAGAAATAAGCAACTTTGTGAAATGAGCCAAATTGAAACAAAACACATTGTTGGAGTGTCAAAATGCATAGATAGAAGACAAATAAGCGTTCCAAGGGTTTATTTCGCTTAGTTGCTTACTCTTGAGTAGAAATGCATGTGCACTTCAGAAATAAGCACCTTTGTAAAATGAGCCAAGTTGAAGCAAAACACATTGTTGGAGTGTCAGAATGCATAGATAGAAGACAAGTAAGCGTTCCATGGCTTTATTTCGCTTAGTTGCTTACTCTTGAGTAGAACTGCATGTTCACTCCAGAAATCAGCACCTTTGTAAAATGAGCCAGATTTAAGCAAAACACATTGTTGGAGTTTCAAAATGCATAGATAGAAGAGAAATAAGCGATCTATAGGTTTATTTCGCTTAGTTGCTTACTCTTGAGTAGAACTGCATGTTCACCAGAAATAAGCACCTTTGTGAAATGAGCCAAATTGAAACAAAACACATTGTTGGCATGTCAAAATGCATAGATAGAAGACAAATAAGCGTTCCAAGGGTTTATTTCGCTAAGTTGCTTACTCTTGAGTAGAAATGCATGTGCACTTCAGAAATAAGCACCTTTGGAAAATGAGCCAAGTTGAAGCAAAACACATTGTTGGAGTTTCAAAATGCATAGATAGAAGAGAAATAAGCGATCTATAGGTTTATTTCGCTTAGTTGCTTACTCTTGAGTAGAACTGCATGTTCACCAGAAATATGCACCTTTGTAAAATGAGCCAAATTGAAGCAAAATACGTTGGTGTGTCAGAATGCCTTGATAGAAGAAAAATAAGCGTTCCAAGGGTTTAGTTCGCTTCGTTGCTTACTCTTGAGTAGAAATGCATGTGCACTCCAGAAAAAAGTACGTTTGTAAAATGAGCCAGGTTGAAGCAAAACACATTGTTGGAGTGTCAGAATGCATAGATAGAAGACAAGTAAGCGTTCCAATGGTTTATTTCGCTTAGTTGCTTACTCTTGAGTAGAACTGCATGTTCACTCCAGAAATCAGCACCTTTGTAAAATGAGCCAGATTTAAGCAAAACACATTGTTGGAGTTTCAAAATGCATAGATAGAAGAGAAATAAGCGATCTATAGGTTTATTTCGCTTAGTTGCTTACTCTTGAGTAGAACTGCATGTTCACCAGAAATAAGCACCTTTGTGAAATGAGCCAAATTGAAACAAAACACATTGTTGGCATGTCAAAATGCATAGATAGAAGACAAATAAGCGTTCCAAGGGTTTATTTCGCTAAGTTGCTTACTCTTGAGTAGAAATGCATGTGCACTTCAGAAATAAGCACCCTTGTAAAATGAGCCAAGTTGAAGCAAAACACATTGTTGGAGTGTCAGAATGCATAGATAGAAGACAAGTAAGCGATCTATAGGTTTATTTCGCTTAGTTGCTTACTCTTGAGTAGAACTGCATGTTCACTCCAGAAATCAGCACCTTTGTAAAATGAGCCAGATTTAAGCAAAACACATTGTTGGAGTTTCAGAATGCATAGATAGAAGAGAAATAAGCGATCTATAGGTTTATTTCGCTTAGTTGCTTACTCTTGAGTAGAACTGCATGTTCACCAGAAATATGCACCTTTGTAAAATGAGCCAAATTGAAGCAAAACACGTTGGTGTGTCAGAATGCCTTGATAGAAGAAAAATAAGCGTTCCAAGGGTTTAGTTCGCTTCGTTGCTTACTCTTGAGTAGAAATGCATGTGCACTCCAGAAAAAAGTACGTTTGTAAAATGAGCCAGGTTGAAGCAAAACACATTGATGGAGTGTCAGAATGCATAGATAGAAGACAAGTAAGCGTTCCAATGGTTTATTTCGCTTAGTTGCTTACTCTTGAGTAGAAATGCATGTGCACTCCAGAAATAAGCACCTTTGTAAAATGAGCCAAGATGAAGCAAAACACATTGTTGGAGTGTCAGAATGCATAGAGAGAAGACAAATAAGCGTTCCAAGGGTTTATTTCGCTTAGTTGCTTACTCTTGAGTAGAAATGCATGTGCACTCCAGAAATAAGCACCTTTGTGACATGAGCCAAATTGAAACAAAACACATTGTTGGAATGTCAAAATGCATAGATAGAAGACAAATAAGCGTTCCAAGGGTTTATTTCGCTTAGTTGCTTACTCTTGAGTAGAAATGCATGTGCACTTCAGAAATAAGCACCTTTGGAAAATGAGCCGTTGAAGCAAAACACATTGTTGGAGTGTCAGAATGCATAGAAAGAAGACAAATAAGCATTCTATCGGTTTATTTCGTTTAGCTGCTTACTCTTGAGTAGGAATGCATGTGCACTCCATAAATAAGCACCTTTGTAAAATGAGCCAAATTGAAGCAAGACACAGGGTTGGAGTGTCAGAATGCATAGATAGAAGACAAGTAAGCGATCTATAGGTTTATTTCGCTTAGTTGCTTACTCTTGAGTAGAACTGCATGTGTACTCCAGAAATAAGCAACGTTGTGAAATGAGCCAAATTGAAACAAAACACATTGTTGGAGTGTCAAAATGCATAGATAGATGGCAAATAAGCGTTCCATGGCTTTATTTCGCTTAGTTGCTTACTCTTGAGTAGAAATGCATGTGCACTCCAGAAAAAAGTACGTTTGTAAAATGAGCCAGGTTGAAGCAAAACACATTGTTGGAGTGTCAGAATGCATAGATAGAAGACAAGTAAGCGTTCCAATGGTTTATTTCGCTTAGTTGCTTACTCTTGAGTAGAAATGCATGTGCACTCCAGAAATAAGCACCTTTGTAAAATGAGCCAAGATGAAGCAAAACACATTGTTGGAGTGTCAGAATGCATAGAGAGAAGACAAATAAGCGTTCCAAGGGTTTATTTCGCTTAGTTGCTTACTCTTGAGTAGAAATGCATGTGCACTCCAGAAATAAGCACCTTTGTAAAATGAGCCAAGATGAAGCAAAACACATTGTTGGAGTATCAGAATGCATAGATAGAAGACAAATAAGCGTTCCAAGGGTTTATTTCGCTTAGTTGCTTACTCTTGAGTAGAAATGCATGTGCACTCCAGAAATAAACACCTTTTTAAAATGAGCCAAGTTGAAGCAAAACACATTGTTGGAGTGTCGGAATGCATAGATAGCAGACAAATAAGCGTTCCAAGGGTTTATTTCGCTTAGTTGCTTACTCTTGAGTAGAAATGCATGTGTACTCCAGAAATAAGCAACTTTGTGAAATGAGCCAAATTGAAACGAAACACATTGTTGGAGTGTCAAAATGCATAGATAGAAGACAAATAAGCGTTCCAAGGGTTTATTTCGCTTAGTTGCTTACTCTTGAGTAGAAATGCATGTGCACTTCAGAAATAAGCACCTTTGTAAAATGAGCCAAGTTGAAGCAAAACACATTGTTGGAGTGTCAGAATGCATAGATAGAAGACAAATAAGCGTGCCAAGGGTTTATTTCGCTTAGTTGCTTACTCTTGAGTAGAAATGCATGTGCACTTCAGAAATCAGCACCTTTGTAAAATGAGCCAGATTTAAGCAAAACACATTGTTGGAGTTTCAAAATGCATAGATAGAAGAGAAATAAGCGATCTATAGGTTTATTTCGCTTAGTTGCTTACTCTTGAGTAGAACTGCATGTTCACCAGAAATATGCACCTTTGTAAAATGAGCCAAATTGAAGCAAAACACGTTGGTGTGTCAGAATGCCTTGATAGAAGAAAAATAAGCGTTCCAAGCGTTTATTTCGCTTAGTTGCTTACTCTTGAGTAGAAATCCATGTGCACTGCAGAAAAAAGTACGTTTGTAAAATGAGCTAAGTTGAAGCAAAACACATTTTTGGAGTGTCAGAATGCATAGATAGAAGACAAATAAGCGTTCCAAGGGTTTATTTCGCTTAGTTGCTTACTCTAGAGTAGAAATGCATGTGCACTCCAGAAATAAGCACCTTTGTAAAATGAGCCAAGTTGAAGCACAACACATTGTTGGAGTGTCGGAATGCATAGATAGCAGACAAATAAGCGTTCCAAGGGTTTATTTCGCTTAGTTGCTTACTCTTGAGTAGAAATGCATGTGTACTCCAGAAATAAGCAACTTTGTGAAATGAGCCAAATTGAAACAAAACACATTGTTGGAGTGTCAAAATGCATAGATAGAAGACAAATAAGCGTTCCAAGGGTTTATTTCGCTTAGTTGCTTACTCTTGAGTAGAAATGCATGTGCACTTCAGAAATAAGCACCTTTGTAAAATGAGCCAAGTTGAAGCAAAACACATTGTTGGAGTGTCAGAATGCATAGATAGAAGACAAGTAAGCGTTCCATGGCTTTATTTCGCTTAGTTGCTTACTCTTGAGTAGAACTGCATGTTCACTCCAGAAATCAGCACCTTTGTAAAATGAGCCAGATTTAAGCAAAACACATTGTTGGAGTTTCAAAATGCATAGATAGAAGAGAAATAAGCGATCTATAGGTTTATTTCGCTTAGTTGCTTACTCTTGAGTAGAACTGCATGTTCACCAGAAATAAGCACCTTTGTGAAATGAGCCAAATTGAAACAAAACACATTGTTGGCATGTCAAAATGCATAGATAGAAGACAAATAAGCGTTCCAAGGGTTTATTTCGCTAAGTTGCTTACTCTTGAGTAGAAATGCATGTGCACTTCAGAAATAAGCACCTTTGGAAAATGAGCCAAGTTGAAGCAAAACACATTGTTGGAGTTTCAAAATGCATAGATAGAAGAGAAATAAGCGATCTATAGGTTTATTTCGCTTAGTTGCTTACTCTTGAGTAGAACTGCATGTTCACCAGAAATATGCACCTTTGTAAAATGAGCCAAATTGAAGCAAAACACGTTGGTGTGTCAGAATGCCTTGATAGAAGAAAAATAAGCGTGCCAAGGGTTTATTTCGCTTAGTTGCTTACTCTTGAGTAGAAATGCATGTGCACTTCAGAAATCAGCACCTTTGTAAAATGAGCCAGATTTAAGCAAAACACATTGTTGGAGTTTCAAAATGCATAGATAGAAGAGAAATAAGCGATCTATAGGTTTATTTCGCTTAGTTGCTTACTCTTGAGTAGAACTGCATGTTCACCAGAAATATGCACCTTTGTAAAATGAGCCAAATTGAAGCAAAACACGTTGGTGTGTCAGAATGCCTTGATAGAAGAAAAATAAGCGTTCCAAGCGTTTATTTCGCTTAGTTGCTTACTCTTGAGTAGAAATCCATGTGCACTGCAGAAAAAAGTACGTTTGTAAAATGAGCTAAGTTGAAGCAAAACACATTTTTGGAGTGTCAGAATGCATAGATAGAAGACAAATAAGCGTTCCAAGGGTTTATTTCGCTTAGTTGCTTACTCTAGAGTAGAAATGCATGTGCACTCCAGAAATAAGCACCTTTGTAAAATGAGCCAAGTTGAAGCACAACACATTGTTGGAGTGTCGGAATGCATAGATAGCAGACAAATAAGCGTTCCAAGGGTTTATTTCGCTTAGTTGCTTACTCTTGAGTAGAAATGCATGTGTACTCCAGAAATAAGCAACTTTGTGAAATGAGCCAAATTGAAACAAAACACATTGTTGGAGTGTCAAAATGCATAGATAGAAGACAAATAAGCGTTCCAAGGGTTTATTTCGCTTAGTTGCTTACTCTTGAGTAGAAATGCATGTGCACTTCAGAAATAAGCACCTTTGTAAAATGAGCCAAGTTGAAGCAAAACACATTGTTGGAGTGTCAGAATGCATAGATAGAAGACAAGTAAGCGTTCCATGGCTTTATTTCGCTTAGTTGCTTACTCTTGAGTAGAACTGCATGTTCACTCCAGAAATCAGCACCTTTGTAAAATGAGCCAGATTTAAGCAAAACACATTGTTGGAGTTTCAAAATGCATAGATAGAAGAGAAATAAGCGATCTATAGGTTTATTTCGCTTAGTTGCTTACTCTTGAGTAGAACTGCATGTTCACCAGAAATAAGCACCTTTGTGAAATGAGCCAAATTGAAACAAAACACATTGTTGGCATGTCAAAATGCATAGATAGAAGACAAATAAGCGTTCCAAGGGTTTATTTCGCTAAGTTGCTTACTCTTGAGTAGAAATGCATGTGCACTTCAGAAATAAGCACCTTTGGAAAATGAGCCAAGTTGAAGCAAAACACATTGTTGGAGTTTCAAAATGCATAGATAGAAGAGAAATAAGCGATCTATAGGTTTATTTCGCTTAGTTGCTTACTCTTGAGTAGAACTGCATGTTCACCAGAAATATGCACCTTTGTAAAATGAGCCAAATTGAAGCAAAACACGTTGGTGTGTCAGAATGCCTTGATAGAAGAAAAATAAGCGTTCCAAGGGTTTAGTTCGCTTCGTTGCTTACTCTTGAGTAGAAATGCATGTGCACTCCAGAAAAAAGTACGTTTGTAAAATGAGCCAGGTTGAAGCAAAACACATTGTTGGAGTGTCAGAATGCATAGATAGAAGACAAGTAAGCGTTCCAATGGTTTATTTCGCTTAGTTGCTTACTCTTGAGTAGAACTGCATGTTCACTCCAGAAATCAGCACCTTTGTAAAATGAGCCAGATTTAAGCAAAACACATTGTTGGAGTTTCAAAATGCATAGATAGAAGAGAAATAAGCGATCTATAGGTTTATTTCGCTTAGTTGCTTACTCTTGAGTAGAACTGCATGTTCACCAGAAATAAGCACCTTTGTGAAATGAGCCAAATTGAAACAAAACACATTGTTGGCATGTCAAAATGCATAGATAGAAGACAAATAAGCGTTCCATGGCTTTATTTCGCTTAGTTGCTTACTCTTGAGTAGAAATGCATGTGCACTCCAGAAAAAAGTACGTTTGTAAAATGAGCCAGGTTGAAGCAAAACACATTGTTGGAGTGTCAGAATGCATAGATAGAAGACAAGTAAGCGTTCCAATGGTTTATTTCGCTTAGTTGCTTACTCTTGAGTAGAAATGCATGTGCACTCCAGAAATAAGCACCTTTGTAAAATGAGCCAAGATGAAGCAAAACACATTGTTGGAGTGTCAGAATGCATAGAGAGAAGACAAATAAGCGTTCCAAGGGTTTATTTCGCTTAGTTGCTTACTCTTGAGTAGAAATGCATGTGCACTCCAGAAATAAGCACCTTTGTAAAATGAGCCAAGATGAAGCAAAACACATTGTTGGAGTATCAGAATGCATAGATAGAAGACAAATAAGCGTTCCAAGGGTTTATTTCGCTTAGTTGCTTACTCTTGAGTAGAAATGCATGTGCACTCCAGAAATAAACACCTTTTTAAAATGAGCCAAGTTGAAGCAAAACACATTGTTGGAGTGTCGGAATGCATAGATAGCAGACAAATAAGCGTTCCAAGGGTTTATTTCGCTTAGTTGCTTACTCTTGAGTAGAAATGCATGTGTACTCCAGAAATAAGCAACTTTGTGAAATGAGCCAAATTGAAACGAAACACATTGTTGGAGTGTCAAAATGCATAGATAGAAGACAAATAAGCGTTCCAAGGGTTTATTTCGCTTAGTTGCTTACTCTTGAGTAGAAATGCATGTGCACTTCAGAAATAAGCACCTTTGTAAAATGAGCCAAGTTGAAGCAAAACACATTGTTGGAGTGTCAGAATGCATAGATAGAAGACAAATAAGCGTGCCAAGGGTTTATTTCGCTTAGTTGCTTACTCTTGAGTAGAAATGCATGTGCACTTCAGAAATCAGCACCTTTGTAAAATGAGCCAGATTTAAGCAAAACACATTGTTGGAGTTTCAAAATGCATAGATAGAAGAGAAATAAGCGATCTATAGGTTTATTTCGCTTAGTTGCTTACTCTTGAGTAGAACTGCATGTTCACCAGAAATATGCACCTTTGTAAAATGAGCCAAATTGAAGCAAAACACGTTGGTGTGTCAGAATGCCTTGATAGAAGAAAAATAAGCGTTCCAAGCGTTTATTTCGCTTAGTTGCTTACTCTTGAGTAGAAATCCATGTGCACTGCAGAAAAAAGTACGTTTGTAAAATGAGCTAAGTTGAAGCAAAACACATTTTTGGAGTGTCAGAATGCATAGATAGAAGACAAATAAGCGTTCCAAGGGTTTATTTCGCTTAGTTGCTTACTCTAGAGTAGAAATGCATGTGCACTCCAGAAATAAGCACCTTTGTAAAATGAGCCAAGTTGAAGCACAACACATTGTTGGAGTGTCGGAATGCATAGATAGCAGACAAATAAGCGTTCCAAGGGTTTATTTCGCTTAGTTGCTTACTCTTGAGTAGAAATGCATGTGTACTCCAGAAATAAGCAACTTTGTGAAATGAGCCAAATTGAAACAAAACACATTGTTGGAGTGTCAAAATGCATAGATAGAAGACAAATAAGCGTTCCAAGGGTTTATTTCGCTTAGTTGCTTACTCTTGAGTAGAAATGCATGTGCACTTCAGAAATAAGCACCTTTGTAAAATGAGCCAAGTTGAAGCAAAACACATTGTTGGAGTGTCAGAATGCATAGATAGAAGACAAGTAAGCGTTCCATGGCTTTATTTCGCTTAGTTGCTTACTCTTGAGTAGAACTGCATGTTCACTCCAGAAATCAGCACCTTTGTAAAATGAGCCAGATTTAAGCAAAACACATTGTTGGAGTTTCAAAATGCATAGATAGAAGAGAAATAAGCGATCTATAGGTTTATTTCGCTTAGTTGCTTACTCTTGAGTAGAACTGCATGTTCACCAGAAATAAGCACCTTTGTGAAATGAGCCAAATTGAAACAAAACACATTGTTGGCATGTCAAAATGCATAGATAGAAGACAAATAAGCGTTCCAAGGGTTTATTTCGCTAAGTTGCTTACTCTTGAGTAGAAATGCATGTGCACTTCAGAAATAAGCACCTTTGGAAAATGAGCCAAGTTGAAGCAAAACACATTGTTGGAGTTTCAAAATGCATAGATAGAAGAGAAATAAGCGATCTATAGGTTTATTTCGCTTAGTTGCTTACTCTTGAGTAGAACTGCATGTTCACCAGAAATATGCACCTTTGTAAAATGAGCCAAATTGAAGCAAAACACGTTGGTGTGTCAGAATGCCTTGATAGAAGAAAAATAAGCGTGCCAAGGGTTTATTTCGCTTAGTTGCTTACTCTTGAGTAGAAATGCATGTGCACTTCAGAAATCAGCACCTTTGTAAAATGAGCCAGATTTAAGCAAAACACATTGTTGGAGTTTCAAAATGCATAGATAGAAGAGAAATAAGCGATCTATAGGTTTATTTCGCTTAGTTGCTTACTCTTGAGTAGAACTGCATGTTCACCAGAAATATGCACCTTTGTAAAATGAGCCAAATTGAAGCAAAACACGTTGGTGTGTCAGAATGCCTTGATAGAAGAAAAATAAGCGTTCCAAGCGTTTATTTCGCTTAGTTGCTTACTCTTGAGTAGAAATCCATGTGCACTGCAGAAAAAAGTACGTTTGTAAAATGAGCTAAGTTGAAGCAAAACACATTTTTGGAGTGTCAGAATGCATAGATAGAAGACAAATAAGCGTTCCAAGGGTTTATTTCGCTTAGTTGCTTACTCTAGAGTAGAAATGCATGTGCACTCCAGAAATAAGCACCTTTGTAAAATGAGCCAAGTTGAAGCACAACACATTGTTGGAGTGTCGGAATGCATAGATAGCAGACAAATAAGCGTTCCAAGGGTTTATTTCGCTTAGTTGCTTACTCTTGAGTAGAAATGCATGTGTACTCCAGAAATAAGCAACTTTGTGAAATGAGCCAAATTGAAACAAAACACATTGTTGGAGTGTCAAAATGCATAGATAGAAGACAAATAAGCGTTCCAAGGGTTTATTTCGCTTAGTTGCTTACTCTTGAGTAGAAATGCATGTGCACTTCAGAAATAAGCACCTTTGTAAAATGAGCCAAGTTGAAGCAAAACACATTGTTGGAGTGTCAGAATGCATAGATAGAAGACAAGTAAGCGTTCCATGGCTTTATTTCGCTTAGTTGCTTACTCTTGAGTAGAACTGCATGTTCACTCCAGAAATCAGCACCTTTGTAAAATGAGCCAGATTTAAGCAAAACACATTGTTGGAGTTTCAAAATGCATAGATAGAAGAGAAATAAGCGATCTATAGGTTTATTTCGCTTAGTTGCTTACTCTTGAGTAGAACTGCATGTTCACCAGAAATAAGCACCTTTGTGAAATGAGCCAAATTGAAACAAAACACATTGTTGGCATGTCAAAATGCATAGATAGAAGACAAATAAGCGTTCCAAGGGTTTATTTCGCTAAGTTGCTTACTCTTGAGTAGAAATGCATGTGCACTTCAGAAATAAGCACCTTTGGAAAATGAGCCAAGTTGAAGCAAAACACATTGTTGGAGTTTCAAAATGCATAGATAGAAGAGAAATAAGCGATCTATAGGTTTATTTCGCTTAGTTGCTTACTCTTGAGTAGAACTGCATGTTCACCAGAAATATGCACCTTTGTAAAATGAGCCAAATTGAAGCAAAACACGTTGGTGTGTCAGAATGCCTTGATAGAAGAAAAATAAGCGTTCCAAGGGTTTAGTTCGCTTCGTTGCTTACTCTTGAGTAGAAATGCATGTGCACTCCAGAAAAAAGTACGTTTGTAAAATGAGCCAGGTTGAAGCAAAACACATTGTTGGAGTGTCAGAATGCATAGATAGAAGACAAGTAAGCGTTCCAATGGTTTATTTCGCTTAGTTGCTTACTCTTGAGTAGAACTGCATGTTCACTCCAGAAATCAGCACCTTTGTAAAATGAGCCAGATTTAAGCAAAACACATTGTTGGAGTTTCAAAATGCATAGATAGAAGAGAAATAAGCGATCTATAGGTTTATTTCGCTTAGTTGCTTACTCTTGAGTAGAACTGCATGTTCACCAGAAATAAGCACCTTTGTGAAATGAGCCAAATTGAAACAAAACACATTGTTGGCATGTCAAAATGCATAGATAGAAGACAAATAAGCGTTCCAAGGGTTTATTTCGCTAAGTTGCTTACTCTTGAGTAGAAATGCATGTGTACTCCAGAAATAAGCAACTTTGTGAAATGAGCCAAATTGAAATAAAACACATTGTTGGAGTGTCAAAATGCATAGATAGAAGACAAATAAGCGTTCCAAGGGTTTATTTCGCTTAGTTGCTTACTCTTGAGAGGAAATGCATGTGTACTCCAGAAATAAGCAACTTTGTGAAATGAGCCAAGTTGAAGCAAAACACATTGTTGGAGTGTCAGAATGCATAGATAGAAGACAAATAAGCGTGCCAAGGGTTTATTTCGCTTAGTTGCTTACTCTTGAGTAGAAATGCATGTGCACTCCAGAAATAAGCACCTTTGTAAAATGAGCCAAGATGAAGCAAAACACATTGTTGGAGTGTCAGAATGCATAGAGAGAAGACAAATAAGCGTTCCAAGGGTTTATTTCGCTTAGTTGCTTACTCTTGAGTAGAAATGCATGTGTACTCCAGAAATAAGCAACTTTGTGAAATGAGCCAAATTGAAACGAAACACATTGTTGGAGTGTCAAAATGCAAAAATAGAAGACAAATAAGCGTTCCAAGGGTTTATTTCGCTTAGTTGCTTACTCTTGAGTAGAAATGCATGTTCACTTCAGAAATAAGCACCTTTGTAAAATGAGCCAAGTTGAAGAAAAACACATTGTTGGAGTGTCAGAATGCATAGATAGAAGACAAATAAGCGTGCCAAGGGTTTATTTCGCTTAGTTGCTTACTCTTGAGTAGAAATGCATGTGCACTTCAGAAATCAGCACCTTTGTAAAATGAGCCATTTAAGCAAAACACATTGTTGGAGTTTCAAAATGCATAGATAGAAGAGAAATAAGCGATCTATAGGTTTATTTCGCTTAGTTGCTTACTCTTGAGTAGAAATGCATGTGCACTTCAGAAATCAGCACCTTTGTAAAATGAGCCATTTAAGCAAAACACATTGTTGGAGTTTCAAAATGCATAGATAGAAGAGAAATAAGCGATCTATAGGTTTATTTCGCTTAGTTGCTTACTCTTGAGTAGAACTGCATGTTCACCAGAAATATGCACCTTTGTAAAATGAGCCAAATTGAAGCAAAACACGTTGGTGTGTCAGAATGCCTTGATAGAAGAAAAATAAGCGTTCCAAGGGTTTATTTCGCTTCGTTGCTTACTCTTGAGTAGAAATGCATGTGCACTCCAGAAAAAAGTACGTTTGTAAAATGAGCCAAGTTGAAGCAAAACACATTGTTGGAGTGTCAGAATGCATAGATAGAAGACAAATAAGCGTTCCAAGGGTTTATTTCGCTTAGTTGCTTACTCTTGAGGGGAAATGCATGTGTACTCCAGAAATAAGCAACTTTGTGAAATGAGCCAAATTGAAATAAAACACATTGTTGGAGTGTCAAAATGCATAGATAGAAGACAAATAAGCGTTCCAAGGGTTTATTTCGCTTAGTTGCTTACTCTTGAGTAGAAATGCATGTGTACTCCAGAAATAAGCAACTTTGTGAAATGAGCCAAATTGAAACAAAACACATTGTTGGAGTGTCAAAATGCATAGATAGATGGCAAATAAGCGTTCCATGGCTTTATTTCGCTTAGTTGCTTACTCTTGAGTAGAACTGCATGTTCACTCCAGAAATCAGCACCTTTGTAAAATGAGCCAGATTTAAGCAAAACACATTGTTGGAGTTTCAAAATGCATAGATAGAAGAGAAAAAAGCGATCTATAGGTTTATTTCGCTTAGTTGCTTACTCTTGAGTAGAACTGCATGTTCACCAGAAATATGCACCTTTGTAAAATGAGCCAAATTGAAGCAAAACACGTTGGTGTGTCAGAAGGCCTTGATAGAAGAAAAATAAGCGTTCCAAGGGTTTATTTCGCTTAGTTGCTTACTCTTGAGTAGAAATGCATGTGCACTTCAGAAATAAGCACCTTTGTAAAATGAGCCAAGTTGAAGCAAAACACATTGTTGGAGTGTCAGAATGCATAGATAGAAGACAAATAAGCGTGCCAAGGGTTTATTTCGCTTAGTTGCTTACTCTTGAGTAGAAATGCATGTGCACTCCAGAAATAAGCACCTTTGTGACATGAGCCAAATTGAAACAAAACACATTGTTGGAATGTCAAAATGCATAGATAGAAGACAAATAAGCGTTCCAAGGGTTTATTTCGCTTAGTTGCTTACTCTTGAGTAGAAATGCATGTGCACTTCAGAAATAAGCACCTTTGGAAAATGAGCCGTTGAAGCAAAACACATTGTTGGAGTGTCAGAATGCATAGAAAGAAGACAAATAAGCATTCTATCGGTTTATTTCGTTTAGCTGCTTACTCTTGAGTAGGAATGCATGTGCACTCCATAAATAAGCACCTTTGTAAAATGAGCCAAATTGAAGCAAGACACAGGGTTGGAGTGTCAGAATGCATAGATAGAAGACAAGTAAGCGATCTATAGGTTTATTTCGCTTAGTTGCTTACTCTTGAGTAGAACTGCATGTTCACTCCAGAAATCAGCACCTTTGTAAAATGAGCCAGATTTAAGCAAAACACATTGTTGGAGTTTCAAAATGCATAGATAGAAGAGAAATAAGCGATCTATAGGTTTATTTCGCTTAGTTGCTTACTCTTGAGTAGAACTGCATGTGTACTCCAGAAATAAGCAACGTTGTGAAATGAGCCAAATTGAAACAAAACACATTGTTGGAGTGTCAAAATGCATAGATAGATGGCAAATAAGCGTTCCATGGCTTTATTTCGCTTAGTTGCTTACTCTTGAGTAGAAATGCATGTGCACTCCAGAAATAAGCACCTTTGTAAAATGAGCCAAGATGAAGCAAAACACATTGTTGGAGTGTCAGAATGCATAGATAGAAGACAAATAAGCGTGCCAAGGGTTTATTTCGCTTAGTTGCTTACTCTTGAGTAGAAATGCATGTGCACTCCAGAAATAAGCACCTTTGTAAAATGAGCCAAAATGAAGCAAAACACATTGTTGGAGTGTCAGAATGCATAGATAGAAGACAAATAAGCGTTCCAAGGGTTTATTTCGCTTAGTTGCTTACTCTTGAGTAGAAATGCATGTGTACTCCAGAAATAAGCAACTTTGTGAAATGAGCCAAATTGAAATAAAACACATGGTTGGAGTGTCAAAATGCATAGATAGAAGACAAATAAGCGTTCCAAGGGTTTATTTCGCTTAGTTGCTTACTCTTGAGTAGAAATGCATGTGTACTCCAGAAATAAGCAACTTTGTGAAATGAGCCAAATTGAAATAAAACACATTGTTGGAGTGTCAAAATGCATAGATAGAAGACAAATAAGCGTTCCAAGGGTTTATTTCGCTTAGTTGCTTACTCTTGAGTAGAAATGCATGTGTACTCCAGAAATAAGCAACTTTGTGAAATGAGCCAAATTGAAATAAAACACATTGTTGGAGTGTCAAAATGCATAGATAGAAGACAAATAAGCGTTCCAAGGGTTTATTTCGCTTAGTTGCTTACTCTTGAGTAGAAATGCATGTTCACCAGAAATAAGCACCTTTGTGAAATGAGCCAAATTGAAACAAAACACATTGTTGGAGTGTCAAAATGCATAGATAGATGGCAAATAAGCGTTCCATGGCTTTATTTCGCTTAGTTGCTTACTCTTGAGTAGAACTGCATGTTCACTCCAGAAATCAGCACCTTTGTAAAATGAGCCAGATTTAAGCAAAACACATTGTTGGAGTTTCAAAATGCATAGATAGAAGAGAAAAAAGCGATCTATAGGTTTATTTCGCTTAGTTGCTTACTCTTGAGTAGAACTGCATGTTCACCAGAAATATGCACCTTTGTAAAATGAGCCAAATTGAAGCAAAACACGTTGGTGTGTCAGAAGGCCTTGATAGAAGAAAAATAAGCGTTCCAAGGGTTTATTTCGCTTAGTTGCTTACTCTTGAGTAGAAATGCATGTGCACTTCAGAAATAAGCACCTTTGTAAAATGAGCCAAGTTGAAGCAAAACACATTGTTGGAGTGTCAGAATGCATAGATAGAAGACAAATAAGCGTGCCAAGGGTTTATTTCGCTTAGTTCCTTACTCTTGAGTAGAAATGCATGTGCACTCCAGAAATAAGCACCTTTGTGACATGAGCCAAATTGAAACAAAACACATTGTTGGAATGTCAAAATGCATAGATAGAAGACAAATAAGCGTTCCAAGGGTTTATTTCGCTTAGTTGCTTACTCTTGAGTAGAAATGCATGTGCACTTCAGAAATAAGCACCTTTGGAAAATGAGCCGTTGAAGCAAAACACATTGTTGGAGTGTCAGAATGCATAGAAAGAAGACAAATAAGCATTCTATCGGTTTATTTCGTTTAGCTGCTTACTCTTGAGTAGGAATGCATGTGCACTCCATAAATAAGCACCTTTGTAAAATGAGCCAAATTGAAGCAAGACACAGGGTTGGAGTGTCAGAATGCATAGATAGAAGACAAGTAAGCGATCTATAGGTTTATTTCGCTTAGTTGCTTACTCTTGAGTAGAACTGCATGTTCACTCCAGAAATCAGCACCTTTGTAAAATGAGCCAGATTTAAGCAAAACACATTGTTGGAGTTTCAAAATGCATAGATAGAAGAGAAATAAGCGATCTATAGGTTTATTTCGCTTAGTTGCTTACTCTTGAGTAGAACTGCATGTGTACTCCAGAAATAAGCAACGTTGTGAAATGAGCCAAATTGAAACAAAACACATTGTTGGAGTGTCAAAATGCATAGATAGATGGCAAATAAGCGTTCCATGGCTTTATTTCGCTTAGTTGCTTACTCTTGAGTAGAAATGCATGTGTACTCTAGAAATAAGCACGTTTGTAAAATGAGCCAGGTTGAAGCAAAACACATTGTTGGAGTGTCAGAATGCATAGATAGAAGACAAGTAAGCGTTCCAATGGTTTATTTCGCTTAGTTGCTTACTCTTGAGTAGAAATGCATGTGCACTCCAGAAATAAGCACCTTTGTAAAATGAGCCAAGATGAAGCAAAACACATTGTTGGAGTGTCAGAATGCATAGATAGAAGACAAATAAGCGTGCCAAGGGTTTATTTCGCTTAGTTGCTTACTCTTGAGTAGAAATGCATGTGCACTCCAGAAATAAGCACCTTTGTAAAATGAGCCAAAATGAAGCAAAACACATTGTTGGAGTGTCAGAATGCATAGATAGAAGACAAATAAGCGTTCCAAGGGTTTATTTCGCTTAGTTGCTTACTCTTGAGTAGAAATGCATGTGTACTCCAGAAATAAGCAACTTTGTGAAATGAGCCAAATTGAAATAAAACACATGGTTGGAGTGTCAAAATGCATAGATAGAAGACAAATAAGCGTTCCAAGGGTTTATTTCGCTTAGTTGCTTACTCTTGAGTAGAAATGCATGTGTACTCCAGAAATAAGCAACTTTGTGAAATGAGCCAAATTGAAATAAAACACATTGTTGGAGTGTCAAAATGCATAGATAGAAGACAAATAAGCGTTCCAAGGGTTTATTTCGCTTAGTTGCTTACTCTTGAGTAGAAATGCATGTGTACTCCAGAAATAAGCAACTTTGTGAAATGAGCCAAATTGAAATAAAACACATTGTTGGAGTGTCAAAATGCATAGATAGAAGACAAATAAGCGTTCCAAGGGTTTATTTCGCTTAGTTGCTTACTCTTGAGTAGAAATGCATGTGTACTCCAGAAATAAGCAACGTTGTGAAATGAGCCAAATTGAAACAAAACACATTGTTGGAGTGTCAAAATGCATAGATAGATGGCAAATAAGCGTTCCATGGCTTTATTTCGCTTAGTTGCTTACTCTTGAGTAGAACTGCATGTTCGCTCCAGAAATCAGCACCTTTGTAAAATGAGCCAGATTTAAGCAAAACACATTGTTGGAGTTTCAAAATGCATAGATAGAAGAGAAATAAGCAATCTATAGGTTTATTTCGCTTAGTTGCTTACTCTTGAGTAGAACTGCATGTTCACCAGAAATAAGCACCTTTGTGAAATGAGCCAAATTGAAACAAAACACATTGTTGGAATGTCAAAATGCATAGATAGAAGACAAATAAGCGTTCCAAGGGTTTATTTCGCTAAGTTGCTTACTCTTGAGTAGAAATGCATGTGCACTTCAGAAATAAGCACCCTTGTAAAATGAGCCAAGTTGAAGCAAATCACATTGTTGGAGTGTCAGAATGCATAGATAGAAGACAAATAAGCGTTCCAAGGGTTTATTTCGCTTAGTTGCTTACTCTTGAGTAGAAATGCATGTGCACTCCAGAAATAAGCACCTTTGTAAAATGAGCCAAGATGAAGCAAAACACATTGTTGGAGTGTCAGAATGCATAGATAGAAGACAAATAAGCTTTCCAAGGGTTTATTTCGCTTAGTTGCTTACTCTTGAGTAGAAATGCATGTGCACTTCAGAAATAAGCACCTTTGTGAAATGAGCCAAATTGAAACAAAACATATTGTTGGAATGTCAAAATGCATAGATAGAAGACAAATAAGCGTTCCAAGGGTTTATTTCGCTTAGTTGCTTACTCTTGAGTAGAAATGCATGTGCACTTCAGAAATAAGCACCTTTGGAAAATGAGCCAAGTTGAAGCAAAACACATTGTTGGAGTGTCAGAATGCATAGAAAGAAGACAAATAAGCATTCTATCGGTTTATTTCTTTTAGCTGCTTACTCTTGAGTAGGAATGCATGTGCACTCCATAAATAAGCACCTTTGTAAAATAAGCCAAATTGAAGCAAAACACAGGGTTGGAGTGTCAGAATGCATAGATAGAAGACAGGTAAGCGATCTATAGGTTTATTTCGCTTCGTTGCTTACTCTTGAGTAGAACTGCATGTTCACTCCAGGAATCAGCACCTTTGTAAAATGAGCCAGATTTAAGCAAAACACATTGTTGGAGTTTCAAAATGCATAGATAGAAGAGAAATAAGCGATCTATAGGTTTATTTCGCTTAGTTGCTTACTCTTGAGTAGAACTGCATGTTCACCAGAAATAAGCACCTTTGTGAAATGAGCCAAATTGAAACAAAACACATTGTTGGAATGTCAAAATGCATAGATAGAAGACAAATAAGCGTTCCAAGGGTTTATTTCGCTAAGTTGCTTACTCTTGAGTAGAAATGCATGTGCACTCCAGAAATAAGCACCTTTGTAAAATGAGCCAAGTTGAAGCAAAACACATTGTTGGAGTGTCAGAATGCACAGACAGAAGACAAATAAGCTTTCCAAGGGTTTATTTCGCTTAGTTGCTTACTCTTGAGTAGAAATGCATGTGTACTCCAGAAATAAGCAACTGTGAAATGAGCCAAATTGAAACAAAACACATTGTTGGAGTGTCAAAATGCATAGATGGAAGACAAATAAGCGTTCCAAGGGTTTATTTCGCTTAGTTGCTTACTCTTGAGTAGAAATGCATGTGCACTTCAGAAATAAGCACCTTTGTAAAATGAGCCAAGTGGAAGCAAAACACATTGTTGGAGTGTCAGAATGCATAGATAGAAGACAAATAAGCGTGCCAAGGGTTTATTTCGCTTAGTTGCTTACTCTTGAGTAGAAATGCATGTGCACTCCAGAAATAAGCACCTTTGTGAAATGAGCCAAGTTGAAGCAAAACACATTGTTGGAGTGTCAGAATGCATAGATAGAAGACAAGTAAGCGTTCCAAGGGTTTATTTCGCTTCGTTGCTTACTCTTGAGTAGAAATGCATGTGCACTCCAGAAAAAAGTACGTTTGTAAAATGAGCCAAATTGAAACAAAACACATTGTTGGAATGTCAAAATGCATAGATAGAAGACAAATAAGCGTTCCAAGGGTTTATTTCGCTAAGTTGCTTACTCTTGAGTAGAAATGCATGTGCACTCCAGAAATAAGCACCTTTGTAAAATGAGCCAAGTTGAAGCAAAACACATTGTTGGAGTGTCGGAATGCATAGATAGAAGACAAATAAGCGTTCCAAGGGTTTATTTCGCTTAGTTGCTTACTCTTGAGTAGAAATGCATGTGCACTTCAGAAATAAGCACCTTTGTAAAATGAGCCAAGTTGAAGCAAAACACATTGTTGGAGTGTCAGAATGCATAGATAGAAGACAAATAAGCGTGCCAAGGGTTTATTTCGCTTAGTTGCTTACTCTTGAGTAGAAATGCATGTGCACTCCAGAAATAAGCACCTTTGTGAAATGAGCCAAGTTGAAGCAAAACACATTGTTGGAGTGTCAGAATGCATAGATAGAAGACAAGTAAGCGTTCCAAGGGTTTATTTCGCTTCGTTGCTTACTCTTGAGTAGAAATGCATGTGCACTCCAGAAAAAAGTACGTTTGTAAAATGAGCCAAATTGAAACAAAACACATTGTTGGAATGTCAAAATGCATAGATAGAAGACAAATAAGCGTTCCAAGGGTTTATTTCGCTTAGTTGCTTACTCTTGAGTAGAAATGCATGTGCACTCCAGAAATAAGCACCTTTGTAAAATGAGCCAAGTTGAAGCAAAACACATTGTTGGAGTGTCGGAATGCATAGATAGAAGACAAATAAGCGTTCCAAGGGTTTATTTCGCTTAGTTGCTTACTCTTGAGTAGAAATGCATGTGCACTTCAGAAATAAGCACCTTTGTAAAATGAGCCAAGTTGAAGCAAAACACATTGTTGGAGTGTCAGAATGCACAGATAGAAGACAAATAAGCTTTCCAAGGGTTTATTTCGCTTAGTTGCTTACTCTTGAGTAGAAATGCATGTGTACTCCAGAAATAAGCAACTTTGTGAAATGAGCCAAATTGAAACAAAACACATTGTTGGAGTGTCGAAATGCATAGATGGAAGACAAATAAGCGTTCCAAGGGTTTATTTCGCTTAGTTGCTTACTCTTGAGTAGAAATGCATGTGCACTCCAGAAATAAGCACCTTTGTAAAATGAGCCAAGTTGAAGCAAAACTCATTGTTGGAGTGTCAGAATGCATAGATAGAAGACAAATAAGCGTTCCAAGGGTTTATTTCGCTTAGTTGCTTACTCTTGAGTAGAAATGCATGTGTACTCCAGAAATAAGCAACTTTGTGAAATGAGCCAAATTGAAATAAAACACATTGTTGGAGTGTCAAAATGCATAGATAGAAGACAAATAAGCGTTCCAAGGGTTTATTTCGCTTAGTTGCTTACTCTTGAGTAGAAATGCATGTGTACTCCAGAAATAAGCAACTTTGTGAAATGAGCCAAATTGAAATAAAACACATTGTTGGAGTGTCAAAATGCATAGATAGAAGACAAATAAGCGTTCCAAGGGTTTATTTCGCTTAGTTGCTTACTCTTGAGTAGAAATGCATGTGTACTCCAGAAATAAGCAACTTTGTGAAATGAGCCAAATTGAAATAAAACACATTGTTGGAGTGTCAAAATGCATAGATAGAAGACAAATAAGCGTTCCAAGGGTTTATTTCGCTTAGTTGCTTACTCTTGAGTAGAAATGCATGTGTACTCCAGAAATAAGCAACTTTGTGAAATGAGCCAAATTGAAATAAAACACATTGTTGGAGTATCAAAATGCATAGATAGAAGACAAATAAGCGTACCAAGGGTTTATTTCGCTTAGTTGCTTACTCTTGAGTAGAAATGCATGTGTTCTCCAGAAATAAGCAACGTTGTGAAATGAGCCAAATTGAAACAAAACACATTGTTGGAGTGTCAAAATGCATAGATAGATGGCAAATAAGCGTTCCATGTCTTTATTTCGCTTAGTTGCTTACTCTTGAGTAGAACTGCATGTTCACTCCAGAAATCAGCACCTTTGTAAAATGAGCCAGATTTAAGCAAAACACATTGTTGGAGTTTCAAAATGCATAGATAGAAGAGAAATAAGCGATCTATAGGTTTATTTCGCTTAGTTGCTTACTCTTGAGTAGAACTGCATGTTCACCAGAAATAAGCACCTTTGTGAAATGAGCCAAATTGAAACAAAACACATTGTTGGAATGTCAAAATGCATAGATAGAAGACAAATAAGCGTTCCAAGGGTTTATTTCGCTAAGTTGCTTACTCTTGAGTAGAAATGCATGTGCACTTCAGAAATAAGCACCCTCGTAAAATGAGCCAAGTTGAAGCAAAACACATTGTTGGAGTGTCAGAATGCATAGATAGAAGACAAATAAGCGTTCCAAGGGTTTATTTCGCTTAGTTGCTTACTCTTGAGTAGAAATGCATGTGCACTCCAGAAATAAGCACCTTTGTAAAATGAGCCAAGTTGAAGCAAAACACATTGTTGGAGTGTCAGAATGCACAGATAGAAGACAAATAAGCGTTCCAAGGGTTTATTTCGCTTAGTTGCTTACTCTTGAGTAGAAATGCATGTGTACTCCAGAAATAAGCAACTTTGTGAAATGAGCCAAATTGAAACAAAACACATTGTTGGAGTGTCAAAATGCATAGATGGAAGACAAATAAGCGTTCCAAGGGTTTATTTCGCTTAGTTGCTTACTCTTGAGTAGAAATGCATGTGCACTTCAGAAATAAGCACCTTTGTAAAATGAGCCAAGTTGAAGCAAAACACATTGTTGGAGTGTCAGAATGCATAGATAGAAGACAAATAAGCGTGCCAAGGGTTTATTTCGCTTAGTTGCTTACTCTTGAGTAGAAATGCATGTGCACTCCAGAAATAAGCACCTTTGTAAAATGAGCCAAGTTGGAGCAAAACACATTGTTGGAGTGTCAGAATGCATAGATAGAAGACAAATAAGCGTTCCAAGGGTTTATTTCGCTTAGTTGCTTACTCTTGAGTAGAAATGCATGTGTACTCCAGAAATAAGCAACGTTGTGAAATGAGCCAAATTGAAACAAAACACATTGTTGGAGTGTCAAAATGCATAGATAGATGGCAAATAAGCGTTCCATGGCTTTATTTCGCTTAGTTGCTTACTCTTGAGTAGAACTGCATGTTCACTCCAGAAATCAGCACCTTTGTAAAATGAGCCAGATTTAAGCAAAACACATTGTTGGAGTTTCAAAATGCATAGATAGAAGAGAAATAAGCGATCTATAGGTTTATTTCGCTTAGTTGCTTACTCTTGAGTAGAACTGCATGTTCACCAGAAATAAGCACCTTTGTGAAATGAGCCAAATTGAAACAAAACACATTGTTGGAATGTCAAAATGCATAGATAGAAGACAAATAAGCGTTCCAAGGGTTTATTTCGCTAAGTTGCTTACTCTTGAGTAGAAATGCATGTGCACTTCAGAAATAAGCACCCTTGTAAAATGAGCCAAGTTGAAGCAAAACACATTGTTGGAGTGTCAGAATGCATAGATAGAAGACAAATAAGCGTTCCAAGGGTTTATTTCGCTTAGTTGCTTACTCTTGAGTAGAAATGCATGTGCACTCCAGAAATAAGCACCTTTGTAAAATGAGCCAAGTTGAAGCAAAACACATTGTTGGAGTGTCAGAATGCACAGATAGAAGACAAATAAGCGTTCCAAGGGTTTATTTCGCTTAGTTGCTTACTCTTGAGTAGAAATGCATGTGTACTCCAGAAATAAGCAACTTTGTGAAATGAGCCAAATTGAAACAAAACACATTGTTGGAGTGTCAAAATGCATAGATGGAAGACAAATAAGCGTTCCAAGGGTTTATTTCGCTTAGTTGCTTACTCTTGAGTAGAAATGCATGTGTACTCCAGAAATAAGCAACTTTGTGAAATGAGCCAAATTGAAATAAAACACATGGTTGGAGTGTCAAAATGCATAGATAGAAGACAAATAAGCGTTCCAAGGGTTTATTTCGCTTAGTTGCTTACTCTTGAGTAGAAATGCATGTGTACTCCAGAAATAAGCAACTTTGTGAAATGAGCCAAATTGAAATAAAACACATTGTTGGAGTGTCAAAATGCATAGATAGAAGACAAATAAGCGTTCCAAGGGTTTATTTCGCTTAGTTGCTTACTCTTGAGTAGAAATGCATGTGTACTCCAGAAATAAGCAACTTTGTGAAATGAGCCAAATTGAAATAAAACACATTGTTGGAGTGTCAAAATGCATAGATAGAAGACAAATAAGCGTTCCAAGGGTTTATTTCGCTTAGTTGCTTACTCTTGAGTAGAAATGCATGTGTACTCCAGAAATAAGCAACGTTGTGAAATGAGCCAAATTGAAACAAAACACATTGTTGGAGTGTCAAAATGCATAGATAGATGGCAAATAAGCGTTCCATGGCTTTATTTCGCTTAGTTGCTTACTCTTGAGTAGAACTGCATGTTCGCTCCAGAAATCAGCACCTTTGTAAAATGAGCCAGATTTAAGCAAAACACATTGTTGGAGTTTCAAAATGCATAGATAGAAGAGAAATAAGCAATCTATAGGTTTATTTCGCTTAGTTGCTTACTCTTGAGTAGAACTACATGTTCACCAGAAATAAGCACCTTTGTGAAATGAGCCAAATTGAAACAAAACACATTGTTGGAATGTCAAAATGCATAGATAGAAGACAAATAAGCGTTCCAAGGGTTTATTTCGCTAAGTTGCTTACTCTTGAGTAGAAATGCATGTGCACTTCAGAAATAAGCACCCTTGTAAAATGAGCCAAGTTGAAGCAAATCACATTGTTGGAGTGTCAGAATGCATAGATAGAAGACAAATAAGCGTTCCAAGGGTTTATTTCGCTTAGTTGCTTACTCTTGAGTAGAAATGCATGTGCACTCCAGAAATAAGCACCTTTGTAAAATGAGCCAAGATGAAGCAAAACACATTGTTGGAGTGTCAGAATGCATAGATAGAAGACAAATAAGCTTTCCAAGGGTTTATTTCGCTTAGTTGCTTACTCTTGAGTAGAAATGCATGTGCACTTCAGAAATAAGCACCTTTGTGAAATGAGCCAAATTGAAACAAAACATATTGTTGGAATGTCAAAATGCATAGATAGAAGACAAATAAGCGTTCCAAGGGTTTATTTCGCTTAGTTGCTTACTCTTGAGTAGAAATGCATGTGCACTTCAGAAATAAGCACCTTTGGAAAATGAGCCAAGTTGAAGCAAAACACATTGTTGGAGTGTCAGAATGCATAGAAAGAAGACAAATAAGCATTCTATCGGTTTATTTCTTTTAGCTGCTTACTCTTGAGTAGGAATGCATGTGCACTCCATAAATAAGCACCTTTGTAAAATAAGCCAAATTGAAGCAAAACACAGGGTTGGAGTGTCAGAATGCATAGATAGAAGACAGGTAAGCGATCTATAGGTTTATTTCGCTTCGTTGCTTACTCTTGAGTAGAACTGCATGTTCACTCCAGGAATCAGCACCTTTGTAAAATGAGCCAGATTTAAGCAAAACACATTGTTGGAGTTTCAAAATGCATAGATAGAAGAGAAATAAGCGATCTATAGGTTTATTTCGCTTAGTTGCTTACTCTTGAGTAGAACTGCATGTTCACCAGAAATAAGCACCTTTGTGAAATGAGCCAAATTGAAACAAAACACATTGTTGGAATGTCAAAATGCATAGATAGAAGACAAATAAGCGTTCCAAGGGTTTATTTCGCTAAGTTGCTTACTCTTGAGTAGAAATGCATGTGCACTCCAGAAATAAGCACCTTTGTAAAATGAGCCAAGTTGAAGCAAAACACATTGTTGGAGTGTCAGAATGCACAGACAGAAGACAAATAAGCTTTCCAAGGGTTTATTTCGCTTAGTTGCTTACTCTTGAGTAGAAATGCATGTGTACTCCAGAAATAAGCAACTGTGAAATGAGCCAAATTGAAACAAAACACATTGTTGGAGTGTCAAAATGCATAGATGGAAGACAAATAAGCGTTCCAAGGGTTTATTTCGCTTAGTTGCTTACTCTTGAGTAGAAATGCATGTGCACTTCAGAAATAAGCACCTTTGTAAAATGAGCCAAGTGGAAGCAAAACACATTGTTGGAGTGTCAGAATGCATAGATAGAAGACAAATAAGCGTGCCAAGGGTTTATTTCGCTTAGTTGCTTACTCTTGAGTAGAAATGCATGTGCACTCCAGAAATAAGCACCTTTGTGAAATGAGCCAAGTTGAAGCAAAACACATTGTTGGAGTGTCAGAATGCATAGATAGAAGACAAGTAAGCGTTCCAAGGGTTTATTTCGCTTCGTTGCTTACTCTTGAGTAGAAATGCATGTGCACTCCAGAAAAAAGTACGTTTGTAAAATGAGCCAAATTGAAACAAAACACATTGTTGGAATGTCAAAATGCATAGATAGAAGACAAATAAGCGTTCCAAGGGTTTATTTCGCTTAGTTGCTTACTCTTGAGTAGAAATGCATGTGCACTCCAGAAATAAGCACCTTTGTAAAATGAGCCAAGTTGAAGCAAAACACATTGTTGGAGTGTCGGAATGCATAGATAGAAGACAAATAAGCGTTCCAAGGGTTTATTTCGCTTAGTTGCTTACTCTTGAGTAGAAATGCATGTGCACTTCAGAAATAAGCACCTTTGTAAAATGAGCCAAGTTGAAGCAAAACACATTGTTGGAGTGTCGGAATGCATAGATAGAAGACAAATAAGCGTTCCAAGGGTTTATTTCGCTTAGTTGCTTACTCTTGAGTAGAAATGCATGTGCACTTCAGAAATAAGCACCTTTGTAAAATGAGCCAAGTTGAAGCAAAACACATTGTTGGAGTGTCAGAATGCATAGATAGAAGACAAATAAGCGTGCCAAGGGTTTATTTCGCTTAGTTGCTTACTCTTGAGTAGAAATGCATGTGCACTCCAGAAATAAGCACCTTTGTGAAATGAGCCAAGTTGAAGCAAAACACATTGTTGGAGTGTCAGAATGCATAGATAGAAGACAAGTAAGCGTTCCAAGGGTTTATTTCGCTTCGTTGCTTACTCTTGAGTAGAAATGCATGTGCACTCCAGAAAAAAGTACGTTTGTAAAATGAGCCAAATTGAAACAAAACACATTGTTGGAATGTCAAAATGCATAGATAGAAGACAAATAAGCGTTCCAAGGGTTTATTTCGCTTAGTTGCTTACTCTTGAGTAGAAATGCATGTGCACTCCAGAAATAAGCACCTTTGTAAAATGAGCCAAGTTGAAGCAAAACACATTGTTGGAGTGTCGGAATGCATAGATAGAAGACAAATAAGCGTTCCAAGGGTTTATTTCGCTTAGTTGCTTACTCTTGAGTAGAAATGCATGTGCACTTCAGAAATAAGCACCTTTGTAAAATGAGCCAAGTTGAAGCAAAACACATTGTTGGAGTGTCAGAATGCACAGATAGAAGACAAATAAGCTTTCCAAGGGTTTATTTCGCTTAGTTGCTTACTCTTGAGTAGAAATGCATGTGTACTCCAGAAATAAGCAACTTTGTGAAATGAGCCAAATTGAAACAAAACACATTGTTGGAGTGTCGAAATGCATAGATGGAAGACAAATAAGCGTTCCAAGGGTTTATTTCGCTTAGTTGCTTACTCTTGAGTAGAAATGCATGTGCACTCCAGAAATAAGCACCTTTGTAAAATGAGCCAAGTTGAAGCAAAACTCATTGTTGGAGTGTCAGAATGCATAGATAGAAGACAAATAAGCGTTCCAAGGGTTTATTTCGCTTAGTTGCTTACTCTTGAGTAGAAATGCATGTGTACTCCAGAAATAAGCAACTTTGTGAAATGAGCCAAATTGAAATAAAACACATTGTTGGAGTGTCAAAATGCATAGATAGAAGACAAATAAGCGTTCCAAGGGTTTATTTCGCTTAGTTGCTTACTCTTGAGTAGAAATGCATGTGTACTCCAGAAATAAGCAACTTTGTGAAATGAGCCAAATTGAAATAAAACACATTGTTGGAGTGTCAAAATGCATAGATAGAAGACAAATAAGCGTTCCAAGGGTTTATTTCGCTTAGTTGCTTACTCTTGAGTAGAAATGCATGTGTACTCCAGAAATAAGCAACTTTGTGAAATGAGCCAAATTGAAATAAAACACATTGTTGGAGTGTCAAAATGCATAGATAGAAGACAAATAAGCGTTCCAAGGGTTTATTTCGCTTAGTTGCTTACTCTTGAGTAGAAATGCATGTGTACTCCAGAAATAAGCAACTTTGTGAAATGAGCCAAATTGAAATAAAACACATTGTTGGAGTATCAAAATGCATAGATAGAAGACAAATAAGCGTACCAAGGGTTTATTTCGCTTAGTTGCTTACTCTTGAGTAGAAATGCATGTGTTCTCCAGAAATAAGCAACGTTGTGAAATGAGCCAAATTGAAACAAAACACATTGTTGGAGTGTCAAAATGCATAGATAGATGGCAAATAAGCGTTCCATGTCTTTATTTCGCTTAGTTGCTTACTCTTGAGTAGAACTGCATGTTCACTCCAGAAATCAGCACCTTTGTAAAATGAGCCAGATTTAAGCAAAACACATTGTTGGAGTTTCAAAATGCATAGATAGAAGAGAAATAAGCGATCTATAGGTTTATTTCGCTTAGTTGCTTACTCTTGAGTAGAACTGCATGTTCACCAGAAATAAGCACCTTTGTGAAATGAGCCAAATTGAAACAAAACACATTGTTGGAATGTCAAAATGCATAGATAGAAGAAAAATAAGCGTTCCAAGGGTTTATTTCGCTAAGTTGCTTACTCTTGAGTAGAAATGCATGTGCACTTCAGAAATAAGCACCCTCGTAAAATGAGCCAAGTTGAAGCAAAACACATTGTTGGAGTGTCAGAATGCATAGATAGAAGACAAATAAGCGTTCCAAGGGTTTATTTCGCTTAGTTGCTTACTCTTGAGTAGAAATGCATGTGCACTCCAGAAATAAGCACCTTTGTAAAATGAGCCAAGTTGAAGCAAAACACATTGTTGGAGTGTCAGAATGCACAGATAGAAGACAAATAAGCGTTCCAAGGGTTTATTTCGCTTAGTTGCTTACTCTTGAGTAGAAATGCATGTGTACTCCAGAAATAAGCAACTTTGTGAAATGAGCCAAATTGAAACAAAACACATTGTTGGAGTGTCAAAATGCATAGATGGAAGACAAATAAGCGTTCCAAGGGTTTATTTCGCTTAGTTGCTTACTCTTGAGTAGAAATGCATGTGTACTCCAGAAATAAGCAACGTTGTGAAATGAGCCAAATTGAAACAAAACACATTGTTGGAGTGTCAAAATGCATAGATAGATGGCAAATAAGCGTTCCATGGCTTTATTTCGCTTAGTTGCTTACTCTTGAGTAGAACTGCATGTTCACTCCAGAAATCAGCACCTTTGTAAAATGAGCCAGATTTAAGCAAAACACATTGTTGGAGTTTCAAAATGCATAGATAGAAGAGAAATAAGCGATCTATAGGTTTATTTCGCTTAGTTGCTTACTCTTGAGTAGAACTGCATGTTCACCAGAAATAAGCACCTTTGTGAAATGAGCCAAATTGAAACAAAACACATTGTTGGAATGTCAAAATGCATAGATAGAAGACAAATAAGCGTTCCAAGGGTTTATTTCGCTAAGTTGCTTACTCTTGAGTAGAAATGCATGTGCACTTCAGAAATAAGCACCCTTGTAAAATGAGCCAAGTTGAAGCAAAACACATTGTTGGAGTGTCAGAATGCATAGATAGAAGACAAATAAGCGTTCCAAGGGTTTATTTCGCTTAGTTGCTTACTCTTGAGTAGAAATGCATGTGCACTCCAGAAATAAGCACCTTTGTAAAATGAGCCAAGTTGAAGCAAAACACATTGTTGGAGTGTCAGAATGCACAGATAGAAGACAAATAAGCGTTCCAAGGGTTTATTTCGCTTAGTTGCTTACTCTTGAGTAGAAATGCATGTGTACTCCAGAAATAAGCAACTTTGTGAAATGAGCCAAATTGAAACAAAACACATTGTTGGAGTGTCAAAATGCATAGATGGAAGACAAATAAGCGTTCCAAGGGTTTATTTCGCTTAGTTGCTTACTCTTCAGTAGAAATGCATGTGCACTTCAGAAATAAGCACCTTTGTAAAATGAGCCAAGTTGAAGCAAAACACATTGTTGGAGTGTCAGAATGCATAGATAGAAGACAAATAAGCGTGCCAAGGGTTTATTTCGCTTAGTTGCTTACTCTTGAGTAGAAATGCATGTGCACTCCAGAAATAAGCACCTTTGTAAAATGAGCCAAGTTGAAGCAAAACACATTGTTGGAGTGTCAGAATGCATAGATAGAAGACAAATAAGCGTTCCAATGGTTTATTTCGCTTAGTTGCTTACTCTTGAGTAGAAATGCATGTGTACTCCAGAAATAAGCAACTTTGTGAAATGAGCCAAATTGAAATAAAACACATGGTTGGAGTGTCAAAATGCATAGATAGAAGACAAATAAGCGTTCCAAGGGTTTATTTCGCTTAGTTGCTTACTCTTGAGTAGAAATGCTTGTGTACTCCAGAAATAAGCAACTTTGTGAAATGAGCCAAATTGAAATAAAACACATTGTTGGAGTGTCAAAATGCATAGATAGAAGACAAATAAGCGTTCCATGGCTTTATTTCGCTTAGTTGCTTACTCTTGAGTAGAACTGCATGTTCACTCCAGAAATGAGCACCTTTGTAAAATGAGCCAGATTTAAGCAAAACACATTGTTGGAGTTTCAAAATGCATAGATAGAAGAGAAATAAGCGATCTATAGGTTTATTTCGCTTAGTTGCTTACTCTTGAGTAGAACTGCATGTTCACCAGAAATAAGCACCTTTGTGATATGAGCCAAATTGAAACAAAACACATTGTTGGAATGTCAAAATGCATAGATAGAAGACAAATAAGCGTTCCAAGGGTTTATTTCGCTAAGTTGCTTACTCTTGAGTAGAAATGCATGTGCACTTCAGAAATAAGCACCCTTGTAAAATGAGCCAAGTTGAAGCAAATCACATTGTTGGAGTGTCAGAATGCATAGATAGAAGACAAATAAGCGTTCCAAGGGTTTATTTCGCTTAGTTGCTTACTCTTGAGTAGAAATGCATGTGCACTCCAGAAATAAGCACCTTTGTAAAATGAGCCAAGATGAAGCAAAACACATTGTTGGAGTGTCAGAATGCATAGAAAGAAGACAAATAAGCATTCTATCGGTTTATTTCTTTTAGCTGCTTACTCTTGAGTAGGAATGCATGTGCACTCCATAAATAAGCACCTTTGTAAAATAAGCCAAATTGAAGCAAAACACAGGGTTGGAGTGTCAGAATGCATAGATAGAAGACAGGTAAGCGATCTATAGGTTTATTTCGCTTCGTTGCTTACTCTTGAGTAGAACTGCATGTTCACTCCAGGAATCAGCACCTTTGTAAAATGAGCCAGATTTAAGCAAAACACATTGTTGGAGTTTCAAAATGCATAGATAGAAGAGAAATAAGCGATCTATAGGTTTATTTCGCTTAGTTGCTTACTCTTGAGTAGAACTGCATGTTCACCAGAAATAAGCACCTTTGTGAAATGAGCCAAATTGAAACAAAACACATTGTTGGAATGTCGAAATGCATAGATAGAAGACAAATAAGCGTTCCAAGGGTTTATTTCGCTAAGTTGCTTACTCTTGAGTAGAAATGCATGTGCACTCCAGAAATAAGCACCTTTGTAAAATGAGCCAAGTTGAAGCAAAACACATTGTTGGAGTGTCAGAATGCACAGATAGAAGACAAATAAGCTTTCCAAGGGTTTATTTCGCTTAGTTGCTTACTCTTGAGTAGAAATGCATGTGTACTCCAGAAATAAGCAACTGTGAAATGAGCCAAATTGAAACAAAACACATTGTTGGAGTGTCAAAATGCATAGATGGAAGACAAATAAGCGTTCCAAGGGTTTATTTCGCTTAGTTGCTTACTCTTGAGTAGAAATGCATGTGCACTTCAGAAATAAGCACCTTTGTAAAATGAGCCAAGTTGAAGCAAAACACATTGTTGGAGTGTCAGAATGCATAGATAGAAGACAAATAAGCGTGCCAAGGGTTTATTTCGCTTAGTTGCTTACTCTTGAGTAGAAATGCATGTGCACTCCAGAAATAAGCACCTTTGTGAAATGAGCCAAGTTGAAGCAAAACACATTGTTGGAGTGTCGGAATGCATAGATAGAAGACAAATAAGCGTTCCAAGGGTTTATTTCGCTTAGTTGCTTACTCTTGAGTAGAAATGCATGTGCACTTCAGAAATAAGCACCTTTGTAAAATGAGCCAAGTTGAAGCAAAACACATTGTTGGAGTGTCAGAATGCACAGATAGAAGACAAATAAGCTTTCCAAGGGTTTATTTCGCTTAGTTGCTTACTCTTGAGTAGAAATGCATGTGTACTCCAGAAATAAGCAACTTTGTGAAATGAGCCAAATTGAAACAAAACACATTGTTGGAGTGTCAAAATGCATAGATGGAAGACAAATAAGCGTTCCAAGGGTTTATTTCGCTTAGTTGCTTACTCTTGAGTAGAAATGCATGTGCACTCCAGAAATAAGCACCTTTGTAAAATGAGCCAAGTTGAAGCAAAACACATTGTTGGAGTGTCAGAATGCATAGATAGAAGACAAATAAGCGTTCCAAGGGTTTATTTCGCTTAGTTGCTTACTCTTGAGTAGAAATGCATGTGTACTCCAGAAATAAGCAACTTTGTGAAATGAGCCAAATTGAAATAAAACACATTGTTGGAGTGTCAAAATGCATAGATAGAAGACAAATAAGCGTTCAAAGGGTTTATTTCGCTTAGTTGCTTACTCTTGAGTAGAAATGCATGTGTACTCCAGAAATAAGCAACTTTGTGAAATGAGCCAAATTGAAATAAAACACATTGTTGGAGTGTCAAAATGCATAGATAGAAGACAAATAAGCGTTCCAAGGGTTTATTTCGCTTAGTTGCTTACTCTTGAGTAGAAATGCATGTGTACTCCAGAAATAAGCAACTTTGTGAAATGAGCCAAATTGAAATAAAACACATTGTTGGAGTGTCAAAATGCATAGATAGAAGACAAATAAGCGTTCCAAGGGTTTATTTCGCTTAGTTGCTTACTCTTGAGTAGAAATGCATGTGCACTTCAGAAATAAGCACCCTTGTAAAATGAGCCAAGTTGAAGCAAAACACATTGTTGGAGTGTCAGAATGCATAGATAGAAGACAAATAAGCGTTCCAAGGGTTTATTTCGCTTAGTTGCTTACTCTTGAGTAGAAATGCATGTGCACTCCAGAAATAAGCACCTTTGTAAAATGAGCCAAGTTGAAGCAAAACACATTGTTGGAGTGTCAGAATGCACAGATAGAAGACACATAAGCTTTCCAAGGGTTTATTTCGCTTAGTTGCTTACTCTTGAGTAGAAATGCATGTGTACTCCAGAAATAAGCAACTTTGTGAAATGAGCCAAATTGAAACAAAACACATTGTTGGAGTGTCAAAATGCATAGATAGAAGACAAATAAGCGTTCCAAGGGTTTATTTCGCTTAGTTGCTTACTCTTGAGTAGAAATGCATGTGCACTTCAGAAATAAGCACCTTTGTAAAATGAGCCAAGTTGAAGCAAAACACATTGTTGGAGTGTCAGAATGCATAGATAGAAGAAAAATAAGCGTTCCAAGGGTTTATTTCGCTTAGTTGCTTACTCTTGAGTAGAAATGCATGTGCACTTCAGAAATAAGCACCTTTGTAAAATGAGCCAAGTTGAAGCAAAACACATTGTTGGAGTGTCAGAATGCACAGATAGAAGACGAATAAGCTTTCCAAGGGTTTATTTCGCTTAGTTGCTTACTCTTGAGTAGAAATGCATGTGTACTCCAGAAATAAGCAACTTTGTGAAATGAGCCAAATTGAAACAAAACACATTGTTGGAGTGTCAAAATGCATAGATGGAAGACAAATAAGCGTTCCAAGGGTTTATTTCGCTTAGTTGCTTACTCTTGAGTAGAAATGCATGTGCACTCCAGAAATAAGCACCTTTGTAAAATGAGCCAAGTTGAAGCAAAACACATTGTTGGAGTGTCAGAATGCATAGATAGAAGACAAATAAGCGTTCCAAGGGTTTATTTCGCTTAGTTGCTTACTCTTGAGTAGAAATGCATGTGTACTCCAGAAATAAGCAACTTTGTGAAATGAGCCAAATTGAAATAAAACACATTGTTGGAGTGTCAAAATGCATAGATAGAAGACAAATAAGCGTTCCAAGGGTTTATTTCGCTTAGTTGCTTACTCTTGAGTAGAAATGCATGTGTACTCCAGAAATAAGCAACTTTGTGAAATGAGCCAAATTGAAATAAAACACATTGTTGGAGTGTCAAAATGCATAGATAGAAGACAAATAAGCGTTCCAAGGGTTTATTTCGCTTAGTTGCTTACTCTTGAGTAGAAATGCATGTGTACTCCAGAAATAAGCAACTTTGTGAAATGAGCCAAATTGAAATAAAACACATTGTTGGAGTGTCAAAATGCATAGATAGAAGACAAATAAGCGTTCCAAGGGTTTATTTCGCTTAGTTGCTTACTCTTGAGTAGAAATGCATGTGTACTCCAGAAATAAGCAACGTTGTGAAATGAGCCAAATTGAAACAAAACACATTGTTGGAGTGTCAAAATGCATAGATAGATGGCAAATAAGCGTTCCATGGCTTTATTTCGCTTAGTTGCTTACTCTTGAGTAGAACTGCATGTTCACTCCAGAAATCAGCACCTTTGTAAAATGAGCCAGATTTAAGCAAAACACATTGTTGGAGTTTCAAAATGCATAGATAGAAGAGAAATAAGCGATCTATAGGTTTATTTCGCTTAGTTGCTTACTCTTGAGTAGAACTGCATGTTCACCAGAAATAAGCACCTTTGTGAAATGAGCCAAATTGAAACAAAACACATTGTTGGAATGTCAAAATGCATAGATAGAAGACAAATAAGCGTTCCAAGGGTTTATTTCGCTAAGTTGCTTACTCTTGAGTAGAAATGCATGTGCACTTCAGAAATAAGCACCCTTGTAAAATGAGCCAGGTTGAAGCAAAACACATTGTTGGAGTGTCAGAATGCATAGATAGAAGACAAATAAGCGTTCCAAGGGTTTATTTCGCTTAGTTGCTTACTCTTGAGTAGAAATGCATGTGCACTCCAGAAATAAGCAACTTTGTGAAATGAGCCAAATTGAAACAAAACACATTGTTGGAGTGTCAAAATGCATAGATGGAAGACAAATAAGCGTTCCAAGGGTTTATTTCGCTTAGTTGCTTACTCTTGAGTAGAAATGCATGTGCACTTCAGAAATAAGCACCTTTGTAAAATGAGCCAAGTTGAAGCAAAACACATTGTTGGAGTGTCAGAATGCATAGATAGAAGACAAATAAGCGTTCCAAGGGTTTATTTCGCTTAGTTGCTTACTCTTGAGTAGAAATGCATGTGCACTTCAGAAATAAGCACCTTTGTAAAATGAGCCAAGTTGAAGCAAAACACATTGTTGGAGTGTCAGAATGCACATATAGAAGACAAATAAGCTTTCCAAGGGTTTATTTCGCTTAGTTGCTTACTCTTGAGTAGAAATGCATGTGTACTCCAGAAATAAGCAACTTTGTGAAATGAGCCAAATTGAAACAAAACACATTGTTGGAGTGTCAAAATGCATAGATGGAAGACAAATAAGCGTTCCAAGGGTTTATTTCGCTTAGTTGCTTACTCTTGAGTAGAAATGCATGTGCACTCCAGAAATAAGCACCTTTGTAAAATGAGCCAAGTTGAAGCAAAACACATTGTTGGAGTGTCAGAATGCATAGATAGAAGACAAATAAGCGTTCCAAGGGTTTATTTCGCTTAGTTGCTTACTCTTGAGTAGAAATGCATGTGTACTCCAGAAATAAGCAACTTTGTGAAATGAGCCAAATTGAAATAAAACACATTGTTGGAGTGTCAAAATGCATAGATAGAAGACAAATAAGCGTTCCAAGGGTTTATTTCGCTTAGTTGCTTACTCTTGAGTAGAAATGCATGTGTACTCCAGAAATAAGCAACTTTGTGAAATGAGCCAAATTGAAATAAAACACATTGTTGGAGTGTCAAAATGCATAGATAGAAGACAAATAAGCGTTCCAAGGGTTTATTTCGCTTAGTTGCTTACTCTTGAGTAGAAATGCATGTGTACTCCAGAAATAAGCAACTTTGTGAAATGAGCCAAATTGAAATAAAACACATTGTTGGAGTGTCAAAATGCATAGATAGAAGACAAATAAGCATTCCAAGGGTTTATTTCGCTTAGTTGCTTACTCTTGAGTAGAAATGCATGTGTGCTCCAGAAATAAGCAACTTTGTGAAATGAGCCAAATTGAAATAAAACACATTGTTGGAGTGTCAAAATGCATAGATAGAAGACAAATAAGCGTTCCAAGGGTTTATTTCGCTTAGTTGCTTACTCTTGAGTAGAAATGCATGTGTACTCCAGAAATAAGCAACGTTGTGAAATGAGCCAAATTGAAACAAAACACATTGTTGGAGTGTCAAAATGCATAGATAGATGGCAAATAAGCGTTCCATGGCTTTATTTCGCTTAGTTGCTTACTCTTGAGTAGAACTGCATGTTCACTCCAGAAATCAGCACCTTTGTAAAATGAGCCAGATTTAAGCAAAACACATTGTTGGAGTTTCAAAATGCATAGATAGAAGAGAAATAAGCGATCTATAGGTTTATTTCGCTTAGTTGCTTACTCTTGAGTAGAACTGCATGTTCACCAGAAATAAGCACCTTTGTGAAATGAGCCAAATTGAAACAAAACACATTGTTGGAATGTCAAAATGCATAGATAGAAGACAAATAAGCGTTCCAAGGGTTTATTTCGCTAAGTTGCTTACTCTTGAGTAGAAATGCATGTGCACTTCAGAAATAAGCACCCTTGTAAAATGAGCCAAGTTGAAGCAAAACACATTGTTGGAGTGTCACAATGCATAGATAGAAGACAAATAAGCGTTCCAAGGGTTTATTTCGCTTAGTTGCTTACTCTTGAGTAGAAATGCATGTGCACTCCAGAAATAAGCACCTTTGTAAAATGAGCCAAGTTGAAGCAAAACACATTGTTGGAGTGTCAGAATGCACAGATAGAAGACAAATAAGCGTTCCAAGGGTTTATTTCGCTTAGTTGCTTACTCTTGAGTAGAAATGCATGTGTACTCCAGAAATAAGCAACTTTGTGAAATGAGCCAAATTGAAACAAAACACATTGTTGGAGTGTCAAAATGCATAGATGGAAGACAAATAAGCGTTCCAAGGGTTTATTTCGCTTAGTTGCTTACTCTTGAGTAGAAATGCATGTGCACTTCAGAAATAAGCACCTTTGTAAAATGAGCCAAGTTGAAGCAAAACACATTGTTGGAGTGTCAGAATGCATAGATAGAAGACAAATAAGCGTGCCAAGGGTTTATTTCGCTTAGTTGCTTACTCTTGAGTAGAAATGCATGTGCACTCCAGAAAAAAGCACCTTTGTAAAATGAGCCAAGTTGAAGCAAAACACATTGTTGGAGTGTCAGAATGCATAGATAGAAGACAAATAAGCGTTCCAAGGGTTTATTTCGCTTAGTTGCTTACTCTTGAGTAGAAATGCATGTGTACTCCAGAAATAAGCAACTTTGTGAAATGAGCCAAATTGAAATAAAACACATTGTTGGAGTGTCAAAATGCATAGATAGAAGACAAATAAGCGTTCCAAGGGTTTATTTCGCTTAGTTGCTTACTCTTGAGTAGAAATGCATGTGTACTCCAGAAATAAGCAACTTTGTGAAATGAGCCAAATTGAAATAAAACACATTGTTGGAGTGTCAAAATGCATAGATAGAAGACAAATAAGCGTTCCAAGGGTTTATTTCGCTTAGTTGCTTACTCTTGAGTAGAAATGCATGTGTACTCCAGAAATAAGCAACTTTGTGAAATGAGCCAAATTGAAATAAAACACATTGTTGGAGTGTCAAAATGCATAGATAGAAGACAAATAAGCGTTCCAAGGGTTTATTTCGCTTAGTTGCTTACTCTTGAGTAGAAATGCATGTGTACTCCAGAAATAAGCAACGTTGTGAAATGAGCCAAATTGAAACAAAACACATTGTTGGAGTGTCAAAATGCATAGATAGATGGCAAATAAGCGTTCCATGGCTTTATTTCGCTTAGTTGCTTACTCTTGAGTAGAACTGCATGTTCACTCCAGAAATCAGCACCTTTGTAAAATGAGCCAGATTTAAGCAAAACACATTGTTGGAGTTTCAAAATGCATAGATAGAAGAGAAATAAGCGATCTATAGGTTTATTTCGCTTAGTTGCTTACTCTTGAGTAGAACTGCATGTTCACCAGAAATAAGCACCTTTGTGAAATGAGCCAAATTGAAACAAAACACATTGTTGGAATGTCAAAATGCATAGATAGAAGACAAATAAGCGTTCCAAGGGTTTATTTCGCTAAGTTGCTTACTCTTGAGTAGAAATGCATGTGCACTTCAGAAATAAGCACCCTTGTAAAATGAGCCAAGTTGAAGCAAAACACATTGTTGGAGTGTCACAATGCATAGATAGAAGACAAATAAGCGTTCCAAGGGTTTATTTCGCTTAGTTGCTTACTCTTGAGTAGAAATGCATGTGCACTCCAGAAATAAGCACCTTTGTAAAATGAGCCAAGTTGAAGCAAAACACATTGTTGGAGTGTCAGAATGCACAGATAGAAGACAAATAAGCGTTCCAAGGGTTTATTTCGCTTAGTTGCTTACTCTTGAGTAGAAATGCATGTGTACTCCAGAAATAAGCAACTTTGTGAAATGAGCCAAATTGAAACAAAACACATTGTTGGAGTGTCAAAATGCATAGATGGAAGACAAATAAGCGTTCCAAGGGTTTATTTCGCTTAGTTGCTTACTCTTGAGTAGAAATGCATGTGCACTTCAGAAATAAGCACCTTTGTAAAATGAGCCAAGTTGAAGCAAAACACATTGTTGGAGTGTCAGAATGCATAGATAGAAGACAAATAAGCGTGCCAAGGGTTTATTTCGCTTAGTTGCTTACTCTTGAGTAGAAATGCATGTGCACTCCAGAAAAAAGCACCTTTGTAAAATGAGCCAAGTTGAAGCAAAACACATTGTTGGAGTGTCAGAATGCATAGATAGAAGACAAATAAGCGTTCCAAGGGTTTATTTCGCTTAGTTGCTTACTCTTGAGTAGAAATGCATGTGTACTCCAGAAATAAGCAACTTTGTGAAATGAGCCAAATTGAAATAAAACACATTGTTGGAGTGTCAAAATGCATAGATAGAAGACAAATAAGCGTTCCAAGGGTTTATTTCGCTTAGTTGCTTACTCTTGAGTAGAAATGCATGTGTACTCCAGAAATAAGCAACTTTGTGAAATGAGCCAAATTGAAATAAAACACATTGTTGGAGTGTCAAAATGCATAGATAGAAGACAAATAAGCGTTCCAAGGGTTTATTTCGCTTAGTTGCTTACTCTTGAGTAGAAATGCATGTGTACTCCAGAAATAAGCAACTTTGTGAAATGAGCCAAATTGAAATAAAACACATTGTTGGAGTGTCAAAATGCATAGATAGAAGACAAATAAGCGTTCCAAGGGTTTATTTCGCTTAGTTGCTTACTCTTGAGTAGGAATGCATGTGTACTCCAGAAATAAGCAACGTTGTGAAATGAGCCAAATTGAAACAAAACACATTGTTGGAGTGTCAAAATGCATAGATAGAAGACAAATAAGCGTTCCAAGGGTTTATTTCGCTTAGTTGCTTACTCTTGAGTAGAAATGCATGTGTACTCCAGAAATAAGCAACTTTGTGAAATGAGCCAAATTGAAATAAAACACATTGTTGGAGTGTCAAAATGCATAGATAGAAGACAAATAAGCGTTCCAAGGGTTTATTTCGCTTAGTTGCTTACTCTTGAGTAGAAATGCATGTGCACTTCAGAAATAAGCACCTTTGTAAAATGAGCCAAGTTGAAGCAAAACACATTGTTGGAGTGTCAGAATGCATAGATAGAAGACAAATAAGCGTGCCAAGGGTTTATTTCGCTTAGTTGCTTACTCTTGAGTAGAAATGCATGTGCACTCCAGAAATAAGCACCTTTGTGAAATGAGCCAAATTGAAACAAAACACATTGTTGGAATGTCAAAATGCATAGATAGAAGACAAATAAGCGTTCCAAGGGTTTATTTCGCTTAGTTGCTTACTCTTGAGTAGAAATGCATGTGCACTTCAGAAATAAGCACCTTTGGAAAATGAGCCGTTGAAGCAAAACACATTGTTGGAGTGTCAGAATGCATAGAAAGAAGACAAATAAGCATTCTATCGGTTTATTTCGTTTAGCTGCTTACTCTTGAGTAGGAATGCATGTGCACTCCATAAATAAGCACCTTTGTAAAATGAGCCAAATTGAAGCAAGACACAGGGTTGGAGTGTCAGAATGCATAGATAGAAGACAAGTAAGCGATCTATAGGTTTATTTCGCTTAGTTGCTTACTCTTGAGTAGAACTGCATGTTCACTCCAGAAATAAGCAACTTTGTGAAATGAGCCAAATTGAAATAAAACACATTGTTGGAGTGTCAAAATGCATAGATAGAAGACAAATAAGCGTTCCAAGGGTTTATTTCGCTTAGTTGCTTACTCTTGAGTAGAAATGCATGTGTACTCCAGAAATAAGCAACTTTGTGAAATGAGCCAAATTGAAATAAAACACATTGTTGGAGTGTCAAAATGCATAGATAGAAGACAAATAAGCGTTCCAAGGGTTTATTTCGCTTAGTTGCATACTCTTGAGTAGAAATGCATGTGTACTCCAGAAATAAGCAACTTTGTGAAATGAGCCAAATTGAAATAAAACACATTGTTGGAGTGTCAAAATGCATAGATAGAAGACAAATAAGCGTTCCAAGGGTTTATTTCGCTTAGTTGCTTACTCTTGAGTAGAAATGCATGTGTACTCCAGAAATAAGCAACGTTGTGAAATGAGCCAAATTGAAACAAAACACATTGTTGGAGTGTCAAAATGCATAGATAGATGGCAAATAAGCGTTCCATGGCTTTATTTCGCTTAGTTGCTTACTCTTGAGTAGAACTGCATGTTCACTCCAGAAATCAGCACCTTTGTAAAATGAGCCAGATTTAAGCAAAACACATTGTTGGAGTTTCAAAATGCATAGATAGAAGAGAAATAAGCGATCTATAGGTTTATTTCGCTTAGTTGCTTACTCTTGAGTAGAACTGCATGTTCACCAGAAATAAGCACCTTTGTGAAATGAGCCAAATTGAAACAAAACACATTGTTGGAATGTCAAAATGCATAGATAGAAGACAAATAAGCGTTCCAAGGGTTTATTTCGCTAAGTTGCTTACTCTTGAGTAGAAATGCATGTGCACTTCAGAAATAAGCACCCTTGTAAAATGAGCCAAGTTGAAGCAAAACACATTGTTGGAGTGTCAGAATGCATAGATAGAAGACAAATAAGCGTTCCAAGGGTTTATTTCGCTTAGTTGCTTACTCTTGAGTAGAAATGCATGTGCACTCCAGAAATAAGCACCTTTGTAAAATGAGCCAAGTTGAAGCAAAACACATTGTTGGAGTGTCAGAATGCACAGATAGAAGACACATAAGCTTTCCAAGGGTTTATTTCGCTTAGTTGCTTACTCTTGAGTAGAACTGCATGTTCACCAGAAATAAGCACCTTTGTGAAATGAGCCAAATTGAAACAAAACACATTGTTGGAATGTCAAAATGCATAGATAGAAGACAAATAAGCGTTCCAAGGGTTTATTTCGCTAAGTTGCTTACTCTTGAGTAGAAATGCATGTGCACTTCAGAAATAAGCACCCTTGTAAAATGAGCCAAGTTGAAGCAAAACACATTGTTGGAGTGTCAGAATGCATAGATAGAAGACAAATAAGCGTTCCAAGGGTTTATTTCGCTTAGTTGCTTACTCTTGAGTAGAAATGCATGTGCACTCCAGAAATAAGCACCTTTGTAAAATGAGCCAAGTTGAAGCAAAACACATTGTTGGAGTGTCAGAATGCACAGATAGAAGACACATAAGCTTTCCAAGGGTTTATTTCGCTTAGTTGCTTACTCTTGAGTAGAAATGCATGTGTACTCCAGAAATAAGCAACTTTGTGAAATGAGCCAAATTGAAACAAAACACATTGTTGGAGTGTCAAAATGCATAGATGGAAGACAAATAAGCGTTCCAAGGGTTTATTTCGCTTTGTTGCTTACTCTTGAGTAGAAATGCATGTGCACTTCAGAAATAAGCACCCTTGTAAAATGAGCCAAGTTGAAGCAAAACACATTGTTGGAGTGTCAGAATGCATAGATAGAAGACAAATAAGCGTTCCAAGGGTTTATTTCGCTTAGTTGCTTACTCTTGAGTAGAAATGCATGTGCACTCCAGAAATAAGCACCTTTGTAAAATGAGCCAAGTTGAAGCAAAACACATTGTTGGAGTGTCAGAATGCACAGATAGAAGACACATAAGCTTTCCAAGGGTTTATTTCGCTTAGTTGCTTACTCTTGAGTAGAACTGCATGTTCACCAGAAATAAGCACCTTTGTGAAATGAGCCAAATTGAAACAAAACACATTGTTGGAATGTCAAAATGCATAGATAGAAGACAAATAAGCGTTCCAAGGGTTTATTTCGCTAAGTTGCTTACTCTTGAGTAGAAATGCATGTGCACTTCAGAAATAAGCACCCTTGTAAAATGAGCCAAGTTGAAGCAAAACACATTGTTGGAGTGTCAGAATGCATAGATAGAAGACAAATAAGCGTTCCAAGGGTATATTTCGCTTAGTTGCTTACTCTTGAGTAGAAATGCATGTGCACTCCAGAAATAAGCACCTTTGTAAAATGAGCCAAGTTGAAGCAAAACACATTGTTGGAGTGTCAGAATGCACGGATAGAAGACACATAAGCTTTCCAAGGGTTTATTTCGCTTAGTTGCTTACTCTTGAGTAGAAATGCATGTGTACTCCAGAAATAAGCAACTTTGTGAAATGAGCCAAATTGAAACAAAACACATTGTTGGAGTGTCAAAATGCATAGATGGAAGACAAATAAGCGTTCCAAGGGTTTATTTCGCTTAGTTGCTTACTCTTGAGTAGAAATGCATGTGCACTTCAGAAATAAGCACCTTTGTAAAATGAGCCAAGTTGAAGCAAAACACATTGTTGGAGTGTCAGAATGCATAGATAGAAGACAAATAAGCGTGCCAAGGGTTTATTTCGCTTAGTTGCTTACTCTTGAGTAGAAATGCATGTGCACTCCAGAAAAAAGCACCTTTTTAAAATGAGCCAAGTTGAAGCAAAACACATTGTTGGAGTGTCAGAATGCATAGATAGAAGACAAATAAGCGTTCCAAGGGTTTATTTCGCTTAGTTGCTTACTCTTGAGTAGAAATGCATGTGTACTCCAGAAATAAGCAACTTTGTGAAATGAGCCAAATTGAAATAAAACACATTGTTGGAGTGTCAAAATGCATAGATAGAAGACAAATAAGCGTTCCAAGGGTTTATTTCGCTTAGTTGCTTACTCTTGAGTAGAAATGCATGTGTACTCCAGAAATAAGCAACTTTGTGAAATGAGCCAAATTGAAATAAAACACATTGTTGGAGTGTCAAAATGCATAGATAGAAGACAAATAAGCGTTCCAAGGGTTTATTTCGCTTAGTTGCTTACTCTTGAGTAGAAATGCATGTGTACTCCAGAAATAAGCAACTTTGTGAAATGAGCCAAATTGAAATAAAACACATTGTTGGAATGTCAAAATGCATAGATAGAAGACAAATAAGCGTTCCAAGGGTTTATTTCGCTTAGTTGCTTACTCTTGAGTAGGAATGCATGTGTACTCCAGAAATAAGCAACGTTGTGAAATGAGCCAAATTGAAACAAAACACATTGTTGGAGTGTCAAAATGCATAGATAGATGGCAAATAAGCGTTCCATGGCTTTATTTCGCTTAGTTGCTTACTCTTGAGTAGAACTGCATGTTCACTCCAGAAATCAGCACCTTTGTAAAATGAGCCAGATTTAAGCAAAACACATTGTTGGAGTTTCAAAATGCATAGATAGAAGAGAAATAAGCGATCTATAGGTTTATTTCGCTTAGTTGCTTACTCTTGAGTAGAACTGCATGTTCACCAGAAATAAGCACCTTTGTGAAATGAGCCAAATTGAAACAAAACACATTGTTGGAATGTCAAAATGCATAGATAGAAGACAAATAAGCGTTCCAAGGGTTTATTTCGCTAAGTTGCTTACTCTTGAGTAGAAATGCATGTGCACTTCAGAAATAAGCACCCTTGTAAAATGAGCCAAGTTGAAGCAAATCACATTGTTGGAGTGTCAGAATGCATAGATAGAAGACAAATAAGCGTTCCAAGGGTTTATTTCGCTTAGTTGCTTACTCTTGAGTAGAAATGCATGTGCACTCCAGAAATAAGCACCTTTGTAAAATGAGCCAAGATGAAGCAAAACACATTGTTGAAGTGTCAGAATGCATAGATGGAAGACAAATAAGCTTTCCAAGGGTTTATTTCGCTTAGTTGCTTACTCTTGAGTAGAAATGCATGTGCACTTCAGAAATAAGCACCTTTGTGAAATGAGCCAAATTGAAACAAAACATATTGTTGGAATGTCAAAATGCATAGATAGAAGACAAATAAGCGTTCCAAGGGTTTATTTCGCTTAGTTGCTTACTCTTGAGTAGAAATGCATGTGCACTTCAGAAATAAGCACCTTTGGAAAATGAGCCAAGTTGAAGCAAAACACATTGTTGGAGTGTCAGAATGCATAGAAAGAAGACAAATAAGCATTCTATCGGTTTATTTCTTTTAGCTGCTTACTCTTGAGTAGGAATGCATGTGCACTCCATAAATAAGCACCTTTGTAAAATAAGCCAAATTGAAGCAAAACACAGGGTTGGAGTGTCAGAATGCATAGATAGAAGACAGGTAAGCGATCTATAGGTTTATTTCGCTTCGTTGCTTACTCTTGAGTAGAACTGCATGTTCACTCCAGGAATCAGCACCTTTGTAAAATGAGCCAGATTTAAGCAAAACACATTGTTGGAGTTTCAAAATGCATAGATAGAAGAGAAATAAGCGATCTATAGGTTTATTTCGCTTAGTTGCTTACTCTTGAGTAGAACTGCATGTTCACCAGAAATATGCACCTTTGTAAAATGAGCCAAATTGAAGCAAAACACGTTGGTGTGTCAGAATGCCTTGATAGAAGAAAAATAAGCGTTCCAAGGCTTTATTTCGCTTCGTTGCTTACTCTTGAGTAGAAATGCATGTGCACTCCAGAAAAAAGTACGTTTGTAAAATGAGCCAAGTTGAAGCAAAACACATTGTTGGAGTGTCAGAATGCATAGATAGAAGAAAAATAAGCGTTCCAAGGGTTTATTTCGCTTAGTTGCTTACTCTTGAGTAGAAATGCATGTGTACTCCAGAAATAAGCAACTTTGTGAAATGAGCCAAATTGAAATAAAACACATTGTTGGAGTGTCAAAATGCATAGATAGAAGACAAATAAGCGTTCCAAGGGTTTATTTCGCTTAGTTGCTTACTCTTGAGTAGAACTGCATGTGCACTTCAGAAATAAGCACCTTTGTAAAATGAGCCAAGTTGAAGCAAAACACATTGTTGGAGTGTCAGAATGCATAGATAGAAGACAAATAAGCGTGCCAAGGGTTTATTTCGCTTAGTTGCTTACTCTTGAGTAGAAATGCATTTGCACTCCAGAAATAATCACCTTTGTAAAATGAGCCAAGTTGAAGCAAAACACATTGTTGGAGTGTCAGAATGCATAGATAGAAGACAAATAAGCGTTCCAAGGGTTTATTTCGCTTCGTTGCTTACTCTTGAGTAGAAATGCATGTGCACTCCAGAAAAAAGTACGTTTGTAAAATGAGCCAAATTGAAACAAAAGACATTGTTGGAATGTCAAAATGCATAGATAGAAGACAAATAAGCGTTCCAAGGGTTTATTTCGCTTAGTTGCTTACTCTTGAGTAGAAATGCATGTGCACTCCAGAAATAAGCACCTTTGTAAAATGAGCCAAGTTGAAGCAAAACACATTGTTGGAGTGTCGGAATGCATAGATAGAAGACAAATAAGCGTTCCAAGGGTTTATTTCGCTTAGTTGCTTACTCTTGAGTAGAAATGCATGTGCACTTCAGAAATAAGCACATTTGTAAAATGAGCCAAGTTGAAGCAAAACACATTGTTGGAGTGTCAGAATGCACAGATAGAAGACAAATAAGCTTTCCAAGGGTTTATTTCGCTTAGTTGCTTACTCTTGAGTAGAAATGCATGTGTACTCCAGAAATAAGCAACTTTGTGAAATGAGCCAAATTGAAACAAAACACATTGTTGGAGTGTCAAAATGCATAGATGGAAGACAAATAAGCGTTCCAAGGGTTTATTTCGCTTAGTTGCTTACTCTTGAGTAGAAATGCATGTGCACTCCAGAAATAAGCACCTTTGTAAAATGAGCCAAGTTGAAGCAAAACACATTGTTGGAGTGTCAGAATGCATAGATAGAAGACAAATAAGCGTTCCAAGGGTTTATTTCGCTTAGCTGCTTACTCTTGAGTAGAAATGCATGTGCACTCCAGAAATAAGCACCTTTGTAAAATGAGCCAAGTTGAAGCAAAACACATTGTTGGAGTGTCAGAATGCACAGATAGAAGACAAATAAGCTTTCCAAGGGTTTATTTCGCTTAGTTGCTTACTCTTGAGTAGAAATGCATGTGTACTCCAGAAATAAGCAACCTTGTGAAATGAGCCAAATTGAAACAAAACACATTGTTGGAGTGTCAAAATGCATAGATGGAAGACAAATAAGCGTTCCAAGGGTTTATTTCGTTTAGTTGCTTACTCTTGAGTAGAAATGCATGTGCACTTCAGAAATAAGCACCTTTGTAAAATGAGCCAAGTTGAAGCAAAACACATTGTTGGAGTGTCAGAATGCATAGATAGAAGACAAATAAGCGTGCCAAGGGTTTATTTCGCTTAGTTGCTTACTCTTGAGTAGAAATGCATGTGCACTCCAGAAATAAGCACCTTTGTAAAATGAGCCAAGTTGAAGCAAAACACATTGTTGGAGTGTCAGAATGCATAGATAGAAGACAAATAAGCGTTCCAAGGGTTTATTTCGCTTAGTTGCTTACTCTTGAGTAGAAATGCATGTGCACTCCAGAAATAAGCACCTTTGTAAAATGAGCCAAGATGAAGCAAAACACATTGTTGAAGTGTCAGAATGCATAGATAGAAGACAAATAAGCTTTCCAAGGGTTTATTTCGCTTAGTTGCTTACTCTTGAGTAGAAATGCATGTGCACTTCAGAAATAAGCACCTTTGTGAAATGAGCCAAATTGAAACAAAACATATTGTTGGAATGTCAAAATGCATAGATAGAAGACAAATAAGCGTTCCAAGGGTTTATTTCGCTTAGTTGCTTACTCTTGAGTAGAAATGCATGTGCACTTCAGAAATAAGCACCTTTGGAAAATGAGCCAAGTTGAAGCAAAACACATTGTTGGAGTGTCAGAATGCATAGAAAGAAGACAAATAAGCATTCTATCGGTTTATTTCTTTTAGCTGCTTACTCTTGAGTAGGAATGCATGTGCACTCCATAAATAAGCACCTTTGTAAAATAAGCCAAATTGAAGCAAAACACATTGTTGGAATGTCAAAATGCATAGATAGAAGACAAATAAGCGTTCCAAGGGTTTATTTCGCTTCGTTGCTTACTCTTGAGTAGAAATGCATGTGCACTCCAGAAAAAAGTACGTTTGTAAAATGAGCCAAATTGAAACAAAACACATTGTTGGAATGTCAAAATGCATAGATAGAAGAGAAATAAGCGTTCCAAGGGTTTATTTCGCTAAGTTGCTTACTCTTGAGTAGAAATGCATGTGCACTTCAGAAATAAGCACCCTTGTAAAATGAGCCAAGTTGAAGCAAAACACATTGTTGGAGTGTCAGAATGCATAGATAGAAGACAAATAAGCGTTCCAAGGGTTTATTTCGCTTAGTTGCTTACTCTTGAGTAGAAATGCATGTGCACTCCAGAAATAAGCACCTTTGTAAAATGAGCCAAGTTGAAGCAAAACACATTGCTGGAGTGTCAGAATGCACAGATAGAAGACACATAAGCTTTCCAAGGGTTTATTTCGCTTAGTTGCTTACTCTTGAGTAGAACTGCATGTTCACCAGAAATAAGCACCTTTGTGAAATGAGCCAAATTGAAACAAAACACATTGTTGGAATGTCAAAATGCATAGATAGAAGACAAATAAGCGTTCCAAGGGTTTATTTCGCTAAGTTGCTTACTCTTGAGTAGAAATGCATGTGCACTTCAGAAATAAGCACCCTTGTAAAATGAGCCAAGTTGAAGCAAAACACATTGTTGGAGTGTCAGAATGCATAGATAGAAGACAAATAAGCGTTCCAAGGGTTTATTTCGCTTAGTTGCTTACTCTTGAGTAGAAATGCATGTGCACTCCAGAAATAAGCACCTTTGTAAAATGAGCCAAGTTGAAGCAAAACACATTGTTGGAGTGTCAGAATGCACAGATAGAAGACACATAAGCTTTCCAAGGGTTTATTTCGCTTAGTTGCTTACTCTTGAGTAGAAATGCATGTGTACTCCAGAAATAAGCAACTTTGTGAAATGAGCCAAATTGAAACAAAACACATTGTTGGAGTGTCAAAATGCATAGATGGAAGACAAATAAGCGTTCCAAGGGTTTTTTTCGCTTAGTTGCTTACTCTTGAGTAGAAATGCATGTGCACTTCAGAAATAAGCACCCTTGTAAAATGAGCCAAGTTGAAGCAAAACACATTGTTGGAGTGTCAGAATGCATAGATAGAAGACAAATAAGCGTTCCAAGGGTTTATTTCGCTTAGTTGCTTACTCTTGAGTAGAAATGCATGTGCACTCCAGAAATAAGCACCTTTGTAAAATGAGCCAAGTTGAAGCAAAACACATTGTTGGAGTGTCAGAATGCACAGATAGAAGACACATAAGCTTTCCAAGGGTTTATTTCGCTTAGTTGCTTACTCTTGAGTAGAAATGCATGTTCACCAGAAATAAGCACCTTTGTGAAATGAGCCAAATTGAAACAAAACACATTGTTGGAATGTCAAAATGCATAGATAGAAGACAAATAAGCGTTCCAAGGGTTTATTTCGCTAAGTTGCTTACTCTTGAGTAGAAATGCATGTGCACTTCAGAAATAAGCACCCTTGTAAAATGAGCCAAGTTGAAGCAAAACACATTGTTGGAGTGTCAGAATGCATAGATAGAAGACAAATAAGCGTTCCAAGGGTATATTTCGCTTAGTTGCTTACTCTTGAGTAGAAATGCATGTGCACTCCAGAAATAAGCACCTTTGTAAAATGAGCCAAGTTGAAGCAAAACACATTGTTGGAGTGTCAGAATGCACAGATAGAAGACACATAAGCTTTCCAAGGGTTTATTTCGCTTAGTTGCTTACTCTTGAGTAGAAATGCATGTGTACTCCAGAAATAAGCAACTTTGTGAAATGAGCCAAATTGAAACAAAACACATTGTTGGAGTGTCAAAATGCATAGATGGAAGACAAATAAGCGTTCCAAGGGTTTATTTCGCTTAGTTGCGTACTCTTGAGTAGAAATGCATGTGCACTTCAGAAATAAGCACCTTTGTAAAATGAGCCAAGTTGAAGCAAAACACATTGTTGGAGTGTCAGAATGCATAGATAGAAGACAAATAAGCGTGCCAAGGGTTTATTTCGCTTAGTTGCTTACTCTTGAGTAGAAATGCATGTGCACTCCAGAAAAAAGCACCTTTTTAAAATGAGCCAAGTTGAAGCAAAACACATTGTTGGAGTGTCAGAATGCATAGATAGAAGACAAATAAGCGTTCCAAGGGTTTATTTCGCTTAGTTGCTTACTCTTGAGTAGAAATGCATGTGTACTCCAGAAATAAGCAACTTTGTGAAATGAGCCAAATTGAAATAAAACACATTGTTGGAGTGTCAAAATGCATAGATAGAAGACAAATAAGCGTTCCAAGGGTTTATTTCGCTTAGTTGCTTACTCTTGAGTAGAAATGCATGTGTACTCCAGAAATAAGCAACTTTGTGAAATGAGCCAAATTGAAATAAAACACATTGTTGGAGTGTCAAAATGCATAGATAGAAGACAAATAAGCGTTCCAAGGGTTTATTTCGCTTAGTTCCTTACTCTTGAGTAGAAATGCATGTGTACTCCAGAAATAAGCAACTTTGTGAAATGAGCCAAATTGAAATAAAACACATTGTTGGAATGTCAAAATGCATAGATAGAAGACAAATAAGCGTTCCAAGGGTTTATTTCGCTTAGTTGCTTACTCTTGAGTAGGAATGCATGTGTACTCCAGAAATAAGCAACGTTGTGAAATGAGCCAAATTGAAACAAAACACATTGTTGGAGTGTCAAAATGCATAGATAGATGGCAAATAAGCGTTCCATGGCTTTATTTCGCTTAGTTGCTTACTCTTGAGTAGAACTGCATGTTCACTCCAGAAATCAGCACCTTTGTAAAATGAGCCAGATTTAAGCAAAACACATTGTTGGAGTTTCAAAATGCATAGATAGAAGAGAAATAAGCGATCTATAGGTTTATTTCGCTTAGTTGCTTACTCTTGAGTAGAACTGCATGTTCACCAGAAATAAGCACCTTTGTGAAATGAGCCAAATTGAAACAAAACACATTGTTGGAATGTCAAAATGCATAGATAGAAGACAAATAAGCGTTCCAAGGGTTTATTTCGCTAAGTTGCTTACTCTTGAGTAGAAATGCATGTGCACTTCAGAAATAAGCACCCTTGTAAAATGAGCCAAGTTGAAGCAAATCACATTGTTGGAGTGTCAGAATGCATAGATAGAAGACAAATAAGCGTTCCAAGGGTTTATTTCGCTTAGTTGCTTACTCTTGAGTAGAAATGCATGTGCACTCCAGAAATAAGCACCTTTGTAAAATGAGCCAAGATGAAGCAAAACACATTGTTGAAGTGTCAGAATGCATAGATAGAAGACAAATAAGCGTTCCAAGGGTTTATTTCGCTTAGTTGCTTACTCTTGAGTAGAAATGCATGTGCACTTCAGAAATAAGCACCTTTGTGAAATGACCCAAATTGAAACAAAACATATTGTTGGAATGTCAAAATGCATAGATAGAAGACAAATAAGCGTTCCAAGGGTTTATTTCGCTTAGTTGCTTACTCTTGAGTAGAAATGCATGTGCACTTCAGAAATAAGCACCTTTGGAAAATGAGCCAAGTTGAAGCAAAACACATTGTTGGAGTGTCAGAATGCATAGAAAGAAGACAAATAAGCATTCTATCGGTTTATTTCTTTTAGCTGCTTACTCTTGAGTAGGAATGCATGTGCACTCCATAAATAAGCACCTTTGTAAAATAAGCCAAATTGAAGCAAAACACAGGGTTGGAGTGTCAGAATGCATAGATAGAAGACAGGTAAGCGATCTATAGGTTTATTTCGCTTCGTTGCTTACTCTTGAGTAGAACTGCATGTTCACTCCAGGAATCAGCACCTTTGTAAAATGAGCCAGATTTAAGCAAAACACATTGTTGGAGTTTCAAAATGCATAGATAGAAGAGAAATAAGCGATCTATAGGTTTATTTCGCTTAGTTGCTTACTCTTGAGTAGAACTGCATGTTCACCAGAAATATGCACCTTTGTAAAATGAGCCAAATTGAAGCAAAACACGTTGGTGTGTCAGAATGCCTTGATAGAAGAAAAATAAGCGTTCCAAGGCTTTATTTCGCTTCGTTGCTTACTCTTGAGTAGAAATGCATGTGCACTCCAGAAAAAAGTACGTTTGTAAAATGAGCCAAGTTGAAGCAAAACACATTGTTGGAGTGTCAGAATGCATAGATAGAAGAAAAATAAGCGTTCCAAGGGTTTATTTCGCTTAGTTGCTTACTCTTGAGTAGAAATGCATGTGTACTCCAGAAATAAGCAACTTTGTGAAATGAGCCAAATTGAAATAAAACACATTGTTGGAGTGTCAAAATGCATAGATAGAAGACAAATAAGCGTTCCAAGGGTTTATTTCGCTTAGTTGCTTACTCTTGAGTAGAACTGCATGTGCACTTCAGAAATAAGCACCTTTGTAAAATGAGCCAAGTTGAAGCAAAACACATTGTTGGAGTGTCAGAATGCATAGATAGAAGACAAATAAGCGTGCCAAGGGTTTATTTCGCTTAGTTGCTTACTCTTGAGTAGAAATGCATGTGCACTCCAGAAATAAGCACCTTTGTAAAATGAGCCAAGTTGAAGCAAAACACATTGTTGGAGTGTCAGAATGCATAGATAGAAGACAAATAAGCGTTCCAAGGGTTTATTTCGCTTCGTTGCTTACTCTTGAGTAGAAATGCATGTGCACTCCAGAAAAAAGTACGTTTGTAAAATGAGCCAAATTGAAACAAAAGACATTGTTGGAATGTCAAAATGCATAGATAGAAGACAAATAAGCGTTCCAAGGGTTTATTTCGCTTAGTTGCTTACTCTTGAGTAGAAATGCATGTGCACTCCAGAAATAAGCACCTTTGTAAAATGAGCCAAGTTGAAGCAAAACACATTGTTGGAGTGTCGGAATGCATAGATAGAAGACAAATAAGCGTTCCAAGGGTTTATTTCGCTTAGTTGCTTACTCTTGAGTAGAAATGCATGTGCACTTCAGAAATAAGCACATTTGTAAAATGAGCCAAGTTGAAGCAAAACACATTGTTGGAGTGTCAGAATGCACAGATAGAAGACAAATAAGCTTTCCAAGGGTTTATTTCGCTTAGTTGCTTACTCTTGAGTAGAAATGCATGTGTACTCCAGAAATAAGCAACTTTGTGAAATGAGCCAAATTGAAACAAAACACATTGTTGGAGTGTCAAAATGCATAGATGGAAGACAAATAAGCGTTCCAAGGGTTTATTTCGCTTAGTTGCTTACTCTTGAGTAGAAATGCATGTGCACTCCAGAAATAAGCACCTTTGTAAAATGAGCCAAGTTGAAGCAAAACACATTGTTGGAGTGTCAGAATGCATAGATAGAAGACAAATAAGCGTTCCAAGGGTTTATTTCGCTTAGCTGCTTACTCTTGAGTAGAAATGCATGTGCACTCCAGAAATAAGCACCTTTGTAAAATGAGCCAAGTTGAAGCAAAACACATTGTTGGAGTGTCAGAATGCACAGATAGAAGACAAATAAGCTTTCCAAGGGTTTATTTCGCTTAGTTGCTTACTCTTGAGTAGAAATGCATGTGTACTCCAGAAATAAGCAACTTTGTGAAATGAGCCAAATTGAAACAAAACACATTGTTGGAGTGTCAAAATGCATAGATGGAAGACAAATAAGCGTTCCAAGGGTTTATTTCGTTTAGTTGCTTACTCTTGAGTAGAAATGCATGTGCACTTCAGAAATAAGCACCTTTGTAAAATGAGCCAAGTTGAAGCAAAACACATTGTTGGAGTGTCAGAATGCATAGATAGAAGACAAATAAGCGTGCCAAGGGTTTATTTCGCTTAGTTGCTTACTCTTGAGTAGAAATGCATGTGCACTCCAGAAATAAGCACCTTTGTAAAATGAGCCAAGTTGAAGCAAAACACATTGTTGGAGTGTCAGAATGCATAGATAGAAGACAAATAAGCGTTCCAAGGGTTTATTTCGCTTAGTTGCTTACTCTTGAGTAGAAATGCATGTGCACTCCAGAAATAAGCACCTTTGTAAAATGAGCCAAGATGAAGCAAAACACATTGTTGAAGTGTCAGAATGCATAGATAGAAGACAAATAAGCTTTCCAAGGGTTTATTTCGCTTAGTTGCTTACTCTTGAGTAGAAATGCATGTGCACTTCAGAAATAAGCACCTTTGTGAAATGAGCCAAATTGAAACAAAACATATTGTTGGAATGTCAAAATGCATAGATAGAAGACAAATAAGCGTTCCAAGGGTTTATTTCGCTTAGTTGCTTACTCTTGAGTAGAAATGCATGTGCACTCCAGAAATAAGCACCTTTGTAAAATGAGCCAAGTTGAAGCAAAACACATTGTTGGAGTGTCAGAATGCATAGAAAGAAGACAAATAAGCATTCTATCGGTTTATTTCTTTTAGCTGCTTACTCTTGAGTAGGAATGCATGTGCACTCCATAAATAAGCACCTTTGTAAAATAAGCCAAATTGAAGCAAAACACAGGGTTGGAGTGTCAGAATGCATAGATAGAAGACAGGTAAGCGATCTATAGGTTTATTTCGCTTCGTTGCTTACTCTTGAGTAGAACTGCATGTTCACTCCAGGAATCAGCACCTTTGTAAAATGAGCCAGATTTAAGCAAAACACATTGTTGGAGTTTCAAAATGCATAGATAGAAGAGAAATAAGCGATCTATAGGTTTATTTCGCTTAGTTGCTTACTCTTGAGTAGAACTGCATGTTCACCAGAAATATGCACCTTTGTAAAATGAGCCAAATTGAAGCAAAACACGTTGGTGTGTCAGAATGCCTTGATAGAAGAAAAATAAGCGTTCCAAGGCTTTATTTCGCTTCGTTGCTTACTCTTGAGTAGAAATGCATGTGCACTCCAGAAAAAAGTACGTTTGTAAAATGAGCCAAGTTGAAGCAAAACACATTGTTGGAGTGTCAGAATGCATAGATAGAAGAAAAATAAGCGTTCCAAGGGTTTATTTCGCTTAGTTGCTTACTCTTGAGTAGAAATGCATGTGTACTCCAGAAATAAGCAACTTTGTGAAATGAGCCAAATTGAAATAAAACACATTGTTGGAGTGTCAGAATGCATAGATAGAAGACAAATAAGCGTTCCAAGGGTTTATTTCGCTTCGTTGCTTACTCTTGAGTAGAAATGCATGTGCACTCCAGAAAAAAGTACGTTTGTAAAATGAGCCAAATTGAAACAAAACACATTGTTGGAATGTCAAAATGCATAGATAGAAGACAAATAAGCGTTCCAAGGGTTTATTTCGCTTAGTTGCTTACTCTTGAGTAGAAATGCATGTGCACTCCAGAAATAAGCACCTTTGTAAAATGAGCCAAGTTGAAGCAAAACACATTGTTGGAGTGTCGGAATGCATAGATAGAAGACAAATAAGCGTTCCAAGGGTTTATTTCGCTTAGTTGCTTACTCTTGAGTAGAAATGCATGTGCACTTCAGAAATAAGCACATTTGTAAAATGAGCCAAGTTGAAGCAAAACACATTGTTGGAGTGTCAGAATGCACAGATAGAAGACAAATAAGCTTTCCAAGGGTTTATTTCGCTTAGTTGCTTACTCTTGAGTAGAAATGCATGTGTACTCCAGAAATAAGCAACTTTGTGAAATGAGCCAAATTGAAACAAAACACATTGTTGGAGTGTCAAAATGCATAGATGGAAGACAAATAAGCGTTCCAAGGGTTTATTTCGCTTAGTTGCTTACTCTTGAGTAGAAATGCATGTGCACTCCAGAAATAAGCACCTTTGTAAAATGAGCCAAGTTGAAGCAAAACACATTGTTGGAGTGTCAGAATGCATAGATAGAAGACAAATAAGCGTTCCAAGGGTTTATTTCGCTTAGCTGCTTACTCTTGAGTAGAAATGCATGTGCACTCCAGAAATAAGCACCTTTGTAAAATGAGCCAAGTTGAAGCAAAACACATTGTTGGAGTGTCAGAATGCACAGATAGAAGACAAATAAGCTTTCCAAGGGTTTATTTCGCTTAGTTCCTTACTCTTGAGTAGAAATGCATGTGTACTCCAGAAATAAGCAACTTTGTGAAATGAGCCAAATTGAAACAAAACACATTGTTGGAGTGTCAAAATGCATAGATGGAAGACAAATAAGCGTTCCAAGGGTTTATTTCGTTTAGTTGCTTACTCTTGAGTAGAAATGCATGTGCACTTCAGAAATAAGCACCTTTGTAAAATGAGCCAAGTTGAAGCAAAACACATTGTTGGAGTGTCAGAATGCATAGATAGAAGACAAATAAGCGTGCCAAGGGTTTATTTCGCTTAGTTGCTTACTCTTGAGTAGAAATGCATGTGCACTCCAGAAATAAGCACCTTTGTAAAATGAGCCAAGTTGAAGCAAAACACATTGTTGGAGTGTCAGAATGCATAGATAGAAGACAAATAAGCGTTCCAAGGGTTTATTTCGCTTAGTTGCTTACTCTTGAGTAGAAATGCATGTGCACTCCAGAAATAAGCAACTTTGTGAAATGAGCCAAATTGAAATAAAACACATTGTTGGAGTGTCAAAATGCATAGATAGAAGACAAATAAGCGTTCCAAGGGTTTATTTCGCTTAGTTGCTTACTCTTGAGTAGAAATGCATGTGTACTCCAGAAATAAGCAACTTTGTGAAATGAGCCAAATTGAAATAAAACACATTGTTGGAGTGTCAAAATGCATAGATAGAAGACAAATAAGCGTTCCAAGGGTTTATTTCGCTTAGTTGCTTACTCTTGAGTAGAAATGCATGTGTACTCCAGAAATAAGCAACTTTGTGAAATGAGCCAAATTGAAATAAAACACATTGTTGGAGTGTCAAAATGCATAGATAGAAGACAAATAAGCGTTCCAAGGGTTTATTTCGCTTAGTTGCTTACTCTTGAGTAGAAATGCATGTGCACTTCAGAAATAAGCAACGTTGTGAAATGAGCCAAATTGAAACAAAACACATTGTTGGAGTGTCAGAATGCATAGATAGAAGACAAATAAGCGTTCCAAGGGTTTATTTCGCTTAGTTGCTTACTCTTGAGTAGAAATGCATGTGCACTCCAGAAATAAGCAACTTTGTAAAATGAGCCAAGATGAAGCAAAACACATTGTTGGAGTGTCAGAATGCATAGATAGAAGACAAATAAGCTTTCCAAGGGTTTATTTCGCTTAGTTGCTTACTCTTGAGTAGAAATGCATGTGTACTCCAGAAATAAGCAACTTTGTGAAATGAGCCAAATTGAAACAAAACACATTGTTGTCAAAATGCATAGATAGAAGACAAATAAGCGTTCCAAGGCTTTATTTCGCTTAGTTGCTTACTCTTGAGTAGAAATGCATGTGCACTTCAGAAATAAGCACCTTTGTAAAATGAGCCAAGTTGAAGCAAAACACATTGTTGGAGTGTCAGAATGCATACATAGAAGACAAATAAGCGTGCCAAGGGTTTATTTCGCTTAGTTGCTTACTCTTGAGTAGAAATGCATGTGCACTTCAGAAATAAGCACCTTTGTGAAATGAGCCAAATTGAAACAAAACATATTGTTGGAATGTCAAAATGCATAGATAGAAGACAAATAAGCGTTCCAAGGGTTTATTTCGCTTAGTTGCTTACTCTTGAGTAGAAATGCATGTGCACTTCAGAAATAAGCACCTTTGGAAAATGAGCCAAGTTGAAGCAAAACACATTGTTGGAGTGTCAGAATGCATAGAAAGAAGACAAATCAGCATTCTATCGGTTTATTTCTTATAGCTGCTTACTCTTGAGTAGGAATGCATGTGCACTCCATAAATAAGCACCTTTGTAAAATGAGCCAAATTGAAGCAAAACACAGGGTTGGAGTGTCAGAATGCATAGATAGAAGACAGGTAAGCGATCTATAGGTTTATTTCGCTTCGTTGCTTACTCTTGAGTAGAACTGCATGTTCACTCCAGAAATCAGCAACTTTGTAAAATGAGCCAGATTTAAGCAAAACACATTGTTGGAGTTTCAAAATGCATAGATAGAAGAGAAATAAGCGATCTATAGGTTTATTTCGCTTAGTTGCTTACTCTTGAGTAGAACTGCATGTTCACCAGAAATATGCACCTTTGTAAAATGAGCCAAATTGAAGCAAAACACGTTGGTGTGTCAGAATGCCTTGATAGAAGAAAAATAAGCGTTCCAAGGGTTTATTTCGCTTCGTTGCTTACTCTTGAGTAGAAATGCATGTGCACTCCAGAAAAAAGTACGTTTGTAAAATGAGCCAAGTTGAAGCAAAACACATTGTTGGAGTGTCAGAATGCATAGATAGAAGACAAATAAGCGTTCCAAGGGTTTATTTCGCTTAGTTGCTTACTCTTGAGTAGAAATGCATGTGTACTCCAGAAATAAGCAACTTTGTGAAATGAGCCAAATTGAAATAAAACACATTGTTGGAGTGTCAAAATGCATAGATAGAAGACAAATAAGCGTTCCAAGGGTTTATTTCGCTTAGTTGCTTACTCTTGAGTAGAAATGCATGTGTACTCCAGAAATAAGCAACTTTGTGAAATGAGCCAAATTGAAACAAAACACATTGTTGGAGTGTCAAAATGCATAGATAGATGGCAAATAAGCGTTCCATGGCTTTAATTCGCTTAGTTGCTTACTCTTGAGTAGAACTGCATGTTCACTCCAGAAATCAGCACCTTTGTAAAATGAGCCAGATTTAAGCAAAACACATTGTTGGAGTTTCAAAATGCATAGATAGAAGAGAAATAAGCGATCTATAGGTTTATTTCGCTTAGTTGCTTACTCTTGAGTAGAACTGCATGTTCACCAGAAATATGCACCTTTGTAAAATGAGCCAAATTGAAGCAAAACACGTTGGTGTGTCAGAAGGCCTTGATAGAAGAAAAATAAGCGTTCCAAGGGTTTATTTCGCTTAGTTGCTTACTCTTGAGTAGAAATGCATGTGTACTCCAGAAATAAGCAACTTTGTGAAATGAGCCAAATTGAAACAAAACACATTGTTGGAGTGTCAAAATGCATAGATAGAAGACAAATAAGCGTTCCAAGGGTTTATTTCGCTTAGTTGCTTACTCTTGAGTAGAAATGCATGTGCACTTCAGAAATAAGCACCTTTGGAAAATGAGCCAAGTTGAAGCAAAACACATTGTTGGAGTGTCAGAATGCATAGAAAGAAGACAAATCAGCATTCTATCGGTTTATTTCTTATAGCTGCTTACTCTTGAGTAGGAATGCATGTGCACTCCATAAATAAGCACCTTTGTAAAATGAGCCAAATTGAAGCAAAACACAGGGTTGGAGTGTCAGAATGCATAGATAGAAGACAGGTAAGCGATCTATAGGTTTATTTCGCTTCGTTGCTTACTCTTGAGTAGAACTGCATGTTCACTCCAGAAATCAGCAACTTTGTAAAATGAGCCAGATTTAAGCAAAACACATTGTTGGAGTTTCAAAATGCATAGATAGAAGAGAAATAAGCGATCTATAGGTTTATTTCGCTTAGTTGCTTACTCTTGAGTAGAACTGCATGTTCACCAGAAATATGCACCTTTGTAAAATGAGCCAAATTGAAGCAAAACACGTTGGTGTGTCAGAATGCCTTGATAGAAGAAAAATAAGCGTTCCAAGGGTTTATTTCGCTTCGTTGCTTACTCTTGAGTAGAAATGCATGTGCACTCCAGAAAAAAGTACGTTTGTAAAATGAGCCAAGTTGAAGCAAAACACATTGTTGGAGTGTCAGAATGCATAGATAGAAGACAAATAAGCGTTCCAAGGGTTTATTTCGCTTAGTTGCTTACTCTTGAGTAGAAATGCATGTGTACTCCAGAAATAAGCAACTTTGTGAAATGAGCCAAATTGAAATAAAACACATTGTTGGAGTGTCAAAATGCATAGATAGAAGACAAATAAGCGTTCCAAGGGTTTATTTCGCTTAGTTGCTTACTCTTGAGTAGAAATGCATGTGTACTCCAGAAATAAGCAACTTTGTGAAATGAGCCAAATTGAAACAAAACACATTGTTGGAGTGTCAAAATGCATAGATAGATGGCAAATAAGCGTTCCATGGCTTTATTTCGCTTAGTTGCTTACTCTTGAGTAGAACTGCATGTTCACTCCAGAAATCAGCACCTTTGTAAAATGAGCCAGATTTAAGCAAAACACATTGTTGGAGTTTCAAAATGCATAGATAGAAGAGAAATAAGCGATCTATAGGTTTATTTCGCTTAGTTGCTTACTCTTGAGTAGAACTGCATGTTCACCAGAAATATGCACCTTTGTAAAATGAGCCAAATTGAAGCAAAACACGTTGGTGTGTCAGAAGGCCTTGATAGAAGAAAAATAAGCGTTCCAAGGGTTTATTTCGCTTAGTTGCTTACTCTTGAGTAGAAATGCATGTGTACTCCAGAAATAAGCAACTTTGTGAAATGAGCCAAATTGAAACAAAACACATTGTTGGAGTGTCAAAATGCATAGATAGAAGACAAATAAGCGTTCCAAGGGTTTATTTCGCTTAGTTGCTTACTCTTGAGTAGAAATGCATGTGCACTTCAGAAATAAGCACATTTGTAAAATGAGCCAAGTTGAAGCAAAACACATTGTTGGAGTGTCAGAATGCACAGATAGAAGACAAATAAGCTTTCCAAGGGTTTATTTCGCTTAGTTGCTTACTCTTGAGTAGAAATGCATGTGTACTCCAGAAATAAGCAACTTTGTGAAATGAGCCAAATTGAAACAAAACACATTGTTGGAGTGTCAAAATGCATAGATGGAAGACAAATAAGCGTTCCAAGGGTTTATTTCGCTTAGTTGCTTACTCTTGAGTAGAAATGCATGTGCACTCCAGAAATAAGCACCTTTGTAAAATGAGCCAAGTTGAAGCAAAACACATTGTTGGAGTGTCAGAATGCATAGATAGAAGACAAATAAGCGTTCCAAGGGTTTATTTCGCTTAGCTGCTTACTCTTGAGTAGAAATGCATGTGCACTCCAGAAATAAGCACCTTTGTAAAATGAGCCAAGTTGAAGCAAAACACATTGTTGGAGTGTCAGAATGCACAGATAGAAGACAAATAAGCTTTCCAAGGGTTTATTTCGCTTAGTTGCTTACTCTTGAGTAGAAATGCATGTGTACTCCAGAAATAAGCAACTTTGTGAAATGAGCCAAATTGAAACAAAACACATTGTTGGAGTGTCAAAATGCATAGATGGAAGACAAATAAGCGTTCCAAGGGTTTATTTCGTTTAGTTGCTTACTCTTGAGTAGAAATGCATGTGCACTTCAGAAATAAGCACCTTTGTAAAATGAGCCAAGTTGAAGCAAAACACATTGTTGGAGTGTCAGAATGCATAGATAGAAGACAAATAAGCGTGCCAAGGGTTTATTTCGCTTAGTTGCTTACTCTTGAGTAGAAATGCATGTGCACTCCAGAAATAAGCACCTTTGTAAAATGAGCCAAGTTGAAGCAAAACACATTGTTGGAGTGTCAGAATGCATAGATAGAAGACAAATAAGCGTTCCAAGGGTTTATTTCGCTTAGTTGCTTACTCTTGAGTAGAAATGCATGTGCACTCCAGAAATAAGCACCTTTGTAAAATGAGCCAAGATGAAGCAAAACACATTGTTGAAGTGTCAGAATGCATAGATAGAAGACAAATAAGCTTTCCAAGGGTTTATTTCGCTTAGTTGCTTACTCTTGAGTAGAAATGCATGTGCACTTCAGAAATAAGCACCTTTGTGAAATGAGCCAAATTGAAACAAAACATATTGTTGGAATGTCAAAATGCATAGATAGAAGACAAATAAGCGTTCCAAGGGTTTATTTCGCTTAGTTGCTTACTCTTGAGTAGAAATGCATGTGCACTCCAGAAATAAGCACCTTTGTAAAATGAGCCAAGTTGAAGCAAAACACATTGTTGGAGTGTCAGAATGCATAGAAAGAAGACAAATAAGCATTCTATCGGTTTATTTCTTTTAGCTGCTTACTCTTGAGTAGGAATGCATGTGCACTCCATAAATAAGCACCTTTGTAAAATAAGCCAAATTGAAGCAAAACACAGGGTTGGAGTGTCAGAATGCATAGATAGAAGACAGGTAAGCGATCTATAGGTTTATTTCGCTTCGTTGCTTACTCTTGAGTAGAACTGCATGTTCACTCCAGGAATCAGCACCTTTGTAAAATGAGCCAGATTTAAGCAAAACACATTGTTGGAGTTTCAAAATGCATAGATAGAAGAGAAATAAGCGATCTATAGGTTTATTTCGCTTAGTTGCTTACTCTTGAGTAGAACTGCATGTTCACCAGAAATATGCACCTTTGTAAAATGAGCCAAATTGAAGCAAAACACGTTGGTGTGTCAGAATGCCTTGATAGAAGAAAAATAAGCGTTCCAAGGCTTTATTTCGCTTCGTTGCTTACTCTTGAGTAGAAATGCATGTGCACTCCAGAAAAAAGTACGTTTGTAAAATGAGCCAAGTTGAAGCAAAACACATTGTTGGAGTGTCAGAATGCATAGATAGAAGAAAAATAAGCGTTCCAAGGGTTTATTTCGCTTAGTTGCTTACTCTTGAGTAGAAATGCATGTGTACTCCAGAAATAAGCAACTTTGTGAAATGAGCCAAATTGAAATAAAACACATTGTTGGAGTGTCAGAATGCATAGATAGAAGACAAATAAGCGTTCCAAGGGTTTATTTCGCTTCGTTGCTTACTCTTGAGTAGAAATGCATGTGCACTCCAGAAAAAAGTACGTTTGTAAAATGAGCCAAATTGAAACAAAACACATTGTTGGAATGTCAAAATGCATAGATAGAAGACAAATAAGCGTTCCAAGGGTTTATTTCGCTTAGTTGCTTACTCTTGAGTAGAAATGCATGTGCACTCCAGAAATAAGCACCTTTGTAAAATGAGCCAAGTTGAAGCAAAACACATTGTTGGAGTGTCGGAATGCATAGATAGAAGACAAATAAGCGTTCCAAGGGTTTATTTCGCTTAGTTGCTTACTCTTGAGTAGAAATGCATGTGCACTTCAGAAATAAGCACATTTGTAAAATGAGCCAAGTTGAAGCAAAACACATTGTTGGAGTGTCAGAATGCACAGATAGAAGACAAATAAGCTTTCCAAGGGTTTATTTCGCTTAGTTGCTTACTCTTGAGTAGAAATGCATGTGTACTCCAGAAATAAGCAACTTTGTGAAATGAGCCAAATTGAAACAAAACACATTGTTGGAGTGTCAAAATGCATAGATGGAAGACAAATAAGCGTTCCAAGGGTTTATTTCGCTTAGTTGCTTACTCTTGAGTAGAAATGCATGTGCACTCCAGAAATAAGCACCTTTGTAAAATGAGCCAAGTTGAAGCAAAACACATTGTTGGAGTGTCAGAATGCATAGATAGAAGACAAATAAGCGTTCCAAGGGTTTATTTCGCTTAGCTGCTTACTCTTGAGTAGAAATGCATGTGCACTCCAGAAATAAGCACCTTTGTAAAATGAGCCAAGTTGAAGCAAAACACATTGTTGGAGTGTCAGAATGCACAGATAGAAGACAAATAAGCTTTCCAAGGGTTTATTTCGCTTAGTTCCTTACTCTTGAGTAGAAATGCATGTGTACTCCAGAAATAAGCAACTTTGTGAAATGAGCCAAATTGAAACAAAACACATTGTTGGAGTGTCAAAATGCATAGATGGAAGACAAATAAGCGTTCCAAGGGTTTATTTCGTTTAGTTGCTTACTCTTGAGTAGAAATGCATGTGCACTTCAGAAATAAGCACCTTTGTAAAATGAGCCAAGTTGAAGCAAAACACATTGTTGGAGTGTCAGAATGCATAGATAGAAGACAAATAAGCGTGCCAAGGGTTTATTTCGCTTAGTTGCTTACTCTTGAGTAGAAATGCATGTGCACTCCAGAAATAAGCACCTTTGTAAAATGAGCCAAGTTGAAGCAAAACACATTGTTGGAGTGTCAGAATGCATAGATAGAAGACAAATAAGCGTTCCAAGGGTTTATTTCGCTTAGTTGCTTACTCTTGAGTAGAAATGCATGTGCACTCCAGAAATAAGCAACTTTGTGAAATGAGCCAAATTGAAATAAAACACATTGTTGGAGTGTCAAAATGCATAGATAGAAGACAAATAAGCGTTCCAAGGGTTTATTTCGCTTAGTTGCTTACTCTTGAGTAGAAATGCATGTGTACTCCAGAAATAAGCAACTTTGTGAAATGAGCCAAATTGAAATAAAACACATTGTTGGAGTGTCAAAATGCATAGATAGAAGACAAATAAGCGTTCCAAGGGTTTATTTCGCTTAGTTGCTTACTCTTGAGTAGAAATGCATGTGTACTCCAGAAATAAGCAACTTTGTGAAATGAGCCAAATTGAAATAAAACACATTGTTGGAGTGTCAAAATGCATAGATAGAAGACAAATAAGCGTTCCAAGGGTTTATTTCGCTTAGTTGCTTACTCTTGAGTAGAAATGCATGTGCACTTCAGAAATAAGCAACGTTGTGAAATGAGCCAAATTGAAACAAAACACATTGTTGGAGTGTCAGAATGCATAGATAGAAGACAAATAAGCGTTCCAAGGGTTTATTTCGCTTAGTTGCTTACTCTTGAGTAGAAATGCATGTGCACTCCAGAAATAAGCAACTTTGTAAAATGAGCCAAGATGAAGCAAAACACATTGTTGGAGTGTCAGAATGCATAGATAGAAGACAAATAAGCTTTCCAAGGGTTTATTTCGCTTAGTTGCTTACTCTTGAGTAGAAATGCATGTGTACTCCAGAAATAAGCAACTTTGTGAAATGAGCCAAATTGAAACAAAACACATTGTTGTCAAAATGCATAGATAGAAGACAAATAAGCGTTCCAAGGCTTTATTTCGCTTAGTTGCTTACTCTTGAGTAGAAATGCATGTGCACTTCAGAAATAAGCACCTTTGTAAAATGAGCCAAGTTGAAGCAAAACACATTGTTGGAGTGTCAGAATGCATACATAGAAGACAAATAAGCGTGCCAAGGGTTTATTTCGCTTAGTTGCTTACTCTTGAGTAGAAATGCATGTGCACTTCAGAAATAAGCACCTTTGTGAAATGAGCCAAATTGAAACAAAACATATTGTTGGAATGTCAAAATGCATAGATAGAAGACAAATAAGCGTTCCAAGGGTTTATTTCGCTTAGTTGCTTACTCTTGAGTAGAAATGCATGTGCACTTCAGAAATAAGCACCTTTGGAAAATGAGCCAAGTTGAAGCAAAACACATTGTTGGAGTGTCAGAATGCATAGAAAGAAGACAAATCAGCATTCTATCGGTTTATTTCTTATAGCTGCTTACTCTTGAGTAGGAATGCATGTGCACTCCATAAATAAGCACCTTTGTAAAATGAGCCAAATTGAAGCAAAACACAGGGTTGGAGTGTCAGAATGCATAGATAGAAGACAGGTAAGCGATCTATAGGTTTATTTCGCTTCGTTGCTTACTCTTGAGTAGAACTGCATGTTCACTCCAGAAATCAGCAACTTTGTAAAATGAGCCAGATTTAAGCAAAACACATTGTTGGAGTTTCAAAATGCATAGATAGAAGAGAAATAAGCGATCTATAGGTTTATTTCGCTTAGTTGCTTACTCTTGAGTAGAACTGCATGTTCACCAGAAATATGCACCTTTGTAAAATGAGCCAAATTGAAGCAAAACACGTTGGTGTGTCAGAATGCCTTGATAGAAGAAAAATAAGCGTTCCAAGGGTTTATTTCGCTTCGTTGCTTACTCTTGAGTAGAAATGCATGTGCACTCCAGAAAAAAGTACGTTTGTAAAATGAGCCAAGTTGAAGCAAAACACATTGTTGGAGTGTCAGAATGCATAGATAGAAGACAAATAAGCGTTCCAAGGGTTTATTTCGCTTAGTTGCTTACTCTTGAGTAGAAATGCATGTGTACTCCAGAAATAAGCAACTTTGTGAAATGAGCCAAATTGAAATAAAACACATTGTTGGAGTGTCAAAATGCATAGATAGAAGACAAATAAGCGTTCCAAGGGTTTATTTCGCTTAGTTGCTTACTCTTGAGTAGAAATGCATGTGTACTCCAGAAATAAGCAACTTTGTGAAATGAGCCAAATTGAAACAAAACACATTGTTGGAGTGTCAAAATGCATAGATAGATGGCAAATAAGCGTTCCATGGCTTTATTTCGCTTAGTTGCTTACTCTTGAGTAGAACTGCATGTTCACTCCAGAAATCAGCACCTTTGTAAAATGAGCCAGATTTAAGCAAAACACATTGTTGGAGTTTCAAAATGCATAGATAGAAGAGAAATAAGCGATCTATAGGTTTATTTCGCTTAGTTGCTTACTCTTGAGTAGAACTGCATGTTCACCAGAAATATGCACCTTTGTAAAATGAGCCAAATTGAAGCAAAACACGTTGGTGTGTCAGAAGGCCTTGATAGAAGAAAAATAAGCGTTCCAAGGGTTTATTTCGCTTAGTTGCTTACTCTTGAGTAGAAATGCATGTGTACTCCAGAAATAAGCAACTTTGTGAAATGAGCCAAATTGAAACAAAACACATTGTTGGAGTGTCAAAATGCATAGATAGAAGACAAATAAGCGTTCCAAGGGTTTATTTCGCTTAGTTGCTTACTCTTGAGTAGAAATGCATGTGCACTTCAGAAATAAGCACCTTTGGAAAATGAGCCAAGTTGAAGCAAAACACATTGTTGGAGTGTCAGAATGCATAGAAAGAAGACAAATCAGCATTCTATCGGTTTATTTCTTATAGCTGCTTACTCTTGAGTAGGAATGCATGTGCACTCCATAAATAAGCACCTTTGTAAAATGAGCCAAATTGAAGCAAAACACAGGGTTGGAGTGTCAGAATGCATAGATAGAAGACAGGTAAGCGATCTATAGGTTTATTTCGCTTCGTTGCTTACTCTTGAGTAGAACTGCATGTTCACTCCAGAAATCAGCAACTTTGTAAAATGAGCCAGATTTAAGCAAAACACATTGTTGGAGTTTCAAAATGCATAGATAGAAGAGAAATAAGCGATCTATAGGTTTATTTCGCTTAGTTGCTTACTCTTGAGTAGAACTGCATGTTCACCAGAAATATGCACCTTTGTAAAATGAGCCAAATTGAAGCAAAACACGTTGGTGTGTCAGAATGCCTTGATAGAAGAAAAATAAGCGTTCCAAGGGTTTATTTCGCTTCGTTGCTTACTCTTGAGTAGAAATGCATGTGCACTCCAGAAAAAAGTACGTTTGTAAAATGAGCCAAGTTGAAGCAAAACACATTGTTGGAGTGTCAGAATGCATAGATAGAAGACAAATAAGCGTTCCAAGGGTTTATTTCGCTTAGTTGCTTACTCTTGAGTAGAAATGCATGTGTACTCCAGAAATAAGCAACTTTGTGAAATGAGCCAAATTGAAATAAAACACATTGTTGGAGTGTCAAAATGCATAGATAGAAGACAAATAAGCGTTCCAAGGGTTTATTTCGCTTAGTTGCTTACTCTTGAGTAGAAATGCATGTGTACTCCAGAAATAAGCAACTTTGTGAAATGAGCCAAATTGAAACAAAACACATTGTTGGAGTGTCAAAATGCATAGATAGATGGCAAATAAGCGTTCCATGGCTTTATTTCGCTTAGTTGCTTACTCTTGAGTAGAACTGCATGTTCACTCCAGAAATCAGCACCTTTGTAAAATGAGCCAGATTTAAGCAAAACACATTGTTGGAGTTTCAAAATGCATAGATAGAAGAGAAATAAGCGATCTATAGGTTTATTTCGCTTAGTTGCTTACTCTTGAGTAGAACTGCATGTTCACCAGAAATATGCACCTTTGTAAAATGAGCCAAATTGAAGCAAAACACGTTGGTGTGTCAGAAGGCCTTGATAGAAGAAAAATAAGCGTTCCAAGGGTTTATTTCGCTTAGTTGCTTACTCTTGAGTAGAAATGCATGTGTACTCCAGAAATAAGCAACTTTGTGAAATGAGCCAAATTGAAACAAAACACATTGTTGGAGTGTCAAAATGCATAGATAGAAGACAAATAAGCGTTCCAAGGGTTTATTTCGCTTAGTTGCTTACTCTTGAGTAGAAATGCATGTGCACTTCAGAAATAAGCACCTTTGTAAAATGAGCCAAGTTGAAGCAAAACACATTGTTGGAGTGTCAGAATGCATAGATAGAAGACAAATAAGCGTGCCAAGGGTTTATTTCGCTTAGTTGCTTACTCTTGAGTAGAAATGCATGTGCACTCCAGAAATAAGCACCTTTGTGAAATGAGCCAAATTGAAACAAAACACATTGTTGGAATGTCAAAATGCATAGATAGAAGACAAATAAGCGTTCCAAGGGTTTATTTCGCTTAGTTGCTTACTCTTGAGTAGAAATGCATGTGCACTTCAGAAATAAGCACCTTTGGAAAATGAGCCGTTGAAGCAAAACACATTGTTGGAGTGTCAGAATGCATAGAAAGAAGACAAATAAGCATTCTATCGGTTTATTTCGTTTAGCTGCTTACTCTTGAGTAGGAATGCATGTGCACTCCATAAATAAGCACCTTTGTAAAATGAGCCAAATTGAAGCAAGACAGGGTTGGAGTGTCAGAATGCATAGATAGAAGACAAGTAAGCGATCTATAGGTTTATTTCGCTTAGTTGCTTACTCTTGAGTAGAACTGCATGTTCACTCCAGAAATCAGCACCTTTGTAAAATGAGCCAGATTTAAGCAAAACACATTGTTGGAGTTTCAAAATGCATAGATAGAAGAGAAATAAGCGATCTATAGGTTTATTTCGCTTAGTTGCTTACTCTTGAGTAGAACTGCATGTTCACCAGAAATATGCACCTTTGTAAAATGAGCCAAATTGAAGCAAAACACGTTGGTGTGTCAGAAGGCCTTGATAGAAGAAAAATAAGCGTTCCAAGGGTTTATTTCGCTTAGTTGCTTACTCTTGAGTAGAAATGCATGTGTACTCCAGAAATAAGCAACTTTGTGAAATGAGCCAAATTGAAACAAAACACATTGTTGGAGTGTCAAAATGCATAGATAGAAGACAAATAAGCGTTCCAAGGGTTTATTTCGCTTAGTTGCTTACTCTTGAGTAGAAATGCATGTGCACTTCAGAAATAAGCACATTTGTAAAATGAGCCAAGTTGAAGCAAAACACATTGTTGGAGTGTCAGAATGCACAGATAGAAGACAAATAAGCTTTCCAAGGGTTTATTTCGCTTAGTTGCTTACTCTTGAGTAGAAATGCATGTGTACTCCAGAAATAAGCAACTTTGTGAAATGAGCCAAATTGAAACAAAACACATTGTTGGAGTGTCAAAATGCATAGATGGAAGACAAATAAGCGTTCCAAGGGTTTATTTCGCTTAGTTGCTTACTCTTGAGTAGAAATGCATGTGCACTCCAGAAATAAGCACCTTTGTAAAATGAGCCAAGTTGAAGCAAAACACATTGTTGGAGTGTCAGAATGCATAGATAGAAGACAAATAAGCGTTCCAAGGGTTTATTTCGCTTAGCTGCTTACTCTTGAGTAGAAATGCATGTGCACTCCAGAAATAAGCACCTTTGTAAAATGAGCCAAGTTGAAGCAAAACACATTGTTGGAGTGTCAGAATGCACAGATAGAAGACAAATAAGCTTTCCAAGGGTTTATTTCGCTTAGTTGCTTACTCTTGAGTAGAAATGCATGTGTACTCCAGAAATAAGCAACTTTGTGAAATGAGCCAAATTGAAACAAAACACATTGTTGGAGTGTCAAAATGCATAGATGGAAGACAAATAAGCGTTCCAAGGGTTTATTTCGTTTAGTTGCTTACTCTTGAGTAGAAATGCATGTGCACTCCAGAAATAAGCACCTTTGTAAAATGAGCCAAGTTGAAGCAAAACACATTGTTGGAGTGTCAGAATGCATAGATAGAAGACAAATAAGCGTTCCAAGGGTTTATTTCGCTTAGTTGCTTACTCTTGAGTAGAAATGCATGTGTACTCCAGAAATAAGCAACTTTGTGAAATGAGCCAAATTGAAATAAAACACATTGTTGGAGTGTCAAAATGCATAGATGGAAGACAAATAAGCGTTCCAAGGGTTTATTTCGTTTAGTTGCTTACTCTTGAGTAGAAATGCATGTGCACTCCAGAAATAAGCACCTTTGTAAAATGAGCCAAGTTGAAGCAAAACACATTGTTGGAGTGTCAGAATGCATAGATAGAAGACAAATAAGCGTTCCAAGGGTTTATTTCGCTTAGTTGCTTACTCTTGAGTAGAAATGCATGTGTACTCCAGAAATAAGCAACTTTGTGAAATGAGCCAAATTGAAATAAAACACATTGTTGGAGTGTCAAAATGCATAGATAGAAGACAAATAAGCGTTCCAAGGGTTTATTTCGCTTAGTTGCTTACTCTTGAGTAGAAATGCATGTGTACTCCAGAAATAAGCAACTTTGTGAAATGAGCCAAATTGAAATAAAACACATTGTTGGAGTGTCAAAATGCATAGATAGAAGACAAATAAGCGTTCCAAGGGTTTATTTCGCTTAGTTGCTTACTCTTGAGTAGAAATGCATGTGTACTCCAGAAATAAGCAACTTTGTGAAATGAGCCAAATTGAAATAAAACACATTGTTGGAGTGTCAAAATGCATAGATAGAAGACAAATAAGCGTTCCAAGGGTTTATTTCGCTTAGTTGCTTACTCTTGAGTAGAAATGCATGTGTACTCCAGAAATAAGCAACGTTGTGAAATGAGCCAAATTGAAACAAAACACATTGTTGGAGTGTCAAAATGCATAGATACATGGCAAATAAGCGTTCCATGGCTTTATTTCGCTTAGTTGCTTACTCTTGAGTAGAACTGCATGTTTACTCCAGAAATCAGCACCTTTGTAAAATGAGCCAGATTTAAGCAAAACACATTGTTGGAGTTTCAAAATGCATAGATAGAAGAGAAATAAGCGATCTATAGGTTTATTTCGCTTAGTTGCTTACTCTTGAGTAGAACTGCATGTTCACCAGAAATAAGCACCTTTGTGAAATGAGCCAAATTGAAACAAAACACATTGTTGGAATGTCAAAATGCATAGATAGAAGACAAATAAGCGTTCCAAGGGTTTATTTCGCTAAGTTGCTTACTCTTGAGTAGAAATGCATGTGCACTTCAGAAATAAGCACCCTTGTAAAATGAGCCAAGTTGAAGCAAATCACATTGTTGGAGTGTCAGAATGCATAGATAGAAGACAAATAAGCGTTCCAAGGGTTTATTTCGCTTAGTTGCTTACTCTTGAGTAGAAATGCATGTGCACTCCAGAAATAAGCAACTTTGTAAAATGAGCCAAGATGAAGCAAAACACATTGTTGGAGTGTCAGAATGCATAGATAGAAGACAAATAAGCTTTCCAAGGGTTTATTTCGCTTAGTTGCTTACTCTTGAGTAGAAATGCATGTGTACTCCAGAAATAAGCAACTTTGTGAAATGAGCCAAATTGAAACAAAACACATTGTTGTCAAAATGCATAGATAGAAGACAAATAAGCGTTCCAAGGCTTTATTTCGCTTAGTTGCTTACTCTTGAGTAGAAATGCATGTGCACTTCAGAAATAAGCACCTTTGTAAAATGAGCCAAGTTGAAGCAAAACACATTGTTGGAGTGTCAGAATGCATACATAGAAGACAAATAAGCGTGCCAAGGGTTTATTTCGCTTAGTTGCTTACTCTTGAGTAGAAATGCATGTGCACTTCAGAAATAAGCACCTTTGTGAAATGAGCCAAATTGAAACAAAACATATTGTTGGAATGTCAAAATGCATAGATAGAAGACAAATAAGCGTTCCAAAGGTTTATTTCGCTTAGTTGCTTACTCTTGAGTAGAAATGCATGTGCACTTCAGAAATAAGCACCTTTGGAAAATGAGCCAAGTTGAAGCAAAACACATTGTTGGAGTGTCAGAATGCATAGAAAGAAGACAAATCAGCATTCTATCGGTTTATTTCTTATAGCTGCTTACTCTTGAGTAGGAATGCATGTGCACTCCATAAATAAGCACCTTTGTAAAATGAGCCAAATTGAAGCAAAACACAGGGTTGGAGTGTCAGAATGCATAGATAGAAGACAGGTAAGCGATCTATAGGTTTATTTCGCTTCGTTGCTTACTCTTGAGTAGAACTGCATGTTCACTCCAGAAATCAGCAACTTTGTAAAATGAGCCAGATTTAAGCAAAACACATTGTTGGAGTTTCAAAATGCATAGATAGAAGAGAAATAAGCGATCTATAGGTTTATTTCGCTTAGTTGCTTACTCTTGAGTAGAACTGCATGTTCACCAGAAATATGCACCTTTGTAAAATGAGCCAAATTGAAGCAAAACACGTTGGTGTGTCAGAATGCCTTGATAGAAGAAAAATAAGCGTTCCAAGGGTTTATTTCGCTTCGTTGCTTACTCTTGAGTAGAAATGCATGTGCACTCCAGAAAAAAGTACGTTTGTAAAATGAGCCAAGTTGAAGCAAAACACATTGTTGGAGTGTCAGAATGCATAGATAGAAGACAAATAAGCGTTCCAAGGGTTTATTTCGCTTAGTTGCTTACTCTTGAGTAGAAATGCATGTGTACTCCAGAAATAAGCAACTTTGTGAAATGAGCCAAATTGAAATAAAACACATTGTTGGAGTGTCAAAATGCATAGATAGAAGACAAATAAGCGTTCCAAGGGTTTATTTCGCTTAGTTGCTTACTCTTGAGTAGAAATGCATGTGTACTCCAGAAATAAGCAACTTTGTGAAATGAGCCAAATTGAAACAAAACACATTGTTGGAGTGTCAAAATGCATAGATAGATGGCAAATAAGCGTTCCATGGCTTTATTTCGCTTAGTTGCTTACTCTTGAGTAGAACTGCATGTTCACTCCAGAAATCAGCACCTTTGTAAAATGAGCCAGATTTAAGCAAAACACATTGTTGGACTTTCAAAATGCATAGATAGAAGAGAAATAAGCGATCTATAGGTTTATTTCGCTTAGTTGCTTACTCTTGAGTAGAACTGCATGTTCACCAGAAATATGCACCTTTGTAAAATGAGCCAAATTGAAGCAAAACACGTTGGTGTGTCAGAAGGCCTTGATAGAAGACAAATAAGCGTTCCAAGGGTTTATTTCGCTTAGTTGCTTACTCTTGAGTAGAAATGCATGTGTACTCCAGAAATAAGCAACTTTGTGAAATGAGCCAAATTGAAACAAAACACATTGTTGGAGTGTCAAAATGCATAGATAGAAGACAAATAAGCGTTCCAAGGGTTTATTTCGCTTAGTTGCTTACTCTTGAGTAGAAATGCATGTGCACTTCAGAAATAAGCACCTTTGTAAAATGAGCCAAGTTGAAGCAAAACACATTGTTGGAGTGTCAGAATGCATAGATAGAAGACAAATAAGCGTGCCAAGGGTTTATTTCGCTTAGTTGCTTACTCTTGAGTAGAAATGCATGTGCACTCCAGAAATAAGCACCTTTGTGAAATGAGCCAAATTGAAACAAAACACATTGTTGGAATGTCAAAATGCATAGATAGAAGACAAATAAGCGTTCCAAGGGTTTATTTCGCTTAGTTGCTTACTCTTGAGTAGAAATGCATGTGCACTTCAGAAATAAGCACCTTTGGAAAATGAGCCGTTGAAGCAAAACACATTGTTGGAGTGTCAGAATGCATAGAAAGAAGACAAATAAGCATTCTATCGGTTTATTTCGTTTAGCTGCTTACTCTTGAGTAGGAATGCATGTGCACTCCATAAATAAGCACCTTTGTAAAATGAGCCAAATTGAAGCAAGACAGGGTTGGAGTGTCAGAATGCATAGATAGAAGACAAGTAAGCGATCTATAGGTTTATTTCGCTTAGTTGCTTACTCTTGAGTAGAACTGCATGTTCACTCCAGAAATCAGCACCTTTGTAAAATGAGCCAGATTTAAGCAAAACACATTGTTGGAGTTTCAAAATGCATAGATAGAAGAGAAATAAGCGATCTATAGGTTTATTTCGCTTAGTTGCTTACTCTTGAGTAGAACTGCATGTTCACCAGAAATATGCACCTTTGTAAAATGAGCCAAATTGAAGCAAAACACGTTGGTGTGTCAGAATGCCTTGATAGAAGAAAAATAAGCGTTCCAAGGGTTTATTTCGCTTCGTTGCTTACTCTTGAGTAGAAATGCATGTGCACTCCAGAAAAAAGTACGTTTGTAAAATGAGCCAGGTTGAAGCAAAACACATTGTTGGAGTGTCAGAATGCATAGATAGAAGACAAGTAAGCGTTCCAATGGTTTATTTCGCTTAGTTGCTTACTCTTGAGTAGAAATGCATGTGCACTCCAGAAATAAGCACCTTTGTAAAATGAGCCAAGATGAAGCAAAACACATTGTTGGAGTGTCAGAATGCATAGAGAGAAGACAAATAAGCGTTCCAAGGGTTTATTTCGCTTAGTTGCTTACTCTTGAGTAGAAATGCATGTGCACTCCAGAAATAAGCACCTTTGTAAAATGAGCCAAGATGAAGCAAAACACATTGTTGGAGTGTCAGAATGCATAGAGAGAAGACAAATAAGCGTTCCAAGGGTTTATTTCGCTTAGTTGCTTACTCTTGAGTAGAAATGCATGTGCACTCCAGAAATAAGCACCTTTGTAAAATGATCCAAGAAGAAGCAAAACACATTGTTGGAGTGTCAGAATGCATAGATAGAAGACAAATAAGCGTTCCAAGGGTTTATTTCGCTTAGTTGCTTACTCTTGAGTAGAAATGCATGTGCACTCCAGAAATAAACACCTTTGTAAAATGAGCCAAGTTGAAGCAAAACACATTGTTGGAGTGTCGGAATGCATAGATAGCAGACAAATAAGCGTTCCAAGGGTTTATTTCGCTTAGTTGCTTACTCTTGAGTAGAAATGCATGTGTACTCCAGAAATAAGCAACTTTGTGAAATGAGCCAAGTTGAAGCAAAACACATTGTTGGAGTGTCAGAATGCATAGATAGAAGACAAATAAGCGTGCCAAGGGTTTATTTCGCTTAGTTGCTTACTCTTGAGTAGAAATGCATGTGCACTCCAGAAATAAGCACCTTTGTGAAATGAGCCAAATTGAAACAAAACACATTGTTGGAATGTCAAAATGCATAGATAGAAGACAAATAAGCGTTCCAAGGGTTTATTTCGCTTAGTTGCTTACTCTTGAGTAGAAATGCATGTGCACTTCAGAAATAAGCACCTTTGGAAAATGAGCCGTTGAAGCAAAACACATTGTTGGAGTGTCAGAATGCATAGAAAGAAGACAAATAAGCATTCTATCGGTTTATTTCGTTTAGCTGCTTACTCTTGAGTAGGAATGCATGTGCACTCCAGAAATAAGCACCTTTGTAAAATGAGCCAAGATGAAGCAAAACACATTGTTGGAGTGTCAGAATGCATAGATAGAAGACAAATAAGCGTTCCAAGGGTTTATTTCGCTTAGTTGCTTACTCTTGAGTAGAAATGCATGTGCACTCCAGAAATAAACACTTGTAAAAGGAGCCAAGTTGAAGCAAAACACATTGTTGGAGTGTCGGAATGCATAGATAGCAGACAAATAAGCGTTCCAAGGGTTTATTTCGCTTAGTTGCTTACTCTTGAGTAGAAATGCATGTGTACTCCAGAAATAAGCAACTTTGTGAAATGAGCCAAATTGAAACAAAACACATTGTTGTCAAAATGCATAGATAGAAGACAAATAAGCGTTCCAAGGGTTTATTTCGCTTAGTTGCTTACTCTTGAGTAGAAATGCATGTGCACTTCAGAAATAAGCACCTTTGTAAAATGAGCCAAGTTGAAACAAAACACATTGTTGGAGTGTCAGAATGCATAGATAGAAGACAAATAAGCGTGCCAAGGGTTTATTTCGCTTAGTTGCTTACTCTTGAGTAGAAATGCATGTGCACTTCAGAAATAAGCACCTTTGTGAAATGAGCCAAATTGAAACAAAACACATTGTTGGAATGTCAAAATGCATAGAAAGAAGACAAATAAGCATTCTATCGGTTTATTTCTTTTAGCTGCTTACTCTTGAGTAGGAATGCATGTGCACTCCATAAATAAGCACCTTTGTAAAATGAGCCAAATTGAAGCAAAACACAGGGTTGGAGTGTCAGAATGCATAGATAGAAGACAGGTAAGCGATCTATAGGTTTATTTCGCTTCGTTGCTTACTCTTGAGTAGAACTGCATGTTCACTCCAGAAATCAGCAACTTTGTAAAATGAGCCAGATTTAAGCAAAACACATTGTTGGAGTTTCAAAATGCAAAGATAGAAGAGAAATAAGCGATCTATAGGTTTATTTCGCTTAGTTGCTTACTCTTGAGTAGAACTGCATGTTCACCAGAAATATGCACCTTTGTAAAATGAGCCAAATTGAAGCAAAACACGTTGGTGTGTCAGAATGCCTTGATAGAAGAAAAATAAGCGTTCCAAGGGTTTATTTCGCTTCGTTGCTTACTCTTGAGTAGAAATGCATGTGCACTCCAGAAAAAAGTACGTTTGTAAAATGAGCCAAGTTGAAGCAAAACACATTGTTGGAGTGTCAGAATGCATAGATAGAAGACAAATAAGCGTTCCAAGGGTTTATTTCGCTTAGTTGCTTACTCTTGAGTAGAAATGCATGTGTACTCCAGAAATAAGCAACTTTGTGAAATGAGCCAAATTGAAATAAAACACATTGTTGGAGTGTCACAATGCATAGATAGAAGACAAATAAGCGTTCCAAGGGTTTATTTCGCTTAGTTGCTTACTCTTGAGTAGAAATGCATGTGTACTCCAGAAATAAGCAACTTTGTGAAATGAGCCAAATTGAAACAAAACACATTGTTGGAGTGTCAAAATGCATAGATAGATGGCAAATAAGCGTTCCATGGCTTTATTTCGCTTAGTTGCTTACTCTTGAGTAGAACTGCATGTTCACTCCAGAAATCAGCACCTTTGTAAAATGAGCCAGATTCAAGCAAAACACATTGTTGGAGTTTCAAAATGCATAGATAGAAGAGAAATAAGCGATCTATAGGTTTATTTCGCTTAGTTGCTTACTCTTGAGTAGAACTGCATGTTCACCAGAAATATGCACCTTTGTAAAATGAGCCAAATTGAAGCAAAACACGTTGGTGTGTCAGAAGGCCTTGATAGAAGAAAAATAAGCGTTCCAAGGGTTTATTTCGCTTAGTTGCTTACTCTTGAGTAGAAATGCATGTGTACTCCAGAAATAAGCAACTTTGTGAAATGAGCCAAATTGAAACAAAACACATTGTTGGAGTGTCAAAATGCATAGATAGAAGACAAATAAGCGTTCCAAGGGTTTATTTCGCTTAGTTGCTTACTCTTGAGTAGAAATGCATGTGCACTTCAGAAATAAGCACCTTTGTAAAATGAGCCAAGTTGAAGCAAAACACATTGTTGGAGTGTCAGAATGCATAGATAGAAGACAAATAAGCGTGCCAAGGGTTTATTTCGCTTAGTTGCTTACTCTTGAGTAGAAATGCATGTGCACTCCAGAAATAAGCACCTTTGTGAAATGAGCCAAATTGAAACAAAACACATTGTTGGAATGTCAAAATGCATAGATAGAAGACAAATAAGCGTTCCAAGGGTTTATTTCGCTTAGTTGCTTACTCTTGAGTAGAAATGCATGTGCACTTCAGAAATAAGCACCTTTGGAAAATGAGCCGTTGAAGCAAAACACATTGTTGGAGTGTCAGAATGCATAGAAAGAAGACAAATAAGCATTCTATCGGTTTATTTCGTTTAGCTGCTTACTCTTGAGTAGGAATGCATGTGCACTCCATAAATAAGCACCTTTGTAAAATGAGCCAAATTGAAGCAAGACAGGGTTGGAGTGTCAGAATGCATAGATAGAAGACAAGTAAGCGATCTATAGGTTTATTTCGCTTAGTTGCTTACTCTTGAGTAGAACTGCATGTTCACTCCAGAAATCAGCACCTTTGTAAAATGAGCCAGATTTAAGCAAAACACATTGTTGGAGTTTCAAAATGCATAGATAGAAGAGAAATAAGCGATCTATAGGTTTATTTCGCTTAGTTGCTTACTCTTGAGTAGAACTGCATGTTCACCAGAAATATGCACCTTTGTAAAATGAGCCAAATTGAAGCAAAACACGTTGGTGTGTCAGAATGCCTTGATAGAAGAAAAATAAGCGTTCCAAGGGTTTATTTCGCTTCGTTGCTTACTCTTGAGTAGAAATGCATGTGCACTCCAGAAAAAAGTACGTTTGTAAAATGAGCCAGGTTGAAGCAAAACACATTGTTGGAGTGTCAGAATGCATAGATAGAAGACAAGTAAGCGTTCCAATGATTTATTTCGCTTAGTTGCTTACTCTTGAGTAGAAATGCATGTGCACTCCAGAAATAAGCACCTTTGTAAAATGAGCCAAGATGAAGCAAAACACATTGTTGGAGTGTCAGAATGCATAGAGAGAAGACAAATAAGCGTTCCAAGGGTTTATTTCGCTTAGTTGCTTACTCTTGAGTAGAAATGCATGTGCACTCCAGAAATAAGCACCTTTGTAAAATGAGCCAAGATGAAGCAAAACACATTGTTGGAGTGTCGGAATGCATAGATAGCAGACAAATAAGCGTTCCAAGGGTTTATTTCGCTTAGTTGCTTACTCTTGAGTAGAAATGCATGTGTACTCCAGAAATAAGCAACTTTGTGAAATGAGCCAAATTGAAACAAAACACATTGTTGTCAAAATGCATAGATAGAAGACAAATAAGCGTTCCAAGGGTTTATTTCGCTTAGTTGCTTACTCTTGAGTCGAAATGCATGTGCACTTCAGAAATAAGCACCTTTGTAAAATGAGCCAAGTTGAAGCAAAACACATTGTTGGAGTGTCAGAATGCATAGATAGAAGACAAATAAGCGTGCCAAGGGTTTATTTCGCTTAGTTGCTTACTCTTGAGTAGAAATGCATGTGCACTTCAGAAATAAGCACCTTTGTGAAATGAGCCAAATTGAAACAAAACACATTGTTGGAATGTCAAAATGCATAGATATAAGACAAATAAGCGTTCCAAGGGTTTATTTCGCTTAGTTGCTTACTCTTGAGTAGAAATGCATGTGCACTTCAGAAATAAGCACCTTTGGAAAATGAGCCAAGTTGAAGCAAAACACATTGTTGGAGTGTCAGAATGCACATATAGAAGACAAATAAGCTTTCCAAGGGTTTATTTCGCTTAGTTGCTTACTCTTGAGTAGAAATGCATGTGTACTCCAGAAATAAGCACCTTTGTAAAATGAGCCAAATTGAAGCAAAACACAGGGTTGGAGTGTCAGAATGCATAGATAGAAGACAGGTAAGCGATCTATAGGTTTATTTCGCTTCGTTGCTTACTCTTGAGTAGAACTGCATGTTCACTCCAGAAATCAGCACCTTTGTAAAATGAGCCAGATTTAAGCAAAACACATTGTAGGAGTTTCAAAATGCATAGATAGAAGAGAAATAAGCGATCTATAGGTTTATTTCGCTTAGTTGCTTACTCTTGAGTAGAACTGCATGTTCACCAGAAATATGCACCTTTGTAAAATGAGCCAAATTGAAGCAAAACACGTTGGTATGTCAGAATGCCTTGATAGAAGAAAAATAAGCGTTCCAAGGGTTTATTTCGCTTCGTTGCTTACTCTTGAGTAGAAATGCATGTGCACTCCAGAAAAAAGTACGTTTGTAAAATGAGCCAAGTTGAAGCAAAACACATTGTTGGAGTGTCAGAATGCATAGATAGAAGACAAATAAGCGTTCCAAGGGTTTATTTCGCTTAGTTGCTTACTCTTGAGTAGAAATGCATGTGTACTCCAGAAATAAGCAACTTTGTGAAATGAGCCAAATTGAAATAAAACACATTGTTGGAGTGTCAAAATGCATAGATAGAAGACAAATAAGCGTTCCAAGGGTTTATTTCGCTTCGTTGCTTACTCTTGAGTAGAAATGCATGTGTACTCCAGAAATAAGCAACTTTGTGAAATGAGCCAAATTGAAACAAAACACATTGTTGGAGTGTCAAAATGCATAGATAGATGGCAAATAAGCGTTCCATGGCTTTATTTCGCTTAGTTGCTTACTCTTGAGTAGAACTGCATGTTCACTCCAGAAATCAGCACCTTTGTAAAATGAGCCAGATTTAAGCAAAACACATTGTTGGAGTTTCAAAATGCATAGATAGAAGAGAAATAAGCGATCTATAGGTTTATTTCGCTTAGTTGCTTACTCTTGAGTAGAACTGCATGTTCACCAGAAATATGCACCTTTGTAAAATGAGCCAAATTGAAGCAAAACACGTTGGTGTGTCAGAAGGCCTTGATAGAAGAAAAATAAGCGTTCCAAGGGTTTATTTCGCTTAGTTGCTTACTCTTGAGTAGAAATGCATGTGTACTCCAGAAATAAGCAACTTTGTGAAATGAGCCAAATTGAAACAAAACACATTGTTGGAGTGTCAAAATGCATAGATAGAAGACAAATAAGCGTTCCAAGGGTTTATTTCGCTTAGTTGCTTACTCTTGAGTAGAAATGCATGTGCACTCCAGAAATCAGCACCTTTGTAAAATGAGCCAGATTTAAGCAAAACACATTGTTGGAGTTTCAAAATGCATAGATAGAAGTGAAATAAGCGATCTATAGGTTTATTTCGCTTAGTTGCTTACTCTTGAGTAGAACTGCATGTTCACCAGAAATAAGCACCTTTGTGAAATGAGCCAAATTGAAACAAAACACATTGTTGGAATGTCAAAATGCATAGATAGAAGACAAATAAGCGTTCCAAGGGTTTATTTCGCTGTTGCTTACTCTTGAGTAGAACTGCATGTTCACCAGAAATATGCACCTTTGTAAAATGAGCCAAATTGAAGCAAAACACGTTGGTATGTCAGAATGCCTTGATAGAAGAAAAATAAGCGTTCCAAGGGTTTATTTCGCTTCGTTGCTTACTCTTGAGTAGAAATGCATGTGCACTCCAGAAAAAAGTACGTTTGTAAAATGAGCCAAGTTGAAGCAAAACACATTGTTGGAGTGTCAGAATGCATAGATAGAAGACAAATAAGCGTTCCAAGGGTTTATTTCGCTTAGTTGCTTACTCTTGAGTAGAAATGCATGTGTACTCCAGAAATAAGCAACTTTGTGAAATGAGCCAAATTGAAATAAAACACATTGTTGGAGTGTCAAAATGCATAGATAGAAGACAAATAAGCGTTCCAAGGGTTTATTTCGCTTCGTTGCTTACTCTTGAGTAGAAATGCATGTGTACTCCAGAAATAAGCAACTTTGTGAAATGAGCCAAATTGAAACAAAACACATTGTTGGAGTGTCAAAATGCATAGATAGATGGCAAATAAGCGTTCCATGGCTTTATTTCGCTTAGTTGCTTACTCTTGAGTAGAACTGCATGTTCACTCCAGAAATCAGCACCTTTGTAAAATGAGCCAGATTTAAGCAAAACACATTGTTGGAGTTTCAAAATGCATAGATAGAAGAGAAATAAGCGATCTATAGGTTTATTTCGCTTAGTTGCTTACTCTTGAGTAGAACTGCATGTTCACCAGAAATATGCACCTTTGTAAAATGAGCCAAATTGAAGCAAAACACGTTGGTGTGTCAGAAGGCCTTGATAGAAGAAAAATAAGCGTTCCAAGGGTTTATTTCGCTTAGTTGCTTACTCTTGAGTAGAAATGCATGTGTACTCCAGAAATAAGCAACTTTGTGAAATGAGCCAAATTGAAACAAAACACATTGTTGGAGTGTCAAAATGCATAGATAGAAGACAAATAAGCGTTCCAAGGGTTTATTTCGCTTAGTTGCTTACTCTTGAGTAGAAATGCATGTGCACTCCAGAAATCAGCACCTTTGTAAAATGAGCCAGATTTAAGCAAAACACATTGTTGGAGTTTCAAAATGCATAGATAGAAGTGAAATAAGCGATCTATAGGTTTATTTCGCTTAGTTGCTTACTCTTGAGTAGAACTGCATGTTCACCAGAAATAAGCACCTTTGTGAAATGAGCCAAATTGAAACAAAACACATTGTTGGAATGTCAAAATGCATAGATAGAAGACAAATAAGCGTTCCAAGGGTTTATTTCGCTGTTGCTTACTCTTGAGTAGAAATGCATGTGCACTCCAGAAATAAGCACCTTTGTAAAATGAGCCAAGTTGAAGCAAAACACATTGTTGGAGTGTCAGAATGCACAGATAGAAGACAAATAAGCTTTCCAAGGGTTTATTTCGCTTAGTTGCTTACTCTTGAGTAGAAATGCATGTGTACTCCAGAAATAAGCAACTTTGTGAAATGAGCCAAATTGAAACAAAACACATTGTTGGAGTGTCAAAATGCATAGATGGAAGACAAATAAGCGTTCCAAGGGTTTATTTCGCTTAGTTGCTTACTCTTGAGTAGAAATGCATGTGCACTTCAGAAATAAGCACCTTTGTAAAATGAGCCAAGTTGAAGCAAAACACATTGTTGGAGTGTCAGAATGCATAGATAGAAGACAAATAAGCGTGCCAAGGGTTTATTTCGCTTAGTTGCTTACTCTTGAGTAGAAATGCATGTGCACTTCAGAAATAAGCACCTTTGTAAAATGAGCCAAGATGAAGCAAAACACATTGTTGGAGTGTCGGAATGCATAGATAGCAGACAAATAAGCGTTCCAAGGGTTTATTTCGCTTAGTTGCTTACTCTTGAGTAGAAATGCATGTGTACTCCAGAAATAAGCAACTTTGTGAAATGAGCCAAATTGAAACAAAACACATTGTTGTCAAAATGCATAGATAGAAGACAAATAAGCGTTCCAAGGGTTTATTTCGCTTAGTTGCTTACTCTTGAGTCGAAATGCATGTGCACTTCAGAAATAAGCACCTTTGTAAAATGAGCCAAGTTGAAGCAAAACACATTGTTGGAGTGTCAGAATGCATAGATAGAAGACAAATAAGCGTGCCAAGGGTTTATTTCGCTTAGTTGCTTACTCTTGAGTAGAAATGCATGTGCACTTCAGAAATAAGCACCTTTGTGAAATGAGCCAAATTGAAACAAAACACATTGTTGGAATGTCAAAATGCATAGATAGAAGACAAATAAGCGTTCCAAGGGTTTATTTCGCTTAGTTGCTTACTCTTGAGTAGAAATGCATGTGCACTTCAGAAATAAGCACCTTTGGAAAATGAGCCAAGTTGAAGCAAAACACATTGTTGGAGTGTCAGAATGCACATATAGAAGACAAATAAGCTTTCCAAGGGTTTATTTCGCTTAGTTGCTTACTCTTGAGTAGAAATGCATGTGTACTCCAGAAATAAGCACCTTTGTAAAATGAGCCAAATTGAAGCAAAACACAGGGTTGGAGTGTCAGAATGCATAGATAGAAGACAGGTAAGCGATCTATAGGTTTATTTCGCTTCGTTGCTTACTCTTGAGTAGAACTGCATGTTCACTCCAGAAATCAGCACCTTTGTAAAATGAGCCAGATTTAAGCAAAACACATTGTAGGAGTTTCAAAATGCATAGATAGAAGAGAAATAAGCGATCTATAGGTTTATTTCGCTTAGTTGCTTACTCTTGAGTAGAACTGCATGTTCACCAGAAATATGCACCTTTGTAAAATGAGCCAAATTGAAGCAAAACACGTTGGTATGTCAGAATGCCTTGATAGAAGAAAAATAAGCGTTCCAAGGGTTTATTTCGCTTCGTTGCTTACTCTTGAGTAGAAATGCATGTGCACTCCAGAAAAAAGTACGTTTGTAAAATGAGCCAAGTTGAAGCAAAACACATTGTTGGAGTGTCAGAATGCATAGATAGAAGACAAATAAGCGTTCCAAGGGTTTATTTCGCTTAGTTGCTTACTCTTGAGTAGAAATGCATGTGTACTCCAGAAATAAGCAACTTTGTGAAATGAGCCAAATTGAAATAAAACACATTGTTGGAGTGTCAAAATGCATAGATAGAAGACAAATAAGCGTTCCAAGGGTTTATTTCGCTTCGTTGCTTACTCTTGAGTAGAAATGCATGTGTACTCCAGAAATAAGCAACTTTGTGAAATGAGCCAAATTGAAACAAAACACATTGTTGGAGTGTCAAAATGCATAGATAGATGGCAAATAAGCGTTCCATGGCTTTATTTCGCTTAGTTGCTTACTCTTGAGTAGAACTGCATGTTCACTCCAGAAATCAGCACCTTTGTAAAATGAGCCAGATTTAAGCAAAACACATTGTTGGAGTTTCAAAATGCATAGATAGAAGAGAAATAAGCGATCTATAGGTTTATTTCGCTTAGTTGCTTACTCTTGAGTAGAACTGCATGTTCACCAGAAATATGCACCTTTGTAAAATGAGCCAAATTGAAGCAAAACACGTTGGTGTGTCAGAAGGCCTTGATAGAAGAAAAATAAGCGTTCCAAGGGTTTATTTCGCTTAGTTGCTTACTCTTGAGTAGAAATGCATGTGTACTCCAGAAATAAGCAACTTTGTGAAATGAGCCAAATTGAAACAAAACACATTGTTGGAGTGTCAAAATGCATAGATAGAAGACAAATAAGCGTTCCAAGGGTTTATTTCGCTTAGTTGCTTACTCTTGAGTAGAAATGCATGTGCACTCCAGAAATCAGCACCTTTGTAAAATGAGCCAGATTTAAGCAAAACACATTGTTGGAGTTTCAAAATGCATAGATAGAAGTGAAATAAGCGATCTATAGGTTTATTTCGCTTAGTTGCTTACTCTTGAGTAGAACTGCATGTTCACCAGAAATAAGCACCTTTGTGAAATGAGCCAAATTGAAACAAAACACATTGTTGGAATGTCAAAATGCATAGATAGAAGACAAATAAGCGTTCCAAGGGTTTATTTCGCTGTTGCTTACTCTTGAGTAGAACTGCATGTTCACCAGAAATATGCACCTTTGTAAAATGAGCCAAATTGAAGCAAAACACGTTGGTATGTCAGAATGCCTTGATAGAAGAAAAATAAGCGTTCCAAGGGTTTATTTCGCTTCGTTGCTTACTCTTGAGTAGAAATGCATGTGCACTCCAGAAAAAAGTACGTTTGTAAAATGAGCCAAGTTGAAGCAAAACACATTGTTGGAGTGTCAGAATGCATAGATAGAAGACAAATAAGCGTTCCAAGGGTTTATTTCGCTTAGTTGCTTACTCTTGAGTAGAAATGCATGTGTACTCCAGAAATAAGCAACTTTGTGAAATGAGCCAAATTGAAATAAAACACATTGTTGGAGTGTCAAAATGCATAGATAGAAGACAAATAAGCGTTCCAAGGGTTTATTTCGCTTCGTTGCTTACTCTTGAGTAGAAATGCATGTGTACTCCAGAAATAAGCAACTTTGTGAAATGAGCCAAATTGAAACAAAACACATTGTTGGAGTGTCAAAATGCATAGATAGATGGCAAATAAGCGTTCCATGGCTTTATTTCGCTTAGTTGCTTACTCTTGAGTAGAACTGCATGTTCACTCCAGAAATCAGCACCTTTGTAAAATGAGCCAGATTTAAGCAAAACACATTGTTGGAGTTTCAAAATGCATAGATAGAAGAGAAATAAGCGATCTATAGGTTTATTTCGCTTAGTTGCTTACTCTTGAGTAGAACTGCATGTTCACCAGAAATATGCACCTTTGTAAAATGAGCCAAATTGAAGCAAAACACGTTGGTGTGTCAGAAGGCCTTGATAGAAGAAAAATAAGCGTTCCAAGGGTTTATTTCGCTTAGTTGCTTACTCTTGAGTAGAAATGCATGTGTACTCCAGAAATAAGCAACTTTGTGAAATGAGCCAAATTGAAACAAAACACATTGTTGGAGTGTCAAAATGCATAGATAGAAGACAAATAAGCGTTCCAAGGGTTTATTTCGCTTAGTTGCTTACTCTTGAGTAGAAATGCATGTGCACTCCAGAAATCAGCACCTTTGTAAAATGAGCCAGATTTAAGCAAAACACATTGTTGGAGTTTCAATATGCATAGATAGAAGTGAAATAAGCGATCTATAGGTTTATTTCGCTTAGTTGCTTACTCTTGAGTAGAACTGCATGTTCACCAGAAATAAGCACCTTTGTGAAATGAGCCAAATTGAAACAAAACACATTGTTGGAATGTCAAAATGCATAGATAGAAGACAAATAAGCGTTCCAAGGGTTTATTTCGCTGTTGCTTACTCTTGAGTAGAACTGCATGTTCACCAGAAATATGCACCTTTGTAAAATGAGCCAAATTGAAGCAAAACACGTTGGTATGTCAGAATGCCTTGATAGAAGAAAAATAAGCGTTCCAAGGGTTTATTTCGCTTCGTTGCTTACTCTTGAGTAGAAATGCATGTGCACTCCAGAAAAAAGTACGTTTGTAAAATGAGCCAAGTTGAAGCAAAACACATTGTTGGAGTGTCAGAATGCATAGATAGAAGACAAATAAGCGTTCCAAGGGTTTATTTCGCTTAGTTGCTTACTCTTGAGTAGAAATGCATGTGTACTCCAGAAATAAGCAACTTTGTGAAATGAGCCAAATTGAAATAAAACACATTGTTGGAGTGTCAAAATGCATAGATAGAAGACAAATAAGCGTTCCAAGGGTTTATTTCGCTTCGTTGCTTACTCTTGAGTAGAAATGCATGTGTACTCCAGAAATAAGCAACTTTGTGAAATGAGCCAAATTGAAACAAAACACATTGTTGGAGTGTCAAAATGCATAGATAGATGGCAAATAAGCGTTCCATGGCTTTATTTCGCTTAGTTGCTTACTCTTGAGTAGAACTGCATGTTCACTCCAGAAATCAGCACCTTTGTAAAATGAGCCAGATTTAAGCAAAACACATTGTTGGAGTTTCAAAATGCATAGATAGAAGAGAAATAAGCGATCTATAGGTTTATTTCGCTTAGTTGCTTACTCTTGAGTAGAACTGCATGTTCACCAGAAATATGCACCTTTGTAAAATGAGCCAAATTGAAGCAAAACACGTTGGTGTGTCAGAAGGCCTTGATAGAAGAAAAATAAGCGTTCCAAGGGTTTATTTCGCTTAGTTGCTTACTCTTGAGTAGAAATGCATGTGTACTCCAGAAATAAGCAACTTTGTGAAATGAGCCAAATTGAAACAAAACACATTGTTGGAGTGTCAAAATGCATAGATAGAAGACAAATAAGCGTTCCAAGGGTTTATTTCGCTTAGTTGCTTACTCTTGAGTAGAAATGCATGTGCACTCCAGAAATCAGCACCTTTGTAAAATGAGCCAGATTTAAGCAAAACACATTGTTGGAGTTTCAAAATGCATAGATAGAAGTGAAATAAGCGATCTATAGGTTTATTTCGCTTAGTTGCTTACTCTTGAGTAGAACTGCATGTTCACCAGAAATAAGCACCTTTGTGAAATGAGCCAAATTGAAACAAAACACATTGTTGGAATGTCAAAATGCATAGATAGAAGACAAATAAGCGTTCCAAGGGTTTATTTCGCTGTTGCTTACTCTTGAGTAGAAATGCATGTGCACTCCAGAAATAAGCACCTTTGTAAAATGAGCCAAGTTGAAGCAAAACACATTGTTGGAGTGTCAGAATGCACAGATAGAAGACAAATAAGCTTTCCAAGGGTTTATTTCGCTTAGTTGCTTACTCTTGAGTAGAAATGCATGTGTACTCCAGAAATAAGCAACTTTGTGAAATGAGCCAAATTGAAACAAAACACATTGTTGGAGTGTCAAAATGCATAGATGGAAGACAAATAAGCGTTCCAAGGGTTTATTTCGCTTAGTTGCTTACTCTTGAGTAGAAATGCATGTGCACTTCAGAAATAAGCACCTTTGTAAAATGAGCCAAGTTGAAGCAAAACACATTGTTGGAGTGTCAGAATGCATAGATAGAAGACAAATAAGCGTGCCAAGGGTTTATTTCGCTTAGTTGCTTACTCTTGAGTAGAAATGCATGTGCACTCCAGAAATAAGCACCTTTGTAAAATGAGCCAAGTTGAAGCAAAACACATTGTTGGAGTGTCAGAATGCATAGATAGAAGACAAATAAGCGTTCCAAGGGTTTATTTCGCTTCGTTGCTTACTCTTGAGTAGAAATGCATGTGCACTCCAGAAAAAAGTACGTTTGTAAAATGAGCCAAATTGAAACAAAACACATTGTTGGAATGTCAAAATGCATAGATAGAAGACAAATAAGCGTTCCAAGGGTTTATTTCGCTTAGTTGCTTACTCTTGAGTAGAAATGCATGTGTACTCCAGAAATAAGCAACTTTGTGAAATGAGCCAAATTGAAACAAAACACATTGTTGGAGTGTCAAAATGCATAGATGGAAGACAAATAAGCGTTCCAAGGGTTTATTTCGCTTAGTTGCTTACTCTTGAGTAGAAATGCATGTGCACTTCAGAAATAAGCACCTTTGTAAAATGAGCCAAGTTGAAGCAAAACACATTGTTGGAGTGTCAGAATGCATAGATAGAAGACAAATAAGCGTGCCAAGGGTTTATTTCGCTTAGTTGCTTACTCTTGAGTAGAAATGCATGTGCACTCCAGAAATAAGCACCTTTGTAAAATGAGCCAAGTTGAAGCAAAACACATTGTTGGAGTGTCAGAATGCATAGATAGAAGACAAATAAGCGTTCCAAGGGTTTATTTCGCTTCGTTGCTTACTCTTGAGTAGAAATGCATGTGCACTCCAGAAAAAAGTACGTTTGTAAAATGAGCCAAATTGAAACAAAACACATTGTTGGAATGTCAAAATGCATAGATAGAAGACAAATAAGCGTTCCAAGGGTTTATTTCGCTTAGTTGCTTACTCTTGAGTAGAAATGCATGTGCACTCCAGAAATAAGCACCTTTGTAAAATGAGCCAAGTTGAAGCAAAACACATTGTTGGAGTGTCGGAATGCATAGATAGAAGACAAATAAGCGTTCCAAGGGTTTATTTCGCTTAGTTGCTTACTCTTGAGTAGAAATGCATGTGCACTTCAGAAATAAGCACATTTGTAAAATGAGCCAAGTTGAAGCAAAACACATTGTTGGAGTGTCAGAATGCACAGATAGAAGACAAATAAGCTTTCCAAGGGTTTATTTCGCTTAGTTGCTTACTCTTGAGTAGAAATGCATGTGTACTCCAGAAATAAGCAACTTTGTGAAATGAGCCAAATTGAAACAAAACACATTGTTGGAGTGTCAAAATGCATAGATGGAAGACAAATAAGCGTTCCAAGGGTTTATTTCGCTTAGTTGCTTACTCTTGAGTAGAAATGCATGTGCACTCCAGAAATAAGCACCTTTGTAAAATGAGCCAAGTTGAAGCAAAACACATTGTTGGAGTGTCAGAATGCATAGATAGAAGACAAATAAGCGTTCCAAGGGTTTATTTCGCTTAGCTGCGTACTCTTGAGTAGAAATGCATGTGCACTCCAGAAATAAGCACCTTTGTAAAATGAGCCAAGTTGAAGCAAAACACATTGTTGGAGTGTCAGAATGCATAGATAGAAGACAAATAAGCGTTCCAAGGGTTTATTTCGCTTCGTTGCTTACTCTTGAGTAGAAATGCATGTGCACTCCAGAAAAAAGTACGTTTGTAAAATGAGCCAAATTGAAACAAAACACATTGTTGGAATGTCAAAATGCATAGATAGAAGACAAATAAGCGTTCCAAGGGTTTATTTCGCTTAGTTGCTTACTCTTGAGTAGAAATGCATGTGCACTCCAGAAATAAGCACCTTTGTAAAATGAGCCAAGTTGAAGCAAAACACATTGTTGGAGTGTCGGAATGCATAGATAGAAGACAAATAAGCGTTCCAAGGGTTTATTTCGCTTAGTTGCTTACTCTTGAGTAGAAATGCATGTGCACTTCAGAAATAAGCACATTTGTAAAATGAGCCAAGTTGAAGCAAAACACATTGTTGGAGTGTCAGAATGCACAGATAGAAGACAAATAAGCTTTCCAAGGGTTTATTTCGCTTAGTTGCTTACTCTTGAGTAGAAATGCATGTGTACTCCAGAAATAAGCAACTTTGTGAAATGAGCCAAATTGAAACAAAACACATTGTTGGAGTGTCAAAATGCATAGATGGAAGACAAATAAGCGTTCCAAGGGTTTATTTCGCTTAGTTGCTTACTCTTGAGTAGAAATGCATGTGCACTCCAGAAATAAGCACCTTTGTAAAATGAGCCAAGTTGAAGCAAAACACATTGTTGGAGTGTCAGAATGCATAGATAGAAGACAAATAAGCGTTCCAAGGGTTTATTTCGCTTAGTTGCTTACTCTTGAGTAGAACTGCATGTTTACTCCAGAAATCAGCACCTTTGTAAAATGAGCCAGATTTAAGCAAAACACATTGTTGGAGTTTCAAAATGCATAGATAGAAGAGAAATAAGCGATCTATAGGTTTATTTCGCTTAGTTGCTTACTCTTGAGTAGAACTGCATGTTCACCAGAAATAAGCACCTTTGTGAAATGAGCCAAATTGAAACAAAACACATTGTTGGAATGTCAAAATGCATAGATAGAAGACAAATAAGCGTTCGAAGGGTTTATTTCGCTAAGTTGCTTACTCTTGAGTAGAAATGCATGTGCACTTCAGAAATAAGCACCCTTGTAAAATGAGCCAAGTTGAAGCAAATCACATTGTTGGAGTGTCAGAATGCATAGATAGAAGACAAATAAGCGTTCCAAGGGTTTATTTCGCTTAGTTGCTTACTCTTGAGTAGAAATGCATGTGCACTCCAGAAATAAGCAACTTTGTAAAATGAGCCAAGATGAAGCAAAACACATTGTTGGAGTGTCAGAATGCATAGATAGAAGACAAATAAGCTTTCCAAGGGTTTATTTCGCTTAGTTGCTTACTCTTGAGTAGAAATGCATGTGCACTTCAGAAATAAGCACCTTTGTGAAATGAGCCAAGTTGAAGCAAAACACATTGTTGGAGTGTCAGAATGCATAGATAGAAGACAAATAAGCGTTCCAAGGGTTTATTTCGCTTAGTTGCTTACTCTTGAGTAGAAATGCATGTGTACTCCAGAAATAAGCAACGTTGTGAAATGAGCCAAATTGAAACAAAACACATTGTTGGAGTGTCAAAATGCATAGATACATGGCAAATAAGCGTTCCATGGCTTTATTTCGCTTAGTTGCTTACTCTTGAGTAGAACTGCATGTTTACTCCAGAAATCAGCACCTTTGTAAAATGAGCCAGATTTAAGCAAAACACATTGTTGGAGTTTCAAAATGCATAGATAGAAGAGAAATAAGCGATCTATAGGTTTATTTCGCTTAGTTGCTTACTCTTGAGTAGAACTGCATGTTCACCAGAAATAAGCACCTTTGTGAAATGAGCCAAATTGAAACAAAACACATTGTTGGAATGTCAAAATGCATAGATAGAAGACAAATAAGCGTTCCAAGGGTTTATTTCGCTAAGTTGCTTACTCTTGAGTAGAAATGCATGTGCACTTCAGAAATAAGCACCCTTGTAAAATGAGCCAAGTTGAAGCAAATCACATTGTTGGAGTGTCAGAATGCATAGATAGAAGACAAATAAGCGTTCCAAGGGTTTATTTCGCTTAGTTGCTTACTCTTGAGTAGAAATGCATGTGCACTCCAGAAATAAGCAACTTTGTAAAATGAGCCAAGATGAAGCAAAACACATTGTTGGAGTGTCAGAATGCATAGATAGAAGACAAATAAGCTTTCCAAGGGTTTATTTCGCTTAGTTGCTTACTCTTGAGTAGAAATGCATGTGTACTCCAGAAATAAGCAACTTTGTGAAATGAGCCAAATTGAAACAAAACACATTGGTGGAGTGTCAAAATGCATAGATAGAAGACAAATAAGCGTTCCAAGGCTTTATTTCGCTTAGTTGCTTACTCTTGAGTAGAAATGCATGTGCACTTCAGAAATAAGCACCTTTGTAAAATGAGCCAAGTTGAAGCAAAACACATTGTTGGAGTGTCAGAATGCATAGATAGAAGACAAATAAGCGTGCCAAGGGTTTATTTCGCTTAGTTGCTTACTCTTGAGTAGAAATGCATGTGCACTTCAGAAATAAGCACCTTTGTGAAATGAGCCAAATTGAAACAAAACATATTGTTGGAATGTCAAAATGCATAGATAGAAGACAAATAAGAGTTCCAAGGGTTTATTTCGCTTAGTTGCTTACTCTTGAGTAGAAATGCATGTGCACTTCAGAAATAAGCACCTTTGGAAAATGAGCCAAGTTGAAGCAAAACACATTGTTGGAGTGTCAGAATGCATAGAAAGAAGACAAATCAGCATTCTATCGGTTTATTTCTTTTAGCTGCTTACTCTTGAGTAGGAATGCATGTGCACTCCATAAATAAGCACCTTTGTAAAATGAGCCAAATTGAAGCAAAACACAGGGTTGGAGTGTCAGAATGCATAGATAGAAGACAGTTAAGCGATCTATAGGTTTATTTCGCTTCGTTGCTTACTCTTGAGTAGAACTGCATGTTCACTCCAGAAATCAGCACCTTTGTAAAATGAGCCAGATTTAAGCAAAACACATTGTTGGAGTTTCAAAATGCATAGATAGAAGAGAAATAAGCGATCTATAGGTTTATTTCGCTTAGTTGCTTACTCTTGAGTAGAACTGCATGTTCACCAGAAATATGCACCTTTGTAAAATGAGCCAAATTGAAGCAAAACACGTTGGTGTGTCAGAATGCCTTGTTAGAAGAAAAATAAGCGTTCCAAGGGTTTATTTCGCTTCGTTGCTTACTCTTGAGTAGAAATGCATGTGCACTCCAGAAAAAAGTACGTTTGTAAAATGAGCCAAGTTGAAGCAAAACACATTGTTGGAGTGTCAGAATGCATAGATAGAAGAAAAATAAGCGTTCCAAGGGTTTATTTCGCTTAGTTGCTTACTCTTGAGTAGAAATGCATGTGTACTCCAGAAATAAGCAACTTTGTGAAATGAGCCAAATTGAAACAAAACACATTGTTGGAGTGTCAAAATGCATAGATAGATGGCAAATAATCGTTCCATGGCTTTATTTCGCTTAGTTGCTTACTCTTGAGTAGAACTGCATGTTCACTCCAGAAATCAGCACCTTTGTAAAATGAGCCAGATTTAAGCAAAACACATTGTTGGAGTTTCAAAATGCATAGATAGAAGAGAAATAAGCGATCTATAGGTTTATTTCGCTTAGTTGCTTACTCTTGAGTAGAACTGCATGTTCACCAGAAATATGCACCTTTGTAAAATGAGCCAAATTGAAGCAAAACACGTTGGTGTGTCAGAAGGCCTTGATAGAAGAAAAATAAGCGTTCCAAGGGTTTATATCGCTTAGTTGCTTACTCTTGAGTAGAAATGCATGTGTACTCCAGAAATAAGCAACTTTGTGAAATGAGCCAAATTGAAACAAAACACATTGTTGGAGTGTCAAAATGCATAGATAGAAGACAAATAAGCGTTCCAAGGGTTTATTTCGCTTAGTTGCTTACTCTTGAGTAGAAATGCATGTGCACTTCAGAAATAAGCACCTTTGTAAAATGAGCCAAGTTGAAGCAAAACACATTGTTGGAGTGTCAGAATGCATAGATAGAAGACAAATAAGCGTACCAAGGGTTTATTTCGCTTAGTTGCTTACTCTTGAGTAGAAATGCATGTGCACTCCAGAAATAAGCACCTTTGTGAAATGAGCCAAATTGAAACAAAACACATTGTTGGAATGTCAAAATGCATAGATAGAAGACAAATAAGCGTTCCAAGGGTTTATTTCGCTTAGTTGCTTACTCTTGAGTAGAAATGCATGTGCACTTCAGAAATAAGCACCTTTGGAAAATGAGCCGTTGAAGCAAAACACATTGTTGGAGTGTCAGAATGCATAGAAAGAAGACAAATAAGCATTCTATCGGTTTATTTCGTTTAGCTGCTTACTCTTGAGTAGGAATGCATGTGCACTCCATAAATAAGCACCTTTGTAAAATGAGCCAAATTGAAGCAAGACACAGGGTTGGAGTGTCAGAATGCATAGATAGAAGACAAGTAAGCGATCTATAGGTTTATTTCGCTTAGTTGCTTACTCTTGAGTAGAACTGCATGTTCACTCCAGAAATCAGCACCTTTGTAAAATGAGCCAGATTTAAGCAAAACACATTGTTGGAGTTTCAAAATGCATAGATAGAAGAGAAATAAGCGATCTATAGGTTTATTTCGCTTAGTTGCTTACTCTTGAGTAGAACTGCATGTTCACCAGAAATATGCACCTTTGTAAAATGAGCCAAATTGAAGCAAAACACGTTGGTGTGTCAGAATGCCTTGATAGAAGAAAAATAAGCGTTCCAAGGGTTTATTTCGCTTCGTTGCTTACTCTTGAGTAGAAATGCATGTGCACTCCAGAAAAAAGTACGTTTGTAAAATGAGCCAGGTTGAAGCAAAACACATTGTTGGAGTGTCAGAATGCATAGATGGAAGACAAGTAAGCGTTCCAATGTTTTATTTCGCTTAGTTGCTTACTCTTGAGTAGAAATGCATGTGCACTCCAGAAATAAGCACCTTTGTAAAATGAGCCAAGATGAAGCAAAACACATTGTTGGAGTGTCAGAATGCATAGAGAGAAGACAAATAAGCGTTCCAAGGGTTTATTTCGCTTAGTTGCTTACTCTTGAGTAGAAATGCATGTGCACTCCAGAAATAAGCACCTTTGTAAAATGAGCCAAGATGAAGCAAAACACATTGTTGGAGTGTCAGAATGCATAGATAGAAGACAAATAAGCGTTCCAAGGGTTTATTTCGCTTAGTTGCTTACTCTTGAGTAGAAATGCATGTGCACTCCAGAAATAAGCACCTTTGTAAAATGAGCCAAGATGAAGCAAAACACATTGTTGGAGTGTCAGAATGCATAGAGAGAAGACAAATAAGCGTTCCAAGGGTTTATTTCGCTTAGTTGCTTACTCTTGAGTAGAAATGCATGTGCACTCCAGAAATAAGCACCTTTGTAAAATGAGCCAAGATGAAGCAAAACACATTGTTGGAGTGTCAGAATGCATAGAAAGAAGACAAATAAGCATTCTATCGGTTTATTTCTTTTAGCTGCTTACTCTTGAGTAGGAATGCATGTGCACTCCATAAATAAGCACCTTTGTAAAATGAGCCAAATTGAAGCAAAACACAGGGTTGGAGTGTCAGAATGCATAGATAGAAGACAGGTAAGCGATCTATAGGTTTATTTCGCTTCGTTGCTTACTCTTGAGTAGAACTGCATGTTCACTCCAGAAATCAGCACCTTTGTAAAATGAGCCAGATTTAAGCAAAACACATTGTTGGAGTTTCAAAATGCATAGATAGAAGAGAAATAAGCGATCTATAGGTTTATTTCGCTTAGTTGCTTACTCTTGAGTAGAACTGCATGTTCACCAGAAATATGCACCTTTGTAAAATGAGCCAAATTGAAGCAAAACACGTTGGTGTGTCAGAATGCCTTGATAGAAGAAAAATAAGCGTTCCAAGGGTTTATTTCGCTTCGTTGCTTACTCTTGAGTAGAAATGCATGTGCACTACAGAAAAAAGTACGTTTGTAAAATGAGCCAAATTGAAGCAAAACACATTGTTGGAGTGTCAGAATGCATAGATAGAAGACAAATAAGCGTTCCAAGGGTTTATTTCGCTTAGTTGCTTACTCTTGAGTAGAAATGCATGTGTACTCCAGAAATAAGCAACTTTGTGAAATGAGCCAAATTGAAACAAAACACATTGTTGGAGTGTCAAAATGCATAGATAGATGGCAAATAAGCGTTCCATGGCTTTATTTCGCTTAGTTGCTTACTCTTGAGTAGAACTGCATGTTCACTCCAGAAATCAGCACCTTTGTAAAATGAGCCAGATTTAAGCAAAACACATTGTTGGAGTTTCAAAATGCATAGATAGAAGAGAAATAAGCGATCTATAGGTTTATTTCGCTTAGTTGCTTACTCTTGAGTAGAACTGCATGTTCACCAGAAATATGCACCTTTGTAAAATGAGCCAAATTGAAGCAAAACACGTTGGTGTGTCAGAAGGCCTTGATAGAAGAAAAATAAGCGTTCCAAGGGTTTATTTCGCTTAGTTGCTTACTCTTGAGTAGAAATGCATGTGCACTTCAGAAATAAGCACCTTTGTAAAATGAGCCAAGTTGAAGCAAAACACATTGTTGGAGTGTCAGAATGCATAGATAGAAGACAAATAAGCGTGCCAAGGGTTTATTTCGCTTAGTTGCTTACTCTTGAGTAGAAATGCATGTGCACTCCAGAAATAAGCACCTTTGTGAAATGAGCCAAATTGAAACAAAACACATTGTTGGAATGTCAAAATGCATAGATAGAAGACAAATAAGCGTTCCAAGGGTTTATTTCGCTTAGTTGCTTACTCTTGAGTAGAAATGCATGTGCACTTCAGAAATAAGCACCTTTGGAAAATGAGCCGTTGAAGCAAAACACATTGTTGGAGTGTCAGAATGCATAGAAAGAAGACAAATAAGCATTCTATTGGTTTATTTCGTTTAGCTGCTTACTCTTGAGTAGGAATGCATGTGCACTCCATAAATAAGCACCTTTGTAAAATGAGCCAAATTGAAGCAAGACACAGGGTTGGAGTGTCAGAATGCATAGATAGAAGACAAGTAAGCGATCTATAGGTTTATTTCGCTTAGTTGCTTACTCTTGAGTAGAACTGCATGTTCACTCCAGAAATCAGCACCTTTCTAAAATGAGCCAGATTTAAGCAAAACACATTGTTGGAGTTTCAAAATGCATAGATAGAAGAGAAATAAGCGATCTATAGGTTTATTTCGCTTAGTTGCTTACTCTTGAGTAGAACTGCATGTTCACCAGAAATATGCACCTTTGTAAAATGAGCCAAATTGAAGCAAAACACGTTGGTGTGTCAGAATGCCTTGATAGAAGAAAAATAAGCGTTCCAAGGGTTTATTTCGCTTCGTTGCTTACTCTTGAGTAGAAATGCATGTGCACTCCAGAAAAAAGTACGTTTGTAAAATGAGCCAGGTTGAAGCAAAACACATTGTTGGAGTGTCAGAATGCATAGAGCCAGATTTAAGCAAAACACATTGTTGGAGTTTCAAAATGCATAGATAGAAGAGAAATAAGCGATCTATAGGTTTATTTCGCTTAGTTGCTTACTCTTGAGTAGAACTGCATGTTCACCAGAAATATGCACCTTTGTAAAATGAGCCAAATTGAAGCAAAACACGTTGGTGTGTCAGAATGCCTTGATAGAAGAAAAATAAGCGTTCCAAGCGTTTATTTCGCTTAGTTGCTTACTCTTGAGTAGAAATCCATGTGCACTCCAGAAAAAAGTACGTTTGTAAAATGAGCTAAGTTGAAGCAAAACACATTTTTGGAGTGTCAGAATGCATAGATAGAAGACAAATAAGCGTTCCAAGGGTTTATTTCGCTTAGTTGCTTACTCTAGAGTAGAAATGCATGTGCACTCCAGAAATAAGCACCTTTGTAAAATGAGCCAAGTTGAAGCAAAACACATTGTTGGAGTGTCGGAATGCATAGATAGCAGACAAATAAGCGTTCCAAGGGTTTATTTCGCTTAGTTGCTTACTCTTGAGTAGAAATGCATGTGTACTCCAGAAATAAGCAACTTTGTGAAATGAGCCAAATTGAAACAAAACACATTGTTGGAGTGTCAAAATGCATAGATAGAAGACAAATAAGCGTTCCAAGGGTTTATTTCGCTTAGTTGCTTACTCTTGAGTAGAAATGCATGTGCACTTCAGAAATAAGCACCTTTGTAAAATGAGCCAAGTTGAAGCAAAACACATTGTTGGAGTGTCAGAATGCATAGATAGAAGACAAGTAAGCGATCTATAGGTTTATTTCGCTTAGTTGCTTACTCTTGAGTAGAACTGCATGTTCACTCCAGAAATCAGCACCTTTGTAAAATGAGCCAGATTTAAGCAAAACACATTGTTGGAGTTTCAAAATGCATAGATAGAAGAGAAATAAGCGATCTATAGGTTTATTTCGCTTAGTTGCTTACTCTTGAGTAGAACTGCATGTTCACCAGAAATATGCACCTTTGTAAAATGAGCCAAATTGAAGCAAAACACGTTGGTGTGTCAGAATGCCTTGATAGAAGAAAAATAAGCGTTCCAAGCGTTTATTTCGCTTAGTTGCTTACTCTTGAGTAGAAATCCATGTGCACTCCAGAAAAAAGTACGTTTGTAAAATGAGCTAAGTTGAAGCAAAACACATTTTTGGAGTGTCAGAATGCATAGATAGAAGACAAATAAGCGTTCCAAGGGTTTATTTCGCTTAGTTGCTTACTCTAGAGTAGAAATGCATGTGCACTACAGAAATAAGCACCTTTGTAAAATGAGCCAAGATGAAGCAAAACACATTGTTGGAGTGTCAGAATGCATAGATAGAAGACAAATAAGCGTTCCAAGGGTTTATTTCGCTTAGTTGCTTACTCTTGAGTAGAAATGCATGTGCACTCCAGAAATAAGCACCTTTGTAAAATGAGCCAAGTTGAAGCAAAACACATTGTTGGAGTGTCAGAATGCATAGATAGAAGACAAATAAGCGTTCCAAGGGTTTATTTCGCTTAGTTGCTTACTGTTGAGTAGAAATGCATGTGTACTCCAGAAATAAGCAACTTTGTGAAATGAGCCAAATTGAAACAAAACACATTGTTGGAGTGTCAAAATGCATAGATAGAAGACAAATAAGCGTTCCAAGGGTTTATTTCGCTAAGTTGCTTACTCTTGAGTAGAAATGCATGTGCACTTCAGAAATAAGCACCCTTGTAAAATGAGCCAAGTTGAAGCAAAACACATTGTTGGAGTGTCAGAATGCATAGATAGAAGACAAATAAGCGTTCCAAGGGTTTATTTCGCTTAGTTGCTTACTCTTGAGTAGAAATGCATGTGCACTCCAGAAATAAGCACCTTTGTAAAATGAGCCAAGTTGAAGCAAAACACATTGTTGGAGTGTCAGAATGCATAGATAGAAGACAAATAAGCGTTCCAAGGGTTTATTTCGCTTAGTTGCTTACTCTTGAGTAGAAATGCATGTGCACTCCAGAAATAAGCACCTTTGTAAAATGAGCCAAGTTGAAGCAAAACACATTGTTGGAGTGTCGGAATGCATAGATAGAAGACAAATAAGCGTTCCAAGGGTTTATTTCGCTTAGTTGCTTACTCTTGAGTAGAAATGCATGTGTACTCCAGAAATAAGCAACTTTGTGAAATGAGCCAAATTGAAACAAAACACATTGTTGGAGTGTCAAAATGCATAGATAGAAGACAAATAAGCGTTCCAAGGGTTTATTTCGCTTAGTTGCTTACTCTTGAGTAGAAATGCATGTGCACTTCAGAAATAAGCACCTTTGTAAAATGAGCCAAGTTGAAGCAAAACACATTGTTGGAGTGTCAGAATGCATAGAACGAAGACAAATAAGCATTCTATCGGTTTATTTCGTTTAGCTGCTTACTCTTGAGTAGGAATGCATGTGCACTCCATAAAAAAGCACCTTTGTAAAATGAGCCAAATTGAAGCAAAACACAGGGTTGGAGTGTCAGAATGCATAGATAGAAGACAAGTAAGCGATCTATAGGTTTATTTCGCTTAGTTGCTTACTCTTGAGTAGAACTGCATGTTCACCAGAAATAGGCACCTTTGTAAAATGAGCCAAATTGAAGCAAAACACGTTGGTGTGTCAGAATGCCTTGATAGAAGAAAAATAAGCGTTCCAAGCGTTTATTTCGCTTCGTTGCTTACTCTTGAGTAGAAATCCATGTGTACTCCAGAAAAAAGTACGTTTGTAAAATGAGCCAAGTTGAAGCAAAACACATTGTTGGAGTGTCAGAATGCATAGATAGAAGACAAATAAGCGTTCCAAGGGTTTATTTCGCTTAGTTGCTTACTCTTGAGTAGAAATGCATGTGCACTCCAGAAATAAGCACCTTTGTAAAATGAGCCAAGTTGAAGCAAAACACATTGTTGGAGTGTCGGAATGCATAGATAGAAGACAAATAAGCGTTCCAATGGTTTATTTGGCTTAGTTGCTTACTCTTGAGTAGAAATGCATGTGTACTCCAGAAATAAGCAACTTTGTGAAATGAGCCAAATTGAAACAAAACACATTGTTGGAATGTCAGAATGCCTTGATAGAAGAAAAATAAGCGTTCCAAGGGTTTATTTCGCATAGTTGCTAACTCTTGAGTAGAAATGCATGTGCACTCCAGAAATAAACACCTTTGTAAAATGAGCCAAGTTGAAGCAAAACACATTGTTGGAGTGTCGGAATGCATAGATAGAAGACAAATAAGCGTTCCAAGGGTTTATTTCGCTTAGTTGCTTACTCTTGAGTAGAAATGCATGTGTACTCCAGAAATAAACACCTTTGTAAAATGAGCCAAGTTGAAGCAAAACACATTGTTGGAGTGTCGGAATGCATAGATAGAAGACAAATAAGCGTTCCAAGGGTTTATTTCGCTTAGTTGCTTACTCTTGAGTAGAAATGCATGTGTACTCCAGAAATAAGCAACTTTGTGAAATGAGCCAAATTGAAACAAAACACATTGTTGGAGTGTCAAAATGCATAGATAGAAGACAAATAAGCGTTCCAAGGGTTTATTTCGCTTAGTTGCTTACTCTTGAGTAGAAATGCATGTGCACTTCAGAAATAAGCACCTTTGTAAAATGAGCCAAGTTGAAGCAAAACACATTGTTGGAGTGTCAGAATGCATAGATAGAAGACAAATAAGCGTGCCAAGGGTTTATTTCGCTTAGTTTCTTACTCTTGAGTAGAAATGCATGTGCACTCCAGAAATAAGCACCTTTGTGAAATGAGCCAAATTGAAACAAAACACATTGTTGGAATGTCAAAATGCATAGATAGAAGACAAATAAGCGTTCCAAGGGTTTATTTCGCTTAGTTGCTTACTCTTGAGTAGAAATGCATGTGCACTTCAGAAATAAGCACCTTTGGAAAATGAGCCGTTGAAGCAAAACACATTGTTGGAGTGTCAGAATGCATAGAAAGAAGACAAATAAGCATTCTATCGGTTTATTTCGTTTAGCTGCTTACTCTTGAGTAGGAATGCATGTGCACTCCATAAATAAGCACCTTTGTAAAATGAGCCAAATTGAAGCAAGACACAGGGTTGGAGTGTCAAAATGCATAGATAGAAGACAAGTAAGCGATCTATAGGTTTATTTCGCTTAGTTGCTTACTCTTGAGTAGAACTGCATGTTCACTCCAGAAATCAGCACCTTTGTAAAATGAGCCAGATTTAAGCAAAACACATTGTTGGAGTTTCAAAATGCATAGATAGAAGAGAAATAAGCGATCTATAGGTTTATTTCGCTTAGTTGCTTACTCTTGAGTAGAACTGCATGTTCACCAGAAATATGCACCTTTGTAAAATGAGCCAAATTGAAGCAAAACACGTTGGTGTGTCAGAATGCCTTGATAGAAGAAAAATAAGCGTTCCAAGGGTTTATTTCGCTTCGTTGCTTACTCTTGAGTAGAAATGCATGTGCACTCCAGAAAAAAGTACGTTTGTAAAATGAGCCAGGTTGAAGCAAAACACATTGTTGGAGTGTCAGAATGCATAGAGCCAGATTTAAGCAAAACACATTGTTGGAGTTTCAAAATGCATAGATAGAAGAGAAATAAGCGATCTATAGGTTTATTTCGCTTAGTTGCTTACTCTTGAGTAGAACTGCATGTTCACCAGAAATAGGCACCTTTGTAAAATGAGCCAAATTGAAGCAAAACACGTTGGTGTGTCAGAATGCCTTGATAGAAGAAAAATAAGCGTTCCAAGCGTTTATTTCGCTTCGTTGCTTACTCTTGAGTAGAAATCCCTGTGTACTCCAGAAAAAAGTACGTTTGTAAAATGAGCCAAGTTGAAGCAAAACACATTGTTGGAGTGTCAGAATGCATAGATAGAAGACAAATAAGCGTTCCAAGGGTTTATTTCGCTTAGTTGCTTACTCTTGAGTAGAAATGCATGTGCACTCCAGAAATAAGCACCTTTGTAAAATGAGCCAAGTTGAAGCAAAACACATTGTTGGAGTGTCGGAATGCATAGATAGCAGACAAATAAGCGTTCCAAGGGTTTATTTCGCTTAGTTGTTTACTCTTGAGTAGAAATGCATGTGTACTCCAGAAATAAGCAACTTTGTGAAATGAGCCAAATTGAAACAAAACACATTGTTGGAGTGTCAAAATGCATAGATAGAAGACAAATAAGCGTTCCAAGGGTTTATTTCGCTTAGTTGCTTACTCTTGAGTAGAAATGCATGTGCACTTCAGAAATAAGCACCTTTGTAAAATGAGCCAAGTTGAAGCAAAACACATTGTTGGAGTGTCAGAATGCATAGATAGAAGACAAGTAAGCGATCTATAGGTTTATTTCGCTTAGTTGCTTACTCTTGAGTAGAACTGCATGTTCACTCCAGAAATCAGCACCTTTGTAAAATGAGCCAGATTTAAGCAAAACACATTGTTGGAGTTTCAAAATGCATAGATAGAAGAGAAATAAGCGATCTATAGGTTTATTTCGCTTAGTTGCTTACTCTTGAGTAGAACTGCATGTTCACCAGAAATATGCACCTTTGTAAAATGAGCCAAATTGAAGCAAAACACGTTGGTGTGTCAGAATGCCTTGATAGAAGAAAAATAAGCGTTCCAAGCGTTTATTTCGCTTAGTTGCTTACTCTTGAGTAGAAATCCATGTGCACTCCAGAAAAAAGTACGTTTGTAAAATGAGCTAAGTTGAAGCAAAACACATTTTTGGAGTGTCAGAATGCATAGATAGAAGACAAATAAGCGTTCCAAGGGTTTATTTCGCTTAGTTGCTTACTCTAGAGTAGAAATGCATGTGCACTCCAGAAATAAGCACCTTTGTAAAATGAGCCAAGATGAAGCAAAACACATTGTTGGAGTGTCAGAATGCATAGATAGAAGACAAATAAGCGTTCCAAGGGTTTATTTCGCTTAGTTGCTTACTCTTGAGTAGAAATGCATGTGCACTCCAGAAATAAGCACCTTTGTAAAATGAGCCAAGTTGAAGCAAAACACATTGTTGGAGTGTCAGAATGCATAGATAGAAGACAAATAAGCGTTCCAAGGGTTTATTTCGCTTAGTTGCTTACTGTTGAGTAGAAATGCATGTGTACTCCAGAAATAAGCAACTTTGTGAAATGAGCCAAATTGAAACAAAACACATTGTTGGAGTGTCAAAATGCATAGATAGAAGACAAATAAGCGTTCCAAGGGTTTATTTCGCTAAGTTGCTTACTCTTGAGTAGAAATGCATGTGCACTTCAGAAATAAGCACCCTTGTAAAATGAGCCAAGTTGAAGCAAAGCACATTGTTGGAGTGTCAGAATGCATAGATAGAAGAAAAATAAGCGTTCCAAGCGTTTATTTCGCTTAGTTGCTTACTCTTGAGTAGAAATCCATGTGCACTCCAGAAAAAAGTACCTTTGTAAAATGAGCCAAGTTGAAGCAAAACACATTGTTGGAGTGTCAGAATGCATAGATAGAAGACAAATAAGCGTTCCAAGGGTTTATTTCGCTTAGTTGCTTACTCTAGAGTAGAAATGCATGTGCACTCCAGAAATAAGCACCTTTGTAAAATGAGCCAAGTTGAAGCAAAACACATTGTTGGAGTGTCGGAATGCATAGATAGCAGACAAATAAGCGTTCCAAGGGTTTATTTCGCTTAGTTGCTTACTCTTGAGTAGAAATGCATGTGTACTCCAGAAATAAGCAACTTTGTGAAATGAGCCAAATTGAAACAAAACACATTGTTGGAGTGTCAAAATGCATAGATAGAAGACAAATAAGCGTTCCAAGGGTTTATTTCGCTTAGTTGCTTACTCTTGAGTAGAAATGCATGTGCACTTCAGAAATAAGCACCTTTGTAAAATGAGCCAAGTTGAAGCAAAACACATTGTTGGAGTGTCAGAATGCATAGATAGAAGACAAGTAAGCGATCTATAGGTTTATTTCGCTTAGTTGCTTACTCTTGAGTAGAACTGCATGTTCACTCCAGAAATCAGCACCTTTGTAAAATGAGCCAGATTTAAGCAAAACACATTGTTGGAGTTTCAAAATGCATAGATAGAAGAGAAATAAGCGATCTATAGGTTTATTTCGCTTAGTTGCTTACTCTTGAGTAGAACTGCATGTTCACCAGAAATATGCACCTTTGTAAAATGAGCCAAATTGAAGCAAAACACGTTGGTGTGTCAGAATGCCTTGATAGAAGAAAAATAAGCGTTCCAAGCGTTTATTTCGCTTACTTGCTTACTCTTGAGTAGAAATCCATGTGCACTCCAGAAAAAAGTACGTTTGTAAAATGAGCTAAGTTGAAGCAAAACACATTTTTGGAGTGTCAGAATGCATAGATAGAAGACAAATAAGCGTTCCAAGGGTTTATTTCGCTTAGTTGCTTACTCTAGAGTAGAAATGCATGTGCACTCCAGAAATAAGCACTTTTGTAAAATGAGCCAAGATGAAGCAAAACACATTGTTGGAGTGTCAGAATGCATAGATAGAAGACAAATAAGCGTTCCAAGGGTTTATTTCGCTTAGTTGCTTACTCTTGAGTAGAAATGCATGTGCACTCCAGAAATAAGCACCTTTGTAAAATGAGCCAAGTTGAAGCAAAACACATTGTTGGAGTGTCAGAATGCATAGATAGAAGACAAATAAGCGTTCCAAGGGTTTATTTCGCTTAGTTGCTTACTGTTGAGTAGAAATGCATGTGTACTCCAGAAATAAGCAACTTTGTGAAATGAGCCAAATTGAAACAAAACACATTGTTGGAGTGTCAAAATGCATAGATAGAAGACAAATAAGCGTTCCAAGGGTTTATTTCGCTAAGTTGCTTACTCTTGAGTAGAAATGCATGTGCACTTCAGAAATAAGCACCCTTGTAAAATGAGCCAAGTTGAAGCAAAACACATTGTTGGAGTGTCAGAATGCATAGATAGAAGACAAATAAGCGTTCCAAGGGTTTATTTCGCTTAGTTGCTTACTCTTGAGTAGAAATGCATGTGCACTCCAGAAATAAGCACCTTTGTAAAATGAGCCAAGTTGAAGCAAAACACATTGTTGGAGTGTCAGAATGCATAGATAGAAGACAAATAAGCGTTCCAAGGGTTTATTTCGCTTAGTTGCTTACTCTTGAGTAGAAATGCATGTGCACTCCAGAAATAAGCACCTTTGTAAAATGAGCCAAGTTGAAGCAAAACACATTGTTGGAGTGTCGGAATGCATAGATAGAAGACAAATAAGCGTTCCAAGGGTTTATTTCGCTTAGTTGCTTACTCTTGAGTAGAAATGCATGTGCACTCCAGAAATAAGCACCTTTGTGAAATGAGCCAAATTGAAACAAAACACATTGTTGGAATGTCAAAATGCATAGATAGAAGACAAATAAGCGTTCCAAGGGTTTATTTCGCTTAGTTGCTTACTCTTGAGTAGAAATGCATGTGCACTTCAGAAATAAGCACCTTTGGAAAATGAGCCGTTGAAGCAAAACACATTGTTGGAGTGTCAGAATGCATAGAAAGAAGACAAATAAGCATTCTATCGGTTAATTTCGTTTAGCTGCTTACTCTTGAGTAGGAATGCATGTGCACTCCATAAATAAGCACCTTTGTAAAATGAGCCAAATTGAAGCAAGACACAGGGTTGGAGTGTCAGAATGCATAGATAGAAGACAAGTAAGCGATCTATAGGTTTATTTCGCTTAGTTGCTTACTCTTGAGTAGAACTGCATGTTCACTCCAGAAATCAGCACCTTTGTAAAATGAGCCAGATTTAAGCAAAACACATTGTTGGAGTTTCAAAATGCATAGATAGAAGAGAAATAAGCGATCTATAGGTTTATTTCGCTTAGTTGCTTACTCTTGAGTAGAACTGCATGTTCACCAGAAATATGCACCTTTGTAAAATGAGCCAAATTGAAGCAAAACACGTTGGTGTGTCAGAATGCCTTGATAGAAGAAAAATAAGCGTTCCAAGGGTTTATTTCGCTTCGTTGCTTACTCTTGAGTAGAAATGCATGTGCACTCCAGAAAAAAGTACGTTTGTAAAATGAGCCAGGTTGAAGCAAAACACATTGTTGGAGTGTCAGAATGCATAGAGCCAGATTTAAGCAAAACACATTGTTGGAGTTTCAAAATGCATAGATAGAAGAGAAATAAGCGATCTATAGGTTTATTTCGCTTAGTTGCTTACTCTTGAGTAGAACTGCATGTTCACCAGAAATATGCACCTTTGTAAAATGAGCCAAATTGAAGCAAAACACGTTGGTGTGTCAGAATGCCTTGATAGAAGAAAAATAAGCGTTCCAAGCGTTTATTTCGCTTAGTTGCTTACTCTTGAGTAGAAATCCATGTGCACTCCAGAAAAAAGTACGTTTGTAAAATGAGCTAAGTTGAAGCAAAACACATTTTTGGAGTGTCAGAATGCATAGATAGAAGACAAATAAGCGTTCCAAGGGTTTATTTCGCTTAGTTGCTTACTCTAGAGTAGAAATGCATGTGCACTCCAGAAATAAGCACCTTTGTAAAATGAGCCAAGTTGAAGCAAAACACATTGTTGGAGTGTCGGAATGCATAGATAGCAGACAAATAAGCGTTCCAAGGGTTTATTTCGCTTAGTTGCTTACTCTTGAGTAGAAATGCATGTGTACTCCAGAAATAAGCAACTTTGTGAAATGAGCCAAATTGAAACAAAACACATTGTTGGAGTGTCAAAATGCATAGATAGAAGACAAATAAGCGTTCCAAGGGTTTATTTCGCTTAGTTGCTTACTCTTGAGTAGAAATGCATGTGCACTTCAGAAATAAGCACCTTTGTAAAATGAGCCAAGTTGAAGCAAAACACATTGTTGGAGTGTCAGAATGCATAGATAGAAGACAAGTAAGCGATCTATAGGTTTATTTCGCTTAGTTGCTTACTCTTGAGTAGAACTGCATGTTCACTCCAGAAATCAGCACCTTTGTAAAATGAGCCAGATTTAAGCAAAACACATTGTTGGAGTTTCAAAATGCATAGATAGAAGAGAAATAAGCGATCTATAGGTTTATTTCGCTTAGTTGCTTACTCTTGAGTAGAACTGCATGTTCACCAGAAATATGCACCTTTGTAAAATGAGCCAAATTGAAGCAAAACACGTTGGTGTGTCAGAATGCCTTGATAGAAGAAAAATAAGCGTTCCAAGCGTTTATTTCGCTTAGTTGCTTACTCTTGAGTAGAAATCCATGTGCACTCCAGAAAAAAGTACGTTTGTAAAATGAGCTAAGTTGAAGCAAAACACATTTTTGGAGTGTCAGAATGCATAGATAGAAGACAAATAAGCGTTCCAAGGGTTTATTTCGCTTAGTTGCTTACTCTAGAGTAGAAATGCATGTGCACTCCAGAAATAAGCACCTTTGTAAAATGAGCCAAGATGAAGCAAAACACATTGTTGGAGTGTCAGAATGCATAGATAGAAGACAAATAAGCGTTCCAAGGGTTTATTTCGCTTAGTTGCTTACTCTTGAGTAGAAATGCATGTGCACTCCAGAAATAAGCACCTTTGTAAAATGAGCCAAGTTGAAGCAAAACACATTGTTGGAGTGTCAGAATGCATAGATAGAAGACAAATAAGCGTTCCAAGGGTTTATTTCGCTTAGTTGCTTACTGTTGAGTAGAAATGCATGTGTACTCCAGAAATAAGCAACTTTGTGAAATGAGCCAAATTGAAACAAAACACATTGTTGGAGTGTCAAAATGCATAGATAGAAGACAAATAAGCGTTCCAAGGGTTTATTTCGCTAAGTTGCTTACTCTTGAGTAGAAATGCATGTGCACTTCAGAAATAAGCACCCTTGTAAAATGAGCCAAGTTGAAGCAAAACACATTGTTGGAGTGTCAGAATGCATAGATAGAAGACAAATAAGCGTTCCAAGGGTTTATTTCGCTTAGTTGCTTACTCTTGAGTAGAAATGCATGTGCACTCCAGAAATAAGCACCTTTGTAAAATGAGCCAAGTTGAAGCAAAACACATTGTTGGAGTGTCAGAATGCATAGATAGAAGACAAATAAGCGTTCCAAGGGTTTATTTCGCTTAGTTGCTTACTCTTGAGTAGAAATGCATGTGCACTCCAGAAATAAGCACCTTTGTAAAATGAGCCAAGTTGAAGCAAAACACATTGTTGGAGTGTCGGAATGCATAGATAGAAGACAAATAAGCGTTCCAAGGGTTTATTTCGCTTAGTTGCTTACTCTTGAGTAGAAATGCATGTGTACTCCAGAAATAAGCAAGTTTGTGAAATGAGCCAAATTGAAACAAAACACATTGTTGGAGTGTCAAAATGCATAGATAGAAGACAAATAAGCGTTCCAAGGGTTTATTTCGCTTAGTTGCTTACTCTTGAGTAGAAATGCATGTGCACTTCAGAAATAAGCACCTTTGTAAAATGAGCCAAGTTGAAGCAAAACACCTTGTTGGAGTGTCAGAATGCATAGAAAGAAGACAAATAAGCATTCTATCGGTTTATTTCGTTTAGCTGCTTACTCTTGAGTAGGAATGCATGTGCACTCCATAAAAAAGCACCTTTGTAAAATGAGCCAAATTGAAGCAAAACACAGGGTTGGAGTGTCAGAATGCATAGATAGAAGACAAGTAAGCGATCTATAGGTTTATTTCGCTTAGTTGCTTACTCTTGAGTAGAACTGCATGTTCACTCCAGAAATCAGCACCTTTGTAAAATGAGCCAGATTTAAGCAAAACACATTGTTGGAGTTTCAAAATGCATAGATAGAAGAGAAATAAGCGATCTATAGGTTTATTTCGCTTAGTTGCTTACTCTTGAGTAGAACTGCATGTTCACCAGAAATAGGCACCTTGGTAAAATGAGCCAAATTGAAGCAAAACACGTTGGTGTGTCAGAATGCCTTGATAGAAGAAAAATAAGCGTTCCAAGCGTTTATTTCGCTTCGTTGCTTACTCTTGAGTAGAAATCCATGTGTACTCCAGAAAAAAGTACGTTTGTAAAATGAGCCAAGTTGAAGCAAAACACATTGTTGGAGTGTCAGAATGCATAGATAGAAGACAAATAAGCGTTCCAAGGGTTTATTTCGCTTAGTTGCTTACTCTTGAGTAGAAATGCATGTGCACTCCAGAAATAAGCACCTTTGTAAAATGAGCCAAGTTGAAGCAAAACACATTGTTGGAGTGTCGGAATGCATAGATAGAAGACAAATAAGCGTTCCAATGGTTTATTTCGCTTAGTTGCTTACTCTTGAGTAGAAATGCATGTGTACTCCAGAAATAAGCAACTTTGTGAAATGAGCCAAATTGAAACAAAACACATTGTTGGAATGTCAGAATGCCTTGATAGAAGAAAAATAAGCGTTCCAAGGGTTTATTTCGCATAGTTGCTAACTCTTGAGTAGGAATGCATGTGCACTCCATAAATAAGCACCTTTGTAAAATGAGCCAAATTGAAGCAAAACACAGGGTTGGAGTGTCAGAATGCATAGATAGAAGACAAGTAAGCGATCTATAGGTTTATTTCGCTTAGTTGCTTACTCTTGAGTAGAACTGCATGTTCACTCCAGAAATCAGCACCTTTGTAAAATGAGCCAGATTTAAGCAAAACACATTGTTGGAGTTTCAAAATGCATAGATAGAAGAGAAATAAGCGATCTATAGGTTTATTTCGCTTAGTTGCTTACTCTTGAGTAGAACTGCATGTTCACCAGAAATAGGCACCTTTGTAAAATGAGCCAAATTGAAGCAAAACACGTTGGTGTGTCAGAATGCCTTGATAGAAGAAAAATAAGCGTTCCAAGCGTTTATTTCGCTTCGTTGCTTACTCTTGAGTAGAAATCCATGTGCACTCCAGAAAAAAGTACGTTTGTAAAATGAGCCAAGTTGAAGCAAAACACATTGTTGGAGTGTCAGAATGCATAGATAGAAGACAAATAAGCGTTCCAAGGGTTTATTTCGCTTAGTTGCTTACTCTTGAGTAGAAATGCATGTGCACTCCAGAAATAAGCACCTTTGTAAAATGAGCCAAGTTGAAGCAAAACACATTGTTGGAGTGTCGGAATGCATAGATAGAAGACAAATAAGCGTTCCAATGGTTTATTTCGCTTAGTTGCTTACTCTTGAGTAGAAATGCATGTGTACTCCAGAAATAAGCAACTTTGTGAAATGAGCCAAATTGGAACAAAACACATTGTTGGAATGTCAGAATGCCTTGATAGAAGAAAAATAAGCGTTCCAAGGGTTTATTTCGCTTAGTTGCTTACTCTAGAGTAGAAATGCATGTGCACTCCAGAAATAAGCACCTTTGTAAAATGAGCCAAGATGAAGCAAAACACATTGTTGGAGTGTCAGAATGCATAGATAGAAGACAAATAAGCGTTCCAAGGGTTTATTTCGCTTAGTTGCTTACTCTTGAGTAGAAATGCATGTGCACTCCAGAAATAAGCACCTTTGTGAAATGAGCCAAATTGAAACAAAACACATTGTTGGAATGTCAAAATGCATAGATAGAAGACAAATAAGCGTTCCAAGGGTTTATTTCGCTTAGTTGCTTACTCTTGAGTAGAAATGCATGTGCACTTCAGAAATAAGCACCTTTGGAAAATGAGCCGTTGAAGCAAAACACATTGTTGGAGTGTCAGAATGCATAGAAAGAAGACAAATAAGCATTCTATCGGTTTATTTCGTTTAGCTGCTTACTCTTGAGTAGGAATGCATGTGCACTCCATAAATAAGCACCTTTGTAAAATGAGCCAAATTGAAGCAAGACACAGGGTTGGAGTGTCAGAATGCATAGATAGAAGACAAGTAAGCGATCTATAGGTTTATTTCGCTTAGTTGCTTACTCTTGAGTAGAACTGCATGTTCACTCCAGAAATCAGCACCTTTGTAAAATGAGCCAGATTTAAGCAAAACACATTGTTGGAGTTTCAAAATGCATAGATAGAAGAGAAATAAGCGATCTATAGGTTTATTTCGCTTAGTTGCTTACTCTTGAGTAGAACTGCATGTTCACCAGAAATATGCACCTTTGTAAAATGAGCGAAATTGAAGCAAAACACGTTGGTGTGTCAGAATGCCTTGATAGAAGAAAAATAAGCGTTCCAAGGGTTTATTTCGCTTCGTTGCTTACTCTTGAGTAGAAATGCATGTGCACTCCAGAAAAAAGTACGTTTGTAAAATGAGCCAGGTTGAAGCAAAACACATTGTTGGAGTGTCAGAATGCATAGATAGAAGACAAGTAAGCGTTCCAATGGTTTATTTCGCTTAGTTGCTTACTCTTGAGTAGAAATGCATGTGCACTCCAGAAATAAGCACCTTTGTAAAATGAGCCAAGTTGAAGCAAAACACATTGTTGGAGTGTCGGAATGCATAGATAGAAGACAAATAAGCGTTCCAAGGGTTTATTTCGCTTAGTTGCTTACTCTTGAGTAGAAATGCATGTGTACTCCAGAAATAAACACCTTTGTAAAATGAGCCAAGTTGAAGCAAAACACATTGTTGGAGTGTCGGAATGCATAGATAGAAGACAAATAAGCGTTCCAAGGGTTTATTTCGCTTAGTTGCTTACTCTTGAGTAGAAATGCATGTGTACTCCAGAAATAAGCAACTTTGTGAAATGAGCCAAATTGAAACAAAACACATTGTTGGAGTGTCAAAATGCATAGATAGAAGACAAATAAGCGTTCCAAGGGTTTATTTCGCTTAGTTGCTTACTCTTGAGTAGAAATGCATGTGCACTTCAGAAATAAGCACCTTTGTAAAATGAGCCAAGTTGAAGCAAAACACATTGTTGGAGTGTCAGAATGCATAGAAAGAAGACAAATAAGCATTCTATCGGTTTATTTCGTTTAGCTGCTTACTCTTGAGTAGGAATGCATGTGCACTCCATAAATAAGCACCTTTGTAAAATGAGCCAAATTGAAGCAAAACACAGGGTTGGAGTGTCAGAATGCATAGATAGAAGACAAGTAAGCGATCTATAGGTTTATTTCGCTTAGTTGCTTACTCTTGAGTAGAACTGCATGTTCACTCCAGAAATCAGCACCTTTGTAAAATGAGCCAGATTTAAGCAAAACACATTGTTGGAGTTTCAAAATGCATAGATAGAAGAGAAATAAGCGATCTATAGGTTTATTTCGCTTAGTTGCTTACTCTTGAGTAGAACTGCATGTTCACCAGAAATAGGCACCTTTGTAAAATGAGCCAAATTGAAGCAAAACACGTTGGTGTGTCAGAATGCCTTGATAGAAGAAAAATAAGCGTTCCAAGCGTTTATTTCGCTTCGTTGCTTACTCTTGAGTAGAAATCCATGTGCACTCCAGAAAAAAGTACGTTTGTAAAATGAGCCAAGTTGAAGCAAAACACATTGTTGGAGTGTCAGAATGCATAGATAGAAGACAAATAAGCGTTCCAAGGGTTTATTTCGCTTAGTTGCTTACTCTAGAGTAGAAATGCATGTGCACTCCAGAAATAAGCACCTTTGTAAAATGAGCCAAGATGAAGCAAAACACATTGTTGGAGTGTCAGAATGCATAGATAGAAGACAAATAAGCGTTCCAAGGGTTTATTTCGCTTAGTTGCTTACTCTTGAGTAGAAATGCATGTGTACTCCAGAAATAAGCACCCTTGTAAAATGAGCCAAGTTGAAGCAAAACACATTGTTGGAGTGTCAGAATGCATAGATAGAAGACAAATAAGCGTTCCAAGGGTTTATTTCGCTTAGTTGCTTACTCTTGAGTAGAAATGCATGTGCACTCCAGAAATAAGCACCTTTGTAAAATGAGCCAAGTTGAAGCAAAACACATTGTTGGAGTGTCGGAATGCATAGATAGAAGACAAATAAGCGTTCCAATGGTTTATTTCGCTTAGTTGCTTACTCTTGAGTAGAAATGCATGTGTACTCCAGAAATAAGCAACTTTGTGAAATGAGCCAAATTGAAACAAAACACATTGTTGGAATGTCAGAATGCCTTGATAGAAGAAAAATAAGCGTTCCAAGGGTTTATTTCGCTTAGTTGCTTACTCTAGAGTAGAAATGCATGTGCACTCCAGAAATAAGCACCTTTGTAAAATGAGCCAAGATGAAGCAAAACACATTGTTGGAGTGTCAGAATGCATAGATAGAAGACAAATAAGCGTTCCAAGGGTTTATTTCGCTTAGTTGCTTACTCTTGAGTAGAAATGCATGTGCACTCCAGAAATAAGCACCTTTGTAAAATGAGCCAAGTTGAAGCAAAACACATTGTTGGAGTGTCAAAATGCATAGATAGAAGACAAATAAGCGTTCCAAGGGTTTATTTCGCTAAGTTGCTTACTCTTGAGTAGAAATGCATGTGCACTTCAGAAATAAGCACCCTTGTAAAATGAGCCAAGTTGAAGCAAAACACATTGTTGGAGTGTCAGAATGCATAGATAGAAGACAAATAAGCGTTCCAAGGGTTTATTTCGCTTAGTTGCTTACTCTTGAGTAGAAATGCATGTGCACTCCAGAAATAAGCACCTTTGTAAAATGAGCCAAGTTGAAGCAAAACACATTGTTGGAGTGTCAGAATGCATAGATAGAAGACAAATAAGCGTTCCAAGGGTTTATTTCGCTTAGTTGCTTACTCTTGAGTAGAAATGCATGTGCACTCCAGAAATAAGCACCTTTGTAAAATGAGCCAAGTTGAAGCAAAACACATTGTTGGAGTGTCGGAATGCATAGATAGAAGACAAATAAGCGTTCCAAGGGTTTATTTCGCTTAGTTGCTTACTCTTGAGTAGAAATGCATGTGTACTCCAGAAATAAGCAACTTTGTGAAATGAGCCAAATTGAAACAAAACACATTGTTGGAGTGTCAAAATGCATAGATAGAAGACAAATAAGCGTTCCAAGGGTTTATTTCGCTTAGTTGCTTACTCTTGAGTAGAAATGCATGTGCACTTCAGAAATAAGCACCTTTGTAAAATGAGCCAAGTTGAAGCAAAACACATTGTTGGAGTGTCAGAATGCATAGATAGAAGACAAATAAGCGTTCCAATGGTTTATTTCGCTTAGTTGCTTACTCTTGAGTAGAAATGCATGTGTACTCCAGAAATAAGCAACTTTGTGAAATGAGCCAAATTGAAACAAAACACATTGTTGGAATGTCAGAATGCCTTGATAGAAGAAAAATAAGCGTTCCAAGGGTTTATTTCGCTTAGTTGCTTACTCTAGAGTAGAAATGCATGTGCACTCCAGAAATAAGCACCTTTGTAAAATGAGCCAAGATGAAGCAAAACACATTGTTGGAGTGTCAGAATGCATAGATAGAAGACAAATAAGCGTTCCAAGGGTTTATTTCGCTTAGTTGCTTACTCTTGAGTAGAAATGCATGTGCACTCCAGAAATAAGCACCTTTGTAAAATGAGCCAAGTTGAAGCAAAACACATTGTTGGAGTGTCAGAATGCATAGATAGAAGACAAATAAGCGTTCCAAGGGTTTATTTCGCTTAGTTGCTTACTGTTGAGTAGAAATGCATGTGTACTCCAGAAATAAGCAACTTTGTGAAATGAGCCAAATTGAAACAAAACACATTGTTGGAGTGTCAAAATGCATAGATAGAAGACAAATAAGCGTTCCAAGGGTTTATTTCGCTAAGTTGCTTACTCTTGAGTAGAAATGCATGTGCACTTCAGAAATAAGCACCCTTGTAAAATGAGCCAAGTTGAAGCAAAACACATTGTTGGAGTGTCAGAATGCATAGATAGAAGACAAATAAGCGTTCCAAGGGTTTATTTCGCTTAGTTGCTTACTCTTGAGTAGAAATGCATGTGCACTCCAGAAATAAGCACCTTTGTAAAATGAGCCAAGTTGAAGCAAAACACATTGTTGGAGTGTCAGAATGCATAGATAGAAGACAAATAAGCGTTCCAAGGGTTTATTTCGCTTAGTTGCTTACTCTTGAGTAGAAATGCATGTGCACTCCAGAAATAAGCACCTTTGTAAAATGAGCCAAGTTGAAGCAAAACACATTGTTGGAGTGTCGGAATGCATAGATAGAAGACAAATAAGCGTTCCAAGGGTTTATTTCGCTTAGTTGCTTACTCTTGAGTAGAAATGCATGTGTACTCCAGAAATAAGCAACTTTGTGAAATGAGCCAAATTGAAACAAAACACATTGTTGGAGTGTCAAAATGCATAGATAGAAGACAAATAAGCGTTCCAAGGGTTTATTTCGCTTAGTTGCTTACTCTTGAGTAGAAATGCATGTGCACTTCAGAAATAAGCACCTTTGTAAAATGAGCCAAGTTGAAGCAAAACACATTGTTGGAGTGTCAGAATGCATAGAAAGAAGACAAATAAGCATTCTATCGGTTTATTTCGTTTAGCTGCTTACTCTTGAGTAGGAATGCATGTGCACTCCATAAATAAGCACCTTTGTAAAATGAGCCAAATTGAAGCAAAACACAGGGTTGGAGTGTCAGAATGCATAGATAGAAGACAAGTAAGCGATCTATAGGTTTATTTCGCTTAGTTGCTTACTCTTGAGTAGAACTGCATGTTCACTCCAGAAATCAGCACCTTTGTAAAATGAGCCAGATTTAAGCAAAACACATTGTTGGAGTTTCAAAATGCATAGATAGAAGAGAAATAAGCGATCTATAGGTTTATTTCGCTTAGTTGCTTACTCTTGAGTAGAACTGCATGTTCACCAGAAATAGGCACCTTTGTAAAATGAGCCAAATTGAAGCAAAACACGTTGGTGTGTCAGAATGCCTTGATAGAAGAAAAATAAGCGTTCCAAGCGTTTATTTCGCTTCGTTGCTTACTCTTGAGTAGAAATCCATGTGCACTCCAGAAAAAAGTACGTTTGTAAAATGAGCCAAGTTGAAGCAAAACACATTGTTGGAGTGTCAGAATGCATAGATAGAAGACAAATAAGCGTTCCAAGGGTTTATTTCGCTTAGTTGCTTACTCTAGAGTAGAAATGCATGTGCACTCCAGAAATAAGCACCTTTGTAAAATGAGCCAAGATGAAGCAAAACACATTGTTGGAGTGTCAGAATGCATAGATAGAAGACAAATAAGCGTTCCAAGGGTTTATTTCGCTTAGTTGCTTACTCTTGAGTAGAAATGCATGTGTACTCCAGAAATAAGCACCCTTGTAAAATGAGCCAAGTTGAAGCAAAACACATTGTTGGAGTGTCAGAATGCATAGATAGAAGACAAATAAGCGTTCCAAGGGTTTATTTCGCTTAGTTGCTTACTCTTGAGTAGAAATGCATGTGCACTCCAGAAATAAGCACCTTTGTAAAATGAGCCAAGTTGAAGCAAAACACATTGTTGGAGTGTCGGAATGCATAGATAGAAGACAAATAAGCGTTCCAATGGTTTATTTCGCTTAGTTGCTTACTCTTGAGTAGAAATGCATGTGTACTCCAGAAATAAGCAACTTTGTGAAATGAGCCAAATTGAAACAAAACACATTGTTGGAATGTCAGAATGCCTTGATAGAAGAAAAATAAGCGTTCCAAGGGTTTATTTCGCATAGTTGCTAACTCTTGAGTAGAAATGCATGTGCACTCCAGAAATAAACACCTTTGTAAAATGAGCCAAGTTGAAGCAAAACACATTGTTGGAGTGTCGGAATGCATAGATAGAAGACAAATAAGCGTTCCAAGGGTTTATTTCGCTTAGTTGCTTACTCTTGAGTAGAAATGCATGTGTACTCCAGAAATAAACACCTTTGTAAAATGAGCCAAGTTGAAGCAAAACACATTGTTGGAGTGTCGGAATGCATAGATAGAAGACAAATAAGCGTTCCAAGGGTTTATTTCGCATAGTTGCTTACTCTTGAGTAGAAATGCATGTGCACTCCAGAAATAAACACCTTTGTAAAATGAGCCAAGTTGAAGCAAAACACATTGTTGGAGTGTCGGAATGCATAGATAGAAGACAAATAAGCGTTCCAAGGGTTTATTTCGCTTAGTTGCTTACTCTTGAGTAGAAATGCATGTGTACTCCAGAAATAAGCAACTTTGTGAAATGAACCAAATTGAAACAAAACACATTGCTGGAGTGTCAGAATGCATAGATAGAAGACAAGTAAGCGATCTATAGGTTTATTTCGCTTAGTTGCTTACTCTTGAGTAGAACTGCATGTTCTCTCCAGAAATCAGCACCTTTGTAAAATGAGCCAGATTTAAGCAAAACACATTGTTGGAGATTCAAAATGCATAGATAGAAGAGAAATAAGCGATCTATAGGTTTATTTCGCTTAGTTGCTTACTCTTGAGTAGAACTGCATGTTCACCAGAAATATGCACCTTTGTAAAATGAGCCAAATTGAAGCAAAACACGTTGGTGTGTCAGAATGCCTTGATAGAAGAAAAATAAGCAGAATGCATAGATAGAAGACAAGTAAGCGATCTATAGGTTTATTTCGCTTAGTTGCTTACTCTTGAGTAGAACTGCATGTTCACTCCAGAAATCAGCACCTTTGTAAAATGAGCCAGATTTAAGCAAAACACATTGTTGGAGTTTCAAAATGCATAGATAGAAGAGAAATAAGCGATCTATAGGTTTATTTCGCTTAGTTGCTTGCTCTTGAGTAGAACTGCATGTTCACCAGAAATATGCACCTTTGTAAAATGAGCCAAATTGAAGCAAAACACGTTGGTGTGTCAGAATGCCTTGATAGAAGAAAAATAAGCGTTCCAAGGGTTTATTTCGCTTAGTTGCTTACTCTTGAGTAGAAATGCATGTGCACTCCAGAAAAAAGTACGTTTGTAAAATGAGCCAAGTTGAAGCAAAACACATTGTTGGAGTGTCAGAATGCATAGATAGAAGACAAATAAGCGTTCCAAGGGTTTATTTCGCTTAGTTGCTTACTCTAGAGTAGAAATGCATGTGCACTCCAGAAATAAGCACCTTTGTAAAATGAGCCAAGATGAAGCAAAACACATTGTTGGAGTGTCAGAATGCATAGAGAGAAGACAAATAAGCGTTCCAAGGGTTTATTTCGCTTAGTTGCTTACTCTTGAGTAGAAATGCATGTGTACTCCAGAAATAAGCAACTTTGTGAAATGAGCCAAATTGAAACAAAACACATTGTTGGAGTGTCAAAATGCATAGATAGAAGACAAATAAGCGTTCCAAGGGTTTATTTCGCTTAGTTGCTTACTCTTGAGTAGAAATGCATGTGCACTTCAGAAATAAGCACCCTTGTAAAATGAGCCAAGTTGAAGCAAAACACATTGTTTGAGTGTCAGAATGCATAGATAGAAGACAAATAAGCGTGCCAAGGGTTTATTTCGCTTAGTTGCTTACTCTAGAGTAGAAATGCATGTGCACTCCAGAAATAAGCACCTTTGTGAAATGAGCCAAATTGAAACAAAACACATTGTTGGCGTGTCAGAATGCATAGATAGAAGACTAATAAGCGTTCCAAGGGTTTATTTCGCTTAGTTGCTTACTCTTGAGTAGAAATGCATGTGCACTCCAGAAATAAGCACCTTTGTAAAATGAGCAAAATTGAAGCAAAACACATTGGTGGAGTGTCAGAATGCATAGATAGAAGACAAATAAGCGTTCCAAGGGTTTATTTCGCTTAGTTGCTTACTCTTGAGTAGAAATGCATGTGTACTCCAGAAATAAGCAACTTTGTGAAATGAGCCAAATTGAAACAAAACACATTGTTGGAGTGTCAAAATGCATAGATAGAAGACAAATAAGCGTTCCAAGGGTTTATTTCGCTTAGTTGCTTACTCTTGAGTAGAAATGCATGTTCACTCCAGAAATCAGCACCTTTGTAAAATGAGCCAGATTTAAGCAAAACACATTGTTGGAGTTTCAAAATGCATAGATAGAAGAGAAATAAGCGATCTATAGGTTTATTTCGCTTAGTTGCTTACTCTTGAGTAGAACTGCATGTTCACCAGAAATATGCACCTTTGTAAAATGAGCCAAATTGAAGCAAAACACGTTGGTGTGTCAGAATGCCTTGATAGAAGAAAAATAAGCGTTCCAAGCGTTTATTTCGCTTAGTTGCTTACTCTTGAGTAGAAATCCATGTGCACTCCAGAAAAAAGTACGTTTGTAAAATGAGCTAAGTTGAAGCAAAACACATTTTTGGAGTGTCAGAATGCATAGATAGAAGACAAATAAGCGTTCCAAGGGTTTATTTCGCTTAGTTGCTTACTCTAGAGTAGAAATGCATGTGCACTCCAGAAATAAGCACCTTTGTAAAATGAGCCAAGATGAAGCAAAACACATTGTTGGAGTGTCAGAATGCATAGATAGAAGACAAATAAGCGTTCCAAGGGTTTATTTCGCTTAGTTGCTTACTCTTGAGTAGAAATGCATGTGCACTCCAGAAATAAGCACCTTTGTAAAATGAGCCAAGTTGAAGCAAAACACATTGTTGGAGTGTCAGAATGCATAGATAGAAGACAAATAAGCGTTCCAAGGGTTTATTTCGCTTAGTTGCTTACTCTTGAGTAGAAATGCATGTGTACTCCAGAAATAAGCAACTTTGTGAAATGAGCCAAATTGAAACAAAACACATTGTTGGAGTGTCAAAATGCATAGATAGAAGACAAATAAGCGTTCCAAGGGTTTATTTCGCTAAGTTGCTTACTCTTGAGTAGAAATGCATGTGCACTTCAGAAATAAGCACCCTTGTAAAATGAGCCAAGTTGAAGCAAAACACATTGTTGGAGTGTCAGAATGCATAGATAGAAGACAAATAAGCGTTCCAAGGGTTTATTTCGCTTAGTTGCTTGCTCTTGAGTAGAAATGCATGTGCACTCCAGAAATAAGCACCTTTGTAAAATGAGCCAAGTTGAAGCAAAACACATTGTTGGAGTGTCAGAATGCATAGATAGAAGACAAATAAGTGTTCCAAGGGTTTATTTCGCTTAGTTGCTTACTCTTGAGTAGAAATGCATGTGTACTCCAGAAATAAGCAACTTTGTGAAATGAGCCAAATTGAAACAAAACACATTGTTGGAGTGTCAAAATGCATAGATAGAAGACAAATAAGCGTTCCAAGGGTTTATTTCGCTTAGTTGCTTACTCTTGAGTAGAAATGCATGTTCACTCCAGAAATCAGCACCTTTGTAAAATGAGCCAGATTTAAGCAAAACACATTGTTGGAGTTTCAAAATGCATAGATAGAAGAGAAATAAGCGATCTATAGGTTTATTTCGCTTAGTTGCTTACTCTTGAGTAGAACTGCATGTTCACCAGAAATATGCACCTTTGTAAAATGAGCCAAATTGAAGCAAAACACGTTGGTGTGTCAGAATGCCTTGATAGAAGAAAAATAAGCGTTCCAAGCGTTTATTTCGCTGAGTTGCTTACTCTTGAGTAGAAATCCATGTGCACTCCAGAAAAAAGTACGTTTGTAAAATGAGCTAAGTTGAAGCAAAACACATTTTTGGAGTGTCAGAATGCATAGATAGAAGACAAATAAGCGTTCCAAGGGTTTATTTCGCTTAGTTGCTTACTCTAGAGTAGAAATGCATGTGCACTCCAGAAATAAGCACCTTTGTAAAATGAGCCAAGATGAAGCAAAACACATTGTTGGAGTGTCAGAATGCATAGATAGAAGACAAATAAGCGTTCCAAGGGTTTATTTCGCTTAGTTGCTTACTCTTGAGTAGAAATGCATGTGCACTCCAGAAATAAGCACCTTTGTAAAATGAGCCAAATTGAAGCAAAACACATTGTTGGAGTGTCAGAATGCATAGATAGAAGACAAATAAGCGTTCCAAGGGTTTATTTCGCTTAGTTGCTTACTCTTGAGTAGAAATGCATGTGTACTCCAGAAATAAGCAACTTTGTGAAATGAGCCAAATTGAAACAAAACACATTGTTGGAGTGTCAAAATGCATAGATAGAAGACAAATAAGCGTTCCAAGGGTTTATTTCGCTAAGTTGCTTACTCTTGAGTAGAAATGCATGTGCACTTCAGAAATAAGCACCCTTGTAAAATGAGCCAAGTTGAAGCAAAACACATTGTTGGAGTGTCAGAATGCATAGATAGAAGACAAATAAGCGTTCCAAGGGTTTATTTCGCTTAGTTGCTTGCTCTTGAGTAGAAATGCATGTGCACTCCAGAAATAAGCACCTTTGTAAAATGAGCCAAGTTGAAGCAAAACACATTGTTGGAGTGTCAGAATGCATAGATAGAAGACAAATAAGTGTTCCAAGGGTTTATTTCGCTTAGTTGCTTACTCTTGAGTAGAAATGCATGTGCACTCCAGAAATAAGCACCTTTGTAAAATGAGCCAAGTTGAAGCAAAACACATTGTTGGAGTGTCGGAATGCATAGATAGAAGACAAATAAGCGTTCCAAGGGTTTATTTCGCTTAGTTGCTTACTCTTGAGTAGAAATGCATGTGTACTCCAGAAATAAGCAACTTTGTGAAATGAGCCAAATTGAAACAAAACACATTGTTGGAGTGTCAAAATGCATAGATAGAAGACAAATAAGCGTTCCAAGGGTTTATTTCGCTTAGTTGCTTACTCTTGAGTAGAAATGCATGTGCACTTCAGAAATAAGCACCTTTGTAAAATGAGCCAAGTTGAAGCAAAACACATTGTTGGAGTGTCAGAATGCATAGAAAGAAGACAAATAAGCATTCTATCGGTTTATTTCGTTTAGCTGCTTACTCTTGAGTAGGAATGCATGTGCACTCCATAAATAAGCACCTTTGTAAAATGAGCCAAATTGAAGCAAAACACAGGGTTGGAGTGTCAGAATGCATAGATAGAAGACAAGTAAGCGATCTATAGGTTTATTTCGCTTAGTTGCTTACTCTTGAGTAGAACTGCATGTTCACTCCAGAAATCAGCACCTTTGTAAAATGAGCCAGATTTAAGCAAAACACATTGTTGGAGTTTCAAAATGCATAGATAGAAGAGAAATAAGCGATCTATAGGTTTATTTCGCTTAGTTGCTTACTCTTGAGTAGAACTGCATGTTCACCAGAAATAGGCACCTTTGTAAAATGAGCCAAATTGAAGCAAAACACGTTGGTGTGTCAGAATGCCTTGATAGAAGAAAAATAAGCGTTCCAAGCGTTTATTTCGCTTAGTTGCTTACTCTTGAGTAGAAATCCATGTGCACTCCAGAAAAAAGTACGTTTGTAAAATGAGCTAAGTTGAAGCAAAACACATTTTCGGAGTGTCAGAATGCATAGATAGAAGACAAATAAGCGATCCAAGGGTTTATTTCGCTTAGTTGCTTACTCTAGAGTAGAAATGCATGTGCACTCCAGAAATAAGCACCTTTGTAAAATGAGCCAAGATGAAGCAAAACACATTGTTGGAGTGTCAGAATGCATAGATAGAAGACAAATAAGCGTTCCAAGGGTTTATTTCGCTTAGTTGCTTACTCTTGAGTAGAAATGCATGTGCACTCCAGAAATAAGCACCTTTGTAAAATGAGCCAAGTTGAAGCAAAACACATTGTTGGAGTGTCAGAATGCATAGATAGAAGACAAATAAGCGTTCCAAGGGTTTATTTCGCTTAGTTGCTTACTGTTGAGTAGAAATGCATGTGTACTCCAGAAATAAGCAACTTTGTGAAATGAGCCAAATTGAAACAAAACACATTGTTGGAGTGTCAAAATGCATAGATAGAAGACAAATAAGCGTTCCAAGGGTTTATTTCGCTAAGTTGCTTACTCTTGAGTAGAAATGCATGTGCACTTCAGAAATAAGCACCCTTGTAAAATGAGCCAAGTTGAAGCAAAACACATTGTTGGAGTGTCAGAATGCATAGATAGAAGACAAATAAGCGTTCCAAGGGTTTATTTCGCTTAGTTGCTTACTCTTGAGTAGAAATGCATGTGCACTCCAGAAATAAGCACCTTTGTAAAATGAGCCAAGTTGAAGCAAAACACATTGTTGGAGTGTCAGAATGCATAGATAGAAGACAAATAAGCGTTCCAAGGGTTTATTTCGCTTAGTTGCTTACTCTTGAGTAGAAATGCATGTGCACTCCAGAAATAAGCACCTTTGTAAAATGAGCCAAGTTGAAGCAAAACACATTGTTGGAGTGTCGGAATGCATAGATAGAAGACAAATAAGCGTTCCAAGGGTTTATTTCGCTTAGTTGCTTACTCTTGAGTAGAAATGCATGTGTACTCCAGAAATAAGCAAGTTTGTGAAATGAGCCAAATTGAAACAAAACACATTGTTGGAGTGTCAAAATGCATAGATAGAAGACAAATAAGCGTTCCAAGGGTTTATTTCGCTTAGTTGCTTACTCTTGAGTAGAAATGCATGTGCACTTCAGAAATAAGCACCTTTGTAAAATGAGCCAAGTTGAAGCAAAACACATTGTTGGAGTGTCAGAATGCATAGAAAGAAGACAAATAAGCATTCTATCGGTTTATTTCGTTTAGCTGCTTACTCTTGAGTAGGAATGCATGTGCACTCCATAAAAAAGCACCTTTGTAAAATGAGCCAAATTGAAGCAAAACACAGGGTTGGAGTGTCAGAATGCATAGATAGAAGACAAGTAAGCGATCTATAGGTTTATTTCGCTTAGTTGCTTACTCTTGAGTAGAACTGCATGTTCACTCCAGAAATCAGCACCTTTGTAAAATGAGCCAGATTTAAGCAAAACACATTGTTGGAGTTTCAAAATGCATAGATAGAAGAGAAATAAGCGATCTATAGGTTTATTTCGCTTAGTTGCTTACTCTTGAGTAGAACTGCATGTTCACCAGAAATAGGCACCTTGGTAAAATGAGCCAAATTGAAGCAAAACACGTTGGTGTGTCAGAATGCCTTGATAGAAGAAAAATAAGCGTTCCAAGCGTTTATTTCGCTTCGTTGCTTACTCTTGAGTAGAAATCCATGTGTACTCCAGAAAAAAGTACGTTTGTAAAATGAGCCAAGTTGAAGCAAAACACATTGTTGGAGTGTCAGAATGCATAGATAGAAGACAAATAAGCGTTCCAAGGGTTTATTTCGCTTAGTTGCTTACTCTTGAGTAGAAATGCATGTGCACTCCAGAAATAAGCACCTTTGTAAAATGAGCCAAGTTGAAGCAAAACACATTGTTGGAGTGTCGGAATGCATAGATAGAAGACAAATAAGCGTTCCAATGGTTTATTTCGCTTAGTTGCTTACTCTTGAGTAGAAATGCATGTGTACTCCAGAAATAAGCAACTTTGTGAAATGAGCCAAATTGAAACAAAACACATTGTTGGAATGTCAGAATGCCTTGATAGAAGAAAAATAAGCGTTCCAAGGGTTTATTTCGCATAGTTGCTAACTCTTGAGTAGGAATGCATGTGCACTCCATAAATAAGCACCTTTGTAAAATGAGCCAAATTGAAGCAAAACACAGGGTTGGAGTGTCAGAATGCATAGATAGAAGACAAGTAAGCGATCTATAGGTTTATTTCGCTTAGTTGCTTACTCTTGAGTAGAACTGCATGTTCACTCCAGAAATCAGCACCTTTGTAAAATGAGCCAGATTTAAGCAAAACACATTGTTGGAGTTTCAAAATGCATAGATAGAAGAGAAATAAGCGATCTATAGGTTTATTTCGCTTAGTTGCTTACTCTTGAGTAGAACTGCATGTTCACCAGAAATAGGCACCTTTGTAAAATGAGCCAAATTGAAGCAAAACACGTTGGTGTGTCAGAATGCCTTGATAGAAGAAAAATAAGCGTTCCAAGCGTTTATTTCGCTTCGTTGCTTACTCTTGAGTAGAAATCCATGTGCACTCCAGAAAAAAGTACGTTTGTAAAATGAGCCAAGTTGAAGCAAAACACATTGTTGGAGTGTCAGAATGCATAGATAGAAGACAAATAAGCGTTCCAAGGGTTTATTTCGCTTAGTTGCTTACTCTAGAGTAGAAATGCATGTGCACTCCAGAAATAAGCACCTTTGTAAAATGAGCCAAGTTGAAGCAAAACACATTGTTGGAGTGTCGGAATGCATAGATAGAAGACAAATAAGCGTTCCAAGGGTTTATTTCGCTTAGTTGCTTACTCTTGAGTAGAAATGCATGTGCACTCCAGAAATAAGCACCTTTGTAAAATGAGCCAAGTTGAAGCAAAACACATTGTTGGAGTGTCGGAATGCATAGATAGAAGACAAATAAGCGTTCCAATGGTTTATTTCGCTTAGTTGCTTACTCTTGAGTAGAAATGCATGTGTACTCCAGAAATAAGCAACTTTGTGAAATGAGCCAAATTGAAACAAAACACATTGTTGGAATGTCAGAATGCCTTGATAGAAGAAAAATAAGCGTTCCAAGGGTTTATTTCGCATAGTTGCTAACTCTTGAGTAGGAATGCATGTGCACTCCATAAATAAGCACCTTTGTAAAATGAGCCAAATTGAAGCAAAACACAGGGTTGGAGTGTCAGAATGCATAGATAGAAGACAAGTAAGCGATCTATAGGTTTATTTCGCTTAGTTGCTTACTCTTGAGTAGAACTGCATGTTCACTCCAGAAATCAGCACCTTTGTAAAATGAGCCAGATTTAAGCAAAACACATTGTTGGAGTTTCAAAATGCATAGATAGAAGAGAAATAAGCGATCTATAGGTTTATTTCGCTTAGTTGCTTACTCTTGAGTAGAACTGCATGTTCACCAGAAATAGGCACCTTTGTAAAATGAGCCAAATTGAAGCAAAACACGTTGGTGTGTCAGAATGCCTTGATAGAAGAAAAATAAGCGTTCCAAGCGTTTATTTCGCTTCGTTGCTTACTCTTGAGTAGAAATCCATGTGCACTCCAGAAAAAAGTACGTTTGTAAAATGAGCCAAGTTGAAGCAAAACACATTGTTGGAGTGTCAGAATGCATAGATAGAAGACAAATAAGCGTTCCAAGGGTTTATTTCGCTTAGTTGCTTACTCTAGAGTAGAAATGCATGTGCACTCCAGAAATAAGCACCTTTGTAAAATGAGCCAAGTTGAAGCAAAACACATTGTTGGAGTGTCGGAATGCATAGATAGAAGACAAATAAGCGTTCCAAGGGTTTATTTCGCTTAGTTGCTTACTCTTGAGTAGAAATGCATGTGCACTCCAGAAATAAGCACCTTTGTAAAATGAGCCAAGTTGAAGCAAAACACATTGTTGGAGTGTCGGAATGCATAGATAGAAGACAAATAAGCGTTCCAATGGTTTATTTCGCTTAGTTGCTTACTCTTGAGTAGAAATGCATGTGTACTCCAGAAATAAGCAACTTTGTGAAATGAGCCAAATTGAAACAAAACACATTGTTGGAATGTCAGAATGCCTTGATAGAAGAAAAATAAGCGTTCCAAGGGTTTATTTCGCTTAGTTGCTTACTCTAGAGTAGAAATGCATGTGCACTCCAGAAATAAGCACCTTTGTAAAATGAGCCAAGATGAAGCAAAACACATTGTTGGAGTGTCAGAATGCATAGATAGAAGACAAATAAGCGTTCCAAGGGTTTATTTCGCTTAGTTGCTTACTCTTGAGTAGAAATGCATGTGCACTCCAGAAATAAGCACCTTTGTGAAATGAGCCAAATTGAAACAAAACACATTGTTGGAATGTCAAAATGCATAGATAGAAGACAAATAAGCGTTCCAAGGGTTTATTTCGCTTAGTTGCTTACTCTTGAGTAGAAATGCATGTGCACTTCAGAAATAAGCACCTTTGGAAAATGAGCCGTTGAAGCAAAACACATTGTTGGAGTGTCAGAATGCATAGAAAGAAGACAAATAAGCATTCTATCGGTTTATTTCGTTTAGCTGCTTACTCTTGAGTAGGAATGCATGTGCACTCCATAAATAAGCACCTTTGTAAAATGAGCCAAATTGAAGCAAGACACAGGGTTGGAGTGTCAGAATGCATAGATAGAAGACAAGTAAGCGATCTATAGGTTTATTTCGCTTAGTTGCTTACTCTTGAGTAGAACTGCATGTTCACTCCAGAAATCAGCACCTTTGTAAAATGAGCCAGATTTAAGCAAAACACATTGTTGGAGTTTCAAAATGCATAGATAGAAGAGAAATAAGCGATCTATAGGTTTATTTCGCTTAGTTGCTTACTCTTGAGTAGAACTGCATGTTCACCAGAAATATGCACCTTTGTAAAATGAGCGAAATTGAAGCAAAACACGTTGGTGTGTCAGAATGCCTTGATAGAAGAAAAATAAGCGTTCCAAGGGTTTATTTCGCTTCGTTGCTTACTCTTGAGTAGAAATGCATGTGCACTCCAGAAAAAAGTACGTTTGTAAAATGAGCCAGGTTGAAGCAAAACACATTGTTGGAGTGTCAGAATGCATAGATAGAAGACAAGTAAGCGTTCCAATGGTTTATTTCGCTTAGTTGCTTACTCTTGAGTAGAAATGCATGTGCACTCCAGAAATAAGCACCTTTGTAAAATGAGCCAAGTTGAAGCAAAACACATTGTTGGAGTGTCGGAATGCATAGATAGAAGACAAATAAGCGTTCCAAGGGTTTATTTCGCTTAGTTGCTTACTCTTGAGTAGAAATGCATGTGTACTCCAGAAATAAACACCTTTGTAAAATGAGCCAAGTTGAAGCAAAACACATTGTTGGAGTGTCGGAATGCATAGATAGAAGACAAATAAGCGTTCCAAGGGTTTATTTCGCTTAGTTGCTTACTCTTGAGTAGAAATGCATGTGTACTCCAGAAATAAGCAACTTTGTGAAATGAGCCAAATTGAAACAAAACACATTGTTGGAGTGTCAAAATGCATAGATAGAAGACAAATAAGCGTTCCAAGGGTTTATTTCGCTTAGTTGCTTACTCTTGAGTAGAAATGCATGTGCACTTCAGAAATAAGCACCTTTGTAAAATGAGCCAAGTTGAAGCAAAACACATTGTTGGAGTGTCAGAATGCATAGAAAGAAGACAAATAAGCATTCTATCGGTTTATTTCGTTTAGCTGCTTACTCTTGAGTAGGAATGCATGTGCACTCCATAAATAAGCACCTTTGTAAAATGAGCCAAATTGAAGCAAAACACAGGGTTGGAGTGTCAGAATGCATAGATAGAAGACAAGTAAGCGATCTATAGGTTTATTTCGCTTAGTTGCTTACTCCTGAGTAGAACTGCATGTTCACTCCAGAAATCAGCACCTTTGTAAAATGAGCCAGATTTAAGCAAAACACATTGTTGGAGTTTCAAAATGCATAGATAGAAGAGAAATAAGCGATCTATAGGTTTATTTCGCTTAGTTGCTTACTCTTGAGTAGAACTGCATGTTCACCAGAAATAGGCACCTTTGTAAAATGAGCCAAATTGAAGCAAAACACGTTGGTGTGTCAGAATGCCTTGATAGAAGAAAAATAAGCGTTCCAAGCGTTTATTTCGCTTCGTTGCTTACTCTTGAGTAGAAATCCATGTGCACTCCAGAAAAAAGTACGTTTGTAAAATGAGCCAAGTTGAAGCAAAACACATTGTTGGAGTGTCAGAATGCATAGATAGAAGACAAATAAGCGTTCCAAGGGTTTATTTCGCTTAGTTGCTTACTCTAGAGTAGAAATGCATGTGCACTCCAGAAATAAGCACCTTTGTAAAATGAGCCAAGATGAAGCAAAACACATTGTTGGAGTGTCAGAATGCATAGATAGAAGACAAATAAGCGTTCCAAGGGTTTATTTCGCTTAGTTGCTTACTCTTGAGTAGAAATGCATGTGTACTCCAGAAATAAGCACCCTTGTAAAATGAGCCAAGTTGAAGCAAAACACATTGTTGGAGTGTCAGAATGCATAGATAGAAGACAAATAAGCGTTCCAAGGGTTTATTTCGCTTAGTTGCTTACTCTTGAGTAGAAATGCATGTGCACTCCAGAAATAAGCACCTTTGTAAAATGAGCCAAGTTGAAGCAAAACACATTGTTGGAGTGTCGGAATGCATAGATAGAAGACAAATAAGCGTTCCAATGGTTTATTTCGCTTAGTTGCTTACTCTTGAGTAGAAATGCATGTGTACTCCAGAAATAAGCAACTTTGTGAAATGAGCCAAATTGAAACAAAACACATTGTTGGAATGTCAGAATGCCTTGATAGAAGAAAAATAAGCGTTCCAAGGGTTTATTTCGCTTAGTTGCTTACTCTAGAGTAGAAATGCATGTGCACTCCAGAAATAAGCACCTTTGTAAAATGAGCCAAGATGAAGCAAAACACATTGTTGGAGTGTCAGAATGCATAGATAGAAGACAAATAAGCGTTCCAAGGGTTTATTTCGCTTAGTTGCTTACTCTTGAGTAGAAATGCATGTGCACTCCAGAAATAAGCACCTTTGTAAAATGAGCCAAGTTGAAGCAAAACACATTGTTGGAGTGTCAAAATGCATAGATAGAAGACAAATAAGCGTTCCAAGGGTTTATTTCGCTAAGTTGCTTACTCTTGAGTAGAAATGCATGTGCACTTCAGAAATAAGCACCCTTGTAAAATGAGCCAAGTTGAAGCAAAACACATTGTTGGAGTGTCAGAATGCATAGATAGAAGACAAATAAGCGTTCCAAGGGTTTATTTCGCTTAGTTGCTTACTCTTGAGTAGAAATGCATGTGCACTCCAGAAATAAGCACCTTTGTAAAATGAGCCAAGTTGAAGCAAAACACATTGTTGGAGTGTCAGAATGCATAGATAGAAGACAAATAAGCGTTCCAAGGGTTTATTTCGCTTAGTTGCTTACTCTTGAGTAGAAATGCATGTGCACTCCAGAAATAAGCACCTTTGTAAAATGAGCCAAGTTGAAGCAAAACACATTGTTGGAGTGTCGGAATGCATAGATAGAAGACAAATAAGCGTTCCAAGGGTTTATTTCGCTTAGTTGCTTACTCTTGAGTAGAAATGCATGTGTACTCCAGAAATAAGCAACTTTGTGAAATGAGCCAAATTGAAACAAAACACATTGTTGGAGTGTCAAAATGCATAGATAGAAGACAAATAAGCGTTCCAAGGGTTTATTTCGCTTAGTTGCTTACTCTTGAGTAGAAATGCATGTGCACTTCAGAAATAAGCACCTTTGTAAAATGAGCCAAGTTGAAGCAAAACACATTGTTGGAGTGTCAGAATGCATAGATAGAAGACAAATAAGCGTTCCAATGGTTTATTTCGCTTAGTTGCTTACTCTTGAGTAGAAATGCATGTGTACTCCAGAAATAAGCAACTTTGTGAAATGAGCCAAATTGAAACAAAACACATTGTTGGAATGTCAGAATGCCTTGATAGAAGAAAAATAAGCGTTCCAAGGGTTTATTTCGCTTAGTTGCTTACTCTAGAGTAGAAATGCATGTGCACTCCAGAAATAAGCACCTTTGTAAAATGAGCCAAGATGAAGCAAAACACATTGTTGGAGTGTCAGAATGCATAGATAGAAGACAAATAAGCGTTCCAAGGGTTTATTTCGCTTAGTTGCTTACTCTTGAGTAGAAATGCATGTGCACTCCAGAAATAAGCACCTTTGTAAAATGAGCCAAGTTGAAGCAAAACACATTGTTGGAGTGTCAGAATGCATAGATAGAAGACAAATAAGCGTTCCAAGGGTTTATTTCGCTTAGTTGCTTACTGTTGAGTAGAAATGCATGTGTACTCCAGAAATAAGCAACTTTGTGAAATGAGCCAAATTGAAACAAAACACATTGTTGGAGTGTCAAAATGCATAGATAGAAGACAAATAAGCGTTCCAAGGGTTTATTTCGCTAAGTTGCTTACTCTTGAGTAGAAATGCATGTGCACTTCAGAAATAAGCACCCTTGTAAAATGAGCCAAGTTGAAGCAAAACACATTGTTGGAGTGTCAGAATGCATAGATAGAAGACAAATAAGCGTTCCAAGGGTTTATTTCGCTTAGTTGCTTACTCTTGAGTAGAAATGCATGTGCACTCCAGAAATAAGCACCTTTGTAAAATGAGCCAAGTTGAAGCAAAACACATTGTTGGAGTGTCAGAATGCATAGATAGAAGACAAATAAGCGTTCCAAGGGTTTATTTCGCTTAGTTGCTTACTCTTGAGTAGAAATGCATGTGCACTCCAGAAATAAGCACCTTTGTAAAATGAGCCAAGTTGAAGCAAAACACATTGTTGGAGTGTCGGAATGCATAGATAGAAGACAAATAAGCGTTCCAAGGGTTTATTTCGCTTAGTTGCTTACTCTTGAGTAGAAATGCATGTGTACTCCAGAAATAAGCAACTTTGTGAAATGAGCCAAATTGAAACAAAACACATTGTTGGAGTGTCAAAATGCATAGATAGAAGACAAATAAGCGTTCCAAGGGTTTATTTCGCTTAGTTGCTTACTCTTGAGTAGAAATGCATGTGCACTTCAGAAATAAGCACCTTTGTAAAATGAGCCAAGTTGAAGCAAAACACATTGTTGGAGTGTCAGAATGCATAGAAAGAAGACAATTAAGCATTCTATCGGTTTATTTCGTTTAGCTGCTTACTCTTGAGTAGGAATGCATGTGCACTCCATAAATAAGCACCTTTGTAAAATGAGCCAAATTGAAGCAAAACACAGGGTTGGAGTGTCAGAATGCATAGATAGAAGACAAGTAAGCGATCTATAGGTTTATTTCGCTTAGTTGCTTACTCTTGAGTAGAACTGCATGTTCACTCCAGAAATCAGCACCTTTGTAAAATGAGCCAGATTTAAGCAAAACACATTGTTGGAGTTTCAAAATGCATAGATAGAAGAGAAATAAGCGATCTATAGGTTTATTTCGCTTAGTTGCTTACTCTTGAGTAGAACTGCATGTTCACCAGAAATAGGCACCTTTGTAAAATGAGCCAAATTGAAGCAAAACACGTTGGTGTGTCAGAATGCCTTGATAGAAGAAAAATAAGCGTTCCAAGCGTTTATTTCGCTTCGTTGCTTACTCTTGAGTAGAAATCCATGTGCACTCCAGAAAAAAGTACGTTTGTAAAATGAGCCAAGTTGAAGCAAAACACATTGTTGGAGTGTCAGAATGCATAGATAGAAGACAAATAAGCGTTCCAAGGGTTTATTTCGCTTAGTTGCTTACTCTAGAGTAGAAATGCATGTGCACTCCAGAAATAAGCACCTTTGTAAAATGAGCCAAGATGAAGCAAAACACATTGTTGGAGTGTCAGAATGCATAGATAGAAGACAAATAAGCGTTCCAAGGGTTTATTTCGCTTAGTTGCTTACTCTTGAGTAGAAATGCATGTGTACTCCAGAAATAAGCACCCTTGTAAAATGAGCCAAGTTGAAGCAAAACACATTGTTGGAGTGTCAGAATGCATAGATAGAAGACAAATAAGCGTTCCAAGGGTTTATTTCGCTTAGTTGCTTACTCTTGAGTAGAAATGCATGTGCACTCCAGAAATAAGCACCTTTGTAAAATGAGCCAAGTTGAAGCAAAACACATTGTTGGAGTGTCGGAATGCATAGATAGAAGACAAATAAGCGTTCCAATGGTTTATTTCGCTTAGTTGCTTACTCTTGAGTAGAAATGCATGTGTACTCCAGAAATAAGCAACTTTGTGAAATGAGCCAAATTGAAACAAAACACATTGTTGGAATGTCAGAATGCCTTGATAGAAGAAAAATAAGCGTTCCAAGGGTTTATTTCGCATAGTTGCTAACTCTTGAGTAGAAATGCATGTGCACTCCAGAAATAAACACCTTTGTAAAATGAGCCAAGTTGAAGCAAAACACATTGTTGGAGTGTCGGAATGCATAGATAGAAGACAAATAAGCGTTCCAAGGGTTTATTTCGCTTAGTTGCTTACTCTTGAGTAGAAATGCATGTGTACTCCAGAAATAAACACCTTTGTAAAATGAGCCAAGTTGAAGCAAAACACATTGTTGGAGTGTCGGAATGCATAGATAGAAGACAAATAAGCGTTCCAAGGGTTTATTTCGCATAGTTGCTTACTCTTGAGTAGAAATGCATGTGCACTCCAGAAATAAACACCTTTGTAAAATGAGCCAAGTTGAAGCAAAACACATTGTTGGAGTGTCGGAATGCATAGATAGAAGACAAATAAGCGTTCCAAGGGTTTATTTCGCTTAGTTGCTTACTCTTGAGTAGAAATGCATGTGTACTCCAGAAATAAGCAACTTTGTGAAATGAGCCAAATTGAAACAAAACACATTGCTGGAGTGTCAGAATGCATAGATAGAAGACAAGTAAGCGATCTATAGGTTTATTTCGCTTAGTTGCTTACTCTTGAGTAGAACTGCATGTTCTCTCCAGAAATCAGCACCTTTGTAAAATGAGCCAGATTTAAGCAAAACACATTGTTGGAGATTCAAAATGCATAGATAGAAGAGAAATAAGCGATCTATAGGTTTATTTCGCTTAGTTGCTTACTCTTGAGTAGAACTGCATGTTCACCAGAAATATGCACCTTTGTAAAATGAGCCGAATTGAAGCAAAACACGTTGGTGTGTCAGAATGCCTTGATAGAAGAAAAATAAGCAGAATGCATAGATAGAAGACAAGTAAGCGATCTATAGGTTTATTTCGCTTAGTTGCTTACTCTTGAGTAGAACTGCATGTTCACTCCAGAAATCAGCACCTTTGTAAAATGAGCCAGATTTAAGCAAAACACATTGTTGGAGTTTCAAAATGCATAGATAGAAGAGAAATAAGCGATCTATAGGTTTATTTCGCTTAGTTGCTTGCTCTTGAGTAGAAATGCATGTTCACCAGAAATATGCACCTTTGTAAAATGAGCCAAATTGAAGCAAAACACGTTCGTGTGTCAGAATGCCTTGATAGAAGAAAAATAAGCGTTCCAAGGGTTTATTTCGCTTAGTTGCTTACTCTTGAGTAGAAATGCATGTGCACTCCAGAAAAAAGTACGTTTGTAAAATGAGCCAAGTTGAAGCAAAACACATTGTTGGTGTGTCAGAATGCATAGATAGAAGACAAATAAGCGTTCCAAGGGTTTATGTCGCTTAGTTGCTTACTCTAGAGTAGAAATGCATGTGCACTCCAGAAATAAGCACCTTTGTAAAATGAGCCAAGATGAAGCAAAACACATTGTTGGAGTGTCAGAATGCATAGAGAGAAGACAAATAAGCGTTCCAAGGGTTTATTTCGCTTAGTTGCTTACTCTTGAGTAGAAATGCATGTGTACTCCAGAAATAAGCAACTTTGTGAAATGAGCCAAATTGAAACAAAACACATTGTTGGAGTGTCAAAATGCATAGATAGAAGACAAATAAGCGTTCCAAGGGTTTATTTCGCTTAGTTGCTTACTCTTGAGTAGAAATGCATGTGCACTTCAGAAATAAGCACCCTTGTAAAATGAGCCAAGTTGAAGCAAAACACATTGTTTGAGTGTCAGAATGCATAGATAGAAGACAAATAAGCGTGCCAAGGGTTTATTTCGCTTAGTTGCTTACTCTAGAGTAGAAATGCATGTGCACTCCAGAAATAAGCACCTTTGTGAAATGAGCCAAATTGAAACAAAACACATTGTTGGCGTGTCAGAATGCATAGATAGAAGACTAATAAGCGTTCCAAGGGTTTATTTCGCTTAGTTGCTTACTCTTGAGTAGAAATGCATGTGCACTCCAGAAATAAGCACCTTTGTAAAATGAGCAAAATTGAAGCAAAACACATTGGTGGAGTGTCAGAATGCATAGATAGAAGACAAATAAGCGTTCCAAGGGTTTATTTCGCTTAGTTGCTTACTCTTTAGTAGAAATGCATGTGTACTCCAGAAATAAGCAACTTTGTGAAATGAGCCAAATTGAAACAAAACACATTGTTGGAGTGTCAAAATGCATAGATAGAAGACAAATAAGCGTTCCAAGGGTTTATTTCGCTTAGTTGCTTACTCTTGAGTAGAAATGCATGTTCACTCCAGAAATCAGCACCTTTGTAAAATGAGCCAGATTTAAGCAAAACACATTGTTGGAGTTTCAAAATGCATAGATAGAAGAGAAATAAGCGATCTATAGGTTTATTTCGCTTAGTTGCTTACTCTTGAGTAGAACTGCATGTTCACCAGAAATATGCACCTTTGTAAAATGAGCCAAATTGAAGCAAAACACGTTGGTGTGTCAGAATGCCTTGATAGAAGAAAAATAAGCGTTCCAAGCGTTTATTTCGCTGAGTTGCTTACTCTTGAGTAGAAATCCATGTGCACTCCAGAAAAAAGTACGTTTGTAAAATGAGCTAAGTTGAAGCAAAACACATTTTTGGAGTGTCAGAATGCATAGATAGAAGACAAATAAGCGTTCCAAGGGTTTATTTCGCTTAGTTGCTTACTCTAGAGTAGAAATGCATGTGCACTCCAGAAATAAGCACCTTTGTAAAATGAGCCAAGATGAAGCAAAACACATTGTTGGAGTGTCAGAATGCATAGATAGAAGACAAATAAGCGTTCCAAGGGTTTATTTCGCTTAGTTGCTTACTCTTGAGTAGAAATGCATGTGCACTCCAGAAATAAGCACCTTTGTAAAATGAGCCAAGTTGAAGCAAAACACATTGTTGGAGTGTCAGAATGCATAGATAGAAGACAAATAAGCGTTCCAAGGGTTTATTTCGCTTAGTTGCTTACTCTTGAGTAGAAATGCATGTGTACTCCAGAAATAAGCAACTTTGTGAAATGAGCCAAATTGAAACAAAACACATTGTTGGAGTGTCAAAATGCATAGATAGAAGACAAATAAGCGTTCCAAGGGTTTATTTCGCTAAGTTGCTTACTCTTGAGTAGAAATGCATGTGCACTTCAGAAATAAGCACCCTTGTAAAATGAGCCAAGTTGAAGCAAAACACATTGTTGGAGTGTCAGAATGCATAGATAGAAGACAAATAAGCGTTCCAAGGGTTTATTTCGCTTAGTTGCTTGCTCTTGAGTAGAAATGCATGTGCACTCCAGAAATAAGCACCTTTGTAAAATGAGCCAAGTTGAAGCAAAACACATTGTTGGAGTGTCAGAATGCATAGATAGAAGACAAATAAGTGTTCCAAGGGTTTATTTCGCTTAGTTGCTTACTCTTGAGTAGAAATGCATGTGTACTCCAGAAATAAGCAACTTTGTGAAATGAGCCAAATTGAAACAAAACACATTGTTGGAGTGTCAAAATGCATAGATAGAAGACAAATAAGCGTTCCAAGGGTTTATTTCGCTTAGTTGCTTACTCTTGAGTAGAAATGCATGTTCACTCCAGAAATCAGCACCTTTGTAAAATGAGCCAGATTTAAGCAAAACACATTGTTGGAGTTTCAAAATGCATAGATAGAAGAGAAATAAGCGATCTATAGGTTTATTTCGCTTAGTTGCTTACTCTTGAGTAGAACTGCATGTTCACCAGAAATATGCACCTTTGTAAAATGAGCCAAATTGAAGCAAAACACGTTGGTGTGTCAGAATGCCTTGATAGAAGAAAAATAAGCGTTCCAAGCGTTTATTTCGCTGAGTTGCTTACTCTTGAGTAGAAATCCATGTGCACTCCAGAAAAAAGTACGTTTGTAAAATGAGCTAAGTTGAAGCAAAACACATTTTTGGAGTGTCAGAATGCATAGATAGAAGACAAATAAGCGTTCCAAGGGTTTATTTCGCTTAGTTGCTTACTCTAGAGTAGAAATGCATGTGCACTCCAGAAATAAGCACCTTTGTAAAATGAGCCAAGATGAAGCAAAACACATTGTTGGAGTGTCAGAATGCATAGATAGAAGACAAATAAGCGTTCCAAGGGTTTATTTCGCTTAGTTGCTTACTCTTGAGTAGAAATGCATGTGCACTCCAGAAATAAGCACCTTTGTAAAATGAGCCAAGTTGAAGCAAAACACATTGTTGGAGTGTCAGAATGCATAGATAGAAGACAAATAAGCGTTCCAAGGGTTTATTTCGCTTAGTTGCTTACTCTTGAGTAGAAATGCATGTGTACTCCAGAAATAAGCAACTTTGTGAAATGAGCCAAATTGAAACAAAACACATTGTTGGAGTGTCAAAATGCATAGATAGAAGACAAATAAGCGTTCCAAGGGTTTATTTCGCTAAGTTGCTTACTCTTGAGTAGAAATGCATGTGCACTTCAGAAATAAGCACCCTTGTAAAATGAGCCAAGTTGAAGCAAAACACATTGTTGGAGTGTCAGAATGCATAGATAGAAGACAAATAAGCGTTCCAAGGGTTTATTTCGCTTAGTTGCTTGCTCTTGAGTAGAAATGCATGTGCACTCCAGAAATAAGCACCTTTGTAAAATGAGCCAAGTTGAAGCAAAACACATTGTTGGAGTGTCAGAATGCATAGATAGAAGACAAATAAGTGTTCCAAGGGTTTATTTCGCTTAGTTGCTTACTCTTGAGTAGAAATGCATGTGCACTCCAGAAATAAGCACCTTTGTAAAATGAGCCAAGTTGAAGCAAAACACATTGTTGGAGTGTCGGAATGCATAGATAGAAGACAAATAAGCGTTCCAAGGGTTTATTTCGCTTAGTTGCTTACTCTTGAGTAGAAATGCATGTGTACTCCAGAAATAAGCAACTTTGTGAAATGAGCCAAATTGAAACAAAACACATTGTTGGAGTGTCAAAATGCATAGATAGAAGACAAATAAGCGTTCCAAGGGTTTATTTCGCTTAGTTGCTTACTCTTGAGTAGAAATGCATGTGCATTTCAGAAATAAGCACCTTTGTAAAATGAGCCAAGTTGAAGCAAAACACATTGTTGGAGTGTCAGAATGCATAGAAAGAAGACAAATAAGCATTCTATCGGTTTATTTCGTTTAGCTGCTTACTCTTGAGTAGGAATGCATGTGCACTCCATAAATAAGCACCTTTGTAAAATGAGCCAAATTGAAGCAAAACACAGGGTTGGAGTGTCAGAATGCATAGATAGAAGACAAGTAAGCGATCTATAGGTTTATTTCGCTTAGTTGCTTACTCTTGAGTAGAACTGCATGTTCACTCCAGAAATCAGCACCTTTGTAAAATGAGCCAGATTTAAGCAAAACACATTGTTGGAGTTTCAAAATGCATAGATAGAAGAGAAATAAGCGATCTATAGGTTTATTTCGCTTAGTTGCTTACTCTTGAGTAGAACTGCATGTTCACCAGAAATAGGCACCTTTGTAAAATGAGCCAAATTGAAGCAAAACACGTTGGTGTGTCAGAATGCCTTGATAGAAGAAAAATAAGCGTTCCAAGCGTTTATTTCGCTTCGTTGCTTACTCTTGAGTAGAAATCCATGTGCACTCCAGAAAAAAGTACGTTTGTAAAATGAGCCAAGTTGAAGCAAAACACATTGTTGGAGTGTCAGAATGCATAGATAGAAGACAAATAAGCGTTCCAAGGGTTTATTTCGCTTAGTTGCTTACTCTAGAGTAGAAATGCATGTGCACTCCAGAAATAAGCACCTTTGTAAAATGAGCCAAGATGAAGCAAAACACATTGTTGGAGTGTCAGAATGCATAGATAGAAGACAAATAAGCGTTCCAAGGGTTTATTTCGCTTAGTTGCTTACTCTTGAGTAGAAATGCATGTGTACTCCAGAAATAAGCACCCTTGTAAAATGAGCCAAGTTGAAGCAAAACACATTGTTGGAGTGTCAGAATGCATAGATAGAAGACAAATAAGCGTTCCAAGGGTTTATTTCGCTTAGTTGCTTACTCTTGAGTAGAAATGCATGTGCACTCCAGAAATAAGCACCTTTGTAAAATGAGCCAAGTTGAAGCAAAACACATTGTTGGAGTGTCGGAATGCATAGATAGAAGACAAATAAGCGTTCCAATGGTTTATTTCGCTTAGTTGCTTACTCTTGAGTAGAAATGCATGTGTACTCCAGAAATAAGCAACTTTGTGAAATGAGCCAAATTGAAACAAAACACATTGTTGGAGTGTCAAAATGCATAGATAGAAGACAAATAAGCGTTCCAAGGGTTTATTTCGCTTAGTTGCTTACTCTTGAGTAGAAATGCATGTTCACTCCAGAAATCAGCACCTTTGTAAAATGAGCCAGATTTAAGCAAAACACATTGTTGGAGTTTCAAAATGCATAGATAGAAGAGAAATAAGCGATCTATAGGTTTATTTCGCTTAGTTGCTTACTCTTGAGTAGAACTGCATGTTCACCAGAAATATGCACCTTTGTAAAATGAGCCAAATTGAAGCAAAACACGTTGGTGTGTCAGAATGCCTTGATAGAAGAAAAATAAGCGTTCCAAGCGTTTATTTCGCTGAGTTGCTTACTCTTGAGTAGAAATCCATGTGCACTCCAGAAAAAAGTACGTTTGTAAAATGAGCTAAGTTGAAGCAAAACACATTTTTGGAGTGTCAGAATGCATAGATAGAAGACAAATAAGCGTTCCAAGGGTTTATTTCGCTTAGTTGCTTACTCTAGAGTAGAAATGCATGTGCACTCCAGAAATAAGCACCTTTGTAAAATGAGCCAAGATGAAGCAAAACACATTGTTGGAGTGTCAGAATGCATAGATAGAAGACAAATAAGCGTTCCAAGGGTTTATTTCGCTTAGTTGCTTACTCTTGAGTAGAAATGCATGTGCACTCCAGAAATAAGCACCTTTGTAAAATGAGCCAAGTTGAAGCAAAACACATTGTTGGAGTGTCAGAATGCATAGATAGAAGACAAATAAGCGTTCCAAGGGTTTATTTCGCTTAGTTGCTTACTCTTGAGTAGAAATGCATGTGTACTCCAGAAATAAGCAACTTTGTGAAATGAGCCAAATTGAAACAAAACACATTGTTGGAGTGTCAAAATGCATAGATAGAAGACAAATAAGCGTTCCAAGGGTTTATTTCGCTAAGTTGCTTACTCTTGAGTAGAAATGCATGTGCACTTCAGAAATAAGCACCCTTGTAAAATGAGCCAAGTTGAAGCAAAACACATTGTTGGAGTGTCAGAATGCATAGATAGAAGACAAATAAGCGTTCCAAGGGTTTATTTCGCTTAGTTGCTTGCTCTTGAGTAGAAATGCATGTGCACTCCAGAAATAAGCACCTTTGTAAAATGAGCCAAGTTGAAGCAAAACACATTGTTGGAGTGTCAGAATGCATAGATAGAAGACAAATAAGTGTTCCAAGGGTTTATTTCGCTTAGTTGCTTACTCTTGAGTAGAAATGCATGTGCACTCCAGAAATAAGCACCTTTGTAAAATGAGCCAAGTTGAAGCAAAACACATTGTTGGAGTGTCGGAATGCATAGATAGAAGACAAATAAGCGTTCCAAGGGTTTATTTCGCTTAGTTGCTTACTCTTGAGTAGAAATGCATGTGTACTCCAGAAATAAGCAACTTTGTGAAATGAGCCAAATTGAAACAAAACACATTGTTGGAGTGTCAAAATGCATAGATAGAAGACAAATAAGCGTTCCAAGGGTTTATTTCGCTTAGTTGCTTACTCTTGAGTAGAAATGCATGTGCATTTCAGAAATAAGCACCTTTGTAAAATGAGCCAAGTTGAAGCAAAACACATTGTTGGAGTGTCAGAATGCATAGAAAGAAGACAAATAAGCATTCTATCGGTTTATTTCGTTTAGCTGCTTACTCTTGAGTAGGAATGCATGTGCACTCCATAAATAAGCACCTTTGTAAAATGAGCCAAATTGAAGCAAAACACAGGGTTGGAGTGTCAGAATGCATAGATAGAAGACAAGTAAGCGATCTATAGGTTTATTTCGCTTAGTTGCTTACTCTTGAGTAGAACTGCATGTTCACTCCAGAAATCAGCACCTTTGTAAAATGAGCCAGATTTAAGCAAAACACATTGTTGGAGTTTCAAAATGCATAGATAGAAGAGAAATAAGCGATCTATAGGTTTATTTCGCTTAGTTGCTTACTCTTGAGTAGAACTGCATGTTCACCAGAAATAGGCACCTTTGTAAAATGAGCCAAATTGAAGCAAAACACGTTGGTGTGTCAGAATGCCTTGATAGAAGAAAAATAAGCGTTCCAAGCGTTTATTTCGCTTCGTTGCTTACTCTTGAGTAGAAATCCATGTGCACTCCAGAAAAAAGTACGTTTGTAAAATGAGCCAAGTTGAAGCAAAACACATTGTTGGAGTGTCAGAATGCATAGATAGAAGACAAATAAGCGTTCCAAGGGTTTATTTCGCTTAGTTGCTTACTCTAGAGTAGAAATGCATGTGCACTCCAGAAATAAGCACCTTTGTAAAATGAGCCAAGATGAAGCAAAACACATTGTTGGAGTGTCAGAATGCATAGATAGAAGACAAATAAGCGTTCCAAGGGTTTATTTCGCTTAGTTGCTTACTCTTGAGTAGAAATGCATGTGTACTCCAGAAATAAGCACCCTTGTAAAATGAGCCAAGTTGAAGCAAAACACATTGTTGGAGTGTCAGAATGCATAGATAGAAGACAAATAAGCGTTCCAAGGGTTTATTTCGCTTAGTTGCTTACTCTTGAGTAGAAATGCATGTGCACTCCAGAAATAAGCACCTTTGTAAAATGAGCCAAGTTGAAGCAAAACACATTGTTGGAGTGTCGGAATGCATAGATAGAAGACAAATAAGCGTTCCAATGGTTTATTTCGCTTAGTTGCTTACTCTTGAGTAGAAATGCATGTGTACTCCAGAAATAAGCAACTTTGTGAAATGAGCCAAATTGAAACAAAACACATTGTTGGAATGTCAGAATGCCTTGATAGAAGAAAAATAAGCGTTCCAAGGGTTTATTTCGCATAGTTGCTAACTCTTGAGTAGAAATGCATGTGCACTCCAGAAATAAACACCTTTGTAAAATGAGCCAAGTTGAAGCAAAACACATTGTTGGAGTGTCGGAATGCATAGATAGAAGACAAATAAGCGTTCCAAGGGTTTATTTCGCTTAGTTGCTTACTCTTGAGTAGAAATGCATGTGTACTCCAGAAATAAGCAACTTTGTGAAATGAGCCAAATTGAAACAAAACACATTGCTGGAGTGTCAGAATGCATAGATAGAAGACAAGTAAGCGATCTATAGGTTTATTTCGCTTAGTTGCTTACTCTTGAGTAGAACTGCATGTTCACTCCAGAAATCAGCACCTTTGTAAAATGAGCCAGATTTAAGCAAAACACATTGTTGGAGATTCAAAATGCATAGATAGAAGAGAAATAAGCGATCTATAGGTTTATTTCGCTTAGTTGCTTACTCTTGAGTAGAACTGCATGTTCACCAGAAATATGCACCTTTGTAAAATGAGCCAAATTGAAGCAAAACACGTTGGTGTGTCAGAATGCCTTGATAGAAGAAAAATAAGCAGAATGCATAGATAGAAGACAAGTAAGCGATCTATAGGTTTATTTCGCTTAGTTGCATACTCTTGAGTAGAACTGCATGTTCACTCCAGAAATCAGCACCTTTGTAAAATGAGCCAGATTTAAGCAAAACACATTGTTGGAGTTTCAAAATGCATAGATAGAAGAGAAATAAGCGATCTATAGGTTTATTTCGCTTAGTTGCTTGCTCTTGAGTAGAACTGCATGTTCACCAGAAATATGCACCTTTGTAAAATGAGCCAAATTGAAGCAAAACACGTTGGTGTGTCAGAATGCCTTGATAGAAGAAAAATAAGCGTTCCAAGGGTTTATTTCGCTTAGTTGCTTACTCTTGAGTAGAAATGCATGTGCACTCCAGAAAAAAGTACGTTTGTAAAATGAGCCAAGTTGAAGCAAAACACATTGTTGGAGTGTCAGAATGCATAGATAGAAGACAAATAAGCGTTCCAAGGGTTTATTGCGCTTAGTTGCTTACTCTAGAGTAGAAATGCATGTGCACTCCAGAAATAAGCACCTTTGTAAAATGAGCCAAGATGAAGCAAAACACATTGTTGGAGTGTCAGAATGCATAGAGAGAAGACAAATAAGCGTGCCAAGGGTTTATTTCGCTTAGTTGCTTACTCTAGAGTAGAAATGCATGTGCACTCCAGAAATAAGCACCTTTGTGAAATGAGCCAAATTGAAACAAAACACATTGTTGGCGTGTCAGAATGCATAGATAGAAGACTAATAAGCGTTCCAAGGGTTTATTTCGCTTAGTTGCTTACTCTTGAGTAGAAATGCATGTGCACTCCAGAAATAAGCACCTTTGTAAAATGAGCAAAATTGAAGCAAAACACATTGGTGGAGTGTCAGAATGCATAGATAGAAGACAAATAAGCGTTCCAAGGGTTTATTTCGCTTAGTTGCTTACTCTTGAGTAGAAATGCATGTGCACTTCAGAAATAAGCACCTTTGTAAAATGAGCCAAGTTGAAGCAAAACACATTGTTGGAGTGTCAGAATGCATAGATAGAAGACAAATAAGCGTTCCAAGGGTTTATTTCGCTTAGTTGCTTACTCTAGAGTAGAAATGCATGTGCACTCCAGAAATAAGCACCTTTGTAAAATGAGCCAAGATGAAGCAAAACACATTGTTGGAGTGTCAGAATGCATAGATAGAAGACAAATAAGCGTTCCAAGGGTTTATTTCGCTTAGTTGCTTACTCTTGAGTAGAAATGCATGTGCACTCCAGAAATAAGCACCTTTGTAAAATGAGCCAAGTTGAAGCAAAACACATTGTTGGAGTTTCAGAATGCATAGATAGAAGACAAATAAGCGTTCCAAGGGTTTATTTCGCTTAGTTGCTTACTCTTGAGTAGAAATGCATGTGCACTCCAGAAATAAGCACCTTTATGAAATGAGCCAAATTGAAGCAAAACACATTGTTGGAATGTCAGAATGCATAGAAAGAAGACAAATAAGCATTCTATCGGTTTATTTCGTTTAGCTGCTTACTCTTGAGTAGGAATGCATGTGCACTCCATAAATAAGCACCTTTGTAAAATGAGCCAAATTGAAGCAAAACACAGGGTTGGAGTGTCAGAATGCATAGATAGAAGACAAGTAAGCGATCTATAGGTTTATTTCGCTTAGTTGCTTACTCTTGAGTAGAACTGCATGTTCACTCCAGAAATCAGCACCTTTGTAAAATGGAAGACCTTTCATTGCCTACAGACAGCCACCCAATCTTAAACAACTCCTCACCCACAATAATACAACCACCAGACTTAACATGGACACTGGTACCAGAGCCTGCAATAAACCCAGATGCCAACTTTGCTGCCACATACACCCAGACAACACCATTACTGGCCCCAACAACATCCAACATACCATCTCAGGACTATTTAATTGCTCATCCTCTAACATTGTGTATGCCATCAAATGCCAACAGTGCCCTTCAGCTCTCTATATTGGACAAACAGGCCAAACCCTACGCCAAAGGATAAATGGACATAAATCTGACATCAGGAACCAGAAGACAGAAAAACCAGTAGGAGAACACTTCAATCTCCCAGGACATTCTATACAAGATCTCAAAGTAGCTGTCTTACTACAAAAGAATTTCAGAAATAGACTGGAAAGAGAAGTTGCTGAATTGCAACTTATCACCAAGCTCAAAACCATGGAGGGACCTGGTTTGAACAGAGATATCGGGTTCTTATCTCATTATACATGATAAGCGATCTTCAGCCATCTCAACCCTTGCTTTTTCATGCAAAACCATTTGCAGTCGTTTGCGGTCATCAACAGCTATCAGTCAGTCAATCACCCATTTCCACCACCCTTCTGGGTGATCCCCCCTCCCCATCCCCACCCCTCCCCACCCCTTCTATACATAAGTGCCTGGAAACTTCCATTTCACTGTATCTGAAGAAGTGTGCATGCACACGAAAGCTCATACCAAAATAAAAACTTAGTTGGTCTTTAAGGTGCTACTGAAGGAATTTTTTTGTAAAATGAGCCAGATTTAAGCAAAACACATTGTTGGAGTTTCAAAATGCATAGATAGAAGAGAAATAAGCGATCTATAGGTTTATTTCGCTTAGTTGCTTACTCTTGAGTAGAACTGCATGTTCACCAGAAATATGCACCTTTGTAAAATGAGCCAAATTGAAGCAAAACACGTTGGTGTGTCAGAATGCCTTGATAGAAGAAAAATAAGCGTTCCAAGGGTTTATTTCGCTTAGTTGCTTACTCTTGAGTAGAAATCCATGTGCACTCCAGAAAAAAGTACGTTTGTAAAATGAGCCAAGTTGAAGCAAAACACATTGTTGGAGTGTCAGAATGCATAGATAGAAGACAAATAAGCGTTCCAAGGGTTTATTTCGCTTAGTTGCTTACTCTAGAGTAGAAATGCATGTGCACTCCAGAAATAAGCACCTTTGTAAAATGAGCCAAGATGAAGCAAAACACATTGTTGGAGTGTCAGAATGCATAGATAGAAGACAAATAAGCGTTCCAAGGGTTTATTTCGCTTAGTTGCTTACTCTTGAGTAGAAATGCATGTGCACTCCAGAAATAAGCACCTTTGTAAAATGAGCCAAGTTGAAGCAAAACACATTGTTGGAGTGTCAGAATGCATAGATAGAAGACAAATAAGCGTTCCAAGGGTTTATTTCGCTTAGTTGCTTACTCTTGAGTAGAAATGCATGTGCACTCCAGAAATAAGCACCTTTATAAAATGAGCCAAATTGAAGCAAAACACATTGTTGGAATGTCAGAATGCATAGAAAGAAGACAAATAAGCATTCTATCGGTTTATTTCGTTTAGCTGCTTACTCTTGAGAAGGAATGCATGTGCACTCCATAAATAAGCACCTTTGTAAAATGAGCCAAATTGAAGCAAAACACAGGGTTGGAGTGTCAGAATGCATAGATAGAAGACAAGTAAGCGATCTATAGGTTTATTTCGCTTAGTTGCTTACTCTTGAGTAGAACTGCATGTTCACCAGAAATATGCACCTTTGTAAAATGAGCCAAATTGAAGCAAAACACGTTAGTGTGTCAGAATGCCTTGATAGAAGAAAAATAAGCGTTCTATAGGTTTATTTCGCTTAGTTGCTTGCTTGTTCTTGGAGTGAACATGCATTACAACATGAAGTGAAACAAATTGTTGGAATGTCAGAATGCATAGACACAAGACAAAAAAGTGATCTAGGGGTTTATTTCGCTTACTCTTGAGTGCAGAAATAAGCACCTTTGTATAAATAAGCCAACGAAGAGAAACACATTGTTGGAGGGTCAGAATGCATATGGATGACAAATAAACGTTCTACGGGTATAGTTGACTTACTTGCTTACTTTTGAGTAGAAATGCATGTTCACTCCAAAAACAAGCAACTATGTGGAATGAGCCAACATGAAGTGAAACACTTTGCTGGAATGTCAGAATGCACAGATACCAGACAATTAAGCGATCTAAGTTATTATGTCGCTTATTTGCTTTCTCTTGAGTAGATATGCATGTGCACTCCAGAAATAAGCACCTTGGTTAAATGAGCCAACTTGAATTGAAACACACTGTTGGAGTGTCAGAATGCATAGATAGAATACAAATAAGCGTTCCAAGGGTTTATTTCGCTTAGTTGCTTACTCTTGAGTAGAAATGCATGTGCACTCCAGAAAAAAGTACCTTTGTAAAATGAGCCAAGTTGAAGCAAAACACATTGTTGGAGTGTCAGAATGCATAGATAGAAGACAAATAAGCGTTCCAAGCCTGGGTTTATTTCGCTTAGTTGCTTACTCTTGAGTAGAAATGCATGTGCACTCCAGAAATAAGCACCTTTGTGAAATGAGCCAAATTCATTTGCTTAGTTGCTTACTCTTGAGTAGAAATGCATGTGCACTCCAGAAATAAGCACCATTGTGAAATGAGCCAAATTAAAGCAAAAACACATTGTTGGAGTGTCGGAATGCATAGATAGAAGAAAAATAAGCGTTCCAAGGGTTTATTTCGCTTAGTTGCTTACTCTTGAGTAGAAATGCATGTGCACTCCATATATAAGCACCTTTGTAAAATGAGCCAAATTGAAGCAAAACACAGGGTTGGAGTGTCAGAATGCATAGATAGAAGACAAGTAAGCGATCTATAGGTTTATTTCGCTTAGTTGCTTACTCTTGGGTAGAAGTGCATGTTCAATTGAGAAACAAGCAACTATGTGAAATAAGCCAACATGAAGTGAAACACATTGTTGGAGCGTTAGAATGCATAGATATGAGACAAATAAGCGTTCTGGCGTTTTATTTCGCTTAGTTGCATACTCTTAAGTAGAAATGCATGTGAACTCCAAAAATAAGCACTTGCAAAATGAGCCGAATTGAAGCAAAACACATTGTTGGAGTGTCAGAATCCATAGATAGAAGACAAATAAGTGTTCTATCCGTTTATTTCGCTTAGTTGCATACTTGAGTAGATATGCATGTGCACTCCAGAAATAAGCACTTGTGAAATGAGCCCAATTGAAGCAAAACACATTGTTGGAGTGTCAGAATCCATAGATAGAAGACAAATAAGCGTTCCAAGGGTTTATTTCGCTTAGTTGCTTACTCTTTAATAGAAATGCATGTGCACTCCAGAAATAAGCACCATTGTGAAATGAGCCAAATTGAAGCAAAAACACATTGTTGGAGTGTCGGAATGCATAGATAGAAGACAAATAAGCGTTCCAAGGGTTTATTTCGCTTAGTTGCTTACTCTTGAGTAGAAATGCATGTGCACTCCAGAAATAAGCACCTTTGTAAAATGAGCCAAGTTGAAGCAAAACACATTGTTGGAGTGTCAGAATGCATAGATAGAAGACAAATAAGCGTTCCAAGGGTTTATTTCGCTTAGTTGCTTACTCTTGAGTAGAAATGCATGTGCACTCCAGAAATGAGCACCTTTGTAAAATGAGCCAAATTGAAGCACTCCAGAAATAAGCACCTGAAATGAGCCAAATTGAAACAAAACACATTGTTGGAGTGTCAAAATGCATAGATAGAAGACAAATAAGCGTTCCAAGGGTTTATTCCGTTTAGCTGCTTACTCTTGAGTAGGAATGCATGTGCACTCCATAAATAAGCACCTTTGTAAAATGAGCCAAATTGAAGCAAAACACAGGGTTGGAGTGTCAGAATGCATAGATAGAAGACAAATAACCGTTCCAAGGGTTTATTCCGTTTAGCTGCTTACTCTTGAGTAGGAATGCATGTGCACTCCATAAATAAGCACCTTTGTAAAATGAGCCAAATTGAAGCAAAACACAGGGTTGGAGTGTCAGAATGCATAGATAGAAGACCAGTAAGCGATCTATAGGTTTATTTCGCTTAGTTGCTTACTCTTGAGTAGAAGTGCATGTTCACTCCAGAAATCAGCACCTATTTAAAATGAGCCAGATTTAAGCAAAACACATTGTTGGAGTTTCAAAATGCATAGATAGAAGAGAAATAAGCGATCTATAGGTTTATTTCGCTTAGTTGCTTACTCTTGAGTCGAAATGCATGTGCACTCCAGAAATAAGCACCTTTGTAAAATGAGCCAAGTTGAAGCAAAACACATTGTTGGAGTGTCTGAATGCATAGATAGAAGACAAATAAGCGTTCCAAGGGTTTATTTCGCTTAGTTGCTTACTCTTGAGTAGAAATGCATGTGCACTCCAGAAATAAGCACCTTTATAAAATGAGCCAAATTGAAGCAAAACACATTGTTGGAATGTCAGAATGCATAGATAGAAGACCAGTAAGCGATCTATAGGTTTATTTCGCTTAGTTGCTTACTCTTGAGTAGAAGTGCATGTGCACTCCAGAAATAAGCACCTTTGTGAAATGAGCCAAATTGAAGCAAAACACATTGTTGGAGTTTCAAAATGCACAGATAGAAGAGAAATAAGCGATCTATAGGTTTATTTCGCTTAGTTGCTTACTCTTGAGTAGAACTGCATGTTCACCAGAAATATGCACCTTTGTAAAATGAGCCAAATTGAAGCAAAACACGTTAGTGTGTCAGAATGCCTTGATAGAAGAAAAATAAGCGTTCTATAGGTTTATTTCGCTTAGTTGCTTGCTTGTTTTTGGAGTGAACATGCATTACAACATGAAGTGAAACAAATTGTTGGAATGTCAGAATGCATAGACACAAGACAAAAAAGTGATCTAGGGGTTTATTTCGCTTACTCTTGAGTGCAGAAATAAGCACCTTTGTATAAATAAGCCAACGAAGAGAAAAACATTGTTGGAGGGTCAGAATGCATATGGATGACAAATAAACGTTCTACGGGTATAGTTGACTTACTTGCTTACTTTTGAGTAGAAATGCATGTTCACTCCAAAAACAAGCAACTATGTGGAATGAGCCAACATGAAGTGAAACACTTTGCTGGAATGTCAGAATGCACAGATACCAGACAATTAAGCGATCTAAGTTATTATGTCGCTTATTTGCTTTCTCTTGAGTAGATATGCATGTGCACTCCAGAAATAAGCACCTTGGTTAAATGAGCCAACTTGAATTGAAACACACTGTTGGAGTGTCAGAATGCATAGATAGAATACAAATAAGCGTTCCAAGGGTTTATTTCGCTTAGTTGCTTACTCTTGAGTAGAAATGCATGTGCACTCCAGAAAAAAGTACCTTTGTAAAATGAGCCAAGTTGAAGCAAAACACATTGTTGGAGTGTCAGAATGCATAGATAGAAGACAAATAAGCGTTCCAAGCCTGGGTTTATTTCGCTTAGTTGCTTACTCTTGAGTAGAAATGCATGTGCACTCCAGAAATAAGCACCTTTGTGAAATGAGCCAAATTCATTTGCTTAGTTGCTTACTCTTGAGTAGAAATGCATGTGCACTCCAGAAATAAGCACCATTGTGAAATGAGCCAAATTAAAGCAAAAACACATTGTTGGAGTGTCGGAATGCATAGATAGAAGAAAAATAAGCGTTCCAAGGGTTTATTTCGCTTAGTTGCTTACTCTTGAGTAGAAATGCATGTGCACTCCATATATAAGCACCTTTGTAAAATGAGCCAAATTGAAGCAAAACACAGGGTTGGAGTGTCAGAATGCATAGATAGAAGACAAGTAAGCGATCTATAGGTTTATTTCGCTTAGTTGCTTACTCTTGAGTAGAAGTGCATGTTCAATTGAGAAACAAGCAACTATGTGAAATAAGCCAACATGAAGTGAAACACATTGTTGGAGCGTTAGAATGCATAGATATGAGACAAATAAGCGTTCTGGCGTTTTATTTCGCTTAGTTGCATACTCTTGAGTAGAAATGCATGTGAACTCCAAAAATAAGCACTTGCAAAATGAGCCGAATTGAAGCAAAACACATTGTTGGAGTGTCAGAATCCATAGATAGAAGACAAATAAGTGTTCTATCGGTTTATTTCGCTTAGTTGCATACTTGAGTAGATATGCATGTGCACTCCAGAAATAAGCACTTGTGAAATGAGCCCAATTGAAGCAAAACACATTGTTGGAGTGTCAGAATCCATAGATAGAAGACAAATAAGCGTTCCAAGGGTTTATTTCGCTTAGTTGCTTACTCTTTAGTAGAAATGCATGTGCACTCCAGAAATAAGCACCATTGTGAAATGAGCCAAATTGAAGCAAAAACACATTGTTGGAGTGTCGGAATGCATAGATAGAAGACAAATAAGCGTTCCAAGGGTTTATTTCGCTTAGTTGCTTACTCTTGAGTAGAAATGCATGTGCACTCCAGAAATAAGCACCTTTGTAAAATGAGCCAAGTTGAAGCAAAACACATTGTTGGAGTGTCAGAATGCATAGATAGAAGACAAATAAGCGTTCCAAGGGTTTATTTCGCTTAGTTGCTTACTCTTGAGTAGAAATGCATGTGCACTCCAGAAATGAGCACCTTTGTAAAATGAGCCAAATTGAAGCACTCCAGAAATAAGCACCTGAAATGAGCCAAATTGAAACAAAACACATTGTTGGAGTGTCAAAATGCATAGATAGAAGACAAATAAGCGTTCCAAGGGTTTATTCCGTTTAGCTGCTTACTCTTGAGTAGGAATGCATGTGCACTCCATAAATAAGCACCTTTGTAAAATGAGCCAAATTGAAGCAAAACACAGGGTTGGAGTGTCAGAATGCATAGATAGAAGACAAATAACCGTTCCAAGGGTTTATTCCGTTTAGCTGCTTACTCTTGAGTAGGAATGCATGTGCACTCCATAAATAAGCACCTTTGTAAAATGAGCCAAATTGAAGCAAAACACAGGGTTGGAGTGTCAGAATGCATAGATAGAAGACCAGTAAGCGATCTATAGGTTTATTTCGCTTAGTTGCTTACTCTTGAGTAGAAGTGCATGTTCACTCCAGAAATCAGCACCTATGTAAAATGAGCCAGAATTAAGCAAAACACATTGTTGGAGTTTCAAAATGCATAGATAGAAGAGAAATAAGCGATCTATAGGTTTATTTCGCTTAGTTGCTTACTCTTGAGTCGAAATGCATGTGCACTCCAGAAATAAGCACCTTTGTAAAATGAGCCAAATTGAAGCAAAACACGTTGTTGTGTCAGAATGCCTTGATAGAAGAAAAATAAGCGTTCTATAGGTTTATTTCGCTTAGTTGCTTGCTTCTTTTTGGAGTGAACATGCATGACAACATGAAAATTGTTGGAATGTCAGAATGCATAGACACAAGACAAAAAAGCGTTCTAGGGGTTTCGCTTACTCTTGAGTGCAGAAATAAGCACCTTTGTATAAACAAGCCAACGAAGAGAAACACATTGTTGGAGGGTCAGAATGCATATGGATGACAAATAAACGTTCTACGGGTATAGTTGACTTACTTGCTTACTTTTGAGTAGAAATGCATGTTAACTCCAAAAACAAGCAACTATGTGGAATAAGCCAACATGAAGTGAAACACTTTGCTGGAATGTCAGAATGCACAGATACCAGACAATTAAGCGATCTAAGTTATTATGTCGCTTATTTGCTTCCTCTTGAGTAGATATGCATTTGCACTCCAGATATAAGCACCTTGGTTAAATGAGCCAACTTGAATTGAAACACATTGTTGGAGTGTCAGAATGCATAGATAGAAGACAAATAAGTGTTCTATCGGTTTATTTCGCTTAGTTGCATACTTCAGTAGAAATGCATGTGCACTCCAGAAATAAGCACTTGTGAAATGAGCCCAATTGAAGCAAAACACATTGTTGGAGTGTCAGAATGCATAGAAAGAAGACAAATAAATAGCTGCTTACTCTTGAGTTGAAATGCATGTGCACTCCAGAAATAAGCACCTTTGTAAAATGAGCCATATTGAAACAAAACACATTGTTGGAGTGTCAGAATGCATAGATTGAAGACAAATAAGTGTTCTATCGGTTTATTTCGCTTAGTTGCTTACTCTTGAGTAGAAATGCATGTGCACTCCAGAAATAAGCACCTTTGTGAAATGAGCCAAATTCATTTGCTTAGTTGCTTACTCTTGAGTAGAAATGCATGTGCACTCCAGAAATAAGCACCATTGTGAAATGAGCCAAATTGAAGCAAAAACACATTGTTGGAGTGTCGGAATGCATAGATAGAAGACAAATAAGCGTTCCAAGGGTTTATTTCGCTTAGTTGCTTACTCTTGAGTAGAAATGCATGTGCACTCCAGAAATAAGCACCTTTGCAAAATGAGCCAAGTTGAAGCAAAACACATTGTTGGAGTGTCAGAATGCATAGATAGAAGACAAATAAGCGTTCCAAGGGTTTATTTTGCTTAGTTGCTTACTCTTGAGTAGACATGCATGTGCACTCCAGAAATAAGCACCTTTGTAAAATGAGCCAAATTGAAGCACTCCAGAAATAAGCACCTGAAATGAGCCAAATTGAAACAAAACACATTGTTGGAGTGTCAAAATGCATAGATAGAAGACAAATAAGTGTTCCAAGGGTTTATTTCGCTTAGTTGCTTACTCTTGAGTAGAAATGCATGTGCACTCCAAAATAAGCACCTTTGTAAAATGAGCCAAGTTGAAGCAAAACACATTGTTGGAGTGTCTGAATGCATAGATAGAAGACAAATAAGCGTGCCAAGGGTTTATTTCGCTTAGTTGCTTACTCTTGAGTAGAAATGCATGTGCACTCCAGAAATAAGCACCTTTGTAAAATGAGCCAAATTGAAGCAAAACACAGGGTTGGAGTGTCAGAATGCATAGATATAAGACAAATCAGCGATCTATAGGTTTATTTCGCTTAGTTGCTTACTCTTGAGTAGAAATGCATGTGCACTCCAGAAATAAGCACCTTTGTAAAATGAGCCAAAATGAAGCAAAACACGTTGTTGTAGTGTCAGAATGCATAGATAGAAGACAGGTAAGCGATCTATAGGTTTACTTCGCTTAGTTGCTTACTCTTGAGTAGAACTGCATGTTCACTCCAGAAATCAGCACCTTTGTAAAATGAGCCAAATTGAATCAAAACACGTTGGTGTGTCAGAATGCCTTGATAGAAGACAAATAAGCGTTCTATAGGTTTATTTCGCTTAGTTGCTTGCTTGTTTTTGGAGTGAACATGCATGACAACATGAAGTGAAACACATTGCTGGAATGTCAGAATGCACAGATACCAGACAATTAAACGATCTAAGTTATTCTGTCGCTTGCTTTCTCTTGAGTAGATATGCATGTGCACTCCAGAAATAAGCACCTTGGTAAAATAAAGCCAACTTGAATTGAAACCAATTGTTGGACTGTCAGAATCCATGAATAGAAGACAAATAAGCGTTCTAGGGGTTTATTTCGCTTACCAGCTTTCTCTTGAGTAGATATGCAGAAATAAGCACCTTTTGAAAACAAGCCAACTTGAAGTGAAACACATTGTTGGAGTGTCAGAATGTATAGATAGAAGACAAATAAGCGTTCTAGGGGTTTATTTCGCTTACGTGCTTACTCTTAAGTGCACTCCAGAAATAAGCACCTTTGTAAAACGAGCCAACTTGTAGTGAAACACATTGTTGGAGTGTCAGAATGCATAGATCGAAGACAAATAAGCGTTCTAGGGGTTTATTTCCCTTAGTTGCTTACTGTTGAGAATATACGCATGTTCACTCCAGAAATAAGCACCTTTGTAATATGAGCCAACTTGAAGTGAAAAACATTGTTGGAGGGTTAGAATGCATAGACACAAGACGAAAAAGCGTACGAGGGGCTTATTTGCAAACTCTTGAGTGCACTACAGAAATAATCACCTTTGTAAAAGAAGCCAACTTGAAGTGAAACATTGTTGGAGTGTCAGAGTCCAAAGATAGAAGACAAATAAGCGTTCTATAAGTTTATTTCGCTTATTTGCTTACTCTTGAGTAGATAGGCATGTGTACTCCAGAAATATGCACCTTTGTAAAATGAGCCAAATTGAAGCAAAAAACATTGTTGGTGTCAGAATGCATAGATAGAAGAGAAATAACCGTTCTATAGGTTCATTTCGTTTAGTTGCTGACTCTTGAGTAGAAGTGCATGTTCACTCCAGAAATAAGCACCTTTGTAAAATGAGGCAAATTGAAGCAAAACACATTGTTGGTGTCAGAATGCATAGATAGAAGACATATAAGCATTCTATCGGTTTTTTGCGCTTAGTTGCTTACTCTTGAGTAGAAGTGCATGTTCACTCCAGAAATAAGCACCTTTGTAAATTGAGCCAAATTGAAGCAAAACACATGGTTGGAATGTCAGAATCCATAGGTAGAAGACGAATAAGCGTTCCAAGGGTTTATTTCGCTTAGTTCACTCCAGAAATAAGCACCTTTGTAAATTGAGCCAAATTTAAGCAAAACACAAATATTTGGAGTGTCAGAATCCATAGATAGTAGAGAAATAAGCGATCTATAGGTTTATTTCGCTTAGTTGCTTACTCTTGAGTAGAAGTGCATGTTCACTCCAGAAATAAGCACCTTTGTAAAATGAGCCAAACTGAAGCAAAACGCAAATATTTGGAGTGTCAGAATCCATAGGTAGAAGACAAATAAGCGATCTATAGGTTTATTTCGCTTATTTCCTTACTCTTGAGTAGATATGCATGTGCACTCCAGCAATAAGCACCTTGGTAAAATAAAGCCAACATGAATTGAAACACATTGTTGGACTGTCAGAATGCATAGATTGAAGACAAATAAGCGTTCTATGGGTTAAGTTTGCTTATTCGCTTACTCTTTAGTAGAAATGCATGTGCACTCCAGAAATAAGCACCTTTGTGAAATGAGCCAAATTGAAGCAAAACACATTGTTGGAGTGTCAGAATGCGTAGAAAGAAGACAAATAAATAGCTGCTTACTCTTGAGTTGAAATGCATGTGCACTCCAGAAATAAGCACCTTTGTAAAATGAGCCATATTGAAACAAAACACATTGTTGGAGTGTCAGTGCATAGATTGAAGACAAATAAGTGTTCTATCGTTTTATTTCGCTTAGTTGCTTACTCTTGAGTAGAAATGCATGTGCACTCCAGAAATAAGCACCTTTGTAAAATGAGCCAAATTGAAGCAAAACACATTGTTGGAATGTCAGAATGCATAGAAAGAAGACAAATAAGCATCCTATCGGTTTATTTCGTTTAGCTGCTTACTCTTGAGTAGGAATGCATGTGCACTCCATAAATAAGCACCTTTGTAAAATCAGCCAAATTGAAGCAAAACACAGGGTTGGAGTGTCAGAATGCATAGATAGAAGACAAGTAAGCGATCTATAGGTTTATTTCGCTTAGTTGCTTACTCTTTAGTAGAAATGCATGTGCACTCCATAAATAAGCACCATTGTGAAATGAGCCAAATTGAAGCAAAAACACATTGTTGGAGTGTCGGAATGCATAGATAGAAGACAAATGAGCCTTCCAAGGGTTTATTTCGCTTAGTTGCTTACTCTTGAGTAGAAATGCATGTGCACTTCAGAAATAAGCACCTTTGTAAAATGAGCCAAGTTGAAGCAAAACACATTGTTGGAGTGTCAGAATGCATAGATAGAAGACAAATAAGCGTTCCAAGGGTTTATTTCTCTTAGTTGCTTACTCTTGAGTATAAATGCATGTGCACTTCAGAAATATGCACCTTTGTAAAATGAGCCAAATTGAAGCAAAACACATTGGTGGAGTGTCAGAATGCCTTGATAGAAGAAAAATAAGCGTTCTATGGGTTAAATTTGCTTATTCGCTTACTCTTTAGTAGAAATGCATGTGCACTCCAGAAATAAGCACCTTTGTGAAATGAGCCAAATTGAAGCAAAACACATTGTTGGAGTGTCAGAATGCGTAGAAAGAAGACAAATAAATAGCTGCTTACTCTTGAGTTGAAATGCATGTGCACTCCAGAAATAAGCACCTTTGTAAAATGAGCCATATTGAAACAAAACACATTGTTGGAGTGTCAGTGCATAGATTGAAGACAAATAAGTGTTTTATCGTTTTATTTCGCTTAGTTGCTTACTCTTGAGTAGAAATGCATGTGCACTCCAGAAATAAGCACCTTTGTAAAATGAGCCAAATTGAAGCAAAACACATTGTTGGAATGTCAGAATGCATAGAAAGAAGACAAATAAGCATTCTATCGGTTTATTTCGTTTAGCTGCTTACTCTTGAGTAGGAATGCATGTGCACTCCATAAATAAGCACCTTTGTAAAATGAGCCAAATTGAAGCAAATCACAGGGTTGGAGTTTCAGAATGCATAGATAGAAGACAAGTAAGCGATCTATAGGTTTATTTCGCTTAGTTGCTTACTCTTGAGTAGAAATGCATGTGCACTCCATAAATAAGCACCATTGTGAAATGAGCCAAATTGAAGCAAAAACACATTGTTGGAGAGTCGGAATGCATAGATAGAAGACAAATGAGCCTTCCAAGGGTTTATTTCGCTTAGTTGCTTACTCTTGAGTAGAAATGCATGTGCACTTCAGAAATAAGCACCTTTGTAAAATGAGCCAAGTTGAAGCAAAACACATTGTTGGAGTGTCAGAATGCATAGATAGAAGACAAATAAGCGTTCCAAGGGTTTATTTCGCTTAGTTGCTTACTCTTGAGTAGAAATGCATGTGCACTTCAGAAATAAGCACCTTTGTAAAATGAGCCAAGTTGAAGCAAAACACATTGGTGGAGTGTCAGAATGCATAGATAGAAGACAAATAACCGTTCCAAGGGTTTATTTCGTTTAGCTGCTTACTCTTGAGTAGGAATGCATGTGCACTCCAGAAATAAGCACCTTTGTAAAATGAGCCAAATTGAAGCAAAACACAGGGTTGGAGTGTCAGAATGCATAGATAGAAGACAGGTAAGCGATCTATAGGTTTATTTCGCTTAGTTGCTTACTCTTGAGTAGAACTGCATGTTCACCAGAAATATGCACCTTTGTAAAATGAGCCAAATTGAAGCAAAACACGTTGGTGTGTCAGAATGCCTTGATAGAAGAAAAATAAGCGTTCTATAGGTTTATTTCGCTTAGTTGCTTGCTTGTTTTTGGAGTGAACATGCATGACAACATGAAGTGAAACAAATTGTTGGAATGTCAGAATGCATAGACACAAGACAAAAAAGCGATCTAGGGGTTTATTTCGCTTACTCTTGAGTGCAGAAATAAGCACCTTTGTATAAATAAGCCAACGAAGAGAAAAACATTGTTGGAGGGTCAGAATGCATATGGATGACAAATAAACGTTCTACGGGTATAGTTGACTTACTTGCTTACTTTTGAGTAGAAATGCATGTTCACTCCAAAAACAAGCAACTATGTGGAATAAGCCAACATGAAGTGAAACACTTTGCTGGAATGTCAGAATGCACAGATACCAGACAATTAAGCGATCCAAGTTATTATGTCGCTTATTTGCTTTCTCTTGAGTAGATATGCATGTGCACTCCAGAAATAAGCACCTTGGTTAAATGAGCCAACTTGAATTGAAACACATTGTTGGAGTGTCAGAATGCATAGATAGAATACAAATAAGCATTCTAGGGGTTTATTTCGCTTACTTGCTTACTCTTGTGCACTCCAGAAATAAGCACCTTTGTAAAATAAGCCAACGATTTGAAACACATTGTTGGACTGTCAGAATCCAAAGAAGACAAATAAGCGTTCTAGGTGCTTATTTCGCTTACTTGCTTTCTCTTGAGTAGAACTGCATGTTCAATTGAGAAACAAGCAACTACGTGAAATAAGCCAACATGAAGTGAAACACATTGTTGGAGCGTTAGAATGCATAGATATGAGACAAATAAGCGTTCTGGCGTTTTATTTCGCTTAGTTGCATACTCTTGAGTAGATATGCATGTGAACTCCAAAAATAAGCACTTGCAAAATGAGCCGAATTGAAGCAAAACACATTGTTGGAGTGTCAGAATCCATAGATAGAAGACAAATAAGTGTTCTATCGGTTTATTTCGCTTAGTTGCATACTCTTGAGTAGAAATGCATGTTCACTCCAGAAATAAGCACTTGTGAAATGAGCCCAATTGAAGCAAAACACATTGTTGGAGTGTCAGAATGCATAGAAAGAAGACAAATAAGTGTTCTATCGGTTTATTTCGCTTAGTTGCTTACTCTTTAGTGGAAATGCATGTGCACTCCAGAAATAAGCACCTTTGTGAAATGAGCCAAATTCATTTGCTTAGTTGCTTACTCTTGAGTAGAAATGCATGTGCACTCCATAAATAAGCACCATTGTGAAATGAGCCAAATTGAAGCAAAAACACATTGTTGGAGTGTCGGAATGCATAGATAGAAGACAAATAAGCCTTCCAAGGGTTTATTTCGCTTAGTTGCTTACTCTTGAGTAGAAATGCATGTGCACTCCAGAAATAAGCACCTTTGTAAAATGAGCCAAGTTGAAGCAAAACACATTGTTGGAGTGTCTGAATGCATAGATAGAAGACAAATAAGCGTTCCAAGGGTTTATTTCGCTTAGTTGCTTACTCTTGAGTAGAAATGCATGTGCACTCCAGAAATAAGCACCTTTGTAAAATGAGCCAAGTTGAAGCAAAACACATTGTTGGAGTGTCTGAATGCATAGATAGAAGACAAGTAAGCGATCTATAGGTTTATTTCGCTTAGTTGCTTACTCTTGAGTAGAAGTGCATGTTCACTCCAGAAATCAGCACCTATGTAAAATGAGCCAGATTTAAGCCAAACACATTGTTGGAGTTTCAAAATGCATAGATAGAAGAGAAATAAGTGATCTATAGGTTTATTTCGCTTAGTTGCTTACTCTTGAGTAGAACTGCATGTTCACCAAAAATATGCACCTTTGTAAAATGAGCCAAATTGAAGCAAAACACGTTGGTGTGTCAGAATGCCTTGATAGAAGACAAATAAGCGTTCTTTAGGTTTATTTCGCTTAGTTGCTTGCTTGTTTTTGGAGTGAACATGCATGACAACATGAACTGAAACACATTGCTGGAATGTCAGAATGCAGAGATACCAGACAATTAAACGATCTAATTTATTCTGTGGCTTGCTTTCTCTTGAGTAGATATGCATGTGCACTCCAGAAATAAGCACCTTGGTAAAATAAAGCCAACTTGAATTGAAACAAATTGTTGGACTGTCAGAAACCATGAATAGAAGACAAATAAGCGTTCTAGGGGTTTATTTCCCTTAGTTGCTTACTGTTGAGAAGATACGCATGTTCACTCCAGAAATAAGCACCTTTGTAATATAAGCCAACTTGAAGTGAAAAACATTGTTGGAGGGTTAGAATGCATAGACACAAGACGTAAAAGCGTACGAGGGGCTTATTTGCAAACTCTTGAGTGCACTACAGAAATAAGCACCTTTGTAAAAGAAGCCAACTTGAAGTGAAACATTGTTGGAGTGTCAGAGTCCATAGATAGAAGACAAATAAGCGTTCTATAAGTTTATTTCGCTTATTTGCTTACTCTTGAGTAGATAGGCATGTGTACTCCAGAAATATGCACCTTTGTAAAATGAGCCAAATTGAAGCAAAAAACATTGTTGGTGTCAGAATGCATAGATAGAAGAGAAATAACCGTTCTATAGGTTCATTTCGTTTAGTTGCTGACTCTTGAGTAGAAGTGCATGTTCACTCCAGAAATAAGCACCTTTGTAAAATGAGGCAAATTGAAGCAAAACACATTGTTGGTGTCAGAATGCATAGATAGAAGACATATAAGCATTCTATCGGTTTTTTGCGCTTAGTTGCTTACTCTTGAGTAGAAGTGCATGTTCACTCCAGAAATAAGCACCTTTGTAAATTGAGCCAAATTGAAGCAAAACACATGGTTGGAATGTCAGAATCCATAGGTAGAAGACAAATAAGCGTTCCAAGGGTTTATTTCGCTTAGTTCACTCCAGAAATAAGCACCTTTGTAAATTGAGCCAAATTTAAGCAAAACACAAATATTTGGAGTGTCAGAATCCATAGATAGTAGAGAAATAAGCGATCTATAGGTTTATTTCGCTTAGTTGCTTACTCTTGAGTAGAAGTGCATGTTCACTCCAGAAATAAGCACCTTTGTAAAATGAGCCAAACTGAAGCAAAACACAAATATTTGGAGTGTCAGAATCCATAGGTAGAAGACAAATAAGCGATCTATAGGTTTATTTCGCTTATTTCCTTACTCTTGAGTAGATATGCATGTGCACTCCAGCAATAAGCACCTTGGTAAAATAAAGCCAACATGAATTGAAACACATTGTTGGACTGTCAGAATGCATAGATTGAAGACAAATAAGCGTTCTATGGGTTAAGTTTGCTTATTCGCTTACTCTTTAGTAGAAATGCATGTGCACTCCAGAAATAAGCACCTTTGTGAAATGAGCCAAATTGAAGCAAAACACATTGTTGGAGTGTCAGAATGCGTAGAAAGAAGACAAATAAATAGCTGCTTACTCTTGAGTTGAAATGCATGTGCACTCCAGAAATAAGCACCTTTGTAAAATGAGCCATATTGAAACAAAACACATTGTTGGAATGTCAGAATGCATAGAAAGAAGACAAATAAGCATCCTATCGGTTTATTTCGTTTAGCTGCTTACTCTGGACTAGGAATGCATGTGCACTCCAGAAATAAGCACCTTTGTAAAATGAGGCAAATTGAAGCAAAACACATTGTTGGTGTCAGAATGCATAGATTGAAGACAAATAAGTGTTCTATCGTTTTATTTCGCTTAGTTGCTTACTCTTGAGTAGAAATGCATGTGCACTCCAGAAATAAGCACCTTTGTAAAATGAGCCAAATTGAAGCAAAACACATTGTTGGAATGTCAGAATGCATAGAAAGAAGACAAATAAGCATCCTATCGGTTTATTTCGTTTAGCTGCTTACTCTTGAGTAGGAATGCATGTGCACTCCATAAATAAGCACCTTTGTAAAATCAGCCAAATTGAAGCAAAACACAGGGTTGGAGTGTCAGAATGCATAGATAGAAGACAAATAAGTGTTCTATCGGTTTATTTCGCTTAGTTGCTTACTCTTTAGTGGAAATGCATGTGCACTCCAGAAATAAGCACCTTTGTGAAATGAGCCAAATTCATTTGCTTAGTTGCTTACTCTTGAGTAGAAATGCATGTGCACTCCATAAATAAGCACCATTGTGAAATGAGCCAAATTGAAGCAAAAACACATTGTTGGAGTGTCGGAATGCATAGATAGAAGACAAATAAGCCTTCCAAGGGTTTATTTCGCTTAGTTGCTTACTCTTGAGTAGAAATGCATGTGCACTCCAGAAATAAGCACCTTTGTAAAATGAGCCAAGTTGAAGCAAAACACATTGTTGGAGTGTCTGAATGCATAGATAGAAGACAAATAAGCGTTCCAAGGGTTTATTTCGCTTAGTTGCTTACTCTTGAGTAGAAATGCATGTGCACTCCAGAAATAAGCACCTTTGTAAAATGAGCCAAGTTGAAGCAAAACACATTGTTGGAGTGTCTGAATGCATAGATAGAAGACAAGTAAGCGATCTATAGGTTTATTTCGCTTAGTTGCTTACTCTTGAGTAGAAGTGCATGTTCACTCCAGAAATCAGCACCTATGTAAAATGAGCCAGATTTAAGCCAAACACATTGTTGGAGTTTCAAAATGCATAGATAGAAGAGAAATAAGTGATCTATAGGTTTATTTCGCTTAGTTGCTTACTCTTGAGTAGAACTGCATGTTCACCAAAAATATGCACCTTTGTAAAATGAGCCAAATTGAAGCAAAACACGTTGGTGTGTCAGAATGCCTTGATAGAAGACAAATAAGCGTTCTTTAGGTTTATTTCGCTTAGTTGCTTGCTTGTTTTTGGAGTGAACATGCATGACAACATGAACTGAAACACATTGCTGGAATGTCAGAATGCAGAGATACCAGACAATTAAACGATCTAATTTATTCTGTGGCTTGCTTTCTCTTGAGTAGATATGCATGTGCACTCCAGAAATAAGCACCTTGGTAAAATAAAGCCAACTTGAATTGAAACAAATTGTTGGACTGTCAGAAACCATGAATAGAAGACAAATAAGCGTTCTAGGGGTTTATTTCCCTTAGTTGCTTACTGTTGAGAAGATACGCATGTTCACTCCAGAAATAAGCACCTTTGTAATATAAGCCAACTTGAAGTGAAAAACATTGTTGGAGGGTTAGAATGCATAGACACAAGACGTAAAAGCGTACGAGGGGCTTATTTGCAAACTCTTGAGTGCACTACAGAAATAAGCACCTTTGTAAAAGAAGCCAACTTGAAGTGAAACATTGTTGGAGTGTCAGAGTCCATAGATAGAAGACAAATAAGCGTTCTATAAGTTTATTTCGCTTATTTGCTTACTCTTGAGTAGATAGGCATGTGTACTCCAGAAATATGCACCTTTGTAAAATGAGCCAAATTGAAGCAAAAAACATTGTTGGTGTCAGAATGCATAGATAGAAGAGAAATAACCGTTCTATAGGTTCATTTCGTTTAGTTGCTGACTCTTGAGTAGAAGTGCATGTTCACTCCAGAAATAAGCACCTTTGTAAAATGAGGCAAATTGAAGCAAAACACATTGTTGGTGTCAGAATGCATAGATAGAAGACATATAAGCATTCTATCGGTTTTTTGCGCTTAGTTGCTTACTCTTGAGTAGAAGTGCATGTTCACTCCAGAAATAAGCACCTTTGTAAATTGAGCCAAATTGAAGCAAAACACATGGTTGGAATGTCAGAATCCATAGGTAGAAGACAAATAAGCGTTCCAAGGGTTTATTTCGCTTAGTTCACTCCAGAAATAAGCACCTTTGTAAATTGAGCCAAATTTAAGCAAAACACAAATATTTGGAGTGTCAGAATCCATAGATAGTAGAGAAATAAGCGATCTATAGGTTTATTTCGCTTAGTTGCTTACTCTTGAGTAGAAGTGCATGTTCACTCCAGAAATAAGCACCTTTGTAAAATGAGCCAAACTGAAGCAAAACACAAATATTTGGAGTGTCAGAATCCATAGGTAGAAGACAAATAAGCGATCTATAGGTTTATTTCGCTTATTTCCTTACTCTTGAGTAGATATGCATGTGCACTCCAGCAATAAGCACCTTGGTAAAATAAAGCCAACATGAATTGAAACACATTGTTGGACTGTCAGAATGCATAGATTGAAGACAAATAAGCGTTCTATGGGTTAAGTTTGCTTATTCGCTTACTCTTTAGTAGAAATGCATGTGCACTCCAGAAATAAGCACCTTTGTGAAATGAGCCAAATTGAAGCAAAACACATTGTTGGAGTGTCAGAATGCGTAGAAAGAAGACAAATAAATAGCTGCTTACTCTTGAGTTGAAATGCATGTGCACTCCAGAAATAAGCACCTTTGTAAAATGAGCCATATTGAAACAAAACACATTGTTGGAATGTCAGAATGCATAGAAAGAAGACAAATAAGCATCCTATCGGTTTATTTCGTTTAGCTGCTTACTCTGGACTAGGAATGCATGTGCACTCCAGAAATAAGCACCTTTGTAAAATGAGGCAAATTGAAGCAAAACACATTGTTGGTGTCAGAATGCATAGATTGAAGACAAATAAGTGTTCTATCGTTTTATTTCGCTTAGTTGCTTACTCTTGAGTAGAAATGCATGTGCACTCCAGAAATAAGCACCTTTGTAAAATGAGCCAAATTGAAGCAAAACACATTGTTGGAATGTCAGAATGCATAGAAAGAAGACAAATAAGCATCCTATCGGTTTATTTCGTTTAGCTGCTTACTCTTGAGTAGGAATGCATGTGCACTCCATAAATAAGCACCTTTGTAAAATCAGCCAAATTGAAGCAAAACACAGGGTTGGAGTGTCAGAATGCATAGATAGAAGACAAGTAAGCGATCTATAGGTTTATTTCGCTTAGTTGCTTACTCTTGAGTAGAAATGCATGTGCACTCCATAAATAAGCACCATTGTGAAATGAGCCAAATTGAAGCAAAAACACATTGTTGGAGTGTCGGAATGCATAGATAGAAGACAAATGAGCCTTCCAAGGGTTTATTTCGCTTAGTTGCTTACTCTTGAGTAGAAATGCATGTGCACTTCAGAAATAAGCACCTTTGTAAAATGAGCCAAGTTGAAGCAAAACACATTGTTGGAGTGTCAGAATGCATAGATAGAAGACAAATAAGCGTGCCAAGGGTTTATTTCGCTTAGTTGCTTACTCTTGAGTAGAAATGCATGTGCACTTCAGAAATAAGCACCTTTGTAAAATGAGCCAAGTTGAAGCAAAACACATTGGTGGAGTGTCAGAATGCATAGATAGAAGACAAATAACCGTTCCAAGGGTTTATTTCGTTTAGCTGCTTACTCTTGAGTAGGAATGCATGTGCACTCCATAAATAAGCACCTTTGTAAAATGAGCCAAATTGAAGCAAAACACAGGGTTGGAGTGTCAGAATGCATAGATGGAAGACAAGTAAGCGATCTATAGGTTTATTTCGCTTAGTTGCTTACTCTTGAGTAGAAGTGCATGTTCACTCCAGAAATCAGCACCTTTGTAAAATGAGCCAGATTTAAGCAAAACACATTGTTGGAGTTTCAAAATGCATAGATAGAAGAGAAATAAGCGATCTATAGGTTTATTTCGCTTAGTTGCTTACTCTTGAGTAGAACTGCATGTTCACCAGAAATATGCACCTTTGTAAAATGAGCCAAATTGAAGCAAAACACGTTGGTGTGTCAGAATGCCTTGATAGAAGAAAAATAAGCGTTCTATGGGTTAAATTTGCTTATTCGCTTACTCTTTAGTAGAAATGCATGTGCACTCCAGAAATAAGCACCTTTGTGAAATGAGCAAAATTGAAGCAAAACACATTGTTGGAGTGTCAGAATGCGTAGAAAGAAGACAAATAAATAGCTGCTTACTCTTGAGTTGAAATGCATGTGCACTCCAGAAATAAGCACCTTTGTAAAATGAGCCATATTGAAACAAAACACATTGTTGGAGTGTCAGTGCATAGATTGAAGACAAATAAGTGTTTTATCGTTTTATTTCGCTTAGTTGCTTACTCTTTAGTAGAAATGCATGTGCACTCCAGAAATAAGCACCTTTGTAAAATGAGCCATATTGAAACAAAACACATTGTTGGAGTGTCAGTGCATAGATTGAAGACAAATAAATGTTCTATCGTTTTATTTCGCTTAGTTGCTTACTCTTGAGTAGAAATGCATGTGCACTCCAGAAATAAGCACCTTTGTAAAATGAGCCAAATTGAAGCAAAACACATTGTTGGAATGTCAGAATGCATAGAAAGAAGACAAATAAGCATCCTATCGGTTTATTTCGTTTAGCTGCTTACTCTTGAGTAGGAATGCATGTGCACTCCATAAATAAGCACCTTTGTAAAATCAGCCAAATTGAAGCAAAACACAGGGTTGGAGTGTCAGAATGCATAGATAGAAGACAAGTAAGCGATCTATAGGTTTATTTCGCTTAGTTGCTTACTCTTGAGTAGAAATGCATGTGCACTCCATAAATAAGCACCATTGTGAAATGAGCCAAATTGAAGCAAAAACACATTGTTGGAGAGTCGGAATGCATAGATAGAAGACAAATGAGCCTTCCAAGGGTTTATTTCGCTTAGTTGCTTACTCTTGAGTAGAAATGCATGTGCACTTCAGAAATAAGCACCTTTGTAAAATGAGCCAAGTTGAAGCAAAACACATTGTTGGAGTGTCAGAATGCATAGATAGAAGACAAATAAGCGTTCCAAGGGTTTATTTCGCTTAGTTGCTTACTCTTGAGTAGAAATGCATGTGCACTTCAGAAATAAGCACCTTTGTAAGATGAGCCAAGTTGAAGCAAAACACATTGTTGGAGTGTCAGAATGCATAGATAGAAGACAAATAACCGTTCCAAGGGTTTATTTCGCTTAGTTGCTTACTCTTGAGTAGGAATGCATGTGCACTCCAGAAATAAGCACCTTTGTAAAATGAGCCAAATTGAAGCAAAACACAGGGTTGGAGTGTCAGAATGCATAGATAGAAGACAAGTAAGCGATCTATAGGTTTATTTCGCTTAGTTGCTTACTCTTGAGTAGAAGTGCATGTTCACTCCAGAAATCAGCACCTTTGTAAAATGAGCCAGATTTAAGCAAAACACATTGTTGGAGTTTCAAAATGCATAGATAGAAGAGAAATAAGCGATCTATAGGTTTATTTCGCTTAGTTGCTTACTCTTGAGTAGAACTGCATGTTCACCAGAAATATGCACCTTTGTAAAATGAGCCAAATTGAAGCAAAACACGTTGGTGTGTCAGAATGCCTTGATAGAAGAAAAATAAGCGTTCTATAGGTTTATTTCGCTTAGTTGCTTGCTTGTTTTTGGAGTGAACATGCATGACAACATGAAGTGAACCAAATTGTTGGAATGTCAGAATGCATAGACACAAGACAAAAAAGCGATCTAGGGGTTTATTTCGCTTACTCTTGAGTGCAGAAATAAGCACCTTTGTATAAATAAGCCAACGAAGAGAAACACATTGTTGGAGGGTCAGAATGCATATGGATGACAAATAAACGTTCTACGGGTATAGTTGACTTACTTGCTTACTTTTGAGTAGAAATGCATGTTCACTCCAAAAACAAGCAACTATGTGGAATAAGCCAACATGAAGTGAAACACTTTGCTGGAATGTCAGAATGCACAGATACCAGACAATTAAGCGATCCAAGTTATTATGTCGCTTATTTGCTTTCTCTTGAGTAGATATGCATGTGCACTCCAGAAATAAGCACCTTGGTTAAATGAGCCAACTTGAATTGAAACACATTGTTGGAGTGTCAGAATGCATAGATAGAATACAAATAAGCGTTCTAGGGGTTTATTTCGCTTACTTGCTTACTCTTGTGCACTCCAGAAATAAGCACCTTTGTAAAATAAGCCAACGATTTGAAACACATTGTTGGACTGTCAGAATCCATAGAAGACAAATAAGCGTTCTAGGTGCTTATTTCGCTTACTTGCTTTCTCTTGAGTAGAACTGCATGTTCAATTGAGAAACAAGCAACTACGTGAAATAAGCCAACATGAAGTGAAACACATTGTTGGAGCGTTAGAATGCATAGATATGAGACAAATAAGCGTTCTGGCGTTTTATTTCGCTTAGTTGAATACTGTTGAGTAGATATGCATGTGAACTCCATAAATAAGCACCATTGTGAAATGAGCCAAATTGAAGCAAAAACACATTGTTGGAGTGTCGGAATGCATAGATAGAAGACAAATAAGCCTTCCAAGGGTTGATTTCGCTTAGTTGCTTACTCTTGAGTAGAAATGCATGTGCACTTCAGAAATAAGCACTTGTGAAATGAGCCCAATTGAAGCAAAACACATTGTTGGAGTGTCAGAATGCATAGAAAGAAGACAAATAAATAGCTGCTTACTCTTGAGTTGAAATGCATGTGCACTCCAGAAATAAGCACCTTTGTAAAATGAGCCATATTGAAACAAAACACATTGATGGAGTGTCAGAATGCATAGATTGAAGACAAATAAGTGTTCTATCGGTTTATTTCGCTTAGTTGCTTACTCTTTAGTGGAAATGCATGTGCACTCCAGAAATAAGCACCTTTGTGAAATGAGCCAAATTCATTTGCTTAGTTGCTTACTCTTGAGTAGAAATGCATGTGCACTCCATAAATAAGCACCATTGTGAAATGAGCCAAATTGAAGCAAAAACACATTGTTGGAGTGTCGGAATGCATAGATAGAAGACAATTAAGCCTTCCAAGGGTTTATTTCGCTTAGTTGCTTACTCTTGAGTAGAAATGCATGTGCACTCCAGAAATAAGCACCTTTGTAAAATGAGCCAAGTTGAAGCAAAACACATTGTTGGAGTGTCTGAATGCATAGATAGAAGACAAATAAGCGTTCCAAGGGTTTATTTCGCTTAGTTGCTTACTCTTGAGTAGAAATGCATGTGCACTCCAGAAATAAGCACCTTTGTAAAATGAGCCAAGTTGAAGCAAAACACATTGTTGGAGTGTCTGAATGCATAGATAGAAGACAAGTAAGCGATCTATAGGTTTATTTCGCTTAGTTGCTTACTCTTGAGTAGAAGTGCATGTTCACTCCAGAAATCAGCACCTATGTAAAATGAGCCAGATTTAAGCAAAACACATTGTTGGAGTTTCAAAATGCATAGATAGAAGAGAAATAAGCGATCTATAGGTTTATTTCGCTTAGTTGCTTACTCTTGAGTAGAACTGCATGTTCACCAAAAATATGCACCTTTGTAAAATGAGCCAAATTGAAGCAAAACACGTTGGTGTGTCAGAATGCCTTGATAGAAGACAAATAAGCGTTCTATAGGTTTATTTCGCTTAGTTGCTTGCTTGTTTTTGGAGTGAACATGCATGACAACATGAAGTGAAACACATTGCTGGAATGTCAGAATGCAGAGATACCAGACAATTAAACGATCTAATTTATTCTGTGGCTTGCTTTCTCTTGAGTAGATATGCATGTGCACTCCAGAAATAAGCACCTTGGTAAAATAAAGCCAACTTGAATTGAAACAAATTGTTGGACTGTCAGAAACCATGAATAGAATACAAATAAGCGTTCTAGGGGTTTATTTCTTTTAGTTGCTTACTCTTGAGTAGAAATGCATGTGCACTCCAGAAATAAGCACCTTTTGAAACAAGCCAACTTGAAGTGAAACACATTGTTGAAGTGTCAGAATGTATAGATAGAAGACAAATAAGCGTTTAGGGGTTTATTTCGCTTACGTGCTTACTCTTGAGTGCACTCCAGAAATAAGCACCTTTGTAAAACCAACCAACTTGTAGTGAAACACATTGTTGGAGTGTTAGAATGCATAGATCGAAGACAAATAAGCGTTCTAGGGGTTTATTTCCCTTAGTTGCTTACTGTTGAGAAGATACGCATGTGCACTCCAGAAATAAGCACCTTTGTAATATAAGCCAACTTGAAGTGAAAAACATTGTTGGAGGGTTAGAATGCATAGACACAAGACGAAAAAGCGTACGAGGGGCTTATTTGCAAACTCTTGAGTGCACTAAAGAAATAAGCACCTTTGTAAAAGAAGCCAACTTGAAGTGAAACATTGTTGGAGTGTCAGAGTCCATAGATAGAAGACAAATAAGCGTTCTATAAGTTTATTTCGCTTAGTTGCTTACTCTTGAGTAGATAGGCATGTGTACTCCAGAAATATGCACCTTTGTAAAATGAGCCAAATTGAAGCAAAAAACATTGTTGGTGTCAGAATGCATAGATAGAAGAGAAATAACCGTTCTATAGGTTCATTTCGTTTAGTTGCTGACTCTTGAGTAGAAGTGCATGTTCACTCCAGAAATAAGCACCTTTGTAAAATGAGCCAAATTGAAGCAAAACACATTGTTGGTGTCAGAATGCATAGATAGAAGACAAATAAGCATTCTATCGGTTTATTGCGCTTAGTTGCTTACTCTTGAGTAGAAGTGCATGTTCACTCCAGAAATAAGCACCTTTGTAAATTGAGCCAAATTGAAGCAAAACACATTGTTGGAGTGTCAGAATGCATATGGATGACAAATAAACGTTCTACGGGTATAGTTGACTTACTTGCTTACTTTTGAGTAGAAATGCATGTTCACTCCAAAAACAAGCAACTATGTGGAATAAGCCAACATGAAGTGAAACACTTTGCTGGAATGTCAGAATGCACAGATACCAGACAATTAAGCGATCTAAGTTATTATGTCGCTTATTTGCTTTCTCTTGAGTAGATATGCATGTGCACTCCAGAAATAAGCACCTTGGTTAAATGAGCCAACTTGAATTGAAACACATTGTTGGAGTGTCAGAATGCATAGATAGAATACACATAAGCGTTCTAGGGGTTTATTTCGCTTACTTGCTTACTCTTGAGTGCACTCCAGAAATAAGCACCTTTGTAAAATAAGCCAACGATTTGAAACACATTGTTGGACTGTCAGAATCCATAGAAGACAAATAAGCGTTCTAGGTGTTTATTTCGCTTACTTGCTTTCTCTTGAGTAGAACTGCATGTTCAATTGAGAAACAAGCAACTGTGAAATAAGCCAACATGAAGTGAAACACATTGTTGGAGCGTTAGAATGCATAGATATGAGACAAATAAGCGTTCTGGCGTTTTATTTCGCTTAGTTGCATACTGTTGAGTAGATATGCATGTGAACTCCAAAAATAAGCACTTGCAAAATGAGCCAAATTGAAGCAAAACACATTGTTGGAGTGTCAGAATGCATAGATTGAAGACAAATAAGTGTTATATCGGTTTATTTCGCTCAGTTGCTTACTCTTTAGTAGAAATGCATGTGCACTCCAGAAATAAGCACCTTCGTGAAATGAGCCAAATTCATTTGCTTAGTTGCTTACTCTTGAGTAGAAATGCATGTACACTCCATAAATAAGCACCATTGTGAAATGAGCCAAATTGAAGCAAAAACACATTGTTGGAGTGTCGGAATGCATAGATAGAAGACAAATAAGCCTTCCAAGGGTTTATTTCGCTTAGTTGCTTACTCTTGAGTAGAAATGCATGTGCACTTCAGAAATAAGCACCTTTGTAAAATGAGCCAAGTTGAAGCAAAACACATTGTTGGAGTGTCAGAATGCATAGATATAAGACAAATAAGCGTTCCAAGGGTTTATTTCGCTTAGTTGCTTACTCTTGAGTAGAAATGCATGTGCACTCCAGAAATAAGCACCTTTGTGAAATGAGCCAAATTCATTTGCTTAGTTGCTTACTCTTGAGTAGAAATGCATGTGCACTCCAGAAATAAGCACCATTGTGAAATGAGCCAAATTGAAGCAAAACACGTTGGTGTGTCAGAATGCATAGATAGAAGACAAATAAGCGTTCCAAGGGTTTATTTCGCTTAGTTGCTTACTCTTGAGTAGAAATGCATGTGCACTCCAGAAATAAGCACCTTTGTAAAATGAGCCATATTGAAACAAAACACATTGATGGAGTGTCAGAATGCATAGATTGAAGACAAATAAGTGTTCTATCGGTTTATTTCGCTTAGTTGCTTACTCTTTAGTGGAAATGCATGTGCACTCCAGAAATAAGCACCTTTGTGAAATGAGCCAAATTCATTTGCTTAGTTGCTTACTCTTGAGTAGAAATGCATGTACACTCCATAAATAAGCACCATTGTGAAATGAGCCAAATTGAAGCAAAAACACATTGTTGGAGTGTCGGAATGCATAGATAGAAGTCAAATAAGCCTTCCAAGGGTTTATTTCGCTTAGTTGCTTACTCTTGAGTAGAAATGCATGTGCACTCCAGAAATAAGCACCTTTGTAAAATGAGCCAAGTTGAAGCAAAACACATTGTTGGAGTGTCTGAATGCATAGATAGAAGACAAATAAGCGTTCCAAGGGTTTATTTCGCTTAGTTGCTTACTCTTGAGTAGAAATGCATGTGCACTCCAGAAATAAACACCTTTGTAAAATGAGCCAAGTTGAAGCAAAACACATTGTTGGAGTGTCTGAATGCATAGATAGAAGACAAGTAAGCGATCTATAGGTTTATTTCGCTTAGTTGCTTACTCTTGAGTAGAAGTGCATGTTCACTCCAGAAATCAGCACCTATGTAAAATGAGCCAGATTTAAGCAAAACACATTGTTGGAGTTTCAAAATGCATAGATAGAAGAGAAATAAGCGATCTATAGGTTTATTTCGCTTAGTTGCTTACTCTTGAGTAGAACTGCATGTTCACCAGAAATATGCACCTTTGTAAAATGAGCCAAATTGAAGCAAAACACGTTGGTGTGTCAGAATGCCTTGATAGAAGACAAATAAGCGTTCTATAGGTTTATTTCGCTTAGTTGCTTGCTTGTTTTTGGAGTGAACATGCATGACAACATGAAGTGAAACACATTGCTGGAATGTCAGAATGCAGAGATACCAGACAATGAAACGATCTAAGTTATTCTGTGGCTTGCTTTCTCTTGAGTAGATATGCATGTGCACTCCAGAAATAAGCACCTTGGTAAAATAAAGCCAACTTGAATTGAAACAAATTGTTGGACCGTCAGAAACCATGAATAGAAGACAAATAAGCGTTCTAGGGGTTTATTTCGCTTAGTTGCTTACTCTTGAGTAGAAATGCATGTGCACTCCAGAAATAAGCACCTTTTGAAACAAGCCAACTTGAAGTGAAACACATTGTTGGAGTGTCAGAATGTATAGATAGAAGACAAATAAGCGTTTAGGGGTTTATTTCGCTTACGTGCTTACTCTTGAGTGCACTCCAGAAATAAGCACCTTTGTAAAACCAACCAACTTGTAGTGAAACACATTGTTGGAGTGTCAGAATGCATAGATCGAAGACAAATAAGCGTTCTAGGGGTTTATTTCCCTAAGTTGCTTACTGTTGAGAAGATACGCATGTTCACTCCAGAAATAAGCACCTTTGTAATATAAGCCAACTTGAAGTGAAAAACATTGTTGGAGGGTTAGAATGCATAGACACAAGACGAAAAAGCGTACAAGGGGCTTATTTGCAAACTCTTGAGTGCACTAAAGAAATAAGCACCTTTGTAAAAGAAGCCAACTTGAAGTGAAACATTGTTGGAGTGTCAGAGTCCATAGATAGAAGACAAATAAGCGTTCTATAAGTTTATTTCGCTTACTTGCTTACTCTTGAGTAGATAGGCATGTGTACTCCAGAAATATGCACCTTTGTAAAATGAGCCAAATTGAAGCAAAAAACATTGTTGGTGTCAGAATGCATAGATAGAAGAGAAATAACCGTTCTATAGGTTCATTTCGTTTAGTTGCTGACTCTTGAGTAGAAGTGCATGTTCACTCCAGAAATAAGCACCTTTGTAAAATGAGCCAAATTGAAGCAAAACACATTGTTGGTGTCAGAATGCATAGATAGAAGACAAATAAGCATTCTATCGGTTTATTGCGCTTAGTTGCTTACTCTTGAGTAGAAGTGCATGTTCACTCCAGAAATAAGCACCTTTGTAAATTGTGCCAAATTGAAGCAAAACACATTGTTGGAGTGTCAGAATGCATATGGATGACAAATAAACGTTCTACGGGTATAGTTGACTTACTTGCTTACTTTTGAGTAGAAATGCATGTTCACTCCAAAAACAAGCAACTATGTGGAATAAGCCAACATGAAGTGAAACACTTTGCTGGAATGTCAGAATGCACAGATACCAGACAATTAAGCGATCTAAGTTATTATGTCGCTTATTTGCTTTCTCTTGAGTAGATATGCATGTGCACTCCAGAAATAAGCACCTTGGTTAAATGAGCCAACTTGAATTGAAACACATTGTTGGAGTGTCAGAATGCATAGATAGGATACAAATAAGCGTTCTAGGGGTTTATTTCGCTTACTTGCTTACTCTTGAGTGCACTCCAGAAATAAGCACCTTTGTAAAATAAGCCAACGATTTGAAACACATTGTTGGACTGTCAGAATCCATAGAAGACAAATAAGCGTTCTAGGTGTTTATTTCGCTTACTTGCTTTCTCTTGAGTAGAACTGCATGTTCAATTGAGAAACAAGCAACTGTGAAATAAGCCAACATGAAGTGAAACACATTGTTGGAGCGTTAGAATGCATAGATATGAGACAAATAAGCGTTCTGGCGTTTTATTTCGCTTAGTTGCATACTGTTGAGTAGATACGCATGTGAACTCCAAAAATAAGCACTTGCAAAATGAGCCAAATTGAAGCAAAACACATTGTTGGAGTGTCAGAATGCATAGATTGAAGACAAATAAGTGTTATATCGGTTTATTTCGCTAAGTTGCTTACTCTTTAGTTGAAATGCATGTGCACTCCAGAAATAAGCACCTTTGTGAAATGAGCCAAATTCATTTGCTTAGTTGCTTACTCTTGAGTAGAAATGCATGTACACTCCATAAATAAGCACCTTTGTGAAATGAGCCAAGTTGAAGCAAAACACATTGTTGGAGTGTCAGAATGCATAGATAGAAGACAAATAAGCGTGCCAAGGGTTTATTTCGCTTAGTTGCTTACTCTTGAGTAGAAATGCATGTGCACTCCAGAAATAAGCACCTTTGTAAAATGAGCCAAATTGAAGCAAAACACAGGGTTGGAGTGTCAGAATGCATAGATAGAAGACAAATAAGCGATCCATAGGTTTATTTCGCTTAGTTGCTTACTCTTGAGTAGAAGTGCATGTTCACTCCAGAAATAAGCACCTTTGTAAAATGAGCCAAACTGAAGCAAAACACATGGTTGTAGTGTCAGAATGCATAGATAGAAGACAGGTAAGCGATCTATAGGTTTACTTCGATTAGTTGCTTACTCTTGAGTAGAACTGCATGTTCACTCCAGAAATGAGCACCTTTGTAAAATGAGCCAAATTGAATCAAAACACGTTGGTGTGTCAGAATGCCTTGATAGAAGACAAATAAGCGTTCTATAGGTTTATTTCGCTTAGTTGCTTGCTTGTTTTTGGAGTGAACATGCATGACAATATGAAGTGAAACACATTGCTGGAATGTCAGAATGCACAGATACCAGACAAGTAAACGATCTAAGTTATTCTGTCGCTTGCTTTCTCTTGAGTAGATATGCATGTGCACCTTGGTAAAATAAAGCCAACTTGAATTGAAACAAATTTTTGGACTGTCAGAATGTATAGATAGAAGACAAATAAGTGTTCTATCGTTTTATTTCGCTTAGTTGCTTACTCTTTAGTAGAAATGCATGTGCACTCCAGAAATAAGCACCTTTGTAAAATGAGCCAAGTTGAAGCAAAACACATTGTTGGAGTGTCTGAATGCATAGATAGAAGACAAATAAGCGTTCCAAGGGTTTATTTCGCTTAGTTGCTTACTCTTGAGTAGAAATGCATGTGCACTCCAGAAATAAGCACCTTTGTAAAATGAGCCAAGTTGAAGCAAAACACATTGTTGGAGTGTCAGAATGCATAGATAGAAGACAAATAAGCGTTCCAAGGGTTTATTTCGCTTAGTTGCTTACTCTTGAGTAGACATGCATGTGCACTCCAGAAATAAGCACCTTTGTAAAATGAGCCAAGTTGAAGCAAAACACATTGTTGGAGTGTCTGAATGCATAGATAGAAGACAAATAAGCGTTCCAAGGGTTTATTTCGCTTAGTTGCTTACTATTGAGTAGAAATGCATGTGCACTCCAGAAATAAGCACCTTTGTAAAATGAGCCAAATTGAAGCAAAACACAGGGTTGGAGTTTCAGAATTCATAGATAGAAGACAAATAAGCGATCTATAGGTTTATTTCGCTTAGTTGCTTACTCTTGAGTAGAAGTGCATGTTCACTCCAGAAATAAGCACCTTTGTAAAATGAGCCAACATGAAGTGAAACACATTGTTGGAGCGTTAGAATGCATAGATATGAGACAAATAAGCGTTCTTGCGTTTTATTTCGCTTACTTGCATACTCTTGAGTAGATATGCATGTGAACTCCAAAAATAAGCACTTGCAAAATGAGCCGAATTGAAGCAAAACACATTGTTGGAGTGTCGGAATGTATAGATAGAAGACAAATAAGCGTTCCAAGGGTTTATTTCGCATAGTTGCATACTCTTGAGTAGAAATGCATGTGCACTCCAGAAATAAGCACTTGTGAAATGAGCCCAATTGAAGCAAAACATATTGTTGGAGTGTCAGAATGCATAGAAAGAAGACAAATAAATAGCTGCTTACTCTTGAGTTGAAATGCATGTGCACTCCAGAAATAAGCACCTTTGTAAAATGAGCCATATTGAAAGAAAACACATTGTTGGAGTGTCAGAATGCATAGATTGAAGACAAATAAGTGTTCTTTCGGTTTATTTCGCTTAGTTGCTTACTCTTTAGTAGAAATGCATGTGCACTCAAGAAATAAGCACCTTTGTGAAATGAGCCAAATTCATTTGCTTAGTTGCTTACTCTTGAGTAGAAATGCATGTGCACTCCAGAAATAAGCACCTTTGTAAAATGAGCCAAATTGAAGCAAAACACGTTGTTGGAGTGTCAGAATGCATAGATAGAAGACAAATAAGCGATCTATAGGTTTATTTCGCTTAGTTGCTTACTCTTGAGTAGAAGTGCATGTTCACTCCAGAAATAAGCACCTTTGTAAAATGAGCCAAACTGAAGCAAAACACATGGTTGTAGTGTCAGAATGCATAGATAGAAGACAGGTAAGCGATCTATAGGTTTACTTCGATTAGTTGCTTACTCTTGAGTAGAACTGCATGTTCACTCCAGAAATCAGCACCTTTGTAAATGAGCCAAATTGAATCAAAACACGTTGGTGTGTCAGAATGCCTTGATAGGAGACAAATAAGCGTTCTATAGGTTTATTTCGCTTAGTTGCTTGCTTGTTTTTGGAGTGAACATGGATGACAATATGAAGTGAAACACATTGCTGGAATGTCAGAATGCACAGATACCAGACAAGTAAACGATCTAAGTTATTCTGTCGCTTGCTTTCTCTTGAGTAGATATGCATGTGCACCTTGGTAAAATAAAGCCAACTTGAATTGAAACAAATTTTTGGACTGTCAGAATGTATAGATAGAAGACAAATAAGTGTTCTATCGTTTTATTTCGCTTAGTTGCTTACTCTTTAGTAGAAATGCATGTGCACTCCAGAAATAAGCACCTTTGTAAAATGAGCCAAGTTGAAGCAAAACACATTGTTGGAGTGTCTGAATGCATAGATAGAAGACAAATAAGCATTCCAAGGGTTTATTTCGCTTAGTTGCTTACTCTTGAGTAGAAATGCATGTGCACTCCAGAAATAAGCACCTTTGTAAAATGAGCCAAGTTGAAGCAAAACACATTGTTGGAGTGTCAGAATGCATAGATAGAAGACAAATAAGCGTTCCAAGGGTTTATTTCGCTTAGTTGCTTACTCTTGAGTAGACATGCATGTGCACTCCAGAAATAAGCACCTTTGTAAAATGAGCCAAGTTGAAGCAAAACACATTGTTGGAGTGTCTGAATGCATAGATAGAAGACAAATAAGCGTTCCAAGGGTTTATTTCGCTTAGTTGCTTACTCTTGAGTAGAAATGCATGTGCACTCCAGAAATAAGCACCTTTGTAAAATGAGCCAAATTGAAGCAAAACACAGGGTTGGAGTGTCAGAATTCATAGATAGAAGACAAATAAGCGATCTATAGGTTTATTTCGCTTAGTTGCTTACTCTTGAGTAGAAGTGCATGTTCACTCCAGAAATAAGCACCTTTGTAAAATGAGCCAACATGAAGTGAAACACATTGTTGGAGTGTTAGAATGCATAGATATGAGACAAATAAGCGTTCTTGCGTTTTATTTCGCTTAGTTGCATACTCTTGAGTAGATATGCATGTGAACTCCAAAAATAAGCACTTGCAAAATGAGCCGAATTGAAGCAAAACACATTGTTGGAGTGTCAGAATCCACAGATAGAGGACAAATAAGTGTTCTATCGGTTTATTTCGCTTAGTTGCATACTCTTGAGTTGAAATGCATTTGCACTCCAGAAATAAGCACTTGTGAAATGAGCCCAATTGAAGCAAAACATATTGTTGGAGTGTCAGAATGCATAGAAAGAAGACAAATAAATAGCTGCTTACTCTTGAGTTGAAATGCATGTGCACTCCAGAAATAAGCACCTTTGTAAAATGAGCCATATTGAAAGAAAACACATTGTTGGAGTGTCAGAATGCATAGATTGAAGACAAATAAGTGTTCTTTCGGTTTATTTCGCTTAGTTGCTTACTCTTTAGTAGAAATGCATGTGCACTCAAGAAATAAGCACCTTTGTGAAATGAGCCAAATTCATTTGCTTAGTTGCTTACTCTTGAGTAGAAATGCATGTGCACTCCAGAAATAAGCACCATTGTGAAATGAGCCAAATTGAAGCAAAAACACATTGTTAGAGTGTCAGAATGCATAGATAGAAGACAAATAAGCCTTCCAAGGGTTTATTTCGCTTAGTTGCTTACTCTTGAGTAGAAATGCATGTGCACTCCAGAAATAAGCACCTTTGTAAAATGAGCCAAGTTGAAGCAAAACACATTGTTGGAGTGTCTGAATGCATAGATAGAGGACAAATAAGCGTTCCAAGGGTTTATTTCGCTTAGTTGCTTACTCTTGAGTAGAAATGCATGTGCACTCCAGAAATAAGCACCTTTGTAAAATGAGCCAAGTTGAAGCAAAACACATTGTTGGAGTGTCAGAATGCATAGATAGAAGACAAATAAGCGTGCCAAGGGTTTATTTCGCTTAGTTGCTTACTCTTGAGTATAAATGCATGTGCACTCCAGAAATAAGCACCTTTGTAAAATGAGCCAAATTGAAGCAAAACACGTTGTTGGAGTGTCAGAATGCATAGATAGAAGACAAATAAGCGATCTATAGGTTTATTTCGCTTAGTTGCTTACTCTTGAGTAGAAGTGCATGTTCACTCCAGAAATAAGCACCTTTGTAAAATGAGCCAAACTGAAGCAAAACACATGGTTGTAGTGTCAGAATGCATAGATAGAAGACAGGTAAGCGATCTATAGGTTTACTTCGATTAGTTGCTTACTCTTGAGTAGAACTGCATGTTCACTCCAGAAATGAGCACCTTTGTAAATGAGCCAAATTGAATCAAAACACGTTGGTGTGTCAGAATGCCTTGATAGAAGACAAATAAGCGTTCTATAGGTTTATTTCGCTTAGTTGCTTGCTTGTTTTTGGAGTGAACATGCATGACAACATGAAGTGAAACACATTGCTGGAATGTCAGAATGCACAGATACCAGACAAGTAAAAGTTATTCTGTCGCTTGCTTTCTCTTGAGTAGATATGCATGTGCACCTTGGTAAAATAAAGCCAACTTGAATTGAAACAAATTTTTGGACTGTCAGAATGTATAGATAGAAGACAAATAAGTGTTCTATCGTTTTATTTCGCTTAGTTGCTTACTCTTTAGTAGAAATGCATGTGCACTCCAGAAATAAGCACCTTTGTAAAATGAGCCAAGTTGAAGCAAAACACATTGTTGGAGTGTCAGAATGCATAGATAGAAGACAAATAAGCGTTCCAAGGGTTTATTTCGCTTAGTTGCTTACTCTTGAGTAGACATGCATGTGCACTCCAGAAATAAGCACCTTTGTAAAATGAGCCAAGTTGAAGCAAAACACATTGTTGGAGTGTCTGAATGCATAGATAGAAGACAAATAAGCGTTCCAAGGGTTTATTTCGCTTAGTTGCTTACTCTTGAGTAGAAATGCATGTGCACTCCAGAAATAAGCACCTTTCTAAAATGAGCCAAGTTTAAGCAAAACACATTGTTGGAGTGTCAGAATGCATAGATAGAAGACAAATAAGCGTGCCAAGGGTTTATTTCGCTTAGTTGCTTACTCTTGAGTAGAAATGCATGTGCACTCCAGAAATAAGCACCTTTGTAAAATGAGCCAAATTGAAGCAAAACAGAGGGTTGGAGTGTCAGAATGAATAGATAGAAGACAAATAAGCGATCTATAGGTTTATTTCGCTTAGTTGCTTACTCTTGAGTAGAAGTGCATGTTCACTCCAGAAATAAGCACCTTTGTAAAATGAGCCAACATGAAGTGAAACACATTGTTGGAGCGTTAGAATGCATAGATATGAGACAAATAAGCGTTCTTGCGTTTTATTTCGCTTAGTTGCATACTCTTGAGTAGATATGCATGTGAACTCCAAAAATAAGCACTTGCAAAATGAGCCGAATTGAAGCAAAACACATTGTTGGAGTGTCAGAATTCACAGATAGAGGACAAATAAGTGTTCTATCGGTTTATTTCACTTAGTTGCATACTCTTGAGTTGAAATGCATGTGCACTCCAGAAATAAGCACTTGTGAAATGAGCCCAATTGAAGCAAAACATATTGTTGGAGTGTCAGAATGCATAGAAAGAAGACAAATAAATAGCTGCTTACTCTTGAGTTGAAATGCATGTGCACTCCAGAAATAAGCACCTTTGTAAAATGAGCCATATTGAAACAAAACACATTGTTGGAGTGTCAGAATGCATAGATTGAAGACAAATAAGTGTTCTTTCGGTTTATTTCGCTTAGTTGCTTACTCTTTAGTAGAAATGCATGTGCACTCAAGAAATAAGCACCTTTGTGAAATGAGCCAAATTCATTTGCTTAGTTGCTTACTCTTGAGTAGAAATGCATGTGCACTCCAGAAATAAGCACCATTGTGAAATGAGCCAAATTGAAGCAAAAACAAATTGTTAGAGTGTCGGAATGCATAGATAGAAGACAAATAAGCCTTCCAAGGGTTTATTTCGCTTAGTTGCTTACTCTTGAGTAGAAATGCATGTGCACTCCAGAAATAAGCACCTTTGTAAAATGAGCCAAGTTGAAGCCAAACACATTGTTGGAGTGTCTGAATGCATAGATAGAAGACAAATACGCGTTCCAAGGGTTTATTTCGCTTAGTTGCTTACTCTTGAGTAGAAATGCATGTGCACTCCAGAAATAAGCACCTTTGTAAAATGAGCCAAGTTGAAGCAAAACACATTGGTGGAGTGTCAGAATGCATACATAGAAGACAAATAAGCGTGCCAAGGGTTTATTTCGCTTAGTTGCTTACTCTTGAGTAGAAGTGCATATTCACTCCAGAAATAAGCACCTTTGTAAAATGAGCCAAACTGAAGCAAAACACATGGTTGTAGTGTCAGAATGCATAGATAGAAGACAGGTAAGCGATCTATAGGTTTACTTCGCTTAGTTGCTTACTCTTGAGTAGAACTGCATGTTCACTCCAGAAATCGGCACCTTTGTAAAATGAGCCAAATTGAATCAAAACACGTTGGTGTGTCAGAATGCATACAAAGAAGACAAATAAGCATTCTATCGGTTCATTTCGTTTAGCCACATACTCTTGACTAGGAATGCATGTGCACTCCAGAAATAAGCACCTTTGTAAAATGAGCCAAATTGAAGCAAAACACATTGGTGGAGTGTCAGAATGCATAGATCGCAGACAAATAAGCGATCTATAGGTTTATTTCGCTTAGTTGCTTACGCTTGAGTAGAACTGCATGTTCACTCCTGAAATAAGCACCTTTGTAAAATGAGCCAAATTGAATCAAAATACATTGGTGGAGTGTCAGAATGCATAGATAGCAGATGAATAAGCGTTTCATACGTTTATTTCGCTTAGTTGCTTACTCTTGAGTAGAAGTGCATGTTCACTCCAGAAATAAGCACCTTTGTAAAATGAGCCAAGTTGAAGCAAAACACATTGTTGGAGTGTCTGAATGCATAGATAGAAGACAAATAAGCGTTCCAAGGGTTTATTTCGCTTAGTTGCTTACTCTTGAGTAGAAATGCATGTGCACTCCAGAAATAAGCACCTTTGTAAAATGAGCCAAGTTGAGGCAAAACACATTGTTGGAGTGTCAGAATGCATAGATAGAAGACAAATAAGCGTGCCAAGGGTTTATTTCGCTTAGTTGCTTACTCTTGAGTAGAAATGCATGTGCACTCCAGAAATAAGCACCTTTGTAAAATAAGCCAACTTGAATTGAAACAAATTGTTGGAGTGTCAGAATGCATAGATAGAATACAAATAAGCGTTCTAGGGGTTTATTTCGCTTACTTGCTTACTCTTGAGTGCACTCCAGAAATAAGCACCTTTGTAAAATAAGCCAACGATTTGAAACACATTGTTGGACTGTCAGAATCCATAGAAGACAAATAAGCGTTCTAGGTGCTTATTTCGCTTACTTGCTTTCTCTTGAGTAGAACTGCATGTTCAATTGAGAAACAAGCAACTACGTGAAATAAGCCAACATGAAGTGAAACACATTGTTGGAGCGTTAGAATGCATAGATATGAGACAAATAAGCGTTCTGGCGTTTTATTTCGCTTAGTTGCATACTGTTGAGTAGATATGCATGTGAACTCCATAAATAAGCACCATTGTGAAATGAGCCAAATTGAAGCAAAAACACATTGTTGGAGTGTCGGAATGCATAGATAGAAGACAAATAAGCCTTCCAAGGGTTGATTTCGCTTAGTTGCTTACTCTTGAGTAGAAATGCATGTGCACTTCAGAAATAAGCTGTAAAATGAGCCAAATTGAAGCAAAACACGTTGTTGGAATGTCAGAATGCATAGATAGAAGACAAATAAGCATTCTATCGGTTTATTTCGTTTAGCTGCTTACTCTTGAGTAGGAATGCATGTGCATAAATAAGCACCTTTGTAAAATGAGCCAAATTTAAGCAAAACACAGGGTTGGAGTGTCAGAATGCATAGATAGAAGACAAGTAAGCGATCTATAGGTTTATTTCGCTTAGTTGCTTACTCTTGAGTAGAAGTGCATGTTCAATTGAGAAACAAGCAACTATGTGAAATAAGCCAACATGAAGTGAAACACATTGTTGGAGCGTTAGAATGCATAGATATGAGACAAATAAGTGTTCTATCGGTTTATTTCGCTTAGTTGCATACTCTTGAGTAGAAATGCATGTTCACTCCAGAAATAAGCACTTGTGAAATGAGCCCAATTGAAGCAAAACACATTGTTGGAGTGTCAGAATGCATAGAAAGAAGACAAATAAATAGCTGCTTACTCTTGAGTTGAAATGCATGTGCACTCCAGAAATAAGCACCTTTGTAAAATGAGCCATATTGAAACAAAACACATTGATGGAGTGTCAGAATGCATAGATTGAAGACAAATAAGTGTTCTATAGGTTTATTTCGCTTAGTTGCTTACTCTTGAGTAGAACTGCATGTTCACCAGAAATATGCACCTTTGTAAAATGAGCCAAATTGAAGCAAAACACATTGTTGGAGTGTCAGAATGCATATGGATGACAAATAAACGTTCTACGGGTATAGTTGTGTCAGAATGCCTTGATAGAAGACAAATAAGCGTTCTATAGGTTTATTTCGCTTAGTTGCTTGCTTGTTTTTGGAGTGAACATGCATGACAACATGAAGTGAAACACATTGCTGGAATGTCAGAATGCAGAGATACCAGACAATTAAACGATCTAAGTTATTCTGTGGTTTGCTTTCTCTTGAGTAGATATGCATGTGCACTCCAGAAATAAGCACCTTGGTAAAATAAAGCCAACTTGAATTGAAACAAATTGTTGGACTGTCAGAAACCATGAATAGAAGACAAATAAGCGTTCTAGGGGTTTATTTCGCTTAGTTGCTTACTCTTGAGTAGAAATGCATGTGCACTCCAGAAATAAGCACCTTTTGAAACAAGCCAACTTGAAGTGAAACACATTGTTGGAGTGTCAGAATGTATAGATAGAAGACAAATAAGCGTTTAGGGGTTTATTTCGCTTACGTGCTTACTCTTGAGTGCACTCCAGAAATAAGCACCTTTGTAAAACGAACCAAGTTGTAGTGAAACACATTGTTGGAGTGTCAGAATGCATAGATCGAAGACAAATAAGCGTTCTAGGGGTTTATTTCCCTTAGTTGCTTACTGTTGAGAAGATACGCATGTTCACTCCAGAAATAAGCACCTTTGTAATATAAGCCAACTTGAAGTGAAAAACATTGTTGGAGGGTTAGAATGCATAGACACAAGACGAAAAAGCGTACGAGGGGCTTATTTGCAAACTCTTGAGTGCACTACAGAAATAAGCACCTTTGTAAAAGAAGCCAACTTGAAGTGAAACATTGTTGGAGTGTCAGAGTCCATAGATAGAAGAGAAATAAGCGTTCTATAAGTTTATTTCGCTTACTTGCTTACTCTTGAGTAGATAGGCATGTGTACTCCAGAAATATGCACCTTTGTAAAATGAGCCAAATTGAAGCAAAAAACATTGTTGGTGTCAGAATGCATAGATAGAAGAGAAATAACCGTTCTATAGGTTCATTTCGTTTAGTTGCTGACTCTTGAGTAGAAGTGCATGTTCACTCCAGAAATAAGCACCTTTGTAAAATGAGCCAAATTGAAGCAAAACACATTGTTGGTGTCAGAATGCATAGATAGAAGACAAATAAGCATTCTATCGGTTTATTGCGCTTAGTTGCTTACTCTTGAGTAGAAGTGCATGTTCACTCCAGAAATAAGCACCTTTGTAAATTGAGACAAATTGAAGCAAAACACATTGTTGGAGTGTCAGAATGCATATGGATGACAAATAAACGTTCTACGGGTATAGTTGACTTACTTGCTTACTTTTGAGTAGAAATGCATGTTCACTCCAAAAACAAGCAACTATGTGGAATAAGCCAACATGAAGTGAAACACTTTGCTGGAATGTCAGAATGTACAGATACCAGACAATTAAGCGATCTAAGTTATTATGTCGCTTATTTGCTTGCTCTTGAGTAGATATGCATGTGCACTCCAGAAATAAGCACCTTGGTTAAATGAGCCAACTTGAATTGAAACACATTGTTGGAGTGTCAGAATGCATAGATAGAATACACATAAGCGTTCTAGGGGTTTATTTCGCTTACTTGCTTACTCTTGAGTGCACTCCAGAAATAAGCACCTTTGTAAAATAAGCCAACGATTTGAAACACATTGTTGGACTGTCAGAATCCATAGAAGACAAATAAGCGTTCTAGGTGTTTATTTCGCTTACTTGCTTTCTCTTGAGTAGAACTGCATGTTCAATTGAGAAACAAGCAACTGTGAAATAAGCCAACATGAAGTGAAACACATTGTTGGAGCGTTAGAATGCATAGATATGAGACAAATAAGCGTTCTGGCGTTTTATTTCGCTTAGTTGCATACTGTTGAGTAGATATGCATGTGAACTCCAAAAATAAGCACTTGCAAAATGAGCCAAATTGAAGCAAAACACATTGTTGGAGTGTCAGAATGCATAGATTGAAGACAAATAAGTGTTATATCGGTTTATTTCGCTCAGTTGCTTACTCTTTAGGAGAAATGCATGTGCACTCCAGAAATAAGCACCTTCGTGAAATGAGCCAAATTCATTTGCTTAGTTGCTTACTCTTGAGTAGAAATGCATGTACACTCCATAAATAAGCACCATTGTGAAATCAGCCAAATTGAAGCAAAAACACATTGTTGGAGTGTTGGAATGCATAGATAGAAGACAAATAAGCCTTCCAAGGGTTTATTTCGCTTAGTTGCTTACTCTTGAGTAGAAATGCATGTGCACTTCAGAAATAAGCACCTTTGTAAAATGAGCCAAGTTGAAGCAAAACACATTGTTGGAGTGTCAGAATGCATAGATATAAGACAAATAAGCGTTCCAAGGGTTTATTTCGCTTAGTTGCTTACTCTTGAGTAGAAATGCATGTGCACTCCAGAAATAAGCACCTTTGTGAAATGAGCCAAATTGAAACAAAACACATTGTTGGAGTGTCGAAATGCATAGATAGAAGACAAATAAGCGTTCCAAGGGTTTATTTCGCTTAGTTGCTTACTCTTGAGTAGAAATGCATGTGCACTCCAGAAATAAGCACCTTTGTGAAATGAGCCAAATTCATTTGCTTAGTTGCTTACTCTTGAGTAGAAATGCATGTGCACTCCAGAAATAAGCACCATTGTGAAATGAGCCAAATTGAAGCAAAAACACATTGTTGGAATGTCGAAATGCATAGATAGAAGACAAATAAGCGTTCCAAGGGTTTATTTCGCTTAGTTGCTTACTCTTGAGTAGAAATGCATGTGCACTCCAGAAATAAGCACCTTTGTAAAATGAGCCAAGTTGAAGCAAAACACATTGTTGGAGTGTCAGAATGCATAGATAGAAGACAAATAAGCGTGCCAAGGGTTTATTTCGCTTATTTGCTTACTCTTGAGTAGAAATGCATGTGCACTCCAGAAATAAGCACCTTTGTAAAATGAGCCAAATTGAAGCAAAACACAGGGTTGGAGTGTCAGAATGCATAGATAGAAGACAAATAAGCGATCTATAGGTTTATTTCGCTTAGTTGCTTACTCTTGAGTAGAAGTGCATGTTCACTCCAGAAATAAGCACCTTTGTAAAATGAGCCAAACTGAAGCAAAACACATGGTTGTAGTGTCAGAATGCATAGATAGAAGACAGGTAAGCGATCTATAGGTTTACTTCGATTAGTTGCTTACTCTTGAGTAGAACTGCATGTTCACTCCAGAAATGAGCACCTTTGTAAAATGAGCCAAATTGAATCAAAACACGTTGGTGTGTCAGAATGCCTTGATAGAAGACAAATAAGCGTTCTATAGGTTTATTTCGCTTAGTTGCTTGCTTGTTTTTGGAGTGAACATGCATGACAACATGAAGTGAAACACATTGCTGGAATGTCAGAATGCACAGATACCAGACAATTAAACGATCTAAGTTATTCTGTCTCTTGCTTTCTCTTGAGTAGATATGCATGTGCACTCCAGAAATAAGCACCTTGGTAAAATAAAGCCAACTTGAATTGAAACAAATTGTTGGACTGTCAGAAACCATGAATAGAAGACAAATAAGCGTTCTAGGGGTTTATTTCGCTTACCACCTTTCTCTTGAGTAGATATGCATGTGCACTCCAGAAATAAGCACCTTTTGAAAACAAGCCAACTTGAAGTGAAACACATTGTTGGAGTGTCAGAATGTATAGATAGAAGACAAATAAGCGTTCTAGGGGTTTATTTCGCTTACGTGCTTACTCTTGAGTGCACTCCAGAAATAAGCACCTTTGTAAAACGAGCCAACTTGTAGTGAAACACATTGTTGGAGTGTCAGAATGCATAGATCGAAGACAAATAAGCGTTCTAGGGGTTTATTTCCCTTAGTTGCTTACTGTTGAGAAGATACGCATGTTCACTCTATAAATAAGCACCTTTGTAATATAAGCCAACTTGAAGTGAAAAACATTGTTGGAGGGTTAGAATGCATAGACACAAGACGAAAAAGCGTACGAGTGGCTTATTTGCAAACTCTTGAGTGCACTACAGAAATAAGCACCTTTGTAAAAGAAGCCAACTTGAAGTGAAACATTGTTGGAGTGTCAGAGTCCATAGATAGAAGACAAATAAGCGTTCTATAACTTTATTTCGCTTACTTGCTTACTCTTGAGTAGATAGGCATGTGTACTCCAGAAATATGCACCTTTGTAAAATGAGCCAAATTGAAGCAAAAAACATTGTTGGTGTCAGAATGCACAGATAGAAGAGAAATAAGCATTCTATCGGTTTATTGCGCTTAGTTGCTTACTCTTGAGTAGAAGTGCATGTTCACTCCAGAAATAAGCACCTTTGTAAATTGAGCCAAATTGAAGCAATACACATTGTTGGAGTGTCAGAATGCATAGATAGCAGACAAATAAGCGTGCCAAGGGTTTATTTCGCTTAGTTGCTTACTCTTGAGTAGAAATGCATGTGCACTCCAGAAATAAGCACCTTTGTAAAATGAGCCAAATTGAAGCAAAGCACAGGGTTGGAGTGTCAGAATGCATAGATAGAAGACAAGTAAGGGATGTATAGGTTTATTTCGCTTAGTTGCTTACTCTTGAGTAGAACTGCATGTTCACTCCAGAAATAAGCACCTTTGTAAAATGAGCCAAATTGAAGCAAAACACATTGGTGGAGTGTCAGAATGCATAGATCGCAGACAAATAAGCGTTTCATACGTTTATGTCGCTTAGTTGCTTACTCTTGAGTAGAACTGCATGTTCACTCCAGAAATAAGCACCTTTGTAAAATGAGCCAAATTGAAGCAAAACACAGGGTTGGAGTGTCAGAATGCATAGATAGAAGACAAATAAGCGATCTATAGGTTTATTTCGCTTAGTTGCTTACTCTTGAGTAGAAGTGCATGTTCACTCCAGAAATAAGCACCTTTGTAAAATGAGCCAAACTGAAGCAAAACACATGGTTGTAGTGTCAGAATGCATAGATAGAAGACAAGTAAGCGATCTATGGTTTACTTCGCTTAGTTGCTTACTCTTGAGTAGAACTGCATGTTCACTCCAGAAATCAGCACCTTTGTAAAATGAGCCAAATTGAATCAAAACACGTTGGTGTGTCAGAATGCATACAAAGAAGACAAATAAGCATTCTATCGGTTTATTTCGTTTAGCCACATACTCTTGACTAGGAATGCATGTGCACTCCAGAAATAAGCACCTTTGTAAAATGAGCCAATTTGAAGCAAAACACAGGGTTGGAGTGTCAGAATGCATAGATAGAAGACAAGTAAGGGATCTATAGGTTTATTTCGCTTAGTTGCTTACTCTTGAGTAGAAGTGCATGTTCACTCTAGAAATAAGCACCTTTGTAAAATGAGCCAAACTGAAGCAAAACACATGGTTGTAGTGTCAGAATGCATAGATAGAAGACAGGTAAGCGATCTATAGGTTTACTTCGCTTAGTTGCTTACTCTTGAGTAGAACTGCATGTTCACTCCAGAAATCAGCACCTTTGTAAAATGAGCCAAATTGAATCAAAACACGTTGGTGTGTCAGAATGCATACAAAGAAGACAAATAAGCATTCTATCGGTTTATTTCGTTTAGCCACATACTCTTGACTAGGAATGCATGTGCACTCCAGAAATAAGCACCTTTGTAAAATGAGCCAAATTGAAGCAAAACACCTTGGTGGAGTGTCAGAATGCATAGATCGCAGACAAATAAGCGATCTATAGGTTTATTTCGCTTAGTTGCTTACGCTTGAGTAGAACTGCATGTTCACTCCTGAAATAAGCACCTTTGTAAAATGAGCCAAATTGAATCAAAATACATTGGTGGAGTGTCAGAATGCATAGATAGCAGATGTATAAGCGTTTCATACGTTTATTTCGCTTAGTTGCTTACTCTTGATTAGAAGTGCATGTTCACTCCAGAAATAAGCACCTTTGTAAAATGAGCCAAGTTGAAGCAAAACACATTGTTGGAGTGTCAGAATGCATAGATAGAAGACAAATAAGCGTGCCAAGGGTTTATTTCGCTTAGTTGCTTACTCTTGAGTAGAAATGCATGTGCACTCCAGAAATAAGCACCTTTGTAAAATGAGCCAAATTGAAGCAAAACACGTTGTTGGAGTGTCAGAATGCATAGATAGAAGACAAATAAGCGATCTATAGGTTTATTTCGCTTAGTTGCTTACTCTTGAGTAGAAGTGCATGTTCACTCCAGAAATAAGCACCTTTGTAAAATGAGCCAAACTGAAGCAAAACACATGGTTGTAGTGTCAGAATGCATAGATAGAAGACAGGTAAGCGATCTATAGGTTTACTTCGATTAGTTGCTTACTCTTGAGTAGAACTGCATGTTCACTCCAGAAATCAGCACCTTTGTAAATGAGCCAAATTGAATCAAAACACGTTGGTGTGTCAGAATGCCTTGATAGGAGACAAATAAGCGTTCTATAGGTTTATTTCGCTTAGTTGCTTGCTTGTTTTTGGAGTGAACATGCATGACAACATGAAGTGAAACACATTGCTGGAATGTCAGAATGCACAGATACCAGACAAGTAAACGATCTAAGTTATTCTGTCGCTTGCTTTCTCTTGAGTAGATATGCATGTGCACCTTGGTAAAATAAAGCCAACTTGAATTGAAACAAATTTTTGGACTGTCAGAATGTATAGATAGAAGACAAATAAGTGTTCTATCGTTTTATTTCGCTTAGTTGCTTACTCTTTAGTAGAAATGCATGTGCACTCCAGAAATAAGCACCTTTGTAAAATGAGCCAAGTTGAAGCAAAACACATTGTTGGAGTGTCTGAATGCATAGATAGAAGACAAATAAGCGTTCCAAGGGTTTATTTCGCTTAGTTGCTTACTCTTGAGTAGAAATGCATGTGCACTCCAGAAATAAGCACCTTTGTAAAATGAGCCAAATTGAAGCAAAGCACAGGGTTGGAGTGTCAGAATGCATAGATAGAAGACAAGTAAGGGATGTATAGGTTTATTTCGCTTAGTTGCTTACTCTTGAGTAGAACTGCATGTTCACTCCAGAAATAAGCACCTTTGTAAAATGAGCCAAATTGAAGCAAAACACATTGGTGGAGTGTCAGAATGCATAGATCGCAGACAAATAAGCGTTTCATACGTTTATGTCGCTTAGTTGCTTACTCTTGAGTAGAACTGCATGTTCACTCCAGAAATAAGCACCTTTGTAAAATGAGCCAAATTGAAGCAAAACACAGGGTTGGAGTGTCAGAATGCATAGATAGAAGACAAATAAGCGATCTATAGGTTTATTTCGCTTAGTTGCTTACTCTTGAGTAGAAGTGCATGTTCACTCCAGAAATAAGCACCTTTGTAAAATGAGCCAAACTGAAGCAAAACACATGGTTGTAGTGTCAGAATGCATAGATAGAAGACAAGTAAGCGATCTATGGTTTACTTCGCTTAGTTGCTTACTCTTGAGTAGAACTGCATGTTCACTCCAGAAATCAGCACCTTTGTAAAATGAGCCAAATTGAATCAAAACACGTTGGTGTGTCAGAATGCATACAAAGAAGACAAATAAGCATTCTATCGGTTTATTTCGTTTAGCCACATACTCTTGACTAGGAATGCATGTGCACTCCAGAAATAAGCACCTTTGTAAAATGAGCCAATTTGAAGCAAAACACAGGGTTGGAGTGTCAGAATGCATAGATAGAAGACAAGTAAGGGATCTATAGGTTTATTTCGCTTAGTTGCTTACTCTTGAGTAGAAGTGCATGTTCACTCTAGAAATAAGCACCTTTGTAAAATGAGCCAAACTGAAGCAAAACACATGGTTGTAGTGTCAGAATGCATAGATAGAAGACAGGTAAGCGATCTATAGGTTTACTTCGCTTAGTTGCTTACTCTTGAGTAGAACTGCATGTTCACTCCAGAAATCAGCACCTTTGTAAAATGAGCCAAATTGAATCAAAACACGTTGGTGTGTCAGAATGCATACAAAGAAGACAAATAAGCATTCTATCGGTTTATTTCGTTTAGCCACATACTCTTGACTAGGAATGCATGTGCACTCCATAAATAAGCACCTTTGTAAAATGAGCCAAATTGAAGCAAAACACCTTGGTGGAGTGTCAGAATGCATAGATCGCAGACAAATAAGCGATCTATAGGTTTATTTCGCTTAGTTGCTTACGCTTGAGTAGAACTGCATGTTCACTCCTGAAATAAGCACCTTTGTAAAATGAGCCAAATTGAATCAAAATACATTGGTGGAGTGTCAGAATGCATAGATAGCAGATGTATAAGCGTTTCATACGTTTATTTCGCTTAGTTGCTTACTCTTGATTAGAAGTGCATGTTCACTCCAGAAATAAGCACCTTTGTAAAATGAGCCAAGTTGAAGCAAAACACATTGTTGGAGTGTCAGAATGCATAGATAGAAGACAAATAAGCGTGCCAAGGGTTTATTTCGCTTAGTTGCTTACTCTTGAGTAGAAATGCATGTGCACTCCAGAAATAAGCACCTTTGTAAAATGAGCCAAATTGAAGCAAAACACGTTGTTGGAGTGTCAGAATGCATAGATAGAAGACAAATAAGCGATCTATAGGTTTATTTCGCTTAGTTGCTTACTCTTGAGTAGAAGTGCATGTTCACTCCAGAAATAAGCACCTTTGTAAAATGAGCCAAACTGAAGCAAAACACATGGTTGTAGTGTCAGAATGCATAGATAGAAGACAGGTAAGCGATCTATAGGTTTACTTCGATTAGTTGCTTACTCTTGAGTAGAACTGCATGTTCACTCCAGAAATCAGCACCTTTGTAAATGAGCCAAATTGAATCAAAACACGTTGGTGTGTCAGAATGCCTTGATAGGAGACAAATAAGCGTTCTATAGGTTTATTTCGCTTAGTTGCTTGCTTGTTTTTGGAGTGAACATGCATGACAACATGAAGTGAAACACATTGCTGGAATGTCAGAATGCACAGATACCAGACAAGTAAACGATCTAAGTTATTCTGTCGCTTGCTTTCTCTTGAGTAGATATGCATGTGCACCTTGGTAAAATAAAGCCAACTTGAATTGAAACAAATTTTTGGACTGTCAGAATGTATAGATAGAAGACAAATAAGTGTTCTATCGTTTTATTTCGCTTAGTTGCTTACTCTTTAGTAGAAATGCATGTGCACTCCAGAAATAAGCACCTTTGTAAAATGAGCCAAGTTGAAGCAAAACACATTGTTGGAGTGTCTGAATGCATAGATAGAAGACAAATAAGCGTGCCAAGGGTTTATTTCGCTTAGTTGCTTACTCTTGAGTAGAAATGCATGTGCACTCCAGAAATAAGCACCTTTGTAAAATGAGCCAAATTGAAGCAAAACACAGGGTTGGAGTGTCAGAATGCATAGATAGAAGACAAATAAGCGATCTATAGGTTTATTTCGCTTAGTTGCTTACTCTTGAGTAGAAGTGCATGTTCACTCCAGAAATAAGCACCTTTGTAAAATGAGCCAACATGAAGTGAAACACATTGTTGGAGCGTTAGAATGCATAGATATGAGACAAATAAGCGTTCTTGCGTTTTATTTCGCTTAGTTGCATACTCTTGAGTAGATATGCATGTGAACTCCAAAAATAAGCACTTGCAAAATGAGCCGAATTGAAGCAAAACACATTGTTGGAGTGTCAGAATCCACAGATAGAGGACAAATAAGTGTTCTATCGGTTTATTTCGCTTAGTTGCATACTCTTGAGTTGAAATGCATGTGCACTCCAGAAATAAGCACTTGTGAAATGAGCCCAATTGAAGCAAAACATATTGTTGGAGTGTCAGAATGCATAGAAAGAAGACAAATAAATAGCTGCTTACTCTTGAGTTGAAATGCATGTGCACTCCAGAAATAAGCACCTTTGTAAAATGAGCCATATTGAAACAAAACACATTGTTGGAGTGTCAGAATGCATTGATTGAAGACAAATAAGTGTTCTTTCGGTTTATTTCGCTTAGTTGCTTACTCTTTAGTAGAAATGCATGTGCACTCAAGAAATAAGCACCTTTGTGAAATGAGCCAAATTCATTTGCTTAGTTGCTTACTCTTGAGTAGAAATGCATGTGCACTCCAGAAATAAGCACCATTGTGAAATGAGCCAAATTGAAGCAAAAACACATTGTTAGAGTGTCGGAATGCATAGATAGAAGACAAATAAGCCTTCCAAGGGTTTATTTCGCTTAGTTGCTTACTCTTGAGTAGAAATGCATGTGCACTCCAGAAATAAGCACCTTTGTAAAATGAGCCAAGTTGAAGCCAAACACATTGTTGGAGTGTCTGAATGCATAGATAGAAGACAAATACGCGTTCCAAGGGTTTATTTCGCTTAGTTGCTTACTCTTGAGTAGAAATGCATGTGCACTCCAGAAATAAGCACCTTTGTAAAATGAGCCAAGTTGAAGCAAAACACATTGGTGGAGTGTCAGAATGCATACATAGAAGACAAATAAGCGTGCCAAGGGTTTATTTCGCTTAGTTGCTTACTCTTGAGTAGAAGTGCATGTTCACTCCAGAAATAAGCACCTTTGTAAAATGAGCCAAACTGAAGCAAGACACATGGTTGTAGTGTCAGAATGCATAGATAGAAGACAGGTAAGCGATCTATAGGTTTACTTCGATTAGTTGCTTACTCTTGAGTAGAACTGCATTTTCACTCCAGAAATCAGCACCTTTGTAACATGAGCCAAATTGAATCAAAACACGTTGGTGTGTCAGAATGCCTTGATAGAAGACAAATAAGCGTTCTATAGGTTTATTTCGCTTAGTTGCTTGCTTGCTTTTGGAGTGAACATGCATGACAACATGAAGTGAAACACATTGCTGGAATGTTAGAATGCACAGATACCAGACAATTAAACGATCTAAGTTATTCTGTCGCTTGCTTTCTCTTGAGTAGATATGCATGTGCACTCCAGAAATAAGCACCTTGGTAAAATAAAGCCAACTTGAATTGAAACAAATTGTTGGACTGTCAGAAACCATGAATAGAAGACAAATAAGCGTTCTAGGGGTTTATTTCGCTTAGTTGCTTACTCTTGAGTAGAAATGCATGTGCACTCCAGAAATAAGCACCTTTGTAAAATGAGCCAACTTGAAGTGAAACACATTGTTGGAGTGTCAGAATGTATAGATAGAAGACAAATAAGCGTTTAGGGGTTTATTTCGCTTACGTGCTTACTCTTGAGTGCACTCCAGAAATAAGCACCTTTGTAAAACGAACCAAGTTGTAGTGAAACACATTGTTGGAGTGTCAGAATGCATAGATCGAAGACAAATAAGCGTTCTAGGGGTTTATTTCCCTTAGTTGCTTACTGTTGAGAAGATGCGCATGTTCACTCCAGAAATAAGCACCTTTGTAATATAAGCCAACTTGAAGTGAAAAACATTGTTGGAGGGTTAGAATGCATAGACACAAGACGAAAAAGCGTACGAGGGGCTTATTTGCAAACTCTTGAGTGCACTACAGAAATAAGCACCTTTGTAAAAGAAGCCAACTTGAAGTGAAACATTGTTGGAGTGTCAGAGTCCATAGATAGAAGACAAATAAGCGTTCTATAAGTTTATTTCGCTTACTTGCTTACTCTTGAGTAGATAGGCATGTGTACTCCAGAAATATGCACCTTTGTAAAATGAGCCAAATTGAAGCAAAAAACATTGTTGGTGTCAGAATGCATAGATAGAAGAGAAATAACCGTTCTATAGGTTCATTTCGTTTAGTTGCTGACTCTTGAGTAGAAGTGCATGTTCACTCCAGAAATAAGCACCTTTGTAAAATGAGCCAAATTGAAGCAAAACACATTGTTGGTGTCAGAATGCATAGATAGAAGACAAATAAGCATTCTATCGGTTTATTGCGCTTAGTTGCTTACTCTTGAGTAGAAGTGCATGTTCACTCCAGAAATAAGCACCTTTGTAAATTGAGCCAAATTGAAGCAAAACACATTGTTGGAGTGTCAGAATGCATATGGATGACAAATAAACGTTCTACGGGTATAGTTGACTTACTTGCTTACTTTTGAGTAGAAATGCATGTTCACTCCAAAAACAAGCAACTATGTGGAATAAGCCAATATGAAGTGAAACACTTTGCTGGAATGTCAGAATGCACAGATACCAGACAATTAAGCGATCTAAGTTATTATGTCGCTTATTTGCTTTCTCTTGAGTAGATATGCATGTGCACTCCAGAAATAAGCACCTTGGTTAAATGAGCCAACTTGAATTGAAACACATTGTTGGAGTGTCAGAATGCATAGATAGAATACAAATAAGCGTTCCAAGGGTTTATTTCGCTTAGTTGCTTACTCTTGAGTAGAAATGCATGTGCACTTCAGAAATAAGCACCTTTGGAAAATGAGCCAAGTTGAAGCAAAACACATTGTTGGAGTGTCGGAATGTATAGATAGAAGACAAATAAGCGTTCCAAGGGTTTATTTCGCATAGTTGCTTACTCTTGAGTAGAAATGCATGTGCACTCCAGAAATAAACACCTTTGTAAAATGAGCCAAGTTGAAGCAAAACACATTGTTGGAGTGTCGGAATGCATAGATAGAAGACAAATAAGCGTTCCAAGGGTTTATTTCGCTTAGTTGCTTACTCTTGAGTAGAAATGCATGTGTACTCCAGAAATAAGCAACTTTGTGAAATGAGCCAAATTGAAACAAAACACATTGTTGGAGTGTCAAAATGCATAGATAGAAGACAAATAAGCGTTCCAAGGGTTTATTTCGCATAGTTGCTTACTCTTGAGTAGAAATGCATGTGCACTCCAGAAATAAGCACCTTTGTAAAATGAGCCAAGTTGAAGCAAAACACATTGTTGGAGTGTCAGAATGCATAGATAGAAGACAAATAAGCGTTCCAAGGGTTTATTTCGCTTACTTGCTTACTCTTGAGTGCACTCCAGAAATAAGCACCTTTGTAAAATAAGCCAACGATTTGAAACACATTGTTGGACTGTCAGAATCCATAGAAGACAAATAAGCGTTCTAGGTGTTTATTTCGCTTACTTGCTTTCTCTTGAGTAGAACTGCATGTTCAATTGAGAAACAAGCAACTGTGAAATAAGCCAACATGAAGTGAAACACATTGTTGGAGTGTTAGAATGCATAGATATAAGACAAATAAGCGTTCTGGCGTTTTATTTCGCTTAGTTGCATACTGTTGAGTAGATATGCATGTGAACTCCAAAAATAAGCACTTGCAAAATGAGCCAAATTGAAGCAAAACACATTGTTGGAGTGTCAGAATGCATAGATTGAAGACAAATAAGTGTTATATCGGTTTATTTCGCTCAGTTGCTTAGTCTTTAGTAGAAATGCATGTGCACTCCAGAAATAAGCACCTTTGTGAAATGAGCCAAATTCATTTAGTTAGTTGCATACTCTTGAGTAGAAATGCATGTGCACTCCATAAATAAGCACCATTGTGAAATGAGCCAAATTGAAGCAAAAACACATTGTTGGAGTGTCGGAATGCATAGATAGAAGACAAATAAGCGTTCCAAGGGTTTATTTCGCTTAGTTGCTTACTCTTGAGTAGAAATGCATGTGCACTTCAGAAATAAGCACCTTTGTAAAATGAGCCAAGTTGAAGCAAAACACATTGTTGGAGTGTCAGAATGCATAGATATGAGACAAATAAGCGTTCCAAGGGTTTATTTCGCTTAGTTGCTTACTCTTGAGTAGAAATGCATGTGCACTCCAGAAATAAGCACCTTTGTAAAATGAGCCAAATTGAAGCAAAACACGTTGTTGGAATTTCAGAATGCATAGAAAGAAGACAAATAAGCATTCTATCGGTTTATTTCGTTTAGCTGCTTACTCTTGAGTAGGAATGCATGTGCACTCCATAAATAAGCACCTTTGTAAAATGAGCCAAATTTAAGCAAAACACAGGGTTGGAGTGTCAGAATGCATAGATAGAAGACAAGTAAGCGATCTATAGGTTTATTTCGCTTAGTTGCTTACTCTTGAGTAGAAGTGCATGTTCAATTGAGAAACAAGCAACTATGTGAAATAAGCCAACATGAAGTGAAACACATTGTTGTAGCGTTACGATGCATAGATATGAGACAAATAAGCGTTCTTGCGTTTTATTTCGCTTAGTTGCATACTCTTGAGTAGATATGCATGTGAACTCCAAAAATAAGCACTGGCAAAATGAGCCGAATTGAAGCAAAACACATTGTTGGAGTGTCAGAATGCATAGAAAGAAGACAAATAAATAGCTGCTTACTCTTGAGTTGAAATGCATGTGCACTCCAGAAATAAGCACCTTTGTAAAATGAGCCATATTGAAACAAAACACATTGTTGGAGTGTCAGAATGCATAGATTGAAGACATATAAGTGTTCTATCGGTTTATTTCGCTTAGTTGCTTACTCTTGAGTAGAAATGCATGTGCACTACAGAAATAAGCACCATTGTGAAATGAGCAAAATTGAAGCAAAAACACGTTGTTGGAGTGTCGGAATGCATAGATTGAAGACAAATAAGTGTTATATCGGTTTATTTCGCTCAGTTGCTTAGTCTTTAGTAGAAATGCATGTGCACTCCAGAAATAAGCACCTTTGTGAAATGAGCCAAATTCATTTAGTTAGTTGCATACTCTTGAGTAGAAATGCATGTGCACTCCATAAATAAGCACCATTGTGAAATGAGCCAAATTGAAGCAAAAACACATTGTTGGAGTGTCGGAATGCATAGATAGAAGACAAATAAGCCTTCCAAGGGTTTATTTCGCTTAGTTGCTTACTCTTGAGTAGAAATGCATGTGCACTTCAGAAATAAGCACCTTTGTAAAATGAGCCAAGTTGAAGCAAAACACATTGTTGGAGTGTCAGAATGCATAGATATGAGACAAATAAGCGTTCCAAGGGTTTATTTCGCTTAGTTGCTTACTCTTGAGTAGAAATGCATGTGCACTCCAGAAATAAGCACCTTTGTAAAATGAGCCAAATTGAAGCAAAACACGTTGTTGGAATTTCAGAATGCATAGAAAGAAGACAAATAAGCATTCTATCGGTTTATTTCGTTTAGCTGCTTACTCTTGAGTAGGAATGCATGTGCACTCCATAAATAAGCACCTTTGTAAAATGAGCCAAATTTAAGCAAAACACAGGGTTGGAGTGTCAGAATGCATAGATAGAAGACAAGTAAGCGATCTATAGGTTTATTTCGCTTAGTTGCTTACTCTTGAGTAGAAGTGCATGTTCAATTGAGAAACAAGCAACTATGTGAAATAAGCCAACATGAAGTGAAACACATTGTTGTAGCGTTACGATGCATAGATATGAGACAAATAAGCGTTCTTGCGTTTTATTTCGCTTAGTTGCATACTCTTGAGTAGATATGCATGTGAACTCCAAAAATAAGCACTGGCAAAATGAGCCGAATTGAAGCAAAACACATTGTTGGAGTGTCAGAATGCATAGAAAGAAGACAAATAAATAGCTGCTTACTCTTGAGTTGAAATGCATGTGCACTCCAGAAATAAGCACCTTTGTAAAATGAGCCATATTGAAACAAAACACATTGTTGGAGTGTCAGAATGCATAGATTGAAGACATATAAGTGTTCTATCGGTTTATTTCGCTTAGTTGCTTACTCTTTAGTAGAAATGCATGTGCACTCCAGAAATAAGCACCTTTGTGAAATGAGCCAAATTCATTTGCTTAGTTGCTTACTCTTGAGTAGAAATGCATGTGCACTCCAGAAATAAGCACCATTGTGAAATGAGCCAAATGGAAGCAAAAACACATTGTTGGAGTGTCGAAATGCATAGATAGAAGACAAATAAGCGTTCCAAGGGTTTATTTCGCTTAGTTGCTTACTCTTGAGTAGAAATGCATGTGCACTCCAGAAATAAGCACCTTTGTAAAATGAGCCAAGTTGAAGCAAAGCACATTTTTGGAGTGTCAGAATGCATAGATAGAAGACAAATAAGCGTTCCAAGGGTTTATTTCGCTTAGTTGCTTACTCTTGAGTAGAAATGCATGTGCACTCCAGAAATAAGCACCTTCGTAAAATGAGCCAAATTGAAGCAAAACACAGGGTTGGAGTGTCAGAATGCATAGATAGAAGACAAGTAAGCGATCTATGGTTTACTTCGCTTAGTTGCTTACTCTTGAGTAGAACTGCATGTTCACTCCAGAAATCAGCACCTTTGTAAAATGAGCCAAATTGAATCAAAACACGTTGGTGTGTCAGAATGCATACAAAGAAGACAAATAAGCATTCTATCGGTTTATTTCGTTTAGCCACATACTCTTGACTAGGAATGCATGTGCACTCCAGAAATAAGCACCTTTGTAAAATGAGCCAAATTGAAGCAAAACACAGGGTTGGAGTGTCAGAATGCATAGATAGAAGACAAGTAAGGGATCTATAGGTTTATTTCGCTTAGTTGCTTACTCTTGAGTAGAACTTCATGTTCACTCCAGAAATAAGCACCTTTGTAAAATGAGCCAAATTGAAGCAAAACACATTGGTGGAGTGTCAGAATGCATAGATCGCAGACAAATAAGCGATCTATAGGTTTATTTCGCTTAGTTGCTTACTCTTGAGTAGATATGCATGTGCACTCCAGAAATAAGGACCTTTGTAAAATGAGCCAAATTGAAGCAAAACACATTGTTGGTGTCAGAATGCACAGATAGAAGAGAAATAAGCGTTCTATACGTTCATTTCGCTTAGTTGCTGCCTCTTGAGTAGAAGTGCTTGTTCACTCCATAAATAAGCACCTTTTCAAAATGAGCCAAATTGAAGCAAAACACATGGTTGAAGTGTCAGAATCCATAGGTAGAAGACAAATAAGCGTTTCATAGGTTTATTTCGCTTTGTTGCTTATTTCACTCCAGAAATAAGCACCTTTGTAAAATGAGCCATATTGAAGCAAAACACATTGTTGTAGTTTCAGAATGCATACATAGAAGAGAAATAAGCGATCTATAGGTTTATTTCACTTAGTTGCTTACTCTTGAGTAGAAGTGCATGTGCACTCCAGAAATAAGCACCTTTTGAAAACAAGGCAACTTGAAGTGAAACACTCTGTTGTTGGAGTGTCACAATGCAAAGATAGAAGACAAATAAGTGTTCTAGGGGTTTATTTCGCTTTCTTGCTTACTCTTGAGTAGATATGCATGTGCACTCCAGAAATAAGCACCTTTGTAAAATGAGCCAATTTGAAGCAAAACACATTGTTGGAATGTCAAAATGCATAGATAGAAGACAAATAAGCGTTCCAAGGGTTTATTTCGCTTAGTTGCTTACTCTTGAGTAGAAATGCAAGTGCACTTCAGAAATAAGCACCTTTGGAAAATGAGCCAAGTTGAAGCAAAACACATTGTTGGAGTGTCAGAATGCATAGATAGAAGACAAATAAGCGTTCCAAGGGTTTATTTCGCTTAGTTGCTTACTCTTGAGTAGAAATGCATGTGCACTCCAGAAATAAGCACCTTTGTAAAATGAGCCAAATTGAAGCAAAACACATTGTTGGAATTCAGAATGCATAGAAAGAAGACAAATAAGCATTCTATCGGTTTATTTCGTTTAGCTGCTTACTCTTGAGTAGGAATGCATGTGCACTCCATAAATAAGCACCTTTGTAAAATGAGCCAAATTGAAGCAAAACACAGGGTTGGAGTGTCAGAATGCATAGATAGAAGACAAATAAGCGTTCCAAGGGTTTATTTCGCTTAGTTGCTTACTCTAGAGTAGAAATGCATGTGCACTCCAGAAATAAGCACCATTGTAAAATGAGCCAGATTTAAGCAAAACACATTGTTGGAGTTTCAAAATGCATAGATAGAAGAGAAATAAGCGATCTATAGGTTTATTTCGCTTAGTTGCTTACTCTTGAGTAGAACTGCATGTTCACCAGAAATATGCACCTTTGTAAAATGAGCCAAATTGAAGCAAAACACGTTGGTATGTCAGAATGCCTTGATAGAAGAAAAATAAGCGTTCCAAGGGTTTATTTCGCTTAGTTGCTTACTCTTGAGTAGAAATGCATGTGCACTCCAGAAAAAAGTACGTTTGTAAAATGAGCCAAGATGAAGCAAAACACATTGTTGGAGTGTCGGAATGCATAGATAGAAGACAAATAAGCGTTCCAAGGGTTTATTTCGCTTAGTTGCTTACTCTTGAGTAGAAATGCATGTGCACTCCAGAAAAAAGTACGTTTGTAAAATGAGCCAAGTTGAAGCAAAACACATTGTTGGAGTGTCAGAATGCATAGAAAGAAGACAAATAAGCATTCTATCGGTTTATTTCTTTTAGCTGCTTACTCTTGAGTAGGAATGCATGTGCACTCCATAAATAAGCACCTTTGTAAAATGAGCCAAATTGAAGCAAAACACAGGGTTGGAGTGTCAGAATGCATAGATAGAAGACAAGTAAGCGATCTATAGGTTTATTTCGCTTCGTTGCTTACTCTTGAGTAGAACTGCATGTTCACTCCAGAAATCAGCACCTTTGTAAAATGAGCCAGATTTAAGCAAAACACATTGTTGGAGTTTCAAAATGCATAGATAGAAGAGAAATAAGCGATCTATAGGTTTATTTCGCTTAGTTGCTTACTCTTGAGTAGAACTGCATGTTCACCAGAAATATGCACCTTTGTAAAATGAGCCAAATTGAAGCAAAACACGTTGGTGTGTCAGAATGCCTTGATAGAAGAAAAATAAGCGTTCCAAAGGTTTATTTCGCTTCGTTGCTTACTCTTGAGTAGAAATGCATGCGCACTCCAGAAAAAAGTACGTTTGTAAAATGAGCCAAGTTGAAGCAAAACCCATTGTTGGAGTGTCGGAAGGCATAGATAGAAGACAAATAAGCGTTCCAAGGGTTTATTTCGCTTAGTTGCTTACTCTTGAGTAGAAATGCATGTGCACTCCAGAAATAAGCACCTTTGTAAAATGAGCCAAGTTGAAGCAAAACACATTGTTGGAGTGTCAGAATGCATAGATAGAAGACAAATAAGCGTTCCAAGGGTTTATTTCGCTTAGTTGCTTACTCTTGAGTAGAAATGCATGTGTACTCCAGAAATAAGCAACTTTGTGAAAAGAGCCAAATTGAAATAAAACACATTGTTGGAGTGTCAAAATGCATAGATAGAAGACAAATAAGCGTTCCAAGGGTTTATTTCGCTTAGTTGCTTACTCTTGAGTAGAAATGCATGTGTACTCCAGAAATAAGCAACTTTGTGAAATGAGCCAAATTGAAATAAAACACATTGTTGGAGTGTCAAAATGCATAGATAGAAGACAAATAAGCGTTCCAAGGGTTTATTTCGCTTAGTTGCTTACTCTTGAGTAGAAATGCATGTGTACTCCAGAAATAAGCAACTTTGTGAAATGAGCCAAATTGAAATAAAACACATTGTTGGAGTGTCAAAATGCATAGATAGAAGACAAATAAGCGTTCCAAGGGTTTATTTCGCTTAGTTGCTTACTCTTGAGTAGAAATGCATGTGTACTCCAGAAATAAGCAACGTTGTGAAATGAGCCAAATTGAAACAAAACACATTGTTGGAGTGTCAAAATGCATAGATAGATGGCAAATAAGCGTTCCATGGCTTTATTTCGCTTAGTTGCTTACTCTTGAGTAGAACTGCATGTTCACTCCAGAAATCAGCACCTTTGTAAAATGAGCCAGATTTAAGCAAAACACATTGTTGGAGTTTCAAAATGCATAGATAGAAGAGAAATAAGCGATCTATAGGTTTATTTCGCTTAGTTGCTTACTCTTGAGTAGAACTGCATGTTCACCAGAAATAAGCACCTTTGTGAAATGAGCCAAATTGAAACAAAACACATTGTTGGAATGTCAAAATGCATAGATAGAAGACAAATAAGCGTTCCAAGGGTTTATTTCGCTAAGTTGCTTACTCTTGAGTAGAAATGCATGTGCACTTCAGAAATAAGCACCCTTGTAAAATGAGCCAAGTTGAAGCAAAACACATTGTTGGAGTGTCAGAATGCATAGATAGAAGACAAATAAGCGTTCCAAGGGTTTATTTCGCTTAGTTGCTTACTCTTGAGTAGAAATGCATGTGCACTCCAGAAATAAGCACCTTTGTAAAATGAGCCAAGTTGAAGCAAAACACATTGTTGGAGTGTCAGAATGCATAGATAGAAGACAAATAAGCTTTCCAAGGGTTTATTTCGCTTAGTTGCTTACTCTTGAGTAGAAATGCATGTGTACTCCAGAAATAAGCAACTTTGTGAAATGAGCCAAATTGAAACAAAACACATTGTTGGAGTGTCAAAATGCATAGATAGAAGACAAATAAGCGTTCCAAGGGTTTATTTCGCTTAGTTGCTTACTCTTGAGTAGAAATGCATGTGCACTTCAGAAATAAGCACCTTTGTAAAATGAGCCAAGTTGAAGCAAAACACATTGTTGGAGTGTCAGAATGCATAGATAGAAGACAAATAAGCGTGCCAAGGGTTTATTTCGCTTAGTTGCTTACTCTTGAGTAGAAATGCATGTGCACTTCAGAAATAAGCACCTTTGGAAAATGAGCCAAGTTGAAGCAAAACACATTGTTGGAGTGTCAGAATGCATAGAAAGAAGACAAATAAGCATTCTATCGGTTTATTTCTTTCAGCTGCTTACTCTTGAGTAGGAATGCATGTGCACTCCATAAATAAGCACCTTTGTAAAATGAGCCAAATTGAAGCAAAACACAGGGTTGGAGTGTCAGAATGCATAGATAGAAGACAAGTAAGCGATCTATAGGTTTATTTCGCTTCGTTGCTTACTCTTGAGTAGAACTGCATGTTCACTCCAGAAATCAGCACCTTTGTAAAATGAGCCAGATTTAAGCAAAACACATTGTTGGAGTTTCAAAATGCATAGATAGAAGAGAAATAAGCGATCTATAGGTTTATTTCGCTTAGTTGCTTACTCTTGAGTAGAAATGCATGTGCACTTCAGAAATCAGCACCTTTGTAAAATGAGCCATTTAAGCAAAACACATTGTTGGAGTTTCAAAATGCATAGATAGAAGAGAAATAAGCGATCTATAGGTTTATTTCGCTTAGTTGCTTACTCTTGAGTAGAACTGCATGTTCACCAGAAATATGCACCTTTGTAAAATGAGCCAAATTGAAGCAAAACACGTTGGTGTGTCAGAATGCCTTGATAGAAGAAAAATAAGCGTTCCAAGGGTTTATTTCGCTTCGTTGCTTACTCTTGAGTAGAAATGCATGTGCACTCCAGAAAAAAGTACGTTTGTAAAATGAGCCAAGTTGAAGCAAAACACATTGTTGGAGTGTCAGAATGCATAGATAGAAGACAAATAAGCGTTCCAAGGGTTTATTTCGCTTCGTTGCTTACTCTTGAGTAGAAATGCATGTGCACTCCAGAAAAAAGTACGTTTGTAAAATGAGCCAAATTGAAACAAAACACATTGTTGGAGTTTCAGAATGCATAGATAGAAGACAAATAAGCGTTCCAAGGGTTTATTTCGCTTAGTTGCTTACTCTTGAGTAGAAATGCATGTGCACTCCAGTAATAAGCACCTTTGTAAAATGAGCCAAGTTGAAGCAAAACACATTGTTGGAGTGTCGGAATGCATAGATAGAAGACAAATAAGCGTTCCAAGGGTTTATTTCGCTTAGTTGCTTACTCTTGAGTAGAAATGCATGTGCACTTCAGAAATAAGCACCTTTGGAAAATGAGCCAAGTTGAAGCAAAACACATTGTTGGAGTGTCAGAATGCATAGAAAGAAGACAAATAAGCGTTCCAAGGGTTTATTTCGCATAGTTGCTTACTCTTGAGTAGAAATGCATGTGCACTCCAGAAATAAGCACCTTTGTAAAATGAGCCAAGTTGAAGCAAAACACATTGTTGGAGTGTCAGAATGCACAGATAGAAGACAAATAAGCGTTCCAAGGGTTTATTTCGCTTAGTTGCTTACTCTTGAGTAGAAATGCATGTGTACTCCAGAAATAAGCAACTTTGTGAAATGAGCCAAATTGAAACAAAACACTTTGTTGGAGTGTCAAAATGCATAGATAGAAGACAAATAAGCGTTCCAAGGGTTTATTTCGCTTAGTTGCTTACTCTTGAGTAGAAATGCATGTGCACTTCAGAAATAAGCACCTTTGTAAAATGAGCCAAGTTGAAGCAAAACACATTGTTGGAGTGTCAGAATGCATAGAAAGAAGACAAATAAATAGCTGCTTACTCTTGAGTTGAAATGCATGTGCACTCCAGAAATAAGCACCTTTGTAAAATGAGCCATATTGAAACAAAACACATTGTTGGAGTGTCAGAATGCATAGATTGAAGACATATAAGTGTTCTATCGGTTTATTTCGCTTAGTTGCTTACTCTTTAGTAGAAATGCATGTGCACTCCAGAAATAAGCACCTTTGTGAAATGAGCCAAATTCATTTGCTTAGTTGCTTACTCTTGAGTAGAAATGCATGTGCACTCCAGAAATAAGCACCATTGTGAAATGAGCCAAATGGAAGCAAAAACACATTGTTGGAGTGTCGAAATGCATAGATAGAAGACAAATAAGCGTTCCAAGGGTTTATTTCGCTTAGTTGCTTACTCTTGAGTAGAAATGCATGTGCACTCCAGAAATAAGCACCTTTGTAAAATGAGCCAAGTTGAAGCAAAGCACATTTTTGGAGTGTCAGAATGCATAGATAGAAGACAAATAAGCGTTCCAAGGGTTTATTTCGCTTAGTTGCTTACTCTTGAGTAGAAATGCATGTGCACTCCAGAAATAAGCACCTTCGTAAAATGAGCCAAATTGAAGCAAAACACAGGGTTGGAGTGTCAGAATGCATAGATAGAAGACAAGTAAGCGATCTATGGTTTACTTCGCTTAGTTGCTTACTCTTGAGTAGAACTGCATGTTCACTCCAGAAATCAGCACCTTTGTAAAATGAGCCAAATTGAATCAAAACACGTTGGTGTGTCAGAATGCATACAAAGAAGACAAATAAGCATTCTATCGGTTTATTTCGTTTAGCCACATACTCTTGACTAGGAATGCATGTGCACTCCAGAAATAAGCACCTTTGTAAAATGAGCCAAATTGAAGCAAAACACAGGGTTGGAGTGTCAGAATGCATAGATAGAAGACAAGTAAGGGATCTATAGGTTTATTTCGCTTAGTTGCTTACTCTTGAGTAGAACTTCATGTTCACTCCAGAAATAAGCACCTTTGTAAAATGAGCCAAATTGAAGCAAAACACATTGGTGGAGTGTCAGAATGCATAGATCGCAGACAAATAAGCGATCTATAGGTTTATTTCGCTTAGTTGCTTACTCTTGAGTAGATATGCATGTGCACTCCAGAAATAAGGACCTTTGTAAAATGAGCCAAATTGAAGCAAAACACATTGTTGGTGTCAGAATGCACAGATAGAAGAGAAATAAGCGTTCTATACGTTCATTTCGCTTAGTTGCTGCCTCTTGAGTAGAAGTGCTTGTTCACTCCATAAATAAGCACCTTTTCAAAATGAGCCAAATTGAAGCAAAACACATGGTTGAAGTGTCAGAATCCATAGGTAGAAGACAAATAAGCGTTTCATAGGTTTATTTCGCTTTGTTGCTTATTTCACTCCAGAAATAAGCACCTTTGTAAAATGAGCCATATTGAAGCAAAACACATTGTTGTAGTTTCAGAATGCATACATAGAAGAGAAATAAGCGATCTATAGGTTTATTTCACTTAGTTGCTTACTCTTGAGTAGAAGTGCATGTGCACTCCAGAAATAAGCACCTTTTGAAAACAAGGCAACTTGAAGTGAAACACTCTGTTGTTGGAGTGTCACAATGCAAAGATAGAAGACAAATAAGTGTTCTAGGGGTTTATTTCACTTACTTGCTTACTCCAGTGCATTTCAGAAATAAGTACCTTTGTAAAACGAGCCAACTTGTAGTGAAACACATTGTTGGAGTGTCAGAATGCATAGATAGAAGAGAAATAAGCATTCTATATGTTTATTTCGCTTATTTCCTAACTCTTGAGTGCACTCCAGAAATAAGCACCTTTGTAAAATGAGCCAAATTGAAGCAAAACATATTGGTGGCGTGTCAGAATGCATAGATAGAAGACAAGTAAGCGATCTATGGGTTTATTTCGCTTAGTTGCTTACTCTTGAGTAGAAGTGCATGTTCACTCCATAAATAAGCACCTTTGTAAAATGAGCCAAATTGAAGCAAAACACATTGGTGGAGTGTCAGAATGCATAGATAGCAGATAAATAAGCGTTTCATACGTTTATTTCGCTTAGTTGCTTACTCCTGAATAGAACTGCATGTTCACTCCAGAAATAAGCACCTTTGTAAAATGAGCCAAATTGAAGCAAAACACATTGGTGGAGTGTCAGAATGCATAGATAGCAGATAAATAAGCGTTTCATACGTTTATTTCGCTTAGTTGCTTACTCCTGAATAGAACTGCATGTTCACTCCAGAAATAAGCACCTTTGTAAAATGAGCCAAATTGAAGCAAAACATATTGGTGGCGTGTCAGAATGCATAGATAGAAGACAAGTAAGCGATCTATAGGTTTACTTCGCTTAGTTGCTTACTCTTGAGTAGAACTGCATGTTCACTCCAGAAATAAGCACTTGTAAAATGACCCAAATTGAAGCAAAACACGCTGGTGTGTCAGAATGCCTTGATAGAAGACAAATAAGCGTTCTATAGGTTTATTTCGCTAAGTTGCTTGCTTGTTTTTGGAGTGAACAAGAATGACAACATGAAGTGAAACACTTAGCTGGAATGTCAGAATGCACAGACACCAGACAATTAAGCGATCTAAGGTATTATGTCGCTTATTTGCTTTCTCTTGATATGCATGTGCACTCCAGAAATGAGCACCTTGGTAAAATGAAGCCAACTTGAATTGAAACACATTGTTGGTCTGTCAGAATCCATGAATAGAAGACAAATTAGCGTTCTAGGGGTTTATTCGCTTACCAGCTTTCTCTTGAGTAGATATGCATGTGCACTCCAGAAATAAGCACCTTTTGAAAACAAGCCAACTTGGAGTGAAACACATTGTTGGAGTGTCTGAATGCATAGATAGAAGACAAATATGCGTTCTAGGGGTTTATTTCGCTTTCTTGCTTACTCTTGAGTAGATATGCATGTGCACTCCAGAAATAAGCACCTTTGTAAAATGAGCCAATTTGAAGCAAAACACATTGTTGGTGTCAGAATGCATAGATAGAAGACAAATAAGCGTTCTATACGTTCATTTTGCTTAGTTGCTGACTCTTGAGTAGAAGTGCATGTTCACTCCAGAAATAAACACCTTTGTAAAATGAGCCAAACTGAAGCAAAACACATGGTTGTAGTGTAAGAATGCATAGATAGAAGACAAGTAAGCGATCTATAGGTTTACTTCGTTTAGTTGCTTACTATTGAGTAGAACTGCATGTTCACTCCAGAAATAAGCACCTTTTTAAAATGAGCCAAATTAAAGCAAAACACGTTGTAGTGTCAGAATCCGTTGATAGAAGACAAATAAGGGTTCTATAGGTTTATTTCGCTTAGTTGCTTGCTTGTTTTTGGAGTGAACATGCTTGACAACATGAAGTGAAACACTTTGCTGGAATGTCAGAATGCACTGATACCAGACAATTAAGCGATCTAAGTTATTATGTCGCTTGTTTGCTTTCTCTTGAGTAGATATGCATGTGCACTCCAGAAATAAGCACCTTTGTAAAATGAGCCAAATTGAAGCAAAACACATTGGTGGTGTCAGAATGTATAGATAGAAGAGAAATAAGCATTCTATACGTTCATTTCGCTTAGTTGCTTACTCTTGAGTAGAAGTGCATGTTCACTCCAGAAATAAGCACCTTTGTAAAATGAGCCAAATTGAAGCAAAACACATTTGTGGAGTGTCAGAATGCATAGATAGCAGACAAATAAGCGTTTCATACGTTTATTTTGCTTAGTTGCTTACTCTTGAGTAGAACTGCATGTTCACTCCAGAAATAAGCACCTTTGTAAAATGAGCCAAATTGAAGTAAAACACATTGGTGGAGTGTCAGAATGCATAGATAGCAGACAAATAAGCGTTTCATACGTACTAGGAGCTTATTTCGCTTATTTCCTAACTTGAGTGCACTCCAGAAATAAGCACCTTTGTAAAAGAAGCCAACTTGAAGTGAAACACATTGTTGGAGTGTCAGAATGCATAGATAGAAGACAAATATGCGTTCTAGGGGTTTATTTCGCTTTCTTGCTTACTCTTGAGTAGATATGCAAGTGCACTCCAGAAATAAGCACCTTTGTAAAATGAGCCAAATTGAAGCAAAACACATTGTTCGTTTCAGAATGCATAGATAGAAGACAAATAAGCGTTCTATACGTTCATTTCGCTTAGTTGCTGACTCTTGAGTAGAAGTGCATGTTCACTCCAGAAATAAACACCTTTGTAAAATGAGCCAAACTGAAGCAAAACACATGGTTGTAGTGTAAGAATGCATAGATAGAAGACAAGTAAGCGATCTATAGGTTTACTTCGTTTAGTTGCTTACTATTGAGTAGAACTGCATGTTCACTCCAGAAATAAGCACCTTTTTAAAATGAGCCAAATTAAAGCAAAACACGTTGTAGTGTCAGAATCCGTTGATAGAAGACAAATAAGGGTTCTATAGGTTTATTTCGCTTAGTTGCTTGCTTGTTTTTGGAGTGAACATGCTTGACAACATGAAGTGAAACACTTTGCTGGAATGTCAGGATGCACTGATACCAGACAATTAAGCGATCTAAGTTATTATGTCGCTTGTTTGCTTTCTCTTGAGTAGATATGCATGTGCACTCCAGAAATAAGCACCTTTGTAAAATGAGCCAAATTGAAGCAAAACACATTGGTGGTGTCAGAATGTATAGATAGAAGAGAAATAAGCATTCTATACGTTCATTTCGCTTAGTTGCTTACTCTTGAGTAGAAGTGCATGTTCACTCCAGAAATAAGCACCTTTGTAAAATGAGCCAAATTGAAGCAAAACACATTTGTGGAGTGTCAGAATGCAAAGATAGCAGACAAATAAGCGTTTCATACGTTTATTTTGCTTAGTTGCTTACTCTTGAGTAGAACTGCATGTTCACTCCAGAAATAAGCACCTTTGTAAAATGAGCCAAATTGAAGTAAAACACATTGGTGGAGTGTCAGAATGCATAGATAGCAGACAAATAAGCGTTTCATACGTACTAGGAGCTTATTTCGCTTATTTCCTAACTTGAGTGCACTCCAGAAATAAGCACCTTTGTAAAAGAAGCCAACTTGAAGTGAAACACATTGTTGGAGTGTCAGAATGCATAGATAGAAGACAAATATGCGTTCTAGGGGTTTATTTCGCTTTCTTGCTTACTCTTGAGTAGATATGCCAGTGCACTCCAGAAATAAGCACCTTTGTAAAATGAGCCAAATTGAAGCAAAACACATTGTTCGTTTCAGAATGCATAGATAGAAGACAAATAAGCGTTCTATACATTCATTTCGCTTAGTTGCTGACTCTTGAGTAGAAGTGCATGTTCACTCCAGAAATCAGCACCTTTGTAAAATGAGCCAAATTGAAGCAAAACACATTGTTGGTGTCAGAATGCATAGATGGAAGAGAAATAAGCATTCTATAGGTTTACTTCGCTTAGTTGCTTACTCTTGAGTAGAACTGCATGTTCACTCCAGAAATAAGCACATTTTGAAAACAAGGCAACTTGAAGTGAAACACATTGTTGGAGTGTCAGAATGCATAGATAGAAGACAAATGAGCGTTCTAGGGGTTTATTTCACTAACTTGCTTACTCTTGAGTGCGCTCCAGAAATATGCACCTTTTGAAAACAAGCCAACTTGAAGTGAAACACATTGTTGGAGTGTCGGAATGCATAGATAGAAGACAAATAAGCGTTCTAGGGGTTTATTTCGCTTACTTGCTTACTCTTGAGTGCACTCCATAAATAAGCACCTTTGTAAAACGAGCCACCTTGTAGTGAAACACATTGTTGGAGTGTCAGAATGCATAGATAGAAGACAAGTAAGCGTTCTAGGGGATTATTTCCCTTAGTTGCTTACTGTTGAGAAGATACGCATGTTCACTCCAGAAATAAGCACCTTTGTAATATAAGCCAACTCGAAGTGAAACACATTGTTGGAGGGTTAGAATGCATAGACACAAGATGAAAAAGCGTACTAGGGGCTTATTTCGCTTATTTGCTCAGTCTTGAGTGCACTCCAGAAATATGCACCTTTGTAAAAGAAGCCAACTTGAAGTGAAACACATTGTTGGAGTGTCAGAATGCATAGATAGAAGACAAATAAGCGATCTATAGGTTTATTTCGCTTAGTTGCTTACTCTTGTGTAGAACTGCATGTTCACCAGAAATAAGCACCTTTGTAAAATGAGCCAAATTGAAGCAAAACACATTGTTGATGTCAGAATGCATAGATAGAAGACAAATAAGCGTTCTATACGTTCGTTTCGCTTAGTTGCTGACTTGAGTAGAAGTGCATGTTCACTCCAGAAATCAGCACCTTTGCAAATTGAGCCAAATTGAAGGAAAACACATTGTTGGTGTCAGAATCCATAGGTAGAAGACAAATAAGCGTTTCATAGGTTTATTTCGCTCAGTTGCTTACTCTTGAGTAGAACTGCATGTTCAGAATTAAGCACCTTTGTAAAATGAGCCAAATTGAGGCAAAACACATGGTTGGAGTGTCAGAATAAATAAATAGAAGACAAATAAGTGGTCTATAGGTTTATTTTCCTTAGTTGCTTGCTCTTGAGTAGAACTGCATGTGAACTCCAGAAATTAAGCACATTTGTAAAATGAGCCAAATTGAAGCAAAACATATTGGTGGCGTGTCAGAATGCATAGATAGAAGACAAATAAGCGTTCTATAGGTTTTTTTCGCTTAGTGGCTTACTCTTGAGTAGAACTGCATATTCACTACAGAAATAAGCACCTTTGTAAAATGAGTCAAATTGAAGCAAAACACGTTGGTGTGTCAGAATGCCTTGATAGAAGACAAATAAGCGTTCAATAGGTTTATGTCGCTTAGCTGCTTACTCTTGAGTACAACTGCATGTTCAGAAATAAGCACCTTTGTAAAATGAACCATATTGAAGCAAAACACAGGGTTGGAGTGTCAGAATGCATACATAGAAGACAAATAAGCGATCTATAGGTTTAGTTCACTTAGTTGTTTACTCTTGAGTAGAACAGCATGTTCACTCCAGAAATAAGCACCTTTGTAAAATGAGCCAAATTGAAGCAAAACACATTGGTGGTGTCAGAATGCATAGATAGCAGACAAATAAGCGTTTCATACGTTTATTTCGCTTAGTTGCTTACTCTTGAGTAGAACTGCATGTGAACTCCAGAAATAAGCACCTTTGTAAAATGAGCCAAATTGAAGCAAAACACAGGGTTGCAGTCCGAATGCATAGATAGAAGACAAATAAGCGATCTATAGGTTTATTTCGCTTAGTTGCTGACTTGAGTAGAAGTGCATGTCCACTCCAGAAATAAGCACCTTTGTAAAATGAGCCAAATTGAAGCAAAACACATTGTTGGTGTCAGAATGCATAGATAGAAGACAAATAAGCATTCTATACGTTCGTTTCGCTTAGTTGCTGACTTGAGTAGAAGTGCATGTTCACTCCAGAAATCAGCACCTTTGAAAAATGAGCCAAATTGAAGCAAAACACATTGTTGGTGTCAGAATGCATAGATAGAAGAGAAATAAGCATTCTATACGTTTATTTCGCTTAGTTGCTTACTCTTGAGTAGAAGTGCATGTTCACAACAGAAATAAGCACCTTTGTAAAATGAGCCAAATTGAAGCAAAACACATGGTTGGAGTGTCAGAATCCATAGGTAGAAGACAAATAAGGGTTTCATAGGTTTATTTCGCTTAGTTGCTTACTCCTGAGTAGAACTGCATGTTCCGAAATAAGCACCTTTGTAAAATGAGCCAAATTGAAGCAAAACACATGGTTGGAGTGTCAGAATGCATACATAGAAGACAAATAAGTGATCTATAGGTTTATTTTGCTTAGTTGCTTGCTCTTGAGAAGAACTGCATGTGAACTCCAGAAATTAAGCACCTTTGTAAAATGAGCCAAATTGAAGCAAAACATATTGGTGGCGTGTCAGAATGCATAGATAGAAGACAAGTAAGCGATCTATAGGTTTTTTTCGCTTAGTTGCTTACTCTTGAGTAGAACTGCATGTTCACTCCAGAAATAAGCACCTTTTTAAAATTAGCCAAATTGAAGCAAAACACATTGGTGGAGTGTCAGAATGCATAGATAGCAGACAAATAAGCGTTCTATAGGTTTTTTTCGCTTAGTTGCTTACTCTTGAGTAGAACTGCATATTCACTACAGAAATAAGCACCTTTGTAAAATGAGCCAAATTGAAGCAAAACATATTGGTGGCGTGTCAGAATGCATAGATAGAAGACAAGTAAGCGATCTATAGGTTTATTTCGCTTTCTTGCTTACTCTTGAGTAGAACTGCATGTTCACCAGAAATAAGCACCTTTGTAAAATGAGCCAAATTGAAGCAAAACACATGGTTGGTGTCAGAATGCATAGATAGAAGACAAATAAGCGTTCAATACGTTCATTTCGATTAGTTGCTGACTCTTGAGTAGAAGTGCATGTTCACTCCATAAATCAGCACCTTTGTAAAATGAGCCAAATTGAAGCAAAACACATTGTTGGTGTCAAAATGCAGAGATAGAAGAGAAATCAGCATTCTATAAATTTATTTCGCTTAGTTGCTTACTCTTGAGTAGAAGTGCATGTGAACTCCAGAAATCAGCACCTTTGTAAAATGAGCCAAATTGAAGCAAAACACATGGTTGGAGTGTCGGAATCCATAGGTAGAAGACAAATAAGCGTTTCATAGGTTTATTTCGCTTAGTTGCTTACTCCTGAGTAGAACTGCATGTTCCGAAATAAGCACCTTTGTAAAATGAGCCAAATTGAAGCAAAACACATGGTTGGAGTGTCAGAATGCATATATAGAAGACAAATAAGTGATCTATAGGTTTATTTTGCTTAGTTGCTTGCTCTTGAGAAGAACTGCATGTGAACTCCAGAAATTAAGCACCTTTGTAAAATGAGCCAAATTGAAGCAAAACATATTGGTGGCGTGTCAGAATGCATAGATAGAAGACAAGTAAGCGATCTATAGGTTTTTTTCGCTTAGTTGCTTACTCTTGAGTAGAACTGCATGTTCACTCCAGAAATAAGCACCTTTTTAAAATTAGCCAAATTGAAGCAAAACACATTGGTGGAGTGTCAGAATGCATAGATAGCAGACAAATAAGCGTTCTATAGGTTTTTTTCGCTTAGTTGCTTACTCTTGAGTAGAACTGCATGTGAACTCCAGAAATAAGCACCTTTGTAAAATGAGCCAAATTGAAGCAAAACACAGGGTTGCAGTCCGAATGCATAGATAGAAGACAAATAAGCGATCTATAGGTTTATTTCGCTTAGTTGCTGACTTGAGTAGAAGTGCATGTCCACTCCAGAAATAAGCACCTTTGTAAAATGAGCCAAATTGAAGCAAAACACATTGTTGGTGTCAGAATGCATAGATAGAAGACAAATAAGCATTCTATACGTTCGTTTCGCTTAGTTGCTGACTTGAGTAGAAGTGCATGTTCACTCCAGAAATCAGCACCTTTGAAAAATGAGCCAAATTGAAGCAAAACACATTGTTGGTGTCAGAATGCATAGATAGAAGAGAAATAAGCATTCTATACGTTTATTTCGCTTAGTTGCTTACTCTTGAGTAGAAGTGCATGTTCACAACAGAAATAAGCACCTTTGTAAAATGAGCCAAATTGAAGCAAAACACATGGTTGGAGTGTCAGAATCCATAGGTAGAAGACAAATAAGGGTTTCATAGGTTTATTTCGCTTAGTTGCTTACTCCTGAGTAGAACTGCATGTTCCGAAATAAGCACCTTTGTAAAATGAGCCAAATTGAAGCAAAACACATGGTTGGAGTGTCAGAATGCATACATAGAAGACAAATAAGTGATCTATAGGTTTATTTTGCTTAGTTGCTTGCTCTTGAGAAGAACTGCATGTGAACTCCAGAAATTAAGCACCTTTGTAAAATGAGCCAAATTGAAGCAAAACATATTGGTGGCGTGTCAGAATGCATAGATAGAAGACAAGTAAGCGATCTATAGGTTTTTTTCGCTTAGTTGCTTACTCTTGAGTAGAACTGCATGTTCACTCCAGAAATAAGCACCTTTTTAAAATTAGCCAAATTGAAGCAAAACACATTGGTGGAGTGTCAGAATGCATAGATAGCAGACAAATAAGCGTTCTATAGGTTTTTTTCGCTTAGTTGCTTACTCTTGAGTAGAACTGCATATTCACTACAGAAATAAGCACCTTTGTAAAATGAGCCAAATTGAAGCAAAACATATTGGTGGCGTGTCAGAATGCATAGATAGAAGACAAGTAAGCGATCTATAGGTTTATTTCGCTTTCTTGCTTACTCTTGAGTAGAACTGCATGTTCACCAGAAATAAGCACCTTTGTAAAATGAGCCAAATTGAAGCAAAACACATGGTTGGTGTCAGAATGCATAGATAGAAGACAAATAAGCGTTCAATACGTTCATTTCGATTAGTTGCTGACTCTTGAGTAGAAGTGCATGTTCACTCCATAAATCAGCACCTTTGTAAAATGAGCCAAATTGAAGCAAAACACATTGTTGGTGTCAAAATGCAGAGATAGAAGAGAAATCAGCATTCTATAAATTTATTTCGCTTAGTTGCTTACTCTTGAGTAGAAGTGCATGTGAACTCCAGAAATCAGCACCTTTGTAAAATGAGCCAAATTGAAGCAAAACACATGGTTGGAGTGTCAGAATCCATAGGTAGAAGACAAATAAGCGTTTCATAGGTTTATTTCGCTTAGTTGCTTACTCCTGAGTAGAACTGCATGTTCCGAAATAAGCACCTTTGTAAAATGAGCCAAATTGAAGCAAAACACATGGTTGGAGTGTCAGAATGCATATATAGAAGACAAATAAGTGATCTATAGGTTTATTTTGCTTAGTTGCTTGCTCTTGAGAAGAACTGCATGTGAACTCCAGAAATTAAGCACCTTTGTAAAATGAGCCAAATTGAAGCAAAACATATTGGTGGCGTGTCAGAATGCATAGATAGAAGACAAGTAAGCGATCTATAGGTTTTTTTCGCTTAGTTGCTTACTCTTGAGTAGAACTGCATGTTCACTCCAGAAATAAGCACCTTTTTAAAATTAGCCAAATTGAAGCAAAACACATTGGTGGAGTGTCAGAATGCATAGATAGCAGACAAATAAGCGTTCTATAGGTTTTTTTCGCTTAGTTGCTTACTCTTGAGTAGAACTGCATATTCACTACAGAAATAAGCACCTTTGTAAAATGAGCCAAATTGAAGCAAAACATATTGGTGGCGTGTCAGAATGCATAGATAGAAGACAAGTAAGCGATCTATAGGTTTATTTCGCTTTCTTGCTTACTCTTGAGTAGAACTGCATGTTCACCAGAAATAAGCACCTTTGTAAAATGAGCCAAATTGAAGCAAAACACATGGTTGGTGTCAGAATGCATAGATAGAAGACAAATAAGCGTTCAATACGTTCATTTCGATTAGTTGCTGACTCTTGAGTAGAAGTGCATGTTCACTCCATAAATCAGCACCTTTGTAAAATGAGCCAAATTGAAGCAAAACACATTGTTGGTGTCAAAATGCAGAGATAGAAGAGAAATCAGCATTCTATAAATTTATTTCGCTTAGTTGCTTACTCTTGAGTAGAAGTGCATGTGAACTCCAGAAATCAGCACCTTTGTAAAATGAGCCAAATTGAAGCAAAACACATGGTTGGAGTGTCAGAATCCATAGGTAGAAGACAAATAAGCGTTTCATAGGTTTATTTCGCTTAGTTGCTTACTCTTGAGTAGAACTGCATGTTCAGAAATAAGCACCTTTGTAAAATGAGCCAAATTGAAGCAAAACACATGGTTGGAGTGTCAGAATGCATACATGGAAGACAAATAAGTGAGCTACAGTTTTCTTTTGCTTATTTGCTTGCTCTTGAGTAGAAGTGCATGTTCACTCCAGAAATAAGCACCTTTGTAAAATGAGCCAAATTGAATCAAAACACATTGGTGGTGTCAGAATGCATGGATAGAAGACCAATAAGCGATCTATTGGTTTATGTCGCTTAGTTGCTTACTCTTGAGTAGAAGTGCATGTGAACTCCAGAAATAAGCACCTCTGTAAAATGAGCCAAATTGAAGCAAAACATATTGGTGGCGTGTCAGAATGCATAGATAGAAGACAAGTAAGCGGTCTTTAGGTTTATTTCGCTTAGTTGCTCTCTCTTGAGTAGAACTGCATGTTCACTCCAGAAATCAGCACATTTGTAAAATGAGCCAAATTGAAGCAAAACACATTGGTGGAGTGTCAGAATGCATAGATAGAAGACATATAGGCGATCTATAGGTTTATTTCGCTTAGTTGCTTACTCTTGTGTAGAATTGCATGTTCACTCCAGAAATCAGCACCTTTGTAAAATGAGCCAGATTTAAGCAAAACACATTGTTCGAGTTTCAGAATGCATACATAGAAGAGAAATAAGCGATCTACAGGTTTATTTCGCTTAGTTGCTTACTGTTGAGAAGATACGCATGTTCACTCCAGAAATGAGCACCTTTGTAAAATGAGCCAAATTGAAGCAAAACACGTTGGTGTGTCAGAATGCCTTGATAGAAGAAAAATAAGTGTTCTATAGGTTTATTTCGATTAGTTGCTTGCTTGTTTTTGGAGTGAACATGCATGACAACATGAAATGAAACACTTTGCTGTAATGTCAGAATGCATAGATACCAGAAAATTAAGCGATCTAAGTTATTATGTCGCTTATTTGCTTTCTCTTGAGTATATGCATATGCACTCCAGAAATAAGCACCTTGGTAAAATAAGCCAACTTGAATTGAAACACATTGTTGGACTGTCAGAATCCATGAATAGAAGACAAATAAGCGTTCTAGGGGTTTATTTCGCTTACCAGCTTTCTCTTGAGTAGATATGCATGTGCACTCCAGAAATAAGCACCTTTTGAAAACAAGCCAACTTGAAGTGAAACACATTGTTGGAGTGTCAGAATGCATAGATAGTAGACAAGTAAGCGTTCTAGGGGATTATTTCCCTTAGTTGCTTACTGTTGAGAAGATACGCATGTTCACTCCAGAAATAAGCACCTTTGTAATATAAGCCAACTCGAAGTGAAACACATTGTTGGAGGGTTAGAATGCATAGACACAAGACGAAAAAGCGTACTAGGGGCTTATTTCGCTTATTTGCTCAGTCTTGAGTGCACTCCAGAAATAAGCACCGTTGTAAAAGAAGCCAACTCGAAGTGAAACACATTGTTGGAATGTCAGAATGCATAGATAGGAGACAAATATGCGTTCTAGGGGTTTATTTCGCTTTCTTGCTTACTCTTGAGTACATATGCATGTGCACTCCAGAAATAAGCACCTTTGTAAAATGAGCCAATTTGAAGCAAAACACATTGTTGGTGTCAGAATCCATAGGTAGAAGACAAATAAGTGATCTATAGGTTTATTTCGCTTAGTTGCTTACTCTTGAGTAGAACTGCAAGTTCACTCCAGAAATAAGCACCTTTGTAAAATGAGCCAAATTGAAGCAAAACACATTGGTGGAGTGTCAGAATGCATAGATAGAAGACGAATAAGCGATCTACAGGTTTATTTCGCTTAGTTGCTTACTCTTGAGTAGAAGTGCATGTACTCCAGAAATAAGCACCTTTGTAAAATGAGCCAAATTGAAGCAAAACACATTGGTGGAGTGTCAGAATGCATAGATAGAAGACAAATAAGCGTTCTATAGGTTTTTTTCGCTTAGTGGCTTACTCTTGAGTAGAACTGCATGTTCACTACAGAAATAAGCACCTTTGTAAAATGAGTCAAATTGAAGCAAAACACGTTGGTGTGTCAGAATGCCTTGATAGAAGACAATTAAGCGTTCAATAGGTTTATTTCGCTTAGCTGCTTACTCTTGAGTAGAACTGCATGTTCAGAAATAAGCACCTTTGTAAAATGAACCATATTGAAGCAAAACACATTGGTGGAGTGTCAGAATGCATACATAGAAGACAAATAAGCGATCTATAGGTTTATTTCACTTAGTTGCTTACTCTTGAGTAGAACAGCATGTTCACTCCAGAAATAAGCACCTTTGTAAAATGAGCCAAATTGAAGCAAAACACATTGGTGGAGTGTCAGAATGCATAGATAGCAGACAAATAAGCGTTTCATACGTTTATTTCACTTAGTTGCTTACTCTTGAGTAGAACTGCATGTGAACTCCAGAAATAAGCACCTTTGTAAAATGAGCCAAATTGAAGCAAAACACAGGGTTGCAGTTTCCGAATGCATAGATAGAAGACAAATAAGCGATCTATAGGTTTATTTCGCTTAGTTGCTTACTCTTGTGTAGAACTGCATGTTCACCAGAAATAAGCACCTTTGTAAAATGAGCCAAATTGAAGCAAAACACATTGTTGGTGTCAGAATGCATAGATAGAAGACAAATAAGCGTTCTATACGTTAGTTTCGCTTAGTTGCTGACTTGAGTAGAAGTGCATGTTCACTCCAGAAATCAGCACCTTTGTAAAATGAGCCAAATTGAAGCAAAACACATTGTTGGTGTCAGAATGCATAGATAGAAGAGAAATAAGCATTCTATACGTTTATTTCGCTTAGTTGCTTACTCTTGAGTAGAAGTGCATGTGAACTCCAGAAATCAGCACCTTTGTAAAATGAGCCAAAATGAAGCAAAACACATGGTTGGAGTGTCAGAATGCATAAATAGCAGACAAATAAGCGTTTCATACGTTTATTTTGCTTAGTTGCTTACTCGAGTAGAACTGCATGTTCACTCCAGAAATAAGCACCATTGTAAAATGAGCCAAATTGAAGCAAAACACATTGTTGGAGTGTCAGAATGCATAGATAGAAGACAAATAAGCGATCTATAGGTTTATTTCGGTTAGTTGCTTACTCTTGAGTAGAACTGCATGTTCACTCCAGAAATAAGCACCTTTGTAAAATGAGCCAAATTGAAGCAAAACACATGGTTGGTGTCAGAATGCATACATAGAAGACAATAAGTGATCTATAGGTTTATTTTGCTTAGTTGCTTGCTCTTGAGAAGAACTGCATGTGAACTCCAGAAATTAAGCACGTTTGTAAAATGAGCCGAATTGAAGCAAAACATATTGGTGGCGTGTCAGAATGCATAGATAGAAGACAAGTACGCATTCTATACGTTCATTTCACTTAGTTGCTGACTTGAGTAGAAGTGCATGTCCACTCCAGAAATAAGCACCTTTGTAAAATGAGCCAAATTGAAGCAAAACACATTGTTGGTGTCAGAATGCATAGATAGAAGACAAAAAAGCATTCTATACGTTCATTTCGCTTAGTTGCTGCCTCTTGAGTAGAAGTGCATGTCCATTCCAGATTAAGCACCTTTGTAAAATGAGCCAAACTGAAGCAAAACACATTGTTGGAGTCAGAATGCATAGATAGCAGACAAATAAGCGTTCCATGGCTTTATTTCGCTTAGTTGCTTACTCTTGAGTAGAACTGCATGTTCACTCCAGAAATATGCATATTTGTAAAATGAGTCAAATTGAAGCAAAACACATGGTTGGTGTCAGAATGCATAGATAGAAGAGAAATAAGCATTCTATACGTTTATTTAGCTTAGTTGCTTACTCTTGAGTAGAAGTGCATGTTCACAACAGAAATAAGCACCTTTGTAAAATGAGCCAAATTTAAGCAAAACACATGGTTGGAGCGTCAGAATCCATAGATAGCAGACAAATAAGCGTTTCATACGTTTATTTTGCTTAGTTGCTTACTCTTGAGTAGAACTGCATGTTCACTCCAGAAATAAGCACCTTTGTAAAATGAGCCAAATTGAAGCAAAACACATTGTGGGCGTGTCAGAATGCATAGATAGCAGACAAATAAGCGTTTCATACGTTTATTTCGCTTAGTTGCTTACTCTTGAGTAGAACTGCATGTTCACTCCAGAAATAAGCACCTTTGTAAAATGAGCCAAATTGAAGCAAAACACATTGTTGGTGTCAGAATGCATAGATAGAAGACAAATAAGCGTTCCAAGGGTTTATTTCGCTTAGTTGCTTACTTGAGTAGAATTGCATGTTCACTCCAGAAATCAGCACCTTTGTAAAATGAGCCAGATTTAAGCAAAACACATTGTTGGAGTGTCAGAATGCATAGATAGAAGGCAAATAAGCGTTCCATGGCTTTATTTCGCTTAGTTGCTTACTCTTGAGTAGAACTGCATGTTCACTCCAGAAATATGCATATTCGTAAAATGAGTCAAATAGTAGCGGAACACATTGTGGGCGTGTCAGAATGCATAGATAGAAGACCAATAAGCGATCTATAGGTTTATTTCGCTTAGTTGCTTACTCTTGTGTAGAACTGCATGTTCACCAGAAATTAGCACCTTTGTAAAATGAGCCAAATTGAAGCAAAACACATTGTTGGTGTCAGAATGCATAGATAGAAGACAAATAAGCATTCTATACATTTATTTCGCTTAGTTGCTTACTCTTGAGTAGAAGTGCATGTTCACAACAGAAATAAGCACCTTTGTAAAATGAGCCAAATTGAAGCAAAACACATTGTTGGTGTCAGAATGCATAGATAGAAGACAAATAAGCGTTCTATACGTTCATTTCGCTTAGTTGCTGACTTGCGTAGAAGTGCATGTTCACTCCAGAAATCAGCACCTTTGTAAATTGAGCCAAATTGAAGCAAAACACATTGGTGGTGTCAGAATGCATAGATAGAAGACAAATAAGCGTTCTATACGTTCGTTTCGCTTAGTTGCTGACTTGAGTAGAAGTGCATGTTCACTCCAGAAATAAGCACCTTTGTAAAATGAGCCAAATTGAAGCAAAACACATTGTTGGTGCCAGAATGCATAGATAGAAGAGAAATAAGCATTCTATACGTTTATTTAGCTTAGTTGCTTACTCTTGAGTAGAAGTGCATGCTCACAACAGAAATAAGCACCTTTGTAAAATGAGCCAAATTGAAGCAAAACACATGGTTGGAGTGTCAGAATCCATAGATAGCAGACAAATAAGCGTTTCATACGTTTATTTTGCTTAGTTGCTTACTCTTGAGTAGAACTGCATGTTCACTCCAGAAATAAGCACCTTTGTAAAATGAGCCAAATTGAAGCAAAACACATTGGTGGAGTGTCAGAATGCATAGATAGCAGACGAATAAGCGTTTCATACGTTTATTTTGCTTAGTTGCTTACTCTTGTGTAGAACTGCATGTTCACTCCAGAAATAAGCATTTTGTAAAATGAGCCAAATTGAGGCAAAACACATTGTTGGTGTCAGAATGCATAGATAGAAGACAAATAAGCATTCTATGCGTTCATTTTGCTTAGTTGCTGACTAAGTAGAAGTGCATGTCCACTCCAGAAATAAGCACCTTTGTAAAATGAGCCAAACTGAGGCAAAACACATTGTTGGAGTCAGAATGCATAGATAGCAGACAAATAAGCGTTTCATACGTTTATTTCGCTTAGTTGCTTACTCTTGAGTAGAACTGCATGCTCACTCCAGAAATAAGCACCTTTGTAAAATGAGCCAAATTGAAGCAAAACACATGGTTGGAGTGTCAGAATCCATAGATAGCAGACAAATAAGCGTTTCATACGTTTATTTTGCTTAGTTGCTTAGTCTTGAGTAGAACTGCATGTTCACTCCAGAAATAAGCACCTTTGTAAAAGGAGCCAAATTGAAGCAAAACACATTGGTGGAGTGTCAGAATGCATAGATAGCAGACAAATAAGCGTTTCATACGTTTATTTTGCTTAGTTGCTTACTCTTGAGTAGAAGTGCATGTCCACTCCAGAAATAAGCACCTTTGTAAAATGAGCCAAATTGAAGCAAAACACATTGTTGGTGTCAGAATGCATAGATAGAAGAGAAATAAGCATTCTATACGTTTATTTCGCTTAGTTGCTTACTCTTGAGTAGAAGTGCATGTTCACAACAGAAATAAGCACCTTTGTAAAATGAGCCAAATTGAAGCAAAACACATGGTTGGAGTGTCAGAATCCATAGAGAGCAGACAAATAAGCGTTTCATACGTTTATTTTGCTTAGTTGCTTACTCTTGAGTAGAACTGCATGTTCACTCCAGAAATAAGCACCTTTGTAAAATGAGCCAAATTGTAGCAAAACACATTGGTGGAGTGTCAGAATGCATAGGTAGCAGACCAATAAGCGTTTCATACGTTTATTTTGCTTAGTTGCTTACTCTTGAGTAGAACTGCATGTTCACTCCAGAAATAAGCATTTTGTAAAATGAGTCAAATTGAAGCAAAAGACATTGTTGGTGTCAGAATGCATAGATAGAAGACAAATAAGCATTCTATACGTTCATTTCGCTTAGTTGCTGACTTGAGTAGAAGTGCATGCCCACTCCAGAAATAAGCACCTTTGTAAAATGAGCCAAATTGAAGCAAAACACATTGTTGGTGTCAGAATGCATAGATAGAAGACAAAAAAGCATTCTATACGTATATTTCGCTTAGTTGCTGACTCTTGAGTAGAAGTGCATGTCCATTCCAGAAATAAGCACCTTTGTAAAATGAGCCAAACTGAAGCAAAACACATTGTTGGAGTCAGAATGCATAGATAGCAGACAAATAAGCGTTTCATACGTTTATTTCGCTTAGTTGCTTACTCTTGAGTAGAACTGCATGTTCACTCCAGAAATAAGCACCTTTGTAAAATGAGCCAAATTGAAGCAAAACACATTGTTGGAGTCAGAATGCATAGATAGCAGACAAATAAGCGTTTCATACGTTTATTTCGCTTAGTTGCTTACTCTTGAGTAGAACTGCATGTTCACTCCAGAAATATGCATATTTGTAAAATGAGTCAAATTGAAGCGGAACACATTTTGGGCGTGTCAGAATGCATAGATAGAAGACCAATAAACGATCTATAGGTTTATGTCGCTTAGTTGCTTACTCTTGTGTAGAACTGCATGTTCACCAGAAATAAGCACCTTTGTAAAATGAGCCAAATTGAAGCAAAACACATGGTTGGAGTGTCAGAATCCATAGATAGCAGACAAATAAGCGTTTCATACGTTTATTTTGCTTAGTTGCTTACTCTTGAGTAGAACTGCATGTTCACTCCAGAAATAAGCACCTTTGTAAAATGAGCCAAATTGAAGCAAAACACATGGTTGGTGTCAGAATGCATACATAGAAGACAATAAGTGATCTATAGGTTTATTTTGCTTAGTTGCTTGCTCTTGAGAAGAACTGCATGTGAACTCCAGAAATTAAGCACGTTTGTAAAATGAGCCGAATTGAAGCAAAACATATTGGTGGCGTGTCAGAATGCATAGATAGAAGACAAGTACGCATTCTATACGTTCATTTCACTTAGTTGCTGACTTGAGTAGAAGTGCATGTCCACTCCAGAAATAAGCACCTTTGTAAAATGAGCCAAATTGAAGCAAAACACATTGTTGGTGTCAGAATGCATAGATAGAAGACAAAAAAGCATTCTATACGTTCATTTCGCTTAGTTGCTGCCTCTTGAGTAGAAGTGCATGTCCATTCCAGATTAAGCACCTTTGTAAAATGAGCCAAACTGAAGCAAAACACATTGTTGGAGTCAGAATGCATAGATAGCAGACAAATAAGCGTTTCATACGTTTATTTCGCTTAGTTACTTACTCTTGAGTAGAACTGCATGTTCACTCCAGAAATGAGCACCTTTGTAAAATGAGCCAAATTGAAGCAAAACACATTGTTGGAGTCAGAATGCATAGATAGCAGACAAATAAGCGTTCCATGGCTTTATTTCGCTTAGTTGCTTACTCTTGAGTAGAACTGCATGTTCACTCCAGAAATATGCATATTTGTAAAATGAGTCAAATTGAAGCAAAACACATGGTTGGTGTCAGAATGCATAGATAGAAGAGAAATAAGCATTCTATACGTTTATTTAGCTTAGTTGCTTACTCTTGAGTAGAAGTGCATGTTCACAACAGAAATAAGCACCTTTGTAAAATGAGCCAAATTGAAGCAAAACACATGGTTGGAGCGTCAGAATCCATAGATAGCAGACAAATAAGCGTTTCATACGTTTATTTTGCTTAGTTGCTTACTCTTGAGTAGAACTGCATGTTCACTCCAGAAATAAGCACCTTTGTAAAATGAGCCAAATTGAAGCAAAACACATTGTGGGCGTGTCAGAATGCATAGATAGCAGACAAATAAGCGTTTCATACGTTTATTTCGCTTAGTTGCTTACTCTTGAGTAGAACTGCATGTTCACTCCAGAAATAAGCACCTTTGTAAAATGAGCCAAATTGAAGCAAAACACATTGTTGGTGTCAGAATGCATAGATAGAAGACAAATAAGCGTTCCAAGGGTTTATTTCGCTTAGTTGCTTACTTGAGTAGAATTGCATGTTCACTCCAGAAATCAGCACCTTTGTAAAATGAGCCAGATTTAAGCAAAACACATTGTTGGAGTGTCAGAATGCATAGATAGAAGGCAAATAAGCGTTCCATGGCTTTATTTCGCTTAGTTGCTTACTCTTGAGTAGAACTGCATGTTCACTCCAGAAATATGCATATTCGTAAAATGAGTCAAATAGTAGCGGAACACATTGTGGGCGTGTCAGAATGCATAGATAGAAGACCAATAAGCGATCTATAGGTTTATTTCGCTTAGTTGCTTACTCTTGTGTAGAACTGCATGTTCACCAGAAATTAGCACCTTTGTAAAATGAGCCAAATTGAAGCAAAACACATTGTTGGTGTCAGAATGCATAGATAGAAGACAAATAAGCGTTCTATACGTTCATTTCGCTTAGTTGCTGACTTGCGTAGAAGTGCATGTTCACTCCAGAAATCAGCAGGTTTGTAAATTGAGCCAAATTGAAGCAAAACACATTGGTGGTGTCAGAATGCATAGATAGAAGACAAATAAGCGTTCTATACGTTCGTTTCGCTTAGTTGCTGACTTGAGTAGAAGTGCATGTTCACTCCAGAAATCAGCACCTTTGTAAAATGAGCCAAATTGATGCAAAACACATTGTTGGTGTCAGAATGCATAGATAGAAGAGAAATAAGCATTCTATACATTTATTTCGCTTAGTTGCTTACTCTTGAGTAGAAGTGCATGTTCACAACAGAAATAAGCACCTTTGTAAAATGAGCCAAATTGAAGCAAAACACATTGTTGGTGTCAGAATGCATAGATAGAAGACAAATAAGCGTTCTATACGTTCATTTCGCTTAGTTGCTGACTTGCGTAGAAGTGCATGTTCACTCCAGAAATCAGCACCTTTGTAAATTGAGCCAAATTGAAGCAAAACACATTGGTGGTGTCAGAATGCATAGATAGAAGACAAATAAGCGTTCTATACGTTCGTTTCGCTTAGTTGCTGACTTGAGTAGAAGTGCATGTTCACTCCAGAAATAAGCACCTTTGTAAAATGAGCCAAATTGAAGCAAAACACATTGTTGGTGCCAGAATGCATAGATAGAAGAGAAATAAGCATTCTATACGTTTATTTAGCTTAGTTGCTTACTCTTGAGTAGAAGTGCATGCTCACAACAGAAATAAGCACCTTTGTAAAATGAGCCAAATTGAAGCAAAACACATGGTTGGAGTGTCAGAATCCATAGATAGCAGACAAATAAGCGTTTCATACGTTTATTTTGCTTAGTTGCTTACTCTTGAGTAGAACTGCATGTTCACTCCAGAAATAAGCACCTTTGTAAAATGAGCCAAATTGAAGCAAAACACATTGGTGGAGTGTCAGAATGCATAGATAGCAGACGAATAAGCGTTTCATACGTTTATTTTGCTTAGTTGCTTACTCTTGTGTAGAACTGCATGTTCACTCCAGAAATAAGCATTTTGTAAAATGAGCCAAATTGAGGCAAAACACATTGTTGGTGTCAGAATGCATAGATAGAAGACAAATAAGCATTCTATGCGTTCATTTTGCTTAGTTGCTGACTAAGTAGAAGTGCATGTCCACTCCAGAAATAAGCACCTTTGTAAAATGAGCCAAACTGAGGCAAAACACATTGTTGGAGTCAGAATGCATAGATAGCAGACAAATAAGCGTTTCATACGTTTATTTCGCTTAGTTGCTTACTCTTGAGTAGAACTGCATGCTCACTCCAGAAATAAGCACCTTTGTAAAATGAGCCAAATTGAAGCAAAACACATGGTTGGAGTGTCAGAATCCATAGATAGCAGACAAATAAGCGTTTCATACGTTTATTTTGCTTAGTTGCTTAGTCTTGAGTAGAACTGCATGTTCACTCCAGAAATAAGCACCTTTGTAAAAGGAGCCAAATTGAAGCAAAAAACATTGGTGGAGTGTCAGAATGCATAGATAGCAGACAAATAAGCGTTTCATACGTTTATTTTGCTTAGTTGCTTACTCTTGAGTAGAAGTGCATGTCCACTCCAGAAATAAGCACCTTTGTAAAATGAGCCAAATTGAAGCAAAACACATTGTTGGTGTCAGAATGCATAGATAGAAGAGAAATAAGCATTCTATACGTTTATTTCGCTTAGTTGCTTACTCTTGAGTAGAAGTGCATGTTCACAACAGAAATAAGCACCTTTGTAAAATGAGCCAAATTGAAGCAAAACACATGGTTGGAGTGTCAGAATCCATAGAGAGCAGACAAATAAGCGTTTCATACGTTTATTTTGCTTAGTTGCTTACTCTTGAGTAGAACTGCATGTTCACTCCAGAAATAAGCACCTTTGTAAAATGAGCCAAATTGTAGCAAAACACATTGGTGGAGTGTCAGAATGCATAGGTAGCAGACCAATAAGCGTTTCATACGTTTATTTTGCTTAGTTGCTTACTCTTGAGTAGAACTGCATGTTCACTCCAGAAATAAGCATTTTGTAAAATGAGTCAAATTGAAGCAAAAGACATTGTTGGTGTCAGAATGCATAGATAGAAGACAAATAAGCATTCTATACGTTCATTTCGCTTAGTTGCTGACTTGAGTAGAAGTGCATGCCCACTCCAGAAATAAGCACCTTTGTAAAATGAGCCAAATTGAAGCAAAACACATTGTTGGTGTCAGAATGCATAGATAGAAGACAAAAAAGCATTCTATACGTATATTTCGCTTAGTTGCTGACTCTTGAGTAGAAGTGCATGTCCATTCCAGAAATAAGCACCTTTGTAAAATGAGCCAAACTGAAGCAAAACACATTGTTGGAGTCAGAATGCATAGATAGCAGACAAATAAGCGTTTCATACGTTTATTTCGCTTAGTTGCTTACTCTTGAGTAGAACTGCATGTTCACTCCAGAAATAAGCACCTTTGTAAAATGAGCCAAATTGAAGCAAAACACATTGTTGGAGTCAGAATGCATAGATAGCAGACAAATAAGCGTTTCATACGTTTATTTCGCTTAGTTGCTTACTCTTGAGTAGAACTGCATGTTCACTCCAGAAATATGCATATTTGTAAAATGAGTCAAATTGAAGCGGAACACATTGTGGGCGTGTCAGAATGCATAGATAGAAGACCAATAAACGATCTATAGGTTTATGTCGCTTAGTTGCTTACTCTTGTGTAGAACTGCATGTTCACCAGAAATAAGCACCTTTGTAAAATGAGCCAAATTGAAGCAAAACACATGGTTGGAGTGTCAGAATCCATAGATAGCAGACAAATAAGCGTTTCATACGTTTATTTTGCTTAGTTGCTTACTCTTGAGTAGAACTGCATGTTCACTCCAGAAATAAGCACCTTTGTAAAATGAGCCAAATTGAAGCAAAACACATTGGTGGAGTGTCAGAATGCATAGATAGCAGACGAATAAGCGTTTCATACGTTTATATTTTGCTTAGTTGCTTACTCTTGAGTAGAACTGCATGTTCACTCCAGAAATGAGCATTTTGTAAAATGAGCCAAATTGAAGCAAAACACATTGTTGGTGTCAGAATGCATAGATAGAAGACAAATAAGCATTCTATACGTTCATTTCGCTTAGTTGCTGACTTGAGTAGAAGTGCATGTCCACTCCAGAAATAAGCACCTTTGTAAAATGAGCCAAATTGAAGCAAAACACATTGTTGGTGTCAGAATGCATAGATAGAAGACAAAAAAGCATTCTATACGTTCATTTCGCTTAGTTGCTGACTCTTGAGTAGAAGTGCATGTCCATTCCAGAAATAAGCACCTTTGTAAAATGAGCCAAACTGAAGCAAAACACATTCTTGGAGTCAGAATGCATAGATAGCAGACAAATAAGCGTTTCATACGTTTATTTCGCTTAGTTGCTTACTCTTGAGTAGAACTGCATGTTCACTCCAGAAATAAGCACCTTTGTAAAATGAGCCAAATTGAAGCAAAACACATTGTTGGAGTCAGAATGCATAGATAGAAGACAAATAAGCGTTCCAAGGGTTTATTTCGCTTAGTTGCTTACTCTTGAGTAGAAATGCATGTGCACTCCAGAAATAAGCACCTTTGTAAAATGAGCGAAATTGAAGCAAAACACATTGGTGGAGTCAGAATGCATAGATAGCAGACAAATAAGCGTTTCATACGTTTATTTTGCTTATTTGCTTACTCTTGAGTAGAACTGCATGTTCACTCCAGAAATAAGCACCTTTGTAAAATGAGTCAAATTGAAGCAAAACACAGGGTTGGAGTGTCAGAATGCATAGATAGAAGACAAATAAGCCATCTATAGGTTTATTTCGCTTAGTTGCTTACTCTTGTGTGGAATTGCATGTTCACTCCAGAAATCAGCACCTTTGTAAAATGAGCCAGATTTAAGCAAAACACATTGTTGGAGTTTCAGAATGCATAGATAGAAGGCAAATAAGCGATCTACAGGTTTATTTCGCTTAGTTGCTTACTGTTGAGAAGATACGTATGTTCATTCCAGAAATGAGCACCTTTGTAAAATGAGCCAAATTGAAGCAAAACACGTTGGTGTGTCAGAATGTCTTGATACAAGAGAAATAAGCGTTCTATAGGTTTATTTCGATTAGTTACTTGCTTGTTTTTGGAGTGAACATTCATGAAAACATGAAGTGAAACACTTTGCTGGAATGTCAGAATGCATAGATACCAGACAATTAAGCGATCTAAGTTATTATGTCGCTTATTTGCTTTCTCTTGAGTATATGCATGTGCACTCCAGAAATAAGCACCTTGGTAAAATAAGCCAACTTGAATTGAAACACATTGTTAGACTGTCAGAATTCATGAATAAGTAAGCGTTCTAGGGGTTTATTTCGCTTAGTTGCTTACAATTGAGTAGAAGTGCATGTTCACTCCAGAAATAAGCACCTTTGTAAAATGAGCCAAATTGAAGCAATACACATTTTTGGAATGTCAGAATGCATAGATAGAAGACGAATAAGCGTTTCATACGTTTATTTTGCTTAGTTGCTTACTCTTGAGTAGAACTGCATGTTCACTCCAGAAATAAGCATTTTGTAAAATGAGCCAAATTGAAGCAAAACACATTGTTGGTGTCAGAATGCATAGATAGAAGACAAATAAGCATTCTATACGTTCATTTCGCTTAGTTGCTGACTTGAGTAGAAGTGCATGTCCACTCCAGAAATAAGCACCTTTGTAAAATGAGCCAAATTGAAGCAAAACACATTGTTGGTGTCAGAATGCATAGATAGAAGACAAATAAGCATTCTATACGTTCATTTCGCTTAGTTGCTGACTTGAGTAGAAGTGCATGTCCACTCCAGAAATAAGCACCTTTGTAAAATGAGCCAAATTGAAGCAAAACACATTGTTGGTGTCAGAATGCATAGATAGAAGACAAATAAGCATTCTATACGTTCATTTCGCTTAGTTGCTGACTCATGAGTAGAAGTGCATGTCCATTCCAGAAATAAGCACCTTTGTAAAATGAGCCAAACTGAAGCAAAACACATAGTTGTAGTGTCAGAATGCATAGATAGAAGACAAGTAAGCGATCTTTAGGTTTACTTCGCTTAGTTGCTTACTCTTGAGTAGAACTGCATGTTCACTCCAGAAATAAGCACCTTGGTAAAATAAGCCAACTTGAATTGAAACACATTGTTGGACTGTCAGAATCCATGAATAGAAGACAAATAAGCGTTCTAGGGGTTTATTCCGCTTACCAGGTTTCTCTTGAGTAGACATGCATGTGCACTCCAGAAATAAGCACCTTTTGAAAACAAGCCAACTTGAAGTCAAACACATTGGTGGAGTGTCAGAATGCATAGAGAGCAGACAAATAAGCGTTTCATACGTTTATTTCGCTTAGTTGCTATCTCTTGAGTAGAACTGCATGTTCACTACAGAAATAAGCACCTTTGTAAAATGAGCCAAATTGAAGCAAAACACGTTGGTGTGTCAGAATGCCTTGATAGAAGACAAATAAGCGTACTATAGGTTTATTTCGCTTAGTTGCTTGCTTGTTTTTGGAGTGAACATGCATGACAACGTGAAGTGAAACACATTGTTGGAGGGTCAGAATGCATATGGAAGACAAATAAACGTTCTAGGGGTATAGTTGACTTACTTGCTTACTCTTGAGTAGAAATGCATGTTCACTCCAAAAACAAGCAACTATGTGGAATAAGCCAACATGAATTGAAACACTTTGCTGGAATGTCAGAATGCACAGATACCAGACAATTAAGCGATCTAATGTCGCTTATTTGCTTTCTCTTGAGTAGATATGCATGTGCACTCCAGAAATAAGCACCTTGGTAAAATAAAGCCAACTTGAATTGAAACACATTGTTGGACCGTCAGAATCCATGAATTGAAGACAAATAAGCGTTCTAGGGGTTTATTTCGATTACTTGCTTACCCTTGAGTGCACTCCAGAAATAAGCACCTTTGTAAAGCGAGCCAACTTGAAGTGAAACACATTGTTGGAGTGTCAGAATGCATAGATAGAAGACAAATATGCGTTCTAAGGGTTTATTTCGCTTTCTTGCTTACTCTTGAGTAGATATGCATGTGCACTCCAGAAATAAGCACCTCTGTAAAATGAGCCAAATTGAAGCAAAACACATTGTTGGTTTCAGAATGCATAGATAGAAGAGAAATAAGCATTCTATACGTTTATTTCGCTTAGTTGCTTACTCTTGAGTAGAAGTGCATGTTCACTCCAGAAATAAGCACCTTTGTAAAATGAGCCAAATTGAAGCAAAACACATGGTTGGAGTGTCAGAATCCATAGGTAGAAGACAAGCGTTTCATAGGTTTATTTCGCTTAGTTGCTTACTCTTGAGTAGAACTGCATGTTCAGAAATAAGCACCTTTGTAAAATGAGCCAAATTGAAGCAGAACACATGGTTGAAGTGTCAGAATGCATATACATAGAAGACAAATAAGTGATCTACAGGTTTATTTTGCTTAGTTGCTTGCTCTTGAGTAGAACTGCATGTGAACTCCAGAAATTAAGCACCTTTGTAAAATGAGCCAAATTGAAGCAAAACATATTGGTGGCGTGTCAGAATGCATAGATAGAAGACAAGTAAGCGATCTATAGGTTTATTTCGCTTAGTTATTTACTCTTGAGTAGAACTGCATGTGCACTCCAGAAATAAGCACCTTTGTAAAATGAGCCAAATCGAAGCAAACACATGGTTGTAGTGTCAGAATGCATAGATAGAAGAGAAATAAGCGATCTATAGGTTTATTTCGCTTAGTTGCTTACTCTTGAGTAGAACTGCATGTTCACTCCAGAAATAAGCATCATTGTAAAATGAGCCAAATTGAAGCAAAACATGTTGGTGTGTCAGAATGCCTTGATAGAAGACAAATAAGCGTTCTATAGGTTTATTTTGCTTAGTTGCTTGCTTGTTTTTGGAGTGAACATGCATGACAACATGAAGTGAAACACAAAAAAGCGATCTAGGGGTTTATTTCACTTACTCTTGAGTGCAGAAATAAGCACCTTTGTATAAATAAGCCAACGAAGTGAAACACATTGTTGGAGGGTCAGAATGCATATGGAAGACATATAAACGTTCTAGGGGTTTAGTTGACTTACTTGCTTACTCTTGAGTAGAAATGCATGTTCAATCCAAAAACAAGCAACCATGTGGAATAAGCCAACATGAAGTGAAACACTTTGCTAGCCAACATGAAGTGAAACACTTTGCTGGAATGTCAGAATGCACAGATACCAGACAATTAAGCGATGTAAGTTATGTCGCTTATTTGCTTTCTCTTGAGTAGATATGCATGTGCACTCCAGAAATAAGCACCTTGGTAAAATAAGCCAACTTGACGTTAAACACATTGTTGGAGTGTCAGAATCCATGAATAGAAGACAAATAAGTGTTCTAGGGGTTTATTTCGCTTACCAGCTTACTCTTGAGTAGATATGCATGTGCACTCCAGAAATAAGCACCTTTTGAAAACAAGCCAACTTGAAGTGAAACACATTGTTGGAGTGTCAGAATGCATAGATAGAAGACAAATAAGCGTTCTAGGGGTTTATTTCCCCTAGTTGCCTACTGTTGAGAAGATACGCATGTTCACTCCAGAAATAAGCACCTTTGTAAAATAAGCCAACTTGAAGCGAAACACATTCAATTCAGAAACAAGCAACTATGTGAAATAAGACAACATGAAGTGAAACACATTGTTGGAGTGTCAGAATGCATAGACACAAGACAAAAAAGCGTTCTAAGCAGAACTAAGCACCTTTGTATAATAAGCCAACTTGAAGTGAAACACATTGTTGGAGGGTCAGAATGCATATGGAAGACAAATAAACGTTCTCGGGGTTTAGTTGACTTACTTGCTTACTCTTGAGTAGAAATACATGTTCACTCCAAAAACAAGCAACTATGGGAAATAAGCCAACATGAAGTGAAACACATTGTTGGAGTGTCAGAGTGCATAGACAGAATAAGCGTTCTAGGGGTTTATTTCCTTTACGTGCTTACTCTTGAGTAGAACATGTTCACTTCAGAAACAAGCAACTATGTGAAATAAGACAACTTGAAGTGAAACACATTGTTGGAGTGTCAGAATGCACCGATACCAGACAATTAAGCGTTAGAATCATAGAATCATAGAGTTGGAAGAGACGACAAGGGCCATCCAGTCCAACCCCCTGCCAAGCAGGAAACACCATCAAAGCATTCCTGACAGATGGCTGTCAAGCCTCTGCTTAAAGACCTCCAAAGAAGGAGACTCCACCACACTCCTTGGTAGCAAATTCCACTGCCGAACAGCTCTTACTGTCAGGAAGTTCTTCCTAATGTTTAGGTGGAATCTTCTTTCTTGTAGTTTGAATCCGTTGCTACGTGTCCGCTTCTCTGGAGCAGCAGAAAACAACCTTTCTCCCTCCTCTATATGACATCCTTTGATATATTTGAACATGGCCATCATATCACCCCTTAACCTTCTCTTCTCCAGGCTAAACATACCCAGCTCCCTAAGCCGTTCCTCATAAGGCATCGTTTCCAGGCCTTTGACCATTTTGGTTGCCCTCTTCTGGACACGTTCCAGCTTGTCAGTATCCTTCTTGAACTGTGGTGCCCAGAACTGGACACAGTACTCCAGGTGAGGTCTGACCAGAGCAGAATACAGTGGTACTATTACTTCCCTAGATCTAGATGCTATACTATTGATGCAGCCCAGAATTGCATTGGCTTTTTAAGCTTCTGCATCACACTGCTGACTCATGTCAAGTTTGTGGTCTACCAAGACTCCTAGATCCTTTTCACACGTACTGCTCTCAAGCCAGGCGTCTCCCATCCTGTATTTGTGCCTTTCAATTTTTTTGCCCAAGTGTAGTACTTTACATTTTTCCTTGTTAAAATTCATCTTGTTTGCTTTGGCCCAGTTGTCTAATCTGTTAAGGTCATTCTGAAGTGTGATCCTGTCCTCTGGGGTGTTAGCCACCCCTCCCAATTTGGTGTCATCTGCAAACTTGCTCAGGATGCCCTCAAGCCCATCATCCAAGTCATTGATAAAGATGTTGAACAAGACTGGGCCCAAGACAGAACCCTGTGGCACCCCACTAGTCACTACTCTCCAGGATGAGGAGGAGCCATTGATGAGCACCCTTTGGCTTCGGTCAGTCAGCCAGTTACAAATCCACTGAATGTCTAGCCCACATTTTACCAGCTTCTTTACAAGAATATCATGGGGCACCTTGTCAAAGGCCTTGCTGAAATCAAGATAGGCTACATCCACAGTGTTCCCTTCATCTACCAGGCTTGTGACTCTGTCAAAAAATGAGATCAGATTAGTCTGACATGACCTATTTTTCAGAATCCCATGCTGACTTTTAGTGATCACAACATTCCTTTCTAGGTGCTCACAGACCGTTTGCTTAATGGTCTGTTCTAGAATCTTTCCTGGTATTGAGGTCAGGCTGACTGGGCGGTAATTGTTTGGATCCTCTCTTTTCCCCTTTTTGAAAATAGGGACAACATTTGCCCTCCTCCAGTCTGCTGGGACTTCGCCTGTTCTCCAGGAATTCTCAAAGATTACTGCCAGTGGTTCTGAAATCACCTCTGCCAGTTCTTTTAATACTCTTGGATGTAGTTCATCTGGCCCTGGAGACTTGAATACATCTAAACTAGCCAAGTATTCTTGTACTACCTCCTTACTTGTTCAGGGCTGTGTTTCCCCTGCTGAATCATCTGCTCCATATTCTTCAGGTCGGGCATTGTTTTCTTTTTTGGAGAAGACTGAGGCAAAGAAGGCATTGAGGAGTTCTGCCCTTTCTCTGTCCCCTGTTTGCATTTCACCATCTTCTCCTCTAAGTGACCCCACTGTTTCCTTGTTCTTCCTTTTGCTACGGACATACCCATAAAAGCCGTTTTTGTTGCTTTTAACCTCTCTGGCGAGCCTGAGTTCATTCTGTGCTTTAGCTTTTCTGACTTTGTCTCTACACGTGCTGGCTATATGTTTGAATTCCTCCCTGGAGATTTCCCCCCTTTTCCATTTTTTGTACATATCCCTTTTAAATCTTAACTCAGTCAAAAGTTCTTTAGATAGCCACCCTGGCTTCTTTAGGCACCTTCCATGTTTCCGTCTCATTGGTATTGCCTGAAGTTGTGTTTTTAATATCTCCCTTTTAACAAACTCCCAACCATTATGAACTCCCTTCCCTTTTAGTATTACTGTCCATGGGATTTCACCCAGTGTTTCCCTAAGTTTTCTGGTCGGCTTTCTTAAAGTCTAGAATTTGAGTCTTAGTATGCTTGGTTGATCCTTTTCGCTGGATAATAAACTCCAGAAGAGCATGGTCACTCCCACCTAATGATCCTGCCACTTCTACCCCACTAACCAAGTCATCACTATTGGTTAGGACCAGATCTAAAATGGCTGATCCTCTTGTTGCTTCCCCCACTTTCTGGAAAATGAAGTTGTCTGCAAGGCCAGTGAGGAATCTGTACGACCTTATGCTCTTGGCTGAGTTTGACATCCAACAAATATCAGGATAGTTGAAATCCCCCATTACTATTATCTCACTTCCTTTTGAATGCTTGGCCATCTGTTCCAGGAAGGCATCATCTGTGTCCTCAGTTTGGCTTGGGGATCTATAGTAAACTCCCACAATGGAGTTGTAATTTATTATTTCGCTTATTAGCTTACTCGAGTAGATATGCATGTGCACTCCAGAAATATGCACCTTTGTAAAATAAGACAACTTGAAGTGAAACACATTGTGGGAGGGTTAGAATGCATAGACACAAGACGAAAAAGCGTACTAGGGGCTTATTTCGCTTATTTGTTAACTCTTGAGTGCACTCCATAAATAAGCACCTTTGTAAAATGAGCCACCTTGAAGTGAAACACATTGCTGGAGTGTCAGAATGCATAGATAGAAGACAAATAAGCATTCTAGGGGTTTATTTCCTTTACGTGCTTACTCTTGAGTAGAACTCCATGTTCACTTCATACCTAATTTGGTATCAGCATTGCTGCTACTGCTGCTGCTTGATGCTATTATTATTATTATTATTATTATTATTATTATTATTATTATTAAAATTGATATAGTATCTGTCATCAAAAGACCACAGCGTGGATGGAGGACTTGACCTGGCATATGTAACAGAGACTTGGTTGGATGATGCAGATGGGCCTGTCCTAGTTGCTGCTTGTCCACCATGTTTCTCTTACGCACAGCAACTCAGGCCTTGTGGGTGGCGAGAGGGGGTTGCAGTGATTTTTAGAAACTCACTAGTTTGCACCAGGCATCCTACTGGGAAGACCCAGTTCTCTGAGTGCATGTTCTGGAAGTTGGGCAATAGGGGCAGTACAGAATTCCTTTTGGTGTACCAACCTCCCCGCTGTACCAAGGATTTCCTGCCCAAGCTGCTTCAGGTCGTGGCGGATGTTCTCTTGGAGACACCTAGTTTGATTGTCCTAGGGGATTTTAACATCCATGCCGACAGGACATTACAAAGGGGCTGCTCGGGACTTTGTGGAAAGTATGGCCTCCCTGAAGAAGTTTGGCCCAACTCATAGTTGCAGACATGCCTTAGACCTGTGTTCACCTCTAGCGACGTGGGTGATCTGACAGTAAGTAAAAGTGAAATAAAAGAAGTTCCATGGTCAGATCGCTTCCTAGCGCAACTGGACTTCTCCATGACCCTTCCCTTCTGCAGGGAGGTGGGACCAATTCGGATAGTCCGCCCCCACCACTTAATGGATCCAAATGGTTTCCAGAGAGTTGTAGGGGATGCTTTATCCCAAGTTGATGGCCTTTCAGCTGATTCCCTGGTGGCCCACTGGAATGCGGAGTTAACCAGGGCTATCGACTGTTTGGCTCCAAAGCGCCCTCTCCGATTGCATGGAGCCTGGACAGCCCTGTGGTTTTCTCCGGAGTTGAGGAAACAATTGCTGAGGCGGCTAGAGTGCACTCTGAATCGGACTGGACACAGGATAGAGCTCAACATCGAGCCTACCAAGTGGCAATAGCGACGGCAAAGAAGACTTTCTTCATCGCCTCTACTGCATCTGCAGAAAATAGTAGCAGGAGACTCTTTCAGGTGGTTCACAATTTAATGGAACCACCTTTACCATCGGGGCCTTGTAAAGACCCCAAGATCTCCTGCAATGATTTTGCAAAGTTTTTTGCAGATAAAGTTGCTTATATTCGGAAGGGGCGGGAGAGTGTCTGATCGAGTTGCATTGAATCAATTTCAATCCGTTACCCCCGAAGATGTGGACAGGCTGCTTGGACGTGTGAAACCAACCACCTGTCTCCTTGATCCTTGCCCATCCTGGCTAATAAAAGCAAGCCGGGAAGGGCTAGGGTGGTAAGGGAGTGTTCCCAGACCTGCTGAAAGAGGCGGTCATTAAACTGCTTCTTTAAAAAAACATCTTTAGACCCGGCCAGTATGGCCAGCTATCGCCCAGTCTTAAATCTTCCATTCTTAGGCAAGGTGATTGAGCAGGTGGTTGCTGAACAACTCCAAGCACGCCTGGAAGAAGCGGATCATTTGGATCCCTTCCAGTCGGGATTCAGGCCTCATCATGGGACTGAAACTGCCTTGGTCACACTGGTTGATTATCTCCGGCGGGCTAGGGACAAAGGTGAGAGCTGTTTCCTAGTTCTGCTGGATCTCTCAGCGGCTTTTGATATAATTGATCATAACATCCTTCTGGACCGTCTAGAGGAGCTGGGGGCACTGTTATACAGTGGTTCCGCTCCTTCCTCCTGGGCCATGTCCAGAAAGTGGTGGTGGGGGATGAGTGTTCAGACCCCTGGGCCCTCACTTGTGGGGTGCCTCAGGGTTCTGTCCTCTCCCCCATGCTTCTTAACATCTACATGAAGCTGCTGGGAGAAATCGGGGGTTGGGCTGGGTGTCCATCAGTATGCAGATGATACCCAGCTCTTCATCTCTTTTAAATCGGAACCAGTGAAGGTGGTGGTCCTGAGTGAGTTGGAGGATGGATGGCGGCTAATGGATTGAGGTTGAATCCTGACAAGATAGAAGAGCTGTTCTTGGGGGACAGGGGGTGAGCTGGGGTGGAGGACTCCCTGATCCTGAATGGGGTAACTGTGCCCCTGAAGGACCAGGTGCGCAGCCTGGGAGTCATTCTGGACTCACAGCTGTCCATGGAGATGCAGGTCAATTCTGTATCCAGGGCAGCTGTCTACCAGCTCCATCTGGTACGCTGGCTGAGACCCAACCTGCCCACAGACTGTCTCGCCAGAGTGGTGCATGCTCTATTTATCTCCCACTTGGACTACTGCAATGCACTCTATGTGGGGGGCTACCTCTGAAGGTGACCTGGAAACTACAACAAATCCAGAATGTGGCAGCTAGAATGGTGACTGGGAGCAGCCGCCGAGATCATATAACAGTGGTCCTGAAAGACCTACATTGCCTCCCAGTACATTTCCGAGCACAATTCAAAGTGTTGGTGCTGACCTTTAAAGCCCTAAATGGCCTCGGCCCAGTATACCTGAAGGAGTGTCTCCACCCACATTGTTCTGCCCGGACATTGAGGTCCAACACCGAGGGCCTTCTGGCAGTTCCCTCACTGCGAGAAGCAAAGCTACAGGGAACCAGGCAGACAGCCTTCTCGGTAGTGGCGCCCGCCTTTTGGAACACCCTCCCATCAGATGTCAAAGAGAAAAACAACTGCCTGACATTTTTTGTTGTTTAGTCATTTAGTTGTGTCCGACTCTTTGTGACCCCATGGACCAGAGCATGCCAGGCACTCCTGTTTTCCACTGCCTCCCGCAGTTTGGTTAGACTCATGTTGGTGGCTTTGAGAACACTGCCATTTAGAAGACATCTAAAGGCAGTCCTGTTTAGGGAAGTTTTTAATGTGTGCCATTTTAATGTATTTTTTAATCTTTGTTGGAAGCCACCCAGAGTGGCTGGGGTAACCCAGCCAATTGGGTGGGGTACAAATAATATATTATTATTATTATTATTATTATTATTATTATTATTATTATTAGTGTAACAGCAACAGTGTTAAAAATTAGAAAGGAGAACGGGCATCTAAAATACAAAAAATGCACAACTATAGAACCTTCTCCCTATCCAAAGGTTGGTCTTAATCTCCACCCCTACAGAAAATGCAAGAACTTCCCAGCTCTTACTTGGAGCTTTCTTCTTCTCTCCCAGTCTCTCACTCTGAGAAATCTTCACTTCCCTGTCTTTCACTCAGGGTTCTTCTACCATTTATGCCACTTTGGTGTGGCTGTGGTCCGTGGTCCCCAGTGACATTCCAGAAAGACAGTGAGAGGTTAGGCTCTCAGCGTTGGAAGTCCTGCCTCTTAATTCCACGTGTGATGGAATTTTGTCAATTTACTGAAGTGGGTGAGGGGAAGCACTGCACATGCTCAAGTGCACTTCCTTTCATTACAATTCATGAGGGCCAGGGCTGGGCCATGGAAATAGCTTCTGGTGAAGCTCAGTCTACCTACTTCAGCAGGAATGGGGAACCTGTGCCCTCCAGGTGTTGTTGTATTCCATCTCCCATAAGCCCCAGCCAGCATGACCCAGTGGGCAGGGGTGATGGGAGTTATAGTCCAGGAACGTATGGGGGAACCACAGATTCCCCATTCCTGATCTCCACCAAAATACAATTCGGGGAAACAGTTTGGATGTATTTAATCAAGTGATCCCAGCCACATAAAAGAGGCTATTTGAGTTGCAGACTACATGTTATTTGCCAAAGTAATTGCATGCTCAATTACAACTTGCCCCCTATGCAAAGCTGAAATGGCACATAAGATTATGCAAAGTGTAGAGAAAAGTGGGTGGAAGTTTATTTATGTTTATTTACTACATTTATATAGTGCCTTTTCCTCCATAGTGGGGTGTATGGTTCTCCCTTCCTCATGAGGTAGGTTAAGCTGAGAGACGGTGACTGGCCCAGATCCCCCAGTGAGCTTCATGGCTGAGTGGGGATTCGAACCCTGGTCTCCCGGGTCCCAGGCCAACACACTAACCAGTATGCCACACAATACTAGAACTGTATGAATCTATTCAATGAAGCCGAAGATTCAGGATGGACAAAAGGAAGTACGGTATGTTTATTTGCTCAGCACGTAGTTAAACTACACAGTTCACCAAGGTATTCCTGATGGCCACCAACAAGGGCAGCTTTAAAGGAGGGTTAGATAAATCCATGGAGCATAAAAGTATCAGTGGCTACTAGCCACAATGAATCATAGAACTGTAGAGCTGGAAGGGACCCTGAGGACCATCTAGTCCAACCCCCTGAAATGCAGGAATATGCAGCTGTCCCATAAGGGGATTGAATCTGCAAACTTGGTGTTAGCAGCACCATGCTGATGGTTATGCTCCTCTAGTGTTGGAGGTGATTAGAGCACTGTTGGTTTCAAATCTTGCTTGCAAGCTTCCCACAGTCTTCTGGTTGGCCACTGTGAGAACAGACTAAGATGGATGGGCCTGTGACCTGATCCAGCAGGTTCTTATGTTAAAAGAACTCTGCGGGGAGGAGCAGCTGAAGACTGACATCAGCCCCAGTCCTCAACTAGGCAGCGCATATTCAGTATGTGTGCCGAATTCTTAAACTAGCCCACTGCATATTGCTTTTTACATGTCCAGATCCCAGTTTGTTATGACGTGACAGACGTAGGGTAAAGGATGAGTACCTATGCCAAGACAAGATCTGAGTACAAAACGAAACACTCAGTGCAGAAGGAAGCTATGCTGTTTCCAGTTGCTCAAGCAAGCCTCCTCTCTCCCCTGCTGTGGATACCCACTTCCCCCTGCCAATGCACCATCAGCCTTGCTGGAAGTACTGGTATACTTGCTTTATAGCAGACCATGCCTGCAACATCATACGTGGTAGCCAAATGTCCTTTCTTTCTGAGATTGCAGAACTGCAATACTCACTTGCACTCCAACTACAAAAACATTTCCCCTTGTCCCAGCTTGGGGGACTGATGTTGGGCCAAGGCTTTCCTGACCCGTGCAGGGGCCATGCCCCTCTGTCCTGACAGACACACCAAGGCCAGGCCTCTGGCAGCTTAGCTGTCAGGATGGGCTGGTACCCTGTCTATTAGCACCAGCCAGCTTCTATGTTAAGCTGGACTGACAGATCCCAGCCTCTCTTGACTCCCATCTTCTCCAAGTTGCTGCTAAACACTACTTGTGCCAGAGCCAGCGGGGATGAACAGTCTCCTTGCATGCCACTGTAAGAGCTGTCTCCTTGCCCTTCTGGGTGCCTGTTCATCCCAGTTGCTACTCTCAGTAATAGACAGGCTGGGGCTCTAGAGTGGCACCAAGTACTGGAGATAATCACTTACATCAAAGAGACTGAGGCAGTGGCACAAGAACCTGCAAAAGGATGAGGGGGCGCGACCATAAAGTAACGAGGGGAAATGACTCATTGTTTTACTTTTCTTTGTACTATTGCACAGAGCATAGGAAATAAAGATGAACTTGAGCTCTTAACACAGGTTGGCAAATAAGACATAATGGGCATTACTGAAACCTGGTGAGATGCAACTGATGACTGGAATGCAGTAATTGAGAGGTATAACCTATTCAAAAAGATGGGAGGAGGAATAGCATTAAATGTAAAGGATGTGTACACCTGTGAGGGGTTCCGGCTTGGAAGGCATGTTGAAAGTACTGGGGTAAAAATTTTAGGAGAGGGAAACAACAGTGACTTCATTGGGTGTCATGTGACAAAGACACATGGGAGCAGGGACAGCAAGGCAGGCTGTAACTGTCAAATCCCAACTGCCACAGTGTAACTGTCAACTGCCATTCTAGGCTTGAGTCTCCATCCAGTTCTGTGTAACCTGACAGTCATGAACATCTTTGCCTCTGTGTTTCTGTAACTGAGTCTGTGTTTCTGAAACTATATTTTATGAAGAACAATGATTTAATAAAGCTTTCATTATTTAAACAAAGGACTCTGCTGAAATAAATACCGCTGCGTGTCAGAGTCTACTATAAACCTCTAAGCCAAACTGAAGTCACGGGTGATACCTTCCTAGAACAGATTGCCAAACATTCCAAAATGAGAGATATAGTAGTCATGATGGGAGGCTTCAACTACCCTGATATGTAAAGGCCAACAAATACCTTGAGATAACAATTGTTTTCTGTTATCTGGCACTGGGCTTAAGGTTAAGTAGGCCCGCAATATTGGTCTTGGCCTCAAATCAGTGTTCCAGAACCACCCATGCCACAAAACAACAACAACAACAACCCAGTTGTCCAAGTGATGGAGAGAGCAAGCTCACACCTTCCTTGAATAAGCAACAGTTTTTAATTTATTAATTAGTACTGAGAGAAAATAGAAACTAAATGGTTAATGTGTGGCTTTCCTGAGCTGTGAAATTAGCTTCTCTTACATTGTTCCTCCTTGCTGCTGCCGTAACCAATAATGGTGGGTGTTGTTAAGTAAAAGGATCCAGTTTAAAGCTTATAGCAGTGTCTGCGCTCACCCATGCTTCCTCTTGTCCAGGTACTTCCTCCCGGAGAAACCAGCTCCTTATTGTTGAATCAGAGCAAACGTCAGTTGGGTTTTCTGTGGATTGATGTTTACTCTGATTCAGCAGAAAAGAGTGGATTTTCCTGGGGAAGACGGTGGGGCAAATGGAAAACCACTTGGATACATGCCTAGAAAGCATGCAGAAGTGTGTGCGAGGCCTCTGTCTTCATTAGAATGAGACAAAGAACCTGCCCTGCAACACTTCTTTCCAGAAAAGAGGACAAACATGGGGCATCTTCCTGGATTGTGTGGTGCATCTTCCTGCTGTTGCTGTTGCTGTAGCAAAGCCTCCAGCATTGTCAGATGAAATTAGAGACTCGACATGTTTTCAGAAGCAAAAATTAAACAATTGTTACATTTATATCCTACATTTCTCCCACGCACCTCAAGGCAGCATACAATGGGCTAGGTGAGGATGCTCCCAGGTGGTCCCCTATCCAGGCACCAAGACCTGTTCAGCTTCACCCAGTGGAAGCTGGCCTATTTAGGGCAGAGGGTGGCACTGCACTACCAGCTTCAGACTGCTCTCAGCCAGCTGCCTCCTCCTTAGTCTCAGTGGTGCCCTGGCAGAACTCAGCAGAGAGCAGGAGGGTGGGGACAAAACTTGGATGAGTTGACTTTGCTTATCTGTGGCTTTGGTTCTACCTGCAGTTGGGCTCCCTGCCTTCCCAGTCTGGATGGGCACCAGCAAAGTCTCTGCACCAGGAATCCTTATACCTCTACAGCAAAGATAGTGTGCCTCAGGTCTGGAGGTGGGGAATGGCCCTGGGAACCCTCCCCATGCCACAGCCCTCACTGGCTCTGCTTTGCACCCTCCATGAGTGTCATGGACTAGTTGAATGCAGAGGAATGGTGGGAGGAACTAGCTATGGAACCCCCAAAAGAAGAAGGCTCAGAGCCCAGGGAGTGGTGGTGGGATGATGTGTAGTCAGAGGGAGAGGTGTGGGAGGTGGTGTTGGAAGCTAAAGGGGTAACAGGGTCTGTGGCAGAGAGAAATCCAGAATCAGGTAGAAGCTGAAACAGGAAAGTGGGAGGAGGGAGGCCAAAAGGCAGTGAAGAAGCTGGTGAAGAGTCACAGGTGTCTCCCACTCCTGCTGCAACAAGCTCCCCTCCTTGGTTGTCTCCTAGAATCAGGAGAGGCATGAACCTGGCAGAGCAAAGACAGATGGCACACAGGTACTACCTCTGATTGCTTGGGGAAAGCCCTCAGAGTTGCACTCTGTTCAAACAACAACTCTGGATCACAACTGGGATTGTTCTCACTATCACTTGATGCTCTTGCTCTCATTTTGAAAAGACATCTATCCATATTCTGCAATTAAAAACATATTTATATATACTATACTACTGTTTCTTTGATTGTCCTTGAATCTTTGTGCCACACTGGCCACCCTCTCCTGCCACACCAGGGTGGTGCACCCTTTGAGAACCACTGCTATAGACCAATGGTCCATCTAGCTTAAAATTGGGTGATATAAGTCCCATAAGTGCAAGGGATTCTCCTTGTGCAATGTGAGTCCCTCTTCCTCATGCATTCCTTGTCCCCACAATCTCCTCCAGAGGGTTGAGGATTTAAGACAGATTTAAGGGGAGCAGTGTTGGGTGAGAGAGGGGGAAAACATTTCATTGTGCAAACGTGCTGATGGAACAATTGCTTTAGCACTTTCCACTCTTTGTCTTCACTGACTGCCAGCAGCTCCTGTGGGTTTCAGACATGGAACATTCCCAGCCCTACCTGAATATTGCCATTGAACCAGGGACCTTCTGCATGCTCTACCACTGTGCTACAGCCTCTTCTTAACCTCTCCGACAATGCCTGCCCAGAGAATGGCTCCTCTGACCCCATTCTATGCAGGAAAAAAATTGGTTTAGTTCAGGGAAAAGAACAAGGGAACCACAGATGTACAGCAGTGTTTTGAGCACATGGAATAATTATGTAACAATTATCCCTTCAAATAGCAGCCGCTAATCAGGATAAATTGCTCGAGCTCCTGCAAGGGCCATCTCTTGGGGCTCCCACGTGCATGCAGAGAGAAAACCAGCCTCCCTCTTGGCAGCTGCTCCGGATTCTCCCACAGCGCAGGGCATAAAACAACCTTGATTGGGGTTTTCCAAAGCAATGCAGGCAGAGGATTTGGAACCAGGCAAGGCAGGGCTAAGTTGGCCATCCTGCAGGCCCAGCCATGGATGTGTGGGGAAGCTGAGTGGGGAGTAGGGGCTGCCTAGGCTGCTCCTCACTTTTAAATTGAGTCAAACAATAAACCTGGACAACAGCTCTTAGCTCAACACCCCTTACTGGAGAAAGGGACGTCAACGCTGGTGGAAGGCCACAAATGTACACTGCACCCACCCACATGGAGTTATGCCACGCGGAATGCTATTTGGCACTCTCCATTTGGAGGCTGTACTCTTTTAAACTAGCACAGAGACTTTCATCCTAGATGGATGGGAGAGGGGGAAAGCGTGAATCTGGCAAAGCCCTGGTCCTTTAGGCCTGGTAACAGGCAGCTCAGGTGCGCTGCATTCTGCTTACAGGGCTTGGGACCCCTGAGACAGCCACAAAGTCTCTCCTCTGATGCCACCCCCTTCTGCCCACCTGGCCAAGATCCTGTTCTTAAGCACATGTGATGGTGGAGTCTCCTCCTTCTCCTGTGCATGTGAAAGCCAGGCAGGAGGTGCCTTCCTCTCCCTCTCCCTCTGGCTGTGGGTGATTGTGGTTATTTTGCTGTTGACTCCTGACCTGATCGTTTGCGGTAATGTGTGCAATCTACTGAGCTCCTGGTGGTGCAAAATACCAATGGAGTTGCCTCTGCTGTTTTGCTATCCCCAGCTGGCTGCCCCAGATAAATCATTGTCTCTGGCCCTTGTGCTCTGCAGTAGATTCTGCCTCAGCAGCAGACACAGCACCGTCCACCTACATCAATTGCAGGCTTTGAAGAGGAATTGCACCTTCTGTGCAAGGTTTGCTGACTGCCTGTCAGGTTGTCTCTTCCAAAATCAGGCATTCCTGAATGGAAAGCAAGTACCCTTTTGGGGATGGAGAGCTATTATCAGCATGGCATCAGATCCGCAACTGATGTTCATACAAACCTCTCTCACAAAAACACGTGCCTGCACACCCACACCAACAACAGTAGCCAGGGCAGAGCAATGCCAGCCTCAGCCACTTACATGAGATTAGAAGGTGATGTGCTTTAAGGATGCATTAGCAGGTGGAATGTACCTAAGATACAGGAGGCAACCAAATGGGTTGCTCCACTCAGCATGGCTCATTGAGAGGCCTTTTGAAACACAGTGTTAAGTGCATTTCAGGAGAAATGTTGATAAATTGGAGGAGGTGGGTGGGATATAAGAAAGGAGAAGGGAAGGATCAAAGAGGAACCTGCTATGTTTAGCTTAGATCAGCAGCAGAGAATCTTTGGGCATCTGAAGGTCTCTGGATTCCAGCTCCCGTCAGCTGCAGGCGAGGAATGATGGGAACTGTAGGAAGGACACAAGCTCAGTGCCCCTGTTTCAGAAGAATGGAAAACTGGCACAAGGATACTGCGGGAGGAAATCCTATTAGGAAGAGGTAGTGTGTTCACAAAAACCAGGGCTGGGGAAAGCTCAGCTGAAAAGAGTGGCACCGCCATATGCCATGAGGCACCACTTGAAAATATTCCTCTTCAGTCAGGCTTTTGGCTG